>NC_050479.2:56782391-57407391 GCF_012460135.2 Molothrus ater | reverse complement strand
TTCTCATAATTATTTTATGCTATGTAAAAGTATGTCTTGTTCCAGTTTTCTTCTCAAATAACTCTTAGGGGTATGTATTTGGTTGGTTTTGGGTGATTTGTCAGTGAACAGTGAACTGTTTTCGTGTATCTGGAGTAGCTGCAAATATATTTTCTGGATTAACAATGCCTGGTTTAGAAGCTTTCAGTTTGTAGACAGTGAGAATGTTTGTCTTTTTCTTATGTGCACAGCTTTTCATGTGTTGTCTCTTTATCACCCAGTTACTTGTGCAAGTTTGCAACCTTTCACAAATAGTGGGACTTTCATTGTTAAAACCAATCATTTTTCACCTTCCTTTTTCCTGTCCTCTATATATTTATTAATACCCTGTTCCTTCAGGTATTTAGAAATCCACAGATGGAGATTCTTTTTTTTTATAATCCACATTTTTAAGGGTCTTTTACAGAGAAACTTGTCAAAAGTTTTTTAAAATCCAGGCACAGTGTGTCAACCAGATAAAGATCACCCTCCCCTGTATATTTATCTATTGTAAAACATTTAAAGAACCAGAATCTGCTTTATAAAATTTATTTTTATTCCCACCCCCATTTTATTTTATTTATCTATATGTCTATGAATCCTGTTCTACCAATCTACCTGGAAAGAATCAGATGCACAATTTCTTAATATCCTGCATCTGTCCTGTGTCTTCCCTGCCAAGTTCCTGTAAGGATCTTTTAAAAAAAGACACAAAATTTCCTAACCTCTATTCTTCTCATACAGAAGCTGACTTAAGCAATTGTGTAAGATCTATGATCAAATTACAAGGTCATATTTGAGTTATTTAGAAACCCCTGAGTGTATACCATCTTGTCTTGACAATTTGTTACTATTCATTTATCTATTTGGTCTCAAATTACTTCTATTGACACTTTAATTTAAGATAGCTCCTCCAGTACATTTTTGCAGAGAAAAGAGACACTGTGGGAATCTTTCTAAACTCCTCAGAAGTGAGTATCAATGTCAAGAGCACATTTAATTTTTCTAACATGGTCTTATCTTCATTGTGTTCTCCTATTACACCTCCATCACCTATCAGCTCTGCAGACTCTCTGGCAGACATTCTGCTTCTGATGAGTTGGAAAAAAAGGCTTATTATTAGTTTTAATGCCCTTCACAAGCTTGTTCTCTAAATCTTTTTTTCGTCTTAGCTTGATTCTACATTAAAGTTTTCAGAGCTTATGATACTCAGATGTTCCTTACCTGGCTATAAATTCTACTTTAATAAGACTAAGCTTTTAATTTAAAGCATTTCTTTATTTTGCCACTTACCAATATCATACGTATGTTTATCACTTTAGACTTAAAAAAAATTTTGTAACATATTTAATAATTTTTATCCTTTTTGCTCTTCCTTTTAAGTTCTTGGGTTTTTTTCTAGTATCACTACTTTTTATAGAAGTCCCCTTGTTTATACATTTCAGTACGTAAATTTTTAATTTATTTTTTAATTCCTGTAAGGAGAAGAATTTGAATGTACTTTAGTCAGTGTGGCCATTAAGTAATAAAATTGCCAGTAAGTTCTTCTGTTTAGAATTACTTAAAAAATAACTACTCCAGGAAGCAATCATTATAGTATCTAAAATTTTTTTTAGAACATGTCCCAAAATTGCCTTTTACCACCATTCATTGAAAGGACTGAATTCACTGTTGCTAGCATTTCTGCCATTGTAATGTCTCTCATCTCCCTTGGTGTATCCCAGTTAACACACTTATGCTATTCAGGTGATTAATAACACAAGCTTCCTACAATATTCTTTCTATTTAGGCATGAAACATTCAAATCAGAGGGTGTGTTTCTTGTTTTTACAGGTAATTTATTCATCTTGTTTGACTTTATCTGCACCTATATCACTGAACAACCTTGGGCCTCAAGTCAGGACATGCAGAGAAGGCTGTGATCACACTGCCTGAAGTTAGTCCTCTTCACAGAAAAATGAGTACGTTTACAACTTGATCAAGGTCTCCTCTGAACCCTGTGTTCTAGTCTTAAAATATAATTTCTGATTTTCTGCATAATTTTTCAGCTCAAACTACTTGAGCTGGACAATGTGATGGCTCTGCTGCAATACATCAGATTGTGTGCTGGAAGAGAACATGGTGTGGGTAGCCTTTTCACTTGAAAAAAAAAAGACAGCTGGTAGTTGACACTGTACATGAAAAACATAAAAACTCTTCCATGAAGTAGGGAGCAAGGAGGTTCTCGAGGGTAAATATACCTCTGTGTCTCTATAACTTCAGGTACAGTAACACTCGCCTGCCAGGATCTAATTGTAACCTGATACTGCATTATCTCACATAGTATTTTTGTGTCCATCATGGGGGTTTCTCTTAATTCTCAACTTGATGGAAAAAATACATTTAACTAGGAGGACCTGTCTAGTTATTTTTAAGTTGTTCTGACTAAATATGATTTCATTTAATTGAGACTCTTCACAATTTCTTACCAATATCTTCTTTATATATAGGTCCCCCAAAAATCACACCTTCTGCAAGATAGATGTATTGCACTGTAAAGACTTAAGGTAATTTAAGTAATTTCAAATTTCTCAACTTTTTCCACAGTTCTATCAGATGCCATTCAATATGTCTCAAATGACCACAACCTGAACCAGTGTTTTAAGATGTTCCTGCAACAGGATGAAATGTGCTCTTTGTGATTGGAAAATTGGCAGTCTTTTCTTTTTAATGTGGTTTTCCGTATTAGCACTACACTATATGTTTTCAATATAAGGGTGATCTTTGCTATGACTAAGAATGGGATTGTTTCAAAGGGAAACTTCAGCTGCTCATTAACAATTGGAGTTTCTTCCAGAAACACGAATATCTACCTCACTGACATGCAAATGCAGCTAAAAAAGATTCATTTAACAGGTAAAGGATGATTGTGACCTAGAAATGCTTAAATGGTTTTGTGCCTTGTTACCTGAGAGATCAACTTTCTCCCACTTTTTTTTTTCCACCATTAGAAACATCTTGTTATTTGGAGGAAGAAACCAGTACCCATCCTGCTACAGCTTCCTTCCAGGGAGTTGTAAAGAGTGATAAACTCTGAGCCTTAGCCTCCTCTTCTGCAGGCTAAAAAAACCCAGCTCCTTTTTCTGCAGGGTAAACAACCCCAGCTTCTCAGAAAACTTGTCCAGGTAGTCAAATAGAAAATCATGAAATCATGATCTTCTTTTGTGTAACAATGTCCTGTCTTTTTTTGGTTTTCTTTTGGTAGGTGTCATTGGATTAAGTTAGGGTAGCATAGAAGGAAAGTATATAAACTAGTAGTTTTTTAAATTTAAGAAAAAGAATTACTATATTTGGAGGCAGACTTCTCAAAGCAATTATTTGGGAAGAATGCTTTTGCTGTACAGCATCCAATGAGTAGCAAAGATCAGGCAGCTGTGCACATATACTTAAATGTGTTTCCTTTGGCTCTATGAATTTTAGAGCATTTAGGCAATCAGCATGTGTGCCCCTATACTTTTCTTTAGTGGAAATTTCTCTTTTTTAGATTTTTTGATTTTCAGACCTTTGTTCTATACCTGCAACCAATAGTGGGTGGTATTATTATTATTATTATTAGTAGTAGTAGTAGTAGTAGTAGTAGTAGTAGTACAATACAATAAATATAACAGAAGTTCTATATGAAAGATGTGTCTTTCATGAAATAAAAAGACATACACACAGAATAAGGATCCATTCTTATATTAGTTACAGCAGGAAAAGGAAAAATACTTTTGCTTACATTAAAGCAACTAATACTGCATTGATGTACACTAAAGAGACAATACTGGAGTCTATAGAAAAACTGGCAGAAAAGCCTTGAACTGCTTCACTCACATCTTACTTCTGCACATCTCCTCATTTACTGACTGTGCAACAAAGACATTTCACTGCTAAGATTGTGAAAGTGTTTCTACATGACTTATCATTAGAAGATTATACTGTCATCTTCCTCTTACTAAAACTGTATGATTGAGAACGGAGAGGAATCTTTCTGTACTCATTTATATAGCTGGTAAAAGATTGTGCTGAAAACCTATTGTTGTAGACCTAAATAACTCAAAATAAAATTAATGACTAAAGGAAATAAAACTGGGGGAGTAAACTGGAAATGTAGACTTCTTGAATTTCACACACTAAATAGTAAAACAAAATGTCATACAAAATTATATTAGGAGGTGCCTTGCTAATAACTTTATAGCTGGAGTATATTATAAGACAATATTAAACCAGAAACATAGATTTTCTCCAAAAGTATTTATTTTCTTTCTTTCTTTCTTTTTATGAATTTAGTCGGGACCAATTCTTGATTATTGTCAGTTCTGGCTAATACATGTTTAGAATTTTAGCATTTGTGTCTGACAGATTTTTCTTGTTAATATATATGCTTGCTGTTGTATTCCATCTCCTCAAATGGCCAGTACTTCAATAAAATTTGATGGAGAGGAAGAAGCACCAGAAGGAATATTGTGCAGCTTATAGGTTTCTTTCAAAAATAGAGTTTGGAATATGTTGGTGTGAATATTTATCATCTGTGAGCCCCCAGGACAGCCTACGTAAATATAAAGTCTTTTTCTCATTCACCTGACAAAAGAACCCTGTGGTTCACATAAAGATTATCCCAGCCATGCCACAGACAACAACAGTGAAAAGGAAGTAGTAGAAACAACTGACATTAAGCACCCATTGCTAATTTAACAGCATTTATCACTAATTAACCAGAAATTTATGTATGTATGTGGTTATTATCTATCTATCTATTTGGACTTCTTTGAATTTCAATTGTTGTTTTTTCACTCTTTCCAGTACCTTCTTCCTTATTTCTAACAAATCCTTTATCTCATTAATCTACCCTTACTGCTTTCTACTCCTTTTTTCTTACTTTTTGATTATTTTTTAATTATAAGGTCTTCTTCTCTGTCATTTACAGAACATTTAGTCTTCTCCTATACCTTTTTTCTATCTTAGGATAACATTGTCTCTTAATCACCTGCACCCAAGTATATATTCTCACATTCTTTCTCTCTTTCCTCCTTATCCATCAACACGGGCTCATTATTTTATGTTTTTCTTTATCAATCAATAAGAAAAATATTCCCTGCTATCCTAATATCTCTTCATATATTTATAGATTATCTTTGGATTCCCCTTCAACCTTTTCCTTTTCCTCATTCTCTTTTTTTTTTTTAAGTGGAACCAAAAACTGCACTCAGTACTCTGTCTAAAACTTGATCAGCATCAAACAGTTAATTATTAAATCTCTTTCTTGTTGTATATACTTTGTTCTACTTTACAATATTCATGAGTTTGTAATATTATCAGACAGCTCATTCACATTTAGTTAATCATGGGCCTGGCCTTGCTTTGTGCTGGCAATGTTGATCAAATACATAATTTTTTTCTCAGATTTTTCTTCATTACATAAAACAAGAGATTAACTAGAGATTAAAATTGACCATCCCATTTCTAGCAACAACACTTATATACTAAAACCTCAGCAGATCAGAAAAACAAGGGCATTCTGCACCAGAAGAGTCTCAGAAGGATAGGAATGATTGTGAAACAAGTTCACTCCAATCTGGCTACATTCCAGGATATAGTTCATTGTGAAGTGCATTGTTTCCCAAAAAGATTTTAAAAAGTCCTGTGAGTTTTGGATTCAACCCAAACTTTGAATGGACAATTCTTGTATGGGAAAATGAACCATTCTGACTGACCTAGCTCAGGCAAAATCATCATTCCTTCTTATGACATTGCCGACAATTCAAAGAGTGGGCAAAGCTTTTGCAGGGATTTTTCCTGTCTGTTTTCTGGGTTTTTTTTGTTTGGTTGGTTGGTTTTTGTTGTAGGGTTTTTTTTTTTAAGATTTGTGACAGATATTATAGATATAAAAGATTTATAGATGTTCAAGGAAATGTAACTTGATTTTTTTTTTCATTTTCTGGGTTTGGCAGGTTTTTTGTGGTTTAGTATTATTGTTGTTGTCGTTATTCTTATTATTACCATTATTTTTATTATCATGTTTTATTTTTTTCTTCCAACTACACAGTGAAAACATTAATAGAATTAGACTCATGACCCAAAGTGGACCTCTGTTGGTGATACTTGATACTTCTTGATACTTCCTTGATACTTCTCCCTAACATAACATTGAACCATTAATAATTGCTCTGTGAGTTGCTTTTCTTCCTTTTTTTTCCCTTCTTTTTCCTCCTTTTTTTAATTTTTTAAAATTTTTTTCTCTTCTTCAGCATTTTGCTTATATAGCAGTGATTGCATTTAATCAACATTTCTGTAGTTTCCTTATGAGAATGTCATGTGGAACTGTATCAAATTCTTTATTAAAATCAAGACGTACGTCCCCAGCATTTCCTTTATCCACTAAGCTTGTTATCCTATCAGGGGAAGAAATGAGGTTAGTTCAGCATGATTTGCTTTTGATTAGTCCATGTTGCCTAATAGTTACAAGTTATTTTCCTCCAGGTGCTTACAAATTATCTACTTTATTAATTGTTCTAGCAGTTTATCAGGTATTGAGAATTTACTTATCAGCTGGTAAAGTTTCATCAAATAGCATGAAGATAACTGCCTGTCTTGCACATATTGTAAATAGGGATTTATTTTTTTTTGTTGCCTAATTCTGTATCTAGATGAAGAGGGTTTTCTTTATTTTCAAAGTTAGAGATGATTTCAGACTAAAAGGATATTTTTTTACCAATATGTAATAATGCAATAAAATAACATCTGTCACAGAAAAGAATAAGCTAAATCTTATTGTAATACCTTGACTGTATCCCACACCATCTGTATGAGACCTGTCTGCGTGTCAGCTACTATGTCATTGTCCTGTCCTGTTGCTGAAGTTTTCTGTGACAATCGAGTTATGACCCACAGAAATTGCTATCAGACATGAGAGCATCCATCAGGGAAATCACTGATGTTTAAGGCCATTTGTAGACACGAACTTCAGACTGAGATGAGTTGTGCCCTACAATGCTGTACATCAATTACAACAGGACCCAGCCTAACCTAGTCAGATGTGAACATTTACTTCTGTTCTCCCTCTGAATTTCTAGTCCCTCCACTCAAAAATTGAATGAACTTTCACATAGGGAGATTTCTTCTGTGCAACTCGGGCATCAGACAGAGTTAGCATTGAATCTGTGCTTTTCTACTTCACTAAATCCAGAATATTGGGAACCCAGGTGTGTAATGCATGCACCCCTTTTGGGCAGTCAGATGGAATGTTGTGGTTTCTATCAGTAATCAAAAATTCATTATTAAAGGGAATTGGGATTATTTCTTTAATTCCACTGTTATCAACTGCTTGATGAGATCTCTAGGTCCTGATTTAAGTAAGATTTAATTAGTACAGTTACAGAGAGGTAAAACATTTCTGAATGAAAGTAAATTAAATTGCATCTTTTCAAGCTACCAGTGATTTTGTCTTTGTCTAGATTTTCCAAGTATAATTAGTCAAAGCTGGTTTTAAACATGAGAATAACAAGGAGCTCTTTTAGTAAAATAGAGTGATGTTTTCACTCCTCCTAATATTTAACAAGATTTGACAAACAAAGTCTTGTTCTGTCTTTATCAAAATACTCTCATGTGAAAACTACTGAAAAACAGGTAAGTGTTAAATAGAGAGATATTCAATCTATTGGCCTAAAAACACATTAGGAAGAAAAATGAAAAGTATGGCACTGTGCACATTAGAAAGCCAAGGCATTAATTTTGGGTAGTAAGAAGAGCTGCGACATTTAGGAAGCAAGGCCTGACAAGGTGAAGAAAAATCTAGGGCTTAAGGATGAAATATTCTCAGAAAAGCATATTTGTTTCCATTTTTTCAGGCAAAGCCAAGACACACTTTCATTTTCAGTTTTCCTTTTTTTCTTCCTGCCCTACAACAACATGAGAAGAGCAATGAAAAGAACACCTCTGTTAGCTCAGCTTTGCTTTAAACATGACCAGGCTTCCATATTTCTCATATGGTTAGAGAAATATTGTTCATGTGGTGATGCCCTTGCTAAGTAATTCTACTTATTGAGGACATGCTCTAGTACATGAACAGTACACAGTAATATTAGAAAATGTGTCTATAATAGTTTCTTAAGCAGGAAAAGATGCATACTTTACAAAAAAAGAAAAAAATTCCTAGAAAACACAACAGACCACACAAATCTCCACCTTCCAAGCAATAAATTTTCTGATGAAATGACTTTCTCACTGGTCTGATCACAAAGCAAGCGGAGAGAATCACAGAAAAAGCTGTAAATGAGTGAGGGATGGAGCTTCCTGTGTTGCTGCTAAGTGGCTGATTATAAGATTGTGAGCAGGTGAGTGAATTGCTATTGTGAGTCAGTGAGGACCTAAGGCTTGAGCTTCCTGTTTTGTGGCTGAATGTCTGATTAAAAGATTGTGAGCAGGTGAGTGGATTGCCATTGTGAGTCAATGAGGAGCTAAGTGTGGAGCTTCCTGTGTTGCTGCTGAGTGGCTGATTATAGGATTGTGAGCAGGTGAGTGGATTCTCATTGTGATTTAGTGAGGAGATTGGCTTGGAGCTTCCTGTGTTGCTGCTGAATGGCTGATTATAAGATTGTGTACAGGAAGTGGATTCTCATTGTGATTTAGTGAGGAGATTGGCTTGGAGCTTCCTGCGTTGCTGCTGGGGTGCTGATTATAGGATTGTGAGCAGGTGAGTGGATTGCCATTGTGAGTCAGTGTGGAGCTAAGTGTGGAGCTTCCTGTGTTGCTGCTGAGTGGCTGATTATAAGCAGGTGAGTGGATTACCATTGTGAGCCAGTGAGTATAGTAGAGGAAATGTACTGTACTTTAATATCTGTATTTAGGCTCTCCCCCAAGAGGTTCCAATTGTCCTTGATGGGCTGCAGCTGCCATGTCCTTATTTGGGCTGCAGCTGTGACCAATGAAGATAACTGGGATAAAAGGGGGGTGGGTTAGCCAGTCAGGGAGAGCCTTGGAGGAGCCCTGACCTGAGAGAGAGAACAGCGTGCAGAAGAAGGAGTCTGTGCTGTGAAGATCTGCAGCCGTAATAATATACTGAGGAGGTATGGACTTGAGAGATGCGATAACAACAGTATGAGACTCCAGAAACAGAACCACAACAAGTGAGGAGCTAAGAGTGCAGCTTCTTGTGTTGCTTCTGAGTGGCTGATTATAAGCAGGTGAGTGGATTTCCATTGTGATTTAGTGAGAAGCTTGGGGTGCAGCTTCCTGTGTTGCTGCTGAGTGGCTGATTATAAGCAGGTGAGTGGATTGCCATTGTGAGTCAGTGAGGAGCTAGAAAGTGGAGCTTCCTGTGTTGCTGTTAAGGGGCTGATTATAAGCAGGTGAGTGGATTGCCATTGTGAGCCAGTGAGGAGCTAAGGGTGAAGCTTCTTGTGTTGCTGTTGAGTGGCTGATTATAAGAGGTCTCTGGGGAGTGCAGAGAACAGGAGCAGGCAAACATGGGTGTGGTGAGTCTCTCGGCCGTATACAAGGCATTTCACGCATGTTGGGGAAGCAGGCAGGATTGCCATCTCTCTTGCTTGTAAGGGTTTCTGTTTTCTTTCTGCTGCCTGGTTTTGTTTGAGGTGTTTGTTAGTAATGGTTTCTACGCTATCAAAAACTGTGACTGGTACGAGTGTAAGTGACCACCTCAAGTTCTCCAAAAAAGATGTTTCTGTTCAGACCTGTCCGTGCCAAGAGACTTGAGCTTATCGGTGGCTTCAGGGAGTGTTGTGGAGGAGACCTGCCTGCGGTGTGAACAAGTGAATGACCTCCTTTTGCTGGTGACTGAGCTTAGGGAGGAAGTTGAATGGTTAAGGGGTATCAGGGAATGTGAAAGTGAAATAGATGGGTGGAGCTCAGCCCTTCCATCTTTAAGGGAGGCCTCTGACCAAGAGACTGCGGACTTATATGCCTCCTGCTCTCAGGCAATAGAAGGGCACCTGGTAGATGAAGAGGACTGGAAATGGGTCCCTATTCGGGAGGCAATAACAAAAACTCCTCCCCATCCCCATCATCCTGCCAGGTACCAGTTCAGAATAGGTATGAGGTCCTGGATCTAGAGACCCAACTAGATGATTTAGGAGAAAATTGTCTGCCCCGTGACCCCCCCAGTTATGATTCATCTGTAAGATGGAGCACTGCCTCTAACATCAAGAAGAAAAGAAAGGTAATTGTAGTAGGTGATTCCCTTCTGAAGGGAACTGAGAGCCCCATATATCAACCAGACCCATCCTATAGGAGGTCTTGTTGCCTCCCTGGGGCCCGGGTACAAAATATCACTGAGAGACTTCCTGGGCTGATTCAGCCCTCTGATTATTACCCACTGCTGATGCTCCAGGCTGGCAGTGATGAGATTGAAAAGAGGAGTGTCAAGGCAATTAGAAAGGACTTTAGGGTACTAGGGCAGGAGCACAGGTAGTGTTCTGCTCAGTCCCTTTGGTCGTGGAGGAAAATGAAGAAAGAAACAGGAGAATCCGCATCATCAAGTGGCTCAAGGGTTGGTGTCATCGGCAAAATTTTGGGTTCTTTGATCATAGGGAAACTTTTACAGCATCTGCTCTGCTAGAACCAGATGGGGTATGTCTCTCTGTTAAGGGCAAAAGGTTTTTAGCTCATGAACTGGCATACCTCATTGAGAGGGCTTTAAACTAGGTTTGAAGGGGGAAGGGGAAGCAGCCGAGCTATCTGGAAGCAGGCCCAAGGGTTGCAAGGCTAAGTCAGGGATGAAGTCAGTAGCCCAGCTGAGGTGCATGTATACCAATGCACACAGCTTGGGCAACAAACAAGAAGAGCTGGAGGCTGTGGTGCAACTGCAGAGCTATGATGTAGTTGCCAACACGAAAAGATGGTGGGATGACTCACTGTAGCTGGAGTACTGCACTGGATGGATACAAGCTCCTCAGAAGAGACAGGAAAGGAAGAAGAGGAGGAGGCGTGGCCCTTTATATTAAGCAGACTTTCGATGCTGTAGAAATTGAAACTAAGGAAGATGGAGTTGAATGTCTATGGGTAAGAATTAAGGGGAAGGCCAACAAGGCTGACACCCTACTGGGAGTCTGTTATCGTCCACCCAACCAGGAAGAAGAGGTAGATGACTTATTCTATGAGCAGCTAGGTAATGTTTCAAGATCATCAGCCCTTGTTCTTGTGGGTGACTTCAACCTACCAGACATCTGCTGGGAACTTAATACAGCAGTAAAGAGGCAGTCCAGGAAATTCTTAGAATGTATGGAGGACAACTTTCTGTCACAGCTGGTGGGTGAACCCACCAGGGGAGGGGCTATGTTAGATCTGCTGTTTGCCAATAGAGATGGGCTGGTGGGAGATGTGGTGGCTGGAGGTCGCTTGGGGCAGAGTGATCATGAAATAATAGAGTTCTCAATATTTGGTGAAGTCAGGAGGAGCACCAGTAAGACTCTTACATTGAACTTCTGGAGGGCAGACTTTGGCCTGTTTAGGAGACTTATTCAGAGTGTCCCTTGGGAAACAGCCCTTAAAAACAAAGGAGTCAGCAAAGGTAGGGCATGCCTCAAAACAGAGATCTTGAGGGCACAGGAACAGACTGTCCCTGTGTGCTGAAAGATCAGTCAATGCGGTAAACGTCCAGCCTGGCTGGGCAAGGAGGTTTTGGAGGTACTTAGGAATAAAAAGAGGATGTATCAGCGTTGTAAGGAGGGTCAGGTCTCTAAGGAAGTATTCAAGAAGGCTGCTGGAGCATGCAGAAAAAAATTAGGGAGGCCAAAGCTCATTTTGAACTTAGAATGGCGACTTCTGTAAAGGATAATAAAAAATGTTTTTACAAATACATTAATGCTAGAAGGAAGGGTAAGACCAGCCTTTGTTCTTTATTGGACAGGGGAGGGAAGTTAGCATCTGCAGATGAGGAGAAGGCAGAAGTGCTTAATGCCTACTTTGCCTCAGATTTTAGTGGGAAGATGACTTGCCCTCAAGACACCTGCCCGCCTGGAATGGTTGATGGTGTCAGGGAGCAGAATGGTCCCCCCGTTATCCAAGAGGAGGCAGTCAAAGAACTACTGAAATGCTTGGATGCTCATAAGTCTATGGGACCAGACAGGATCCACCCCAGGGTAATGAGAGAGCTGGCAAATGAGCTTGCAAAGCCACTCTCCATCATTTACCAACAGTCCTGGCTCACTGGTGAGGTTCTGGATGACTGGAAGCTGGCCAGTGCGATACCCACCCTCTGTGTGAAGAACCTTTTTCTAATATCCAGCCTAAATATTCCCTGACTCAGCTTCAGGCCATTCCCTGAGGTCCTGTCACTGTCATCACAGGGAAGAGATCAGTGCCAGCCCCTCCCTTTCCCCTCATAGGAAAGTTGTGGACTTCAGTGAGGTCTCCCCTCTGTCTCCTCTTCTCTAGGCTGAACAAACCAATTGATCTCAGCCTTTCCTCATACAGCTTTCCCTCAAAGCCCTTCACCATCCTCATTGCACTACTTTCGATGCTCTCTAATAGCTTAATATCTCTTCATGTATTGTGGCACCCAAAACTGCCCTCAGCCCTTGGGGTGAGGCTGCCCCAGCTCAGAGCAGAGCAGGACAATCCCCTCCCTTGCCCAGCTGGTGATGCTGTGCCTGATGCTCCCCAGGACAGGGTTGGCCCTCCTGGCTGCCAGGGCACTGCTGGCTCATGCTCAGCTTGCCACTGGCCAGGACCTCCAAGTCTCTTCCTGCAGCACTGGTCTATATTCCCCAGTCTGTCCATCAATCCAGGACTGCCCCATCAATAAGTCCCCAAGTGCAGGATCTGACACTTTGCCTTGTTGAACTTCATATGGTTGGTGATTCCCAGGCCCTCTGATTGGTGGTAGTCTCTCTGCAGGGCCTCCCTGCCTTCAAAGGACTCCGAACTCTCCCAGTTTTGTATCATCTGTGAACCTGCTTAGTATTCCTTCAGTCCTGAGTCCAGGTAATTTATGAAGATGTTGAGGAGCACAGGGCCTAAGATGGGGCCCTGCAAAACCACACTTAGCCCAGATTGAACAGCAAACTAAAAACAAAGGAAAACAAAAAAGACAAAAGCTTTCTTTTCTTTCTCAGGCATCTTAAAAAGCATGGTATCGTTTTATTTTCAAGTGACAGCTGTCTGTGGCAAACTCTGGCCTATGCAGTTCTATTCAGTCCTGTGCTATAATTTTAATTTTTAGTTGCTGTAAACAATTTTAGGATCTTTGGATCTATTCTGTATATATACACACTCACACAAATATAATACACATATAGATATATGTACTTATATATGTACCCATGGACGCACATGAAAAATGTATATCCACTACTCATCTAGATTTATAGAAAAAAAGATCCCTGTAAATTGTATTTGCCATTACTATGAAAGATGTTTAGGAAGGAGACCTATGTTCTTGTATTGGCAGCCAGTTTCAGCCTGCTCTAAATTTACAGTTTACCTAGAATGTGTTCCATGAACTTCTCAAGTAACTCCGAAGCAACTATGCCCCTGGTTTTGTTGAGAAATGATTTGTGGATTTCCTTTTTATTCGTAATTTTTAGTACTTAAGGACCATTCAGGACTGTTAGATCTACCAGTGTGAAAAGACAGAAAAATACAAGTGGTAAAAACAAAGCTTTGAATGCCAACCTAGCACGAAAATTTTACCTCAATAATTTTCATGCTAAGAGGTGAAAGTAAGCTCTTCCCAGGCTTGTCTTCCACCTTGTTTTACCTTGTCCCTTTTGATTTTCTCCTGAGGGTAAAAGAGAGGGAGGAAAACGTCATGCCAGCTCTGTATATTCTAAACCTATCTGCTTTTGACATGCATCAAAGACCAGACAAAGATCCAGACACAAAGGCATCATAAAGTTACCTTCACTTTACATCAGTTCCTTTACCAAAACAAGCTCCATGCAAGAGATGAGTTTGGCTTGAAGAACAGCTTTTTCTCTTTTATTTTTTAGCCTAGCATCCAGCTTCTATTTGCTGATAAGCATCGGTACTGTCATTTACTTCTCAAGGCAAGAGGACTTGAAATCTGCTCTTTAAGAGACCTGATTCTTGTCTCTGATACAACACAGCTGGTAGCTTACATTGCCGCAGAGTATGAAATGCTACCAAGTGAAAATTAAGGTACTGGCAGAGAATGGCTGTGACAATTAGCATTGCAGTTCTCCAAGAGTGGAATGACTGAAAGTTTGGCAAGATTGCCTCCTCAAAAAAAAAGAAGAGAAATTTTTATAGCAAGAAACATATTAAGGAAGAAGAAATAAATGTGAAAAAATGGAAAAGAATAATAATCTAATAAGAAGAATGATTTAAATTTTATCTAGATTAAGCAACCTTTCACTCCTTATTAGCTACTTGGGATCTACCACAAGAGTTGTGATCTTTTTTTCAGTCTGATGAGTAGTCTCATATCCTCAGCCAATTTACAACTTCTCATGTTGATAGATGTCTAGATGCTTAAAGTCAGCAACGCATAAAATTTGCCTATAGATGTCAATGCATCATAAATCCTTTAATGTGTACGTTTCTCTGTAACCATTTTGAGGCTATAAAAAGAAGATATATTAACATATCTCTATACAGAGAAAAAAAATTACTGGGATGAAGAGTTGTTTGCTGCTGGATACAAAAGAGACAAAATAGTCTTTTCTCCATTCTAGAAACTCAAATTCTTCTCCATTCTAGAAACTCAAACATTGCAATGTTCTGGAATGAAGAGTGCACACATTTTATTCAGACAGAAATTTAATTTGCTTCCATGTGTTTTAATGATTGCACAGTAAAATGTATAAACTTAAATTACTGTTATGTCAGTCTCTAAAATGGGAAGTTTAATCTGACAAAATACAGATGCATACAGTGGGATCACCTCCTGAAGCCTTTTCAATCAATGGATAGGACTGGAATGTTTTTATCAACAAATAAAATCATAAAGCAGCCCAAGTTGGAAAGGATACTGCAAGGTCGTCTGGTCCAACCTTTGAGATGTGACTTCTTTCATCTTTAAACCAGATGACTAAAGTAAGTCAGATAAATGGCATCTTAAAAAGGCCTGTTCTCCACAGCAGTACTGGATGCCAGCATTGCTGGTATCTACACCTTCTAAGACCATAATAGCTTTAAAAATGGCAAAAGAAGATTTTAGCTGCAGAAATTCATAGCCTATTACCATAAATGTCTGTAATTAATGCCTCTTCCAACTTAACTGAAAGTTCAATTTGTTATTTTCAAGTTCTTTAATGTTTATTAAAAACCTTTTTTAAGGCAACAGTGGGTATCTGTGCTAGAAGTTCTCAAAACAGGAAGTCCCCATGGAAATTTTTTAAGCATTAAAAGTTCATTTCCCCTGTGAAAAGCCTATTTGAGTATTTTTAATGTTATAATCAGTTTTCCCAACAGAAAATGAAGCTTTTAAGCCTTGCTGAAACATTAATTGGGGCTCTCTACTCTGTGAAGTCCAAAATTTAGATGAAGAGTTTGATTCTCCGTGGCCTCATATATTAAACCTTACAGTTCCAGTGGAGTACCTTTATACATTTCAGGTATCACAGTTATGCTCCAAGTATTCTTTAGAGCCACTCCTCACTGCCAAAAAGAAAAAAAAATAGATGTTTGCATCTCTCAGACCCAAGATATTTGCTTACTTTTTCTTAGGTCAGTATAAAGTATTGCAGAAGACAAATGTACAATTTTGTGGGATCTTTGAATTTTGTTAAAAAACTGCAAAAGATACAGAGTGGAAAACAATAGGCCTGAAGACAATAAATTTGAATCTGGCTTCACTTATATCTTTGATCTCAGCAGAAATAGTCTTTCTCTTCATAAGTGCTACTGAGAAGAAATTCACATATTTTAATACCAACTTGAAAAGCAGCAAATCTGTGAAGGTGTTGACTACTGCAGATGCACAGAAAGCCTTCTAATTATGCCAGATTAGCTAAAGAATTGTGCTAGAAAAATGAAAAAGATGATTTCATTAGTCATCCCATTCTCACACCTGCCCTACACTAAAATCTAGTAGAATTGTAGGAGGAAGTGTGAGTGTGTCAGCTTTCTACCTGTGGTTCATTTTCTATGGTGCTCCTAGATGAGCTTCTAAGAAAAATAAGATAAATGGCTGGGAAGACCAGTTCTGCATATTCTCTCCAGGAATAAAATATACTTCTGAAATAATTATGTGACCGAGAAAACCCAAAAGTTTTTAAATTCCTGACATATAATGATGTTCAGCAGGGCCATGTTCAACAAGGAAGTCGCAGTGCTGTGCGGACATTTACACTTTATGTTGTGTGCTCTCCCCTGAATTCAAATCTAATTAGCCACAATGCCTGATATTGATGTATCCTCAGTCTCTATTTTGTCACTTTCCCACTGTGTCTATTACGGAAGCAAAATCAAGTGTAGAAGGAATTCTATGTAGCACATGCTATGTCCCTGGGAGATGTGCCTTCAGCTGCAGTGCCCCAAAGGGTCTCCGTACAGCAATCCTGAGACTGCAAGGGACGTGCAGCGCTTGGCTGAGGAGCTCGTGTTCACAGTGCACCGCCACTAACAAGTGTGATTCAATGCACAAACCTAGCATGATGTTGGATAAAACTTGCACTTGGATGTGGATTCCCTATTTATTCAGAATTATTTATGCACTATAGGACTATTTATGCACTAGGACTGGTATAACCAGTTAGGGGTTTTAGGTAGAAGTAAGAAAAGTTAAGCTTAGCATCTAGTTATATCATTACTTGTCTGCTGCACTATTTAGGTTTTAAAGCACTGAATAATAGACTAATATTGCCTTCAAAATCAATTTTTTTACATTGCCCATCCAGAATGACAAGCTAGCATCATGAAAGGAGAGAAGATTGTTGCTTGCCACTAGGGCAAGTAGCACTTTTTTTTAAACACTTCACATCTAATAATTCATCTTTCTAACCCTTAGATGTGAAGCTCCTCATGAAGACTGAATAAAACCAGAATGGGAGTAAACAACTCATTGGTAAAATGAGATGAATCCCTTAAAAAAATACCTTTGCATTGCTTTCCATATTAGAAAGCCTTGCAAACTACTTAGATCCCGTTTCTGTCATTGTAATAAACAGGAGAATTCATTGATTTTGGAAAGCATAACTTTATCTCAGCTCTCTTTGAAAGAATAGAGGATTTTTTTTTTCCATGTCTGTTGTTTCCTAGTGGGAAAAGAATTTATTATGGAAAGTTTGGAAATTGACTTATTTCCATGAGACTGATGATGAATATACATGTCTATATGCCTAATGGCTAACTGTGCAAATATGCATTTGATTCATCACTCCCTTGCATCAAATTTTATGAATAAGATTTTTTGAAATAAAGAGCACTGTGACAATATAAAATTGATAGGGCAGAGAATCATAATCTTGCACTCTCCACTAAAGAACTGTAACATGTTGCAATTATGATTTATGAGCTTTTTCTACTTACTTTTGTACTGGTTCAAGTGGCAAAAGAGAGTGAAGGGCAAAGCAGAACTAGGACGTGGTCTAGTAAGCAGCTGTCCTGTGTTCATCTATTTCTTGCTGACCTAAAACAGGAAAAAAAAATTTAGGTTGTTTCAGGGATCTTTCTTGTTTGGAATAATGCCATGAAGGAATATCTAAATCCTCTCCTATTTTTAAGCTGAGTCATTTAAAATATCAATGCACTGAATTAATCTTTCTGATCCAGACCACTAAGTCTTTCCTTTAACCAGCCTTTCTTTTTGTTGGACTTTATCTCAGTTTCTCTCTCACACCTGCTGCCAGATCAATCTCAAATCACAAAAACTTCAGCAGAATGCCTTTAGACTTCTTTTAGTGGACTTAAAGAGTTAAATGAGTTACATCTCTTTTTTAAGACATGTAATTTTTTTCTGCAGCATTGTAAAGTATTAACTAAGTAAGACTGCAAAAGTTGTGATTCTATTTTTAAGGATTTTTTATGACAAAATGAATAACCAAATTACCTCATTGTGATGACCCATTCATTCTGCCACAGCCTTTGACACTTACCATGGTTATTACTCAAGAAGTTACATTTCAAATGTCTGTTAAAACTCCTCAGTAAAGGCATCTCTTCTATTAATTCATTATGGTGCTTTCCAGAGAAAAAGACAGAAAATATTCCAAACAAAATGCTGTGGCACCACAAATATATTGATAAATAATCTGTTGATAGAATTGCTGTGAGATCTCTAATTCCTTTATGGGATAGATACATGAATATTCATTAAGGGTGATTTTCTCACACTTCACTTTGACATTTTCTTGCCTGAAAAACAGTCATCTCACCCAAGTGGGATGACTCAGTGTGTCATGGATTTAGACGCAATCTGTCTTTTCATATAAACACCCAAAGGAATAAAAATGGACTGGCTGGATAAATTGTTTGGACTTGAGGGAGAAAGGTTTGACACACCCACCAGTTTCTAGGACAGAGGCAGAAATTATGATATTATTTTGAAAAATCTTACGCTTTATAGTTAGCATTTTTCAGTTTTAAAATATCTATTGTTTAAAAGAGATACCAAAGTAAGGCACCAGTGTGAAGGTGATGATGATGTATCCCACAGAGAGATGACAAGAAATTAAAAGTAAGAGCACTTTATCAGTACTCTGGATCAGCCAGGTGCAGCCAATGTACTGGCATGTATTACCAAAAGGTAGTGGTGGCATTGTCATCATGGTCATTACTATGGCCTTAGATATTCAACTACTTGTATAAAAGCTAGAATATATTTATAAATATATTTATAACTGTTTCCTTGTGTATAGGTAAATTATGACCTAGTGTATTTGTTCAGGAAATATAAAAAGAAATGTGTTTGGATACTGAGATCCAGCTCTCAAAATAGCATTATTAAGACAGCTAATTAATGACTTCACCATTAGATGTAGCATAACCAAAACAGCCCACACAAAGAATCCCCCTTGCTAAGTAAGACAGGAATTTTAAGAGATGGAGTACAATGTGTAGGGACTTCTACATAACCTCTTAGATACAGTACCAAAACTTGAAGGCTTGAAAATGGGCTACAGAAGCAGCTCTGATACAGTTTGTGACAGCTTAGGTTGTGTTCTAGGCTCTTTCAACACCCAACTGCAGAGAGAGAGAGAGGAATAAGGGTACCTCTTCCCTGTAGCTAACAGTTTTACGAATGTGTTGCAAGAAGAGGGAATGCCAGAGTTCAGCAGTCACCAATTGCTGAGAATAACAATAGGATCAATGAAGGGGGACAGAAATGAAGAACATAGTAATAGTGACTTCTTCATTAGAAAACCTTGACAGAGGTACTAAGATTTAAAGAGCATTGCTGTATTGTACACTGCTCAGTGCACTGAAAAGCCACTGTGTAGCAGGAAATCTATGTGATAGATTATGAGAACTTATAAAAAACTGGTGGATGCAGTCTTAAAGGGTAAAGCACCCACACCTGAGGTTGAAGAGCACACCAAGTTGGGCAGGAGTGTCAATCTGCTGCAGAGTAGGAAGGCTCCCCAAAGGGATCTGGACAGGCTGGGTTAATAGGCTGAGGCCAATTCTAAGAGATACAACAAGGCCAAGTGCTGAGTCCTTTACTTGGGTCACAACAACCCCCTGCAGTGCTATAGGCTGGGGAAAGATTTCTGACTGCAGTGCTAGTGGCTGGAAAGACTTTCAGTGAAAAAGAACCTGAGGGTGCTGGTCAACAGCAACTGAATGTCATCCAGTGTGTGCTCAGGTGGCCAAAAAGGCCAGTGACATCCTGGCCTGTATCAGAAACAGCATGGCCAGCAGGATCAGAGCAGTGATTGTCCTCCTGTACTCAGCACTGGTGAGGTCACCCTTCCAGTCCTGTGCTGGTTTGACCCCCTCAATTCAAAAACAACACTGAGGAGTGAGTCCAGAAAAGACGAGACATCTGGTGAAGGGTCTGGAGCACAAATCTGATGAGGACATACTGAGGGAGCTGAGGCTGTTTATTCTGGAGAAGAGGAGGCTCAGGCTCAGAGCTTATTGCTCTGTACAAATACCTGACAGGATGCTGCAGTGGGATGAGTATTGGTCTCTTCCAAATAACAAGGGCTAGAATAAGAGGATATGTCCTCAAGTTGTGCCAAAGAAGATTGAGATTGGATATTAGGAAAAATTTCTTCATGGGACGGGTTGTTAAATATTGAAACAAGCTACTCAGGGAAATAGTTGAATCACCATCCCTGGAGGGATTTAAAGGATGTGTAGATGTAGCACTTAGAGAAAGGGGTTTTTTTAGTGGTTGATCTGGCAGTGTTAGAATTATAGTTGGACTCGATCGTCCTAAAAGTCCTTTACAATATAAATGATTCTACATTTCTATTATTTACTTTTTAAACAAGAAATATATTGACATCATAGTTTAGGAAAATGTAGGCAATAGCACAGGTCAACATATCTCTATTCCAGTGGTTTCTAAGACATAATAATTTATGATAATTTAGTTTAGTTGTCAACCTAAGAATAGATTTATTTTTTTTTTTACAAAACAATAGAGGACCTAAAGTGTATGAAGAAAAAGTCCTTTTTAAAAATCATAGCTGCATTTAAAGTAGGGCAGCAATTCTATAGCATAATAGAGCTCTTGTATAGTGTACTTTGTCTGCAAGATCAATTCCTTCAAGAAACTGTAGTCATAGCAGCCAAAGTCTGTTTCCAGATATCTACCTGCTCTTCTCACTGAATTAGGTGTGAAAAATAATGTGCATTTTTGAAGGCTGTCATGACACAAATAAATCAATCTTTACAATTTCTTTTTTCTGATGAGTCAATATGGACTGAACATTTTATATAAGTATATGAATAAACACTATTGAGTCTTTCAGGTTACCTAGTGTTAGTTTTTAAAATTCTTTAAAGCCGTTCTTTAATTGAAATCAGAAATACTGACGGCCAGCAAAAGATCAGGGAAAAGACCTTAAGAATAAACTGTCTCTAATCTAGCAGAGGATAACATATTCTGAAAGGTAATATTTGCCCTATAAATACCTTAAAAGATTCACTTCCAGAACAGAGTAGAGCTATCTGCTGAGGGACAGGCTAATTTTATGCCAAACTTCTTTGAACTATCCAATTCACACATTTGCATCAGCATAGAAAAAGAAGCTAGGAAAACTACTTTAGCCACTGCTCCTGGAACATTTTGATAAAACACAGAGGAAAGAGGTGTACCCTGAAACATGGGGAATATAAGACATTATTGTACTATTGACTACAGACTTACAGAGTAGGAAAGGAGAACCAAAACAAATTGTGATGAATAAGTAGAAATGTGTGGGATTTGGTCTATTACACAGAGAATATTGTGGAGGAAAATAGGATTGAAAAACAGATTTAGTCAATTCAGTGTCTTGTTGAATTAATATCACTGGTCCCTGTGTTGGCCTTGGGTACTTGTAGTATTTGAATACAGAGTAGCATTATTATTCACTGTTCAAAAGGAAACATTGTGTTTTCTACCTTTCTGGTCCTGAATTTCACATTATTTGTCTTAGGTGGTTTTGTGTTGTTCTTTTAGCTCCTTGGCTTAGATGCCCTTGCTATCTGTATACTTTATTCAACATTAGATTTTTCTGAGAAACTTATATCTCCAGTTATGGTGACACCAGATGCCCACTTCAGAATACAGCTAAGTTCTAGAATTCTAAATCAGAAATTTGAGTATCAAATTCTGGTTTACTTCTTCATTTGAATTAAAAAAAAAAAAAAAAAAAAAAAAACCAAAAAAAAACCCCAGCTAATCACACTGAACAAACCCCCACAATTAATGAGAAAAAAAATCTTTCAATTCCTTGATCATCTGTTTGAATGTTTCAGGGCTTTAGTCTCAGCCACTTCTTTTCTTCCTTATCTCTTCCCATTGACACTGCTATGAAGAGATTGAATTCTTACATTTACTGCTTCCAGGCATGGACATGGATTCTTGTCTGGAAAGTCAAGAATTTTATTAGTATGGATCCCTTTGTCCGGTTTTGGTTTTTACATATTCTGGGTCAGGGAGGACCTCACCAGTTTGACTACTTGTCACCAGGCTTCATCTACCAACTGCTGTGCAACAAAATGAAAATCATCCATGCTTGTAAAATAAATGTTTCCTTTTTAAGACATGTTGCGTACTGTATTCCTCTACAACAGTCTAGCCAATTCCATAAGCTCTTTTAGAGTTCCCATGAGCTGGAGTCTAGGATATTTAAGTGTCAATGTACAAAGAGTTCAATCCAAGAGCCTTTATGAAACATAATTGCCCTAATAAATTGATATAGATATTTCTCTATGATCAAATTCTGATTCTTGCAGCCATTTTCAAAAATTAGCCTCTGTGCTTGCTGGGAAATAAGTTTATAAATGCTTCTAGAGACAAGCAATCTCTTACCACTTTTTTAAAAAAACATTTCTGACCATCTGTTTGACTGGCGGGGGGGGGGGTGGGTGGTTTTTTTTGTCTTTTGTTTCTCTTATAATTGAAGATTTTTTTTTCTTCCTTTTAGTCTTTCATTTTCCTCCCAGATCCTAAGCTTGAGATCAGAAATTTTTAAGTTAATCAGACTGGAACATATACATCTACTATGGATGACCTTATGACAGAATGTGTTCTAGTTCCTCTGTTCTGAAGTATAAATAGAAAAAAATCCCACATCAGCAGAAATGGTGAAGCTAAAAAAGAATGAATTCAGGAAAATGGCTGTGTGCTCTTGAACTGAAAAAAAATAATTTAACTCTTTAGTTCAACAACTGATATATGAATTGTATGGATGAATTTGAATTCTCATTGCTCAACTCTGCTTTGTAGTTCAGAAACATCCTTGAAAAAAAATCAAAAGCGAAAAAAAACAAAGCAAAAATCCAACTTAAAACATAAAACTGAAAAAAGTATCTTTTTTTCTTTTTGAACAAGTCAAGGTTATAAGAGTTGTGTTTGTGTAGACAAACAGCATAATTTCTTTTCAGTAAAGAATGTTAAGGGAGTGAGCAAAAAAGAACAAAAAAATTACAGTAATGTAGAAAATCACAAGCTTTCATTTCCAAGAGATCTTTTTTACTTTATGCAGTAAACATGGAACAGTTTCCAAAATTGTTTTTTTTTAAATCTACATTTTTCTGCTTTAAACTGATGTAAGGAATCTAAAAAGTAGGATGTCTTTCAAGTTTCACCTGCAGTGTGAGCAGTTTCATCTTTTCTATTCTGCAGTGAGAAAACAGGATAATTACCTTTCTTTACCTTGTAATTCTTTGACATAATTAAGAACCATTCTATTAACCCACTTTTGGAGAGGTCAGCTGTTCCTCAAAATGAAAGGTAAGAAAAATGAAATTAACATATGAGTAATAGGTATACAATGAGTAATGCATACTTTTGTGTCTTCCCTTGAAGCGTTCTGGTAAAAGGTTTCTAACGATTAGTGGTAGATTAACCATGCTGAAAGTTGGAACATTTTTCAGTTGGAAAATCCAAATAATCATACAAAAAATGGATTATCTCCTCCTCCCAGTCTAATCTGGTTGATTAGGTATTCCTTCAAAGTTTAAGCATGTTCTATGAAGAAGATAGCCACTCTGATGCAATAAATTAAAAAAAAAATAAATGAAAAAAAAAGAAAAAAATTAAAAGAAGCAGTTAAACATAAAAAGGTTTCTACATTTTATCCCAAAAATACTGAAGAAAATATCATTAATTCGGTGTCAGGGAACTCAATAGTTTAAAAAAAAAACTATTTAAGAAAAAAGAAACTGAAACAATGAGCAATTGTAAGTAACCAAATAGAAGTGTTCACCCCTGTTCTTTCAAACTAAATCATGATGTCCCTGAAGTTACAAAGTTTGCCATTGACTTTATGGGGATAGGACAAGATCCTTTCTCGGTTGACATATATGCTCCCAAAGATGACAAGTTCTACAGGATCAACAACTAGAAGCACACTGTAACACTCCTGTACCAAGTTCAACTGTAGAGCTAACCAAAACTTTTCTTGTCTCATCAAAACTTGCCACATTCCTATCACCAGTGAGCATGAGTTCTCTACAGTGGGTATTTGCCTGACTCTTCTCTTTGGAAGGGAAATGTTCTTTTGCATTTTACATCCACAGGTTTAAGCCTTACACATATGAAAGAGAGTGCCCTGTAACAGCACAAAAAGCAGTCCTTTGCCTCCTAGTTGTAGGTCTGTGTTTTAATAGTCCTTCATTCCACTGCATGTGACAGGCCAGCATGAAAGCTCTGCTAGTTAGGCAATTAACAAATTGGTCAAGGAGCTCATCACTGCTGTAAAAATAAAAAGTATTTAATTTGTATATTACTTTAATTAATAATGTAAGCCTTGCCATTCAAATGGGATTAAAGGCTATAGAGAACTTTAGTGACTGTGTGTTAGTTTGCATAGAACTTAATGCTGATAACAATCAAAATCCTGTGAAAAAGTAACTCTGATTGTCATAATCATCTTTGAGCAACAGTTTATGCAAGTAACAGTTTCCAAAACATCTGAAAATCTGCATTATTACTACTCTTCCAGTAATGCCCTGGAGGAGTAAAAAGAACTACATTTTATCTGGTGTTTTACTATAAACTTGTCTTATTTATGTAGGAATTAGAGAAAACATCTCAAATAGGTCTGAATAGGAAAAATCACTTTTCCCTCAACATTTAAAATCCTTTTTGTGACAACAGTCTTTATGGCTTTGAAAAGAGAGTAGTATATCACTAATTGTATTTAAGAAATAATATAAAGTATCCATTGTCTTTCCTTTGAGTAATGAAATTTAGTGAGATGCCCAATTAAAAAAAAAAAAGCAATCAGGATTGAGGACTGATTTAAGTTATCTCTATTTTAGAAACTCAGTCCAGAGGCTATAACTGTTCTGCAAAATACATTATTAGGTATCTAGTTTGGGTATATGGCCAGGCCTTTGACATGATTTTAAGATACAGCCAGATCACATTCTGTGCTTCTGTTTCCAGGAAAAGGAAACCTGTGGACTGAAAGAGAGAAGACAGCTGCACAATTCTCTGAACTGTTACTGCAGGATACACAGTGCAGTACCTCTGTATAATGTAGTCAGGAGTTAACTCCTCTGGTGCAATGGGAATATTAAGTCATCTTTAAGACATAAAGATTTTTACTGCATCTGATTCATAATTTTTATTTATGATTTATGCCAAAAAATGGTCAAAAGCCAACATCTTTCTTTTTTTCAGTGAGAGAACATAACCCAAACTGCCAGTTAGTCCCAGGGAGATTTTAAAAATAGGCTGCTAGATGAAGAAGGAAAATTGATATAATTTTGTTTAGGTATCTCACATAATAGAAAAATGAATATTGATAGTAAACTGAGGAAGTCTAATTTCAGTTATATTTTAAATAAGAAAAATCTTCCCTGCAAAATTCATCCCAACTTAAAAAAAAAATAAAATCCTAGAGCAAAAAATATTTTCCTTTAAAAAACCCTCAAATTCAACAGTACATTCTCTTTAGAATGAAAACATTTTATTTACTATTTTTATTACTTATTGCATATATAAGCAGCTTTCTTTCTCTAGTTTTCTAATGTATAAGTTGCCTTAACTTTTGTACATGTTCATGATTTTGTTAATTTTTTCACCCAGATATGGTCACTGTCTCAGAATCAGGAGAAAAAAGCAAAACAAAATTAAAAAAAATAAATCAAAATTAAAAAAAAAAAAAGAAAATAAAAATAGACATAAGAAGATGCAAGGCCAGCAAACACAAAAGCATAGCTTTCTAACTTTCTAACTTTAAAGACATGAAAAAGAAATGGCTGAAAGAATTTTAATAAGGCTGAAAATTAAAAAGAGAAAAGATGTGGCAGCGGAATCTTGAAATGAGACAAAGGAAAGAAAAAGAAAGGCCAAACAACAAAAGTAAATTATCATAATGAAAACTAAAAGCCTTCCTTCATCTGTCTTAAAAATAGATGCCAATGTTTTGCAGATTAACTTTGGGTTTGTAATTATGGACTTGTGGAGTAATGAATGTTGGTGAACTAAACTGCTCACTTAGGGAGTGTAGCTAAATCCCTGCAATAGCAGAAACAGCTGTTGCCCATTATGCTTTGATTTTTGATGATAAGTGGTAAGAAAGGTTGGGAAAAGGTGACCATTCAGCACTTGTTATTATGAGGTAATGGCTCCAATGATGTTAGCAAAATAATTAAAACCACCATCAGTCCTATTCTCTGTGATGACACTTAATGGTGTTTCCATCTCTCCCTGCTCTCTTAAAATGTATTCACATATGGAGTAATACTGGAGGTTAGGGTAAAAATGGAACAAATCACAATTGAAGAAGATTTTGTACATTACATATGCAGCCCTAATCTAAACTGGGTATTCAGTGTCCCTACAATATATATTTAAATCAAAATTCTTTCTCTTGTTCTCATACACAGGAAAAGTAAACCTTGTTCTCTCTTATATCTTTGACTGACAGTCTTTTTCCATATGTTATTCACAAAAGACACATAAACTTTCACATAAATGTCTCCAACTTTCTTTGTCTTCTTGGTCATCCCAAATGCAAAGAGAACCAAGTATATTATTCTAGTAACAAATATTCCAATATTATTGTGCAGGGTTACCCTTGGGAGCTAAAATTCCTCCCAGTCACTCACTTGTCTTCTCACCCTACCAGAAGGACAAAGCAAAAATATATGAACAGTAATGAGAACACTTATGGGTTAAGATTAGAGTAGGGAGATTGTTTACCAATTACTGTCTTGGGAAATAAAAACCCCTTGCCTTAGAAAAATTCATTTAATTTACAACCAAACACAATAAATACTTGGAGGTATAGGGAAACAATAAGGCAAACGCCAAAGTATCACCATTCTTTCCATTTTCCCAGTTCCTTAGTCCTTCACCTCTGAGTCTGCTTTCTCTTCCTTCCTGTGCAATGCAGGGGGATGGGGAATGGGATTTATAGTCTATCCATGCAGTTCTTGTCTGCCACTTTTTCTCCATGCTTTTTTCCTCTTCCAGCATGGGTCCATGAAAAAAATCTGCTACAGTGTGCATTCTCCATGGGCTTCAGGGATTATCCTTTCTTCCATGGAGTACCTACACCTGCTCTTCCTTCTCTAACACTGTTGCTCCTTCCACTGCTTCTTGCTCTTTCCCCTCAACCCACCACCACACCACCCCTGCCTCATGTCCAGAGCATTTTTTACCTTTTCTTAAATACACCACCACCTTGGATGTCGGTTTCAAGGTTTGGCTGTATCCTCTGATTGGCCCTTTGGAGGCAGATGGAAACATCCATGTCCATCGCAGCCTCTTATCACAGACACCATCCTTGCACCCCCCACAGCTGATGCTGGCACCAGCACCCAGTGCAACCTTGCACTAGGCCCCATCAGATGTTTGTAATAGAGGAGGCCTTAAAAGGGAAAGCCTACATGAAAAGAGTTGAGTTATTTAAGGTTTTTAGTACCACAGACATTGATAAACTGACTTCAAGAATGGCTAAGCTCTATCCAGAATCAGCAGTTAGCCTTGATTCAACAAAGAGACAGTTATTTGTGTTAAATTCACAAAATTAAATAAGTTCAGATTTTCTTTTTCCACACAGCCAACTGAGGGGCCTGATTCAATTTTATAAGCTTTAATAATCTGTAAAAAGATATCCTTAGAATGCCCAGGCAAATGACTTAGGACCCTGGACACCCCATAAACTGGATCAATGCTTAAGACAGGATGGGTGATCTTCATTCCTTCCTTTCTTCCTTACTTTCTTCCTCTCTTTCTATCCCTCTCTCTAATTTCCCTCTCTTTTCACTTTCACCATGTCCCTTAAAAACCAATAACTGTGTGCTTTATACTAGAAGATAAGGTACTAACTTATATCAATTTCCATGTGAAATAGAAAACTGAAAGTTTTTGCAGACCCTTTTACTTTTATAATTTCTTGTTGACCACGGGAATCTGCACATCTGAGTGTTCCCATCCATTTCAGAGTGGGAAGCTATTATTTTATTCAAGGTTTTGGACTGGTAATTGAATTTAAAGATTTTAATGAATAGTAGAAGTGTTGAGACTTGCTTGGGAAGATGGAAGAGAGAAGAACAAAGCATATGTTCATTCAGTCATCAATTCTTAAAAATCCTTTAATACTGAAATTGTGGCTTGTTTTATCTCCTTTCTCTGATGGGTGGTTAACATAAAAGGCCTTCTCTGTAATCAATTAAGCCTAACTCTAGGACAAAGGAAAAAAACAAATACAAAAATATCCAACCACAATAAACAATACTCACTAAATAAACAAATCAACAAATATACAATAAGGAATAAAAAAACTACTTAAACTTGTGTACATATTACATATGTACACAATGCATAAATATTGTCAAAATTGTTGGGTAGGAAGTAGAAATACAGTTGTGTCCATTGGCTACAGTGAAGATTTTTAACATACTGAGTACCTAGTGTTGTGGCTCCCTAATCTGCAATTTAGATGACGCCAAAAATATCAGTAAGAGAGAAATGAAATATGTATCTCTCTGAAGTGATCAACTTTTTATCACTAGTTTACCAGTTAGATGCAAAGATCTTTAAGTGATCAACATGAAGAGAGAAGTAAGTAATTGAGGTATCCTGGATGTCCCTCTTCAGGTCCTAAAAGGCTTTAACAGCTGTTGAGCCTCCAAGGAATAAAAACAGTTCTTTTAGACCTGCTGGATTGTATTCTTTCCTTCTGATAATGCTGATGTTGTGAGCCTCAGGTGTAAGTGAAGTGATTCTGGAAATCAATAGATTTTATTCCAGCCAGCACTGCAATGCAAACAGACAAATCTTAACTCACTTGTCGCATTAAAATATGTGCATGACAAATCAATAAATATGAATGTGTTTAGTGAGAAACAGTTGTTCTAAACTAATTTTACAACTTATAACAGTATTAGATTCTTTATTACTCATAGGGAGGGAATTCTATTATCTTGCTGTACCCTGAAGAAGATAGGTAGAATTTTCAAGTAAACAATTTAGATGAGAAATAGCTATTTTTCATACATTAAATATAAAGCTTAAAAATGTTTGTAGCAATGAAGAAACTAGTCTTCTTTTTAAAAAATGTAATAATGAAAGGCTATATGTGAGTGTAGGCTATGAGAGTGTACCTGGACTAAAATGCTTTATACTTGAACAAATGAGTAACTACTATTTGAAAGGTCACTAGGAAAGCATTAGCATTCAATCAGAACTGAGAACATAGATTTATTTTTCATCAAATTAAAATGAAAAAGGGAAATCAGATATTCTTCCCCAAATTCTTGTTAGGGGTAAAAGGCAAATACACCACCATGTATGGTGTACTCAAGTATTTATTGTTAGTATAAATGTTAGTATTAACCTTGCACCCAAAATACAAATGGTAATTATTACTACAATTGCAATGGATGGTACTAATTCTAGAGCGAATCATCTAGTCACTTCTTCAAAAATAATCCCATGAAAGTGCTATACATAAAATTCCTGCTGCCTTCCTGCCTTCTCTGGAACCCTTCCCAGTGTTTCTCTGGGTCAGCAGTGTTAGGTTTTGCCAATAAAATGTAAAGGAACACTATGAGAAGCCACCACCACAGTGCCCAGGATGCATTAACACTTATAGCTGGGAAACTTTTGTCTCAGTCTTGGGGTCAGCTTAGGGTCATTTTTATATGTTTTCTTATTGCTGGTATCTTTATCATTACCTCAAAGATGGCCTTTGAAAATTTCATTAAACATTATTAAGATAGATACTGGTGCTGTGCTCGAAAAGAATATGTGTACTTTCACATGTAATAAAATAGGATCATGAAATAGTCACTTAGAATTTGAAATACATGTATGTATGCATATACATATTTATATATAAACATAATTGGTTTTCTACTTCTTTGTCAATAATGGCCTCAGTTAATGATAAGGGACTAAAATAAGGTGCCATTGCTTGTTGTAAGGTGACTGACTGGGTTTGTTAGAGCTCTATGATGTGTAAGCACTTACAGAGTTAAGCTAAAAAGTGTTAGCCTGTAGTCAACATGTCACTTGACCATTAGACAATTGTTTTAACAGCTAAAACCAGCATCAGCCAAGACAAGTCCAGATAATTGCTGAGACCCTGCAGTGTCAGGTCAATACAGCCCCTGTGGCCTTTAACTAGTAATTGCACAAGTCATATTTGTTGGGCTACAGGTATATCCACAGAAAGAAGAGAGACTGCTATGCTTTTTCTTGAAATAATTCTTAGGCAGCCAAGGAAATTTATTTACTCATGAAAGTTTCTGTGTTTATATCCATATGTAAATCTTTTATCTCACCACCTGTTCATAAAAATCAAAGATTCAGCTGCCTCCATAATTCATGCAGTACTGGATAGGGCTTCATCTCATTCCAAGCCATGGAATGTCTACTACTCCATTCCCACTGTTAAGTTCAGCAGTACAAGAAGCAAAGAAAGCTTTGAATGTTGAGTGAAAATATGCAAGGAAATAAAAAACCGACAAATATGAATATCTTTACAATATGATATCCATAAATTCATGGCAGATGTAGATAGAAATAAAAATTTGGTTGAACTCTATATATTGCAGTTGCTTAGCTAGCAAAAACCAAAATATTGCTCAATTTAAAGTAAGCAACATAAAACTAGTTATTCAGGCAGTGTCTGTATTCCAGGATGACAGCTAAGAAAAAAAGTTCAGAACAGACAAAATTTTATTAAAAGTATAGGGAATATAGAGGTCAGAGAATCACAGAATGATCCCAATATTGACATCTAGGATACGTTGCTAATTACTGGTCTCCAACTAAGCTTTAGGCTGCTGATCACCACAGTCTGGGCCCAACCATTTAGCCAAATTTATGCTATGCATATGTCTGCTCATCCAGTCTACGCATTAGGAGCATCTCTATGAGAATCTTAGGGAAGACACTGTCAAAGGCCTTCCTGAAGTCCATGTAGGCACTGATGTTTTCTTGTCCTGTCTACCAGGACAATCATGTCATCATACAAGTTAATCAAGTTGGTCAACCATACCTTTCCCTTGGTGAAGCCATGCTGATTAATCCTGATTATTTTCTTTTAGTTCATGAGCCTGGAAATGGATTCCAGGATTAGCTATTCCATCACCTTATCAGAGATCAAGGTGACGAGCCTTTAATTCCTTAGGTCACTTCCTTGCTGCACTTCTGGAAGACATGAGTGGTGTTTGTTTTCCTCCAGTAAATGGTAACTTTTCCCAGTTGAAATGATCCATCAAAGATCATCAAAAGTGGCATCATAGTGACATCTGCCAGTTCCCTCAGGGCTTGAGGGTTTACCCTACCAGAGTTCATGGATTTACAAATTTTTGGTTGGTTTAGGTATTCTCTGATCTGGACATGATTGTGTTCTAAAAATCAGTCCATCTTCCTGATTCCAACCTTTTCCACAGTCTCTTAGAACTGAGATTCATGAAAGCCAGTCTCTGGGTAGTAAAGGTAGGAGCAAAGGAAGCATTTAGTACCTTGGCCTTTGTCATGTATAACAAGGTCCCACATCCCATTAAATAATGGGCCCACATTTTCCCTAGCCTTTCTGTTGTCACTGCTCTGGTTTTGGCCCAGAGGTGTAGCCAATAGATTTTGTTATTTGATACCATTCAGCATTGCTACCAAAGATGGAGAAAAGAAACTCTGGTTTCCCAGAAGAGAGGGTGTTCCTTTCTGCTCAGAGAAAGAGCTGGTGGGCTGTAGGATCTGTCCCACTACTGTATTTCATTGTCCTGGGCTTAGTGGGCATTTTGCATGTGAATCACCCTCTCTTTGTACACTTTTGTTATTCATATTGTTTCTGTTACTTTTCCTTTTCTTGTCTCATTGATGTTTCTAGCAAATTGTTCTTATCTCAATGCGTGATCTTTGCCTTTTGTGCTTCCAGCTGGAGGGGGAAGGGAAGAGAGTGCCAGCATGTTTTGGTGCAAATTGAGGAATACCATTCCTAAACCATGGGAACCTTAATTGGCTCAAAATGCTGGGCAAGAAGTGTTGAGATAACAACAGATCTGCCCAGATTGAGTCGGAAATAAATTTGATCTAAGCATTTGCTCTAAGCATTTGCTATGCTTGGTATGGAACCACTGGTTACAATGTGGCTTGATCGGTTCATGTGGGTGTGGTACCCAACCTTCTATATTCCTTTATGGGCTTCTCGCAGGGATCATTTTCAGCACAGGGAGAGGAAACAGGATTACTTTCCTGCTGTACTGTGTGGTATCAAATTACAGCAGGGCAACATCAAGGGCAATGAGGGTCATTTGGGAGTAGATTCAGCACTGCTCTCCTACCCTTACCTGGAGTTCTACCATTAGCAATTGTACCCAGTCTATGGGGCAACAGGGAAGGATGATTTCCCCTAGTTGTTCACCCCCTTGTTCTCCTTCAGGCCTGTTACAACAGCTTTTGAGAATTTTGAATTCCCTTTGGATGTTAAGGAGAGCACAGTTGCTGTGTTCGCCAGGTCTCCTCAATGTAGCCCACAAAATGTTTAGGGTCAAGAAAGTTTTCTCGGAAGGTCATTCTGAAATCTGCCCTGAGGGTAGATAGTCAAGAGAGTGGGAGAATGTAGGAGAAAATAAGCCAGTTCTAGGGGATATTCTCTGCTCCAATGGTTTAGAAGTTCACCCTGACAAGGGTAGACTGCAGTCTTACTTGGGAGCAGTGCTTCTCAGGAGAAGTATCCCACTGCATATTGATCTGGAAACTATGCAAGAAGAAATCTGTAAACAACGATTTTAAAAACAAATCTGCTACTACCTCAATTTCATCTGAAGTAAAGACATGAAGTACTTTTAATGCTTAGATGAAGCTTGTAAGTTCAGACAGCCTCATTTCCATAGCAGCCAAATTTTATGAAGCCCTAAGCCAATTATTTAATTAGCTAATTTGCTCAGTCACAAATAATTTGCACGTAGCTCTAAATGTCAGATTTGAAAACACTGGGGACAGTTAGTCCTAGTGGAAATCATATTACTGAGACTAGAATTCCCTTACAAGATTTTTCCTGGAAGTCTCAACAGGTTTGAAGGATGATCAGTTTGTGTTGATGATTGTGTTGAGGAATGGGAAGGAAAGAGTAGAAAACAGTAGTATGAATCTTCATGTATGTATATCTTAATATCTCATTTTAATTCGAGTAATTTCTGGGTGTATGTATGTTCATAAGACTTGTCCATCTTCCAAAGTAGTATTACCAAGGGAAATTTTTGCCCTTTGGAAGAAAAAGAATATGGGCTAAAGGAAAATATGAACATTCTTTCCAACAGTTTATTCTGTTGCACTCTCCAGATATATTCTGTTTTCTGAAATTCCCATCTTTTCTGGTCATTAAAACTTTCTGTCTGCATGATACCATTTTTAATATTTGTGACTCCCTCTGACTTTTTCTCTGCACTTTCTATGACTCTTCCTATTTTTTAGGACAGAAAGAAAACAATGAAAATAATTTTATAACTCTTTCCCTGTCTTTTTCCCCCTTACCAGTGTACTGTAACAATAAGAAAACTAGCAAATTAATCTGCTAGTTTTTTTCAGCAGCACTTTTTCTTACCTGTTGACTGAGAACAGTTATTCACAAGAATTGTTTTTCTAAGACTTTCCTCATCCCTATAATAAAGTAATCTGCAAAAGTGTTTTAAATTTCCTGAGCACTGACAATATTGACATTATGGGAAAGTGCACATACTGAAAGCTGTGGGAAAAATCCAAGGGATAAGAATTATACTTTTGTCTCCATTAATTTTCATTTCCCCAAACAATGCCAGAATACCTTTGCAGCAGTTCCTCTCTCCCACTTAGCAATTTTTTTCTTTCCATGTGTCTAGTTAGGTTCTTATTACATTTTTTCCCCTTTAGCAGCTGTGATGCTCCTCTCTTCAAACCTACTTTTGGTTTCCTCTATCAAGATGATAGTTGCTGAGTTTTCAGGAAAAAAAATAAATCCTCCTCAAAAGTAAGAAGAAAAAGGTAGATCAAAGCTGTCAGCATCCAGCATTTCTTATGTATCAGATTTTTGAGTCACTAACACAGGGTTTTTTGAATGGTTTGAAACCCTTATTTCTGAATACAGAGTGATTGCACAGAGATAACTAAAGGGTTTTGTTCCCCACGTTTTTTGGTTTCCTTAATGTTCTTCTCTGTGTGATCTATGTGCTTTCCACTTACAGTAAATGAAGGATGATCTGAAGCCTTCAGCCACAAATTATTTAATTTAACAGGAAATGTTGTCTTAAAAGTTACATACAAACAAACTGTGTTGACCTCAATTTTGCATTAGAAAATGTTTATAGAGAAACAGCTCTGTGGAGAAAGCAAGAAAGACTTTTCTATTGCTATTTTTTTGTGTGTTCTAAACAATGACAATAATCCAGCTACATGGATAAGTACACATAAACCAGACTACCTCAGACAGTATGTGTCATGTAATGATTTATCTTGTAATTTCCTCTCTCACACATAAGCACATGCTGTCACACATGCACACACATAAATATTATTCTTCCTCCCTTATCTCAGAAATGCTTGGATACTACATCACTAGTACTGAAAACAGGCTGCAAAGCTACAGATATTAGCTCTATTCTCTGTCTTACTATATTTATTTTTTCTAGAGATAAAAGGATAATTAAAACTCCTCTTTCATATTGTCAAAAAGCTAATTAAAGTTAAAAATAATATTAAAAAATAAAAGTTTATTGTAAAAAACAAAACACTCAAGGCCAAACAAACAGATGCTCAGAAATCACTAATCTCTCTCTCTAGTTTTACACATAATTCAACCCTTATATAAATGCTAAAGGTAATATTGGCTCTGAGAACATAGATGTTTATCCTCAGGCCATCAGCAATAAAGCTAGCTTCATGTAGCATGATAAGTAAATGCAGATACATAATAAAGGTATTATTGGTATTACCTTATTTCCTTCACGTTGTAGGCAAAGCTTCCATCTGTTGTTGAACAATATTAAGCTCCCCAGTTTAATCTACTTATTGTTTAATTTTTTATCTTTTCTTTTTGTTTTTCAAAGACAAGTTTTCATTTTTTTCTAATCATTTACTGAATTTTTTTTTTTTTCAATGCTGTCTACATTGTTTTCTTTCTTCATTTACCTATGTCTGAACCTAGCCAAAATATGGCAGGAAAAGAATGAGTCATAAATAAAACAAACCACAATATTTTCTCTGAATACTGGATTGAAGTTCTGTAATTGAAGGAGGGAAAACTCTGGTCCCAGGGAGACATCGAGAATCCATATACCAATATTTCATAAAAATAAAGACTTTACCTGATAAATCTTTATTTTTACACCACGCAAAGAGCCTATATTTGAATTTGCCACATGAAAATTAAAATCAGCCATTTTCTTTTTATCTAAGGGTTTGAAAAATATGATATTTTTTATTTATTCAGCTACTGCTTTATGGGGTAGATCCAAACCAATTTATAGTCTTAGGTTTTGTTTTGTTTTGTTTTACTTGGTTTTGTTTTGGTTTTAATCCTGGGCAGTCATTAAAAAAAAAGTGATTTAACTTCCTGCTATAGGAAAGGGACCAACATCTGTGCACATTTTGTAAAAATGTTCTCTTTATTAATTAATCTCCTTGATTGAAAGAATGACAAAAATGTGACTGTCAGCTGCATCTCAAGGTTAAAAATTTTGATTTAAAATGACAGGTAGACTTGAATGATCTTCCAATCCAGATTTGATTAAGAAGATCATAATGACATGAGTCTCATAAGAAGTAATGGGACACAGTGAAACTATCTTCCTTCCTGTTCTGAGAAAATAACCTAAATTCTTTTCTCATAATGGTTCCAGAAGGTGGCAGAATAATAATTATGACACTGAAAAGAATAAATCCGGTGTTTTTTTTAAAAATTGGCATTTTTTCTTATAGCTGAGATATAACTGTATTCATAGCTCTAATTAGTACTGATGGCAAATTGCATTTTGGTATTTTCAAGTTTCTCTATTTCATTTTTGCAGGAATTATGATGCTTTTTTTCTACTTTCCTTGATTTAACTTCACGCTTAATTTTAGTGAAAAAAGTATAACATTAATTAAGGAGAATCAAAAACCAGGTGTACTAGTACATAAACCCAGAATTGCATTAATTGAGGAGATTCATAAAATCTCCTATCTCTCCTATTAGGAGAGAAATACATAGTCAGACACTGCTTTCCATTGTTTGCCAGCATGTAAAAATAGAGCATTTCCACTAAGATGAGACAATTACTCTGAATTTTTTATAGCTGACCAAGATTTGGTGTAAAAATCATGGCATTTGTCATACTTTTGTCTAAACTGCAATAAGAGGAAAGCACATCTGATTAAAAAAAAATAGAAATTCTTCTCATAAACTTATTTTTTTTAAAACATATTCTCATTTAATGTGAAATATGCTGTAAATAAAAAAATAATTAGTCCTAGGTCTCTTCAAGGATTCTTTATTATCTTAGATTGCAAAGATGTTTGTTTATGGAGATGGACCTTCGTATTTCATCGTCATAAACAGAACTGCATATAAGAATTTAAAAATCTCAACTAGTATTTCAGAGGAATATTGTTATTTTAGTGTATATGATATATCCAAGTAAATGTTCCCATAAGAATATAAGAGGATAAGTTTTTTTATGTTCCTCACCAGAACATATATTACTAAATTTTGAATTTTCCTAAATATGCATGGTAGAATTTAATTACTTCTTGCTGTATTGTGTAATCAAGAAAAAAACAATCTCTAGTACTGTGAAGTCAAATGATTTTTCTGAAGGAAAATGGGAGGGGCATGCCCACGTGCAATCACTTATCTTCAGTTTGGATTCTCATCCTATATTATGCAGTCACATTAGAGCATCTAATTGTCAACTCAGGCATCAGAATCTATCAGTTTATAAAACCAAATCACTAAACCAAGCTAGATGCTCTAGCAGAGCAGTACTGCATCAGTGTGAGTACAGTGAGGTTATGAAAGGCCAAAGGACAGAGCCTGAGACTGACTCTCAATTAACACGGCAGTGCAAGAGCTTTCTGTACTCCCATACACCAATCACTCCCAGCAAAGGCATTCTCCTGAAATCTGGTAAATATTCACAGGAGGGATATAGGTGAATTGCCCAGGAAATCTATTTGAATCCCATATTCATACAGACTTTTTGAAAGGTATAATCAAAAGGAAATTGTCCTACTCCAGGGGGTAGTGAATATAAAAATGAAAGGGGTAATAATACAGAGAAAGCATAGAGAAGCTGTCAACCCTCTTATGCAGAAAGGATGGGAAGTTTAGAAATGTGTAAACACATTAAGGTCAGCCTTTTACTCTACCTGAAACTGATTTGGACAAGTTTACTTCAGAGTAAAAGTAGAATGCCTTGAGTTAAGGATATTCTCATATTACTCATGCTAGTTTCCCTGAGGCTTTAATAAAAAACAACTTCTTGTTTGCTTACTTGTCTTCTTGTGAGTGAAGACAAGCCCATAAAAGACAGAATGATGAGGAAATGTATATGAAAACAATAATTTGACAGCTTCATATTTTGTAAGGTGTTTTAATTAACTTCACAGAATGGGATTAATCTCTTATATCTTCAGACAGCTAAAGAGTAATTATCTATTTATCTATGTTGATGCCAGTCATCTCTTTTCCCTTTTTCAGAAGAGAAATAGGTGTCAACATTCTTTCCTAAAGTGAATACCTAAAATCCCTTTTTGAGATGCCAGTATTCCTCTTCTGGCTATATATAAGGGCCCTCTGACTACCGGTTTAGATTTATATGACTTAACGATGCCTAAAATTATGAAAATAAATGGCTTCCATTATTCCTTGTTTATTTTCCACAAAACCACAGCACACTGAAATATCAGGAAGTAACATCATATTGGACTGGTGTTTTTCCTCTATTAAATAGCACTATTTTACAATTATACATGCTGTAAGATAAGAATCAGTATTGGGCTCTTAAACATCTCTATAAGTGATCTGGATGGTGGGATTGAGAGCACTCACACCAAGTTTGCTGATGACGCCAAACTGAGTGGTGAGACGAACACCTCAGAAAGGAGAGATGTCTTACAGGGACACCTGCACAGGTGGGAATAATGGCCTAGGAAGAACAGTATGAAGTTTAACAAAGATGAGTGAAAAGTCCTGCACCTGGTATAGAATAACCAATGAGCCAGTATGGGTTTACATCCGTGTGGGAGGAGAAATCACTCTGAAAGGAACCTGAGGGTCCTGGTGGAAAACAAGCTGAACACAAGTCAGTGCACTGCTGCCGCAACAAAGGCAAATCAGATCCTGGAGAGCAAGGACAGGGGCATTATTAGCAGAGACACACACAGTCATTTCACTGCACTCAGCATGCATGAGGCCCCACCTGGAGTATTTTGTCTAGTTCAGTTCAAGAGACATGAGGAGACTAGAAAGAATCCAAAGGATGGCCACAAAAACTAGCAAAGACCTGGGACTCTGATCCTGTGAGGAAAGACAGAAGGAACTAGGTCTTTTCTCCCTGGAGAAAAGAAGGCTTGAGAGGGAAATTATCACAATATTCCAGTACAATATTCCAGACAGACTGGAGTAGAGTGGAGTGGAGCTTTTTTAAGGTGCAATTGAAGAGGGCGCTAGGTAATATCATCCAGACTCCCTTCCCCATAAAAGATTAGACAAGATGGTCTCTTGAGGTCCTTTCTAACCTGTGCTGTTCCATGATTCTGTTCGACAATTCTATATTTTCCATTCAGGATATTGTATTAGCTCATTTCAGCCTATAATGTGGGTAAAGGTCAATCTGATATCAGAAAATTAGTATTTTCATTGTTCTTTGCACAAGCTTCCATGAGCCTTTGCAACAGAGAACTGTGCCTATGGGCTACTGAGGATCTGCTTTCTGCCAAGTCTCACTGATATACTGCATTTTCTTTTTCATTAACATTTTTAACATTTACATTTTTAATTTGAACTAGTCTTAGTTGTTGATGTCATCAAAGTACAAAAACCTGTGGAACTCTACCCCACTTGGGGTAGAAATCTGTATTTACCATGACAGCTGTATCTGAAGCACCTATTTCTATCCTACTACGTTTAGAACTTTCCTAGGTTTAAAATGGACCTAAATATTTGCAGACGGAGGTTAACCCTGACACGGAGCTCAGCCCCACACAGGTTCCTCACTACCCCCACAATGAGATGAGGAGGGAATCAAAAGGGCAGAAGCAGAAAAAAATTGTCAATTCAGAAAAAGACGGTTTAATAGGTAAAGGAAAAGTCATGCATGCAAGCAAAGCAAAACAAGGAATTCATTCACTGCTTCCCTTTGTCAGGCAGATGTTTATCCATTTCCAGGGAAGGAGGGTTCCAGGACGTGTAATGCTTGCCTGGAAAGACCAATGTCATAACCTCAAACTTCTTGTGCATACCCAGCCTCCTCACTGGCAGGGCAGAGTGAGAAACAAAAAGAACCTTGGCAGTGTCTAAGCACTGCTCAGCAGTATCTAAAACATCAGTGAGTTATCGACACTATTTTCATCAGAAATTTAAAACATAGCACCATACAAACTACTATAAAGAAAATTAGCTGTATCCCAGATGAAACCACTATAACAGTGAACAGCTGTAATACTTGTGATGTAAAAAGCCATGAGTTCCTAATCTAAACTAAATTCTGCTTGCTGTAATACTTGTGATCTAAAAAGCCATGAGTTCCTAATCTAAACTAAATTCTGCTTGGTAAAAGTAAAACAGAACAGTCTTAAAGCTATTTTAATTTACAAACCAGACACAGTCAAGTAAGAGCATAGAATTTATTGTTTATTTTACTGAGCAAGTTCTAAATAAACGCTAGTTCCACTGAACAGAAATACCCAGAGTGCTGTGCTTTTTTTCCACAAAACAGGTTTAAATTTTACAAGCCTAAATTAATAAGTAAATTTGTAATGTGCAACATGTAAATAAATCCTACATTGAAAATTGTGAGAATAAACAGGATTCAGGAAGCCAAGGAATTTGTTGCCTTTTTTTCCGGTTGAAAAACAAATCCAGAGTCACCTGCCTGGCTGCAAGATAAATCTCATTTGATTTGTTTGGACTTGCATGACAAAGCTTGCCTGGGTGGTTGTAGAATATCTGTGTATAGGTATATTATTCTCTAATATTTGATTTATTGCCCTTTCAAGTGTATTTGACTTTGAAGATGCTATCATGGAAAGCATAAAGCGCATGTTATTCAGTAATAGAAAAATTGTACAGCATTCATGTTTTGACCAAGGTTAAAGAGCTAAAAACTGCTAAAAAGGTAAGTAACTGCATTCATACCTGGTGTGATTTCCTTTCTTCTTTCACTGGCTTTGTATATTGGACAGTTTTGGACAAAGACTTTCAGATAGATTTTAAAACTATAATTTTTTGAAGACACTTCAAATTTTAGAAAGTAGCTGGCACTTCAGCAGCAGACTTGGCAAAGAAAAATGAATGCTGAAAGATCAGAGATTCACTCTCATTTCAAAAAGTAGCCACCTGGGGTCAAGACTGTGGAACATTGGCAAGAAATCTGCAGACACACTTCTTGTTCTGTGCCTTTTATGCAGATATAAAGGACTACTCTTTCCAGACTTGTCACAGGTAGATTGCATAACCAATAAATTGATATTTTCCTGTAAGCTTCAAATTTTCATATTTAGGAAATACAGCTTAGGATGTTGTCATTAAAATATTTTATCATCATGCCACATTATTATCTGACAGTGAAGCCATAAAGGAATTACAGTCCTCTGAATAATCTTTGCTAACATAACTATATGTACATCATCATGTCCTCTTCACATGCCCACTGAAAACCATTGTGGAAAAGATTTTAGGGAATTAGAGATGTCTGCTGTTAGTACTATTTGTTATTTACCTCTGTAAAACTCTACATTAATCTCGAGACAAGTATATGAGATTTAAGTATAGGAGATTTTAAATATTACATAATTTTAAATTTTTTTTTAGGAGGATAATTTCTAAACTATCATCCTGAAAAAAAAATAAATTAAAAACTGACTGAATACTACCAGAAAAGTAGGAATGTCAATACCTCAGCGGCATTAAGTCTTAAAGGAAAATACAGAACTTTATTTTTGTCTTCTCCAGTCTAGATTGAAATTATGTTGAGTCATTAAGGAGATGTATTCTACTTTTTAAAAAATGAACACAGTGTTTTGGGGAGACTATTTAAAATTCCATAAACAATGTCAGCTTTTTGAAACTATTGAAACTCCAGATTATCATAGATAACCCCCCGGAATACAGTCTAGAAAAGATGAGGCAAAAACATTGCACAGTGTTCACCTAAAACTGTGGGAGCATTCAGCTGGGATTATGAGCTGCCTGGCTCAGCTGTAGTGCGTTCCTATGATAACTTGGTATGGTGTACGTGTATAGATACCATGGAGAGAGGACCCAGCTGTACCTCTCAAGAGTTGAGGGCCCCTTTGAGACACAGAAGAAGGAAGCACAGGCCTTGAGCAAAGTGCCTACAGGCACTATTTGCCTTTGAAAGCAATTTCTGTAACATTCATTGGAATTACTACTGTGGAGTTTCAGGTCAACATATTGTTGCAAGATGCTGTAGCAGAAAAATCTCTTCTACACAAGTCTATCTATCACCTTCCTGCACATTTGCTACTGCAGAATGACTAATGTAAAGCAAAGACCAAAAAAAAAAGTATTGAGACAAAAATGAAAACAAATCTATAGTTAACATTCAAGAATGAACAATTGTGTATTGGACATAAAGTACTATCTTCACTCACACTTGCAATAAAGTTCAACTTTCAGGCTACAGCACAATTAACAACTATTGTCATTTTTAATGTTACCATAACTAAGAGAAGCCTGTTTGTCATTCTCCATGCCCTTGGCAAACATTTAAACAAACACACAAATTCATTTTCATGAGAGTTGCAGCAAAACTAGAAAGAAAATCACTATTCCTCTTGCTAACCCCTCCAAAACCTAACCAAATAAACAACTTGCATTTTAGATATTTAAAGTTTTGGGGTTCAATTTCTCACTTCCTTAAATTGACTTAAATGTTCCCACTGTTGTTCATTATTATATGATGTTTGCCCCACTCCACATACAATATGACACATAACACAAATTTCTAACCTTTTTTAGGTGGGCAAAGGTTCATTGTCCTGAAAATGTTTATACAAATGTATGCAATGATGATGATGAGGAGGATGACAGTGATAAAGATGTTATAATAGAAATACTTCCCATTTTTTCTGGTGAAGATCCTAAAAGGTTTTGCATTTAAACCATCAGGTTGCACTTGCAGTTCTCCTGAGTGCACCTATAGCAGGATTGTTATAGAAACGTGGGGTTTGAGGGATTTCTTTTTCTTTATTTTCCAGACTACAACATGTGAAAGCATTTTTTGTAGTGAATGAGTTAAAGAAGGGCTGTTTCTTTACAAACATTATAGTATTACCCAAATTAAAATTACAGACAAAATACATGCTTACAACTATACTGATATGAGCAAAAATATACAAACCCATTTTATAACTGTGTTGTGAAAATTTCACAGCACCAAAAAAAATCATTTTAGTCCCAGAATGCAGAGCAGTACAGAAAAATATCTGGAACATTTGGACAGTAATAAATATCTAACTATAAATAAGACACTGTTAATATTTGATGACACTAGTTATAACAGTAATGCTGTCCCTTTGGCTTGTACAGCACTGTGGTATCACCATTATAATGACAAATGGAAAACATGAAAGGAAATAAAACAGAGTTCATATCTGGTTCACTAAGAGATGCCACATCCTTCTAAAGATATGGGGCTGAAATCAACAGTCTCTTGGGAATTCCAGATACTTTGACTTGATATGAAAATTTCAGACCGTTTTAGTATTCTACGCATTAACGAGTGGCCTTTAGCCATGCTAGTTAGTAAGCTTGTAATGAGATTGCTAAAATATTATACTTATACCTGAATTTCATCTAACATAAGCAGATCTCAAATGCTCTGTTTTAAAATTCTTTTCCGTTGTTTCCAGGAGATGTGGGCAAGGCTGGGTTTGTTTGTGTATTTTCTTTTGATATACAAGGCAGAGTGGAACAACTGTAAAATTTTTCCTCTGGGATTTAAACAACTAGAGTGAAAATATGACATGTCTGTTCATATGTGAGGAAACTGTTCTATTCAATTTCATATATAACTGGCAGCATTATCATGGTCAAAGAATTAGAAAAAATTGCAGTGAAATGTAAATAGGAATAATCTCAGTAGAAAATGTAAATAGGAATAATCTCAGTAGAAAACATACCAAAATATTGCAAACATAAGCTTTGGAAATTTGAAAGCTATTTGTATTTACCTTACCTGTAAAGTGAAGCCTGCCATTCATCTACCTACCCTTTTCAATTAATCTTCTTTTTATTGGTTATCTTTGAGCCTAGTAAATTCACTATGCCTTTTAAACTCTTCTTTCATAAGCATTTACAATTGACTAGATTTGCCTTATAATCTGTTTCAGACTTCATCAAAGTCTAAGCAGTTCTGCCTTTCTTTCATCATGTTATATAAAGATGAAGAAGCAAGTAAAAGACTGTGTGGTGGCAATTTTTTTTTTAATTTTGTGCATGAGTCACTTTACTTGTACAGATGACAAATGACATCTTTAATTTGACTTGTATAACATTTAAACACTAGCTAAAGCAACACATTGTTTATTAAGGGCAGCATGAGTGCTTCTAAATGTTCCAAAGTAAACCATTCTCTTTATTTAGGCTAAAATGCTATCAAACCTTGCCAAATAGAAAAAAAAACTGAACTGCTTTATTTTACTACCTATTCTCTGATATATAAATATATATGTGTGTGTGTGTGTGTGTGTGTGCATTTTATTTATATTTATATAAAACATAATTATCTCCTACTTCAGGCAAATAAAAATAAAATCAATTATACTTCCTTACATAATCATAATGCAACAAGAGAAAGAATCCTACAACCTTCAAGAAGAAATGTACTTCATTTTGATGAATTTTCTCTCATCACTCCTTTCCCCTCTCTACCACCACGAGCTAAAATTACTATAATTGAATGTTTGTTTGTTGCACAAGCAATATGTTTTTCACTTCCTTTTTAGGTAATTTAATTTTCCTGGATATATACATAGAATTTAGGGGTAAAGGATTTATAATTTCTGTTTAACATGCTGTATGTCACAAACTGACAATTTTGCTAACATGTATGCCCCCATAATTTTAATTTGGACAAAAGCTTATGTTTCAAATGGTTGTGTAGCTTCAGTATGATGACACAGCAAAGATATTTGTTTGTTCTTTTGATAACGTAGTACAATGTTTTTGTTAATAAAAAAGAATATAAACATTGTAAGCAAACCTCCTTTCTATTTTCAATTTGATAAACTACCCAGATTAAGCTTAAGCTGTTTTCAAAGTAATTTTTTGCTGTTGTTCTTCAGGAACTATTTTTACAGCCTTTTAAATCTCTGAATTTATTTTTTTTTTCAAGAACCTCAGCAAAACTTTACTTATCTTTAATATTCCACATGCTGAACAACTCCAAAGGAGACACATTGTTGTCTTTTTCTGCTTAGAGAAGTAGTACTTCTGCAATCTATAAGCCCAAAGAACATATTGGTCTTTCTGCCTTTGAGACCTCATCCGAGTTGCCTTTGCATTAAATACCTTAGTCACTTTCAAAGTAACAACTTTTCCTGTTTAGTGGGAATGCATTCCTGTTCCCTAGATAAACACATTTACCTTGTTGAGATTGTTAGTGATAATTAATAGCTCTTAGACATACATGCACATTTACTGAGACCAGCTTAACAAATTCTTGCAATAAATCTCTGTAGCTGCCTTATGCTCAACATGATTTACCACAGCCCCCATTAGTGTAATTTATGCATATATACAATATATATATATAAATAGATAATTAGTTAAATATATAATAATTTAATATATAATAATTTAATTGTTATATATTTAACTAATTATATATTTATTTCAAATTAATTAAAAGATAAAAAAATCCCAAAAAACCCAGGAATTTCAAAGCCTTCTGAGGGCTACTTATAACATTTCCCTTTAATGATGATTTTTCCACTGATAGCCAATTTTGGCTTAGTTATTATTCTGTTGAGTTTTAGATTTGCAGAGTGCCTGGTGGCCTCTTCTGGCTCTAAAATCTGTGGCTCTCTGAAAGTTGTAGTTGACTTCTTTTTATGAAGGGCTTTGGAAGTAAAAATCACTCTGTTTAACACATCCCTAGTACATATCATTTTGAATAAAGAAAAATTGTAGTCAAATTACACACCCCACAACCTTAACCCAGACATATGCTGTGGTCTGAACACTTTATTCCCCTGCACAAAAGTGGTCTGATCTGCTCCTGATGTGTTTCACTTTCTCCCACACTTTTCTAAAATGCAGGCCTATACCAATTTTTCTGGTATGCTGAAAAAGATGCCTGATCCTAACCAAGGTCATTGAATTATATTAAAGAGTATTGGAACAGATATAAGACCCTGGGGGGGGGATGAATTAAATTATCAGATCATCCTTACTGACCTCAAATTCTAGGACATTTTTCATGCACCTGGTTTTGACCAGCATGTGGGGGAAAGAGAAGGCAATACATCTCTCTGGCTAGAAAAGGAAGCATGACAACGCCTCTTTTGTTTTTTATTTGTAGTCATCTAAATTTTCAATTTGTTTCCTCATCTTGGTGTATGCTCCTGTCTGCACTCTTCCTGCTTGTGTTTTGGCAGCCAATTTGGGGCTGCATTTCTTAAGAGTATATAAAACTAACATTGTTGTGTGGCTGTTTTGACAGGCAAAGCACTCATGCAAAGCAAGATGAATGGGATGTCAGTTTTCCCTATCATGGGATCTCCATTTACTGACCCAGATGAGAACTGTGAGAACCTGTCACAGTGGCGAGACAAACCAGATATGGCTTCAAATGGGGCTCTAAATCTCACGTAGTTTTGAAGCTACTCGTAGAGTGCTGAATTTGTCATAAAAGGCTTGTCAGTTCAGAGTTCATTAAGGTAAAAGATGAGAGTGTTTTATCTGGACAGTCTTGAGCCCTAGTCTGGTAGGAGAAGGGGCTAGTTACAGCCCTTGAAAGTAAAAAATGTGCTTTTGCAGTGTTTTCTTCCAGCTTTCCTTTGGATCGAATCTCTATGGAATAGCTGCTCCTGGCATGTAAGTATTTCTTTTCCTTGTTTGTCTTTTTAGCCTTCTTTGTTAAACTTGGAGGTGTGTTTGTGATGTCAATTCAAAGTCCCTTGAGATTTGGCTGGGACTTGAGGTGAGGTGTTAAACTTCACAGGACTGAATTGGAACACTTAAGGTGAGAGACAGGGTTTTAATCACTTGCTCTGTGGCTGCCACAGTAGAAACTTTGTGACCTCAGCTGAGTTTTCTTTTACTCAAAGTCCAAAATCAATAGAAGTATTCAAGTCTGGAGAAATGACTTGTGTTTAACTTTGCCCCCAAAGTTGGAAAGCATCAAAAAGTGTATTTCTCAGATGTGCAGTTTGAAAACTGTGACTCTGAAAAGCTGAATTTCAGTATTTTGAATTCCATATTTTGTAAATAATTCAGAACTGCAGCACCATCCTTGACAGAACACTTAATCCTTCTGATACTCAGTCATATTTTCCTCACATCAAAAAGGTTTGCTCTTGTATTAAGGTTCATCTGTACTGATGCACCTTGACATGTTTGGCTGATCTAAAATAAGAATAATAACAAAAATGCTAATAATATTTAGGTGGATCACCAGTAGCCTTCCAAAGATTTTATTTCAGCACATTTACTGTGAGGCTCAAAATAGTTATATAAATTGATATATAAAAATAAATAGAAAATATATAAAATATCAAATTGTATACATGTTGGAAAACAAAGTAGTTCAAATTTGTTAGGCAAATTCTGGGGGTTTTATGTGGTGTCCTAGTTAGCACTGCCTTCACAGCATCTTATAAAACTCATATTAATAACATAGAGATGAAGAACATATTAATAACAAAGAGATGCTGAGAACTATCTGGCTATGTTAAAACATTGATTAATCATGTATACAATATAATAATTTTTTTTCCGTATGATAGATATTTTTTGGTGCAGCCTAGTAAATTATTCAGTATGGTGTACAAATAAACCCCTTGAACTGTGCTGCACACAGTTCTGCTGCAGTGACCCCAGGTGTACATGACAGTGACACTTGTAGCCTTTCACTCAGCATCTGTGTACATGAGTATAAATAGTTTTGAGGCAGAAGGAAATAACTATTATAAAAAATAACACCACATAACCCCAACAAGTCCTGACAAGTATCCTCGTCCTGCAATTGTATCCCATCTTATGATTTAAAAGAGCTTACAAACAGTAGTATGATTGTCAGATCCTTCAGGTCAGTTTTGTCTTTCTCTTAACCAGCAAAGTGTGTTGTAAATATGTAAAGAAAAAAGAAAAAGAAAAACGCCTTCTTTGGCATTTCTTTAGTCTAATAATGTGAATTAAAAAAAGATATGCACGACTCACCATATAGCAAATCTATGGAAGTCACTGCTTAAGAATCTATAGTCAGTGGAAGAAAAGGAATGAGGAGGTACAGATACAATATTGCACAGATCAGCTGTTAGAAAATAATTGCCCACAGAAAATTAATCTGTGTCCAGCAATACTTCAAATAGCTGTCACCAAGGAACCCTGAATATAACAGTTGATGATTAGAATTTGATCCAGTAAATCAAGATTAAAGGGCAAGTGAAAAGTACTCCAGTTATGTATGAGCCATCAGCTGCACAAATATAAGATGGGAAACAACCGGCCAAATGGGGATGATCTGGGAATTATAGCAGATTGCTCTCTGAGCATGAGTCAACTGTGTCATGTTGTTACAAAGAAAGCAAATATCAGGCTGCTGTGTACAAGCAGAGCCTCCTCTGCAGAACACAGCCAGTAATCCCTGTGCTTATTCACCACTGCTCAAGCCTTAGATGACAGGCAGTGGCCAGCAATGTGCCCAGCAAGTTGGAGGCAGCACAGCTGGAGAGGCAATTGTAGTATCTGAGATGTAGTTCAGATGTATAGAAAAAAATTTGTAACAGTAAGAACTGGGAAACTTCAGGATAGATGTCATAAAGATCTTGTAAACACTCTGGCTTTCATAAAGATCTGTAAATGCTCTGTCTTTTGAAAGCATTTAAGACCAGACTGAAGAGGTATCAATCAGGAATGACATACTGGTAGCTAATCTTGCCTTGGACTGAGGGACAGGTTGGGTGATGTCTCAGAGCTTCTTTTGTCAGCGTTTATCACTCCCTTGATGTCACCTTTCCTATATAGGCAAAGAAAATGGGTATGTAATATCTCATTAGATTTGTAGCTAGACAAAAAATATTATTCTTTCTTCACAAGAGATTTAGCTAGAATCTTGAATGTAAAAGCTTTTATTTCATCCTGAATAAAAGCTTTGTTCTTCGTTTTATCTGAAAAAAATGTATGCTTTCCAAAATAAGGTCCATCATGAGGCAAAATTGCTTTTTCTCAAGTTGATTTAATTTTAATTTTTTTGTATATTTGTTTTTGTTTATTGTAAATTATTTTATCTCTGAGGAACAGAAATGTACTCGTAAGTCTCTGCTATGCCTCTTAGTGAACACCAAAAAAAGTTCACTTTCACAAAATTTTCAGATATTTCCTTTGATTAGTCACAAGAAAAACCTATGTAAGTGCAATCTTATAAGAAGGATTAGCAGAACTGATGGAAGTGTTTATCTACTCCATGCAATTTAGCAATCAAAGGAAGAAGGACAAAGATCAAGGTGGGCTTTCTGACCAACTCTCACTTATAATTTGTAAGGCAGGCTTTGTGTCTGTAGCTGCTCTAACTAAAGTAACAGCTTTTGGGTTGGGTTTTTTTTTTTGTTTGTTTTCAGAAATATTATACTATACTAGATATTATATGATATTATATTAATGATATTTATTATATTTATTACATTTATTATATTATAATATTTTGTGTAGATACTATCACTCATTCTTTAACATTTTCACTAATGTCTAGTAACTGCAAGAGATTTTTTTTTCTTTTTTTAATGCATTAAAAATACTGTGAAAGTCAATATGAAATGAACAACTCTAACATGAAACTCAAGGAGGGGAAACCTCAAAATCCATTTACTTTTGGCATGTTTCAAAGCCTGTCGCATGTATTAGAATGGTGCAAACATTACTCACAGAGAATCAAGACTTTAAATCAAAACTAGGTGTCTTTCTAAAAGATCTATTGTCCCTCAAAGAGAAGATATGAACTTGATGCCTGAAGTATAGATTCAGATTTTAGGGGCTGCTACGCGGGTGTTTGGAATAGATAATCATAATGGTGCTCTCCATCCATATACTGTATGAATCTAAATTCACTTTAAGCATATCAAGAGGCAAAGAATAAGTCAATGAAAACAAATAATCTAAAAAGCAGTAACTACTACAATGAAAAAGACTCCATAAAAACAATACCAAGAAATGCCTCTTATCTTTTACTTTCTTTAAGGACGTAAAAAATAAAAGGTGTCACTTTCCATTTTCCCTATTTTCAACTTAACTCACAATCAAACACAACAATAAAAATATAAAAGTAAAGATATATGACTTTTAAAGTGACGTCTGTTTTTTAGTCCATATATTATTATTGGCATGTTGGCCCACTCAGTAGGATTTCTGAGATAAAATAAATGCAAGATGGAAATTAGAAATTATACTTTCTGGATAAAGGATATGGACTCAATAATAAAAGAACAAGAAGCAAATTTGCTGGTGGTACATTAATCGAGAAATAACTTAGCAGTTTTTTCATGCTGCATTTGTTCTACTGTGCTAATGGTCATGGTAAAAATTTGCTGTAGTTATTAAAGTAGTAGATATAAGTACAGACCACACAGGGAGCAGAAACACAGAGTAAGAAGCAGCCATTAAAGTCACAATGAGAAATATGACCTTATCTTTTAACAACAGAGGTGTTAACGCAGCAGACTGCCTTCTCACCACATTGCTGTTTAAAGAGCTCATTTAAAATACTCCTCAGTTGGCATGCTTGGAAACGCTGTCCTTTAGCAACATGAGAGTGTAGCATATAGAACTAGAAAAGCATTTAATGGCTATCTCTGTATTACTGGATTTGAGAGTGCTTTTAAGTTAATGGCTGCAGTTTTTAGCTCCTTCTCTCCCTACCAGAAATGCCCCTTCTGTCCTATCTTTCATGTAAAGAAAACTTGCCAGTCAAACAAGAGTTTTGCTTGCTATAAGAAAACTCAGGTACATATTGAAGCACCACCCAGCAGCTCATGGAATATTTAGTTTTAATCCCTGCAATTGTAAGCAAACATATCACACAATTTCATCCCAAACTTAGGAAACTACAGCTTAAAATATGTATTTTCTCAGCTGTATTCTCATGACTCACACTTGAAACAGGGAAACATTCAGATATTAAGAACCGGCTCGTAATTTATGAACAGAAGTTATTAATTGGCAATATATATTCTATTATCCTGTTGAAATTTATTCTTTAGCTAAAATAAGTCTACTTTGATTTTATTCAGCTGAAACACTTTCCAACAGAAAAGGCTGGAAAGTTTCCAAACCCTTTCTCATATTAGTAATCAGTCTGAACTAATAGTTTTTGAAGTTCACCAGAATTGTGTATACTCCTCCAGACAAATGCAACTAGTGCCTTATGCTTGCAAGGATTGCACTTACTATGCAGGGAGGTTTTTCAAGTTATTTTTTCCCATTTTCATTTTCCACCTGCTCAAATGCCCTCCAAACCTATTACTAAACACATATTTATGAGGATCAGTACATGACTGACTAGTTTTAGCAATTAATAGGAAAAAATTAAAAGGAAAATAAAGAGATCAAGTTGATTAAAAAAATTCCATCATAATAAAAAAGTATGGCACAAATATTTCAGTTTCTTTGACATGTATGATTGAAAGTAAAAATAAGATAGTCAATTTCAGTTTTTGTACCTAATAAGTCATATATATATATTAGTTACACTTAAAATTTTAAAGCATATTTCCTTGGTCTAATGTTTTGAAGGGTTACATCAGTGTTTCCAAAACAAAACATTTAAGCCCTTTGAATCCATAAAATGCCTTAAAAATTGGCTTCTATTCTCTTAGGGAATTACAATTATTCAGAATGTAGGAATTTCTCAAAAGATAGCATTTTTTGTTTTCTTGCCAACTCTACTAATACCTAAGTAATGACCTTTTTACTTGGTAAATTGCTTATCATGAGAGTTTCTAAGTGTTTTCTAATTAAAATAGATATAAACTGTAGGTATAAGGTAATATGCATATAATAATTTAATGTTTGAAAAAGATAGCTTTTTTGTTTTAAATTGCAACTCAAGAAGTGTGTGATTCAATAATCTAGGCACTGAGGTATGGCTTAAAATGAGTGCTACAATTTCTGTAAGTGGCTTATCAGTGACTAAGCAAACTTCTCCTACCCAGCTCATTAAGTATTATCCATTTTCTTTGCAATGTGCACCCAGGGTCTACCTTTGAGGAGTGCAGTTGAGGACTGAAATCTAGGAATGGGTTCTGGAACAACCTTTCATCTAATTTGCGCAGTAATTCCATGAGTATGGAATAGAAATAACAATGGCAAGATGTCTTGTTAAGATCCTTGATAAGCATTTTAAAGCACTTTTTCAAGGCCATTTTTTGGCACAATCACCAAGTGAGAAATCTTCAGTCCCATTTAGTATAGGAATAATCTTCCTCAAAAGCGACAGAACTACTGTGACTCTACTGTGAAAGAGTTCACTCAGACAAATATTGTGACACAGTATAAACCAGAGTCTTCCTGCATTGTGGACATCAAAGGCAGAACTCGACAAGGATGGAAAGGATCCCATGTGCTAGCAGAATGCAGTGGTGGTGGCACAAATGCTCTCACAGCCCTGCAAGCCAACCTGTAGTGGTGCTAAGTGGAAAGCAGCCATATGATTATCACTTGGTGTCTGTGTCACGCAGAATTTCTGAAGCGAGCAAAAGATTCAGTCTCATATATTCCCATGTATTGTTACATTGCTTGGGTTTTTAAGCAGGGCAAAAGAATTCAGTCCCAAGAGCTTTGAAGGTTACACCTTGACATATCTAATTCAAGAAGGCCATCACATCTTGAATTCACTTATAGCTGGGATATGTGTTCAAGGAAGTGAGGAATGGAAAGACAAAGGAAGGTGACTCAATGGTCTTAGAGGTCTGTTCCAACCTAAATGATACTGTGATTCCATGATTCCTGGTAAAGCTGCTTTTTCACAAAACCTCCCTCCAAAGATCAAAGACCTTCATGGATTTTCTGTTATCTTCACTAATGTTCAGAATGGATGACAAATAAATCAAAATCATGCAGAGAAAACTTCATAATGCTATTTCTGTGTTCTTTTGTGTTTTTCTCAAAGACATATCCATCACATATGACATTTTGTGTCATTGCATGGTTGCATAAAGGCAAGCTAAATCCAGAGTAGAAGCTTCATGAAGCAATGATCAATCACCCAAGATGTTTGGGTTTGGTATTCAGATAAATGTGGACACACAAGATGGCTAAAATAGCATAAGAAATTATTTTCTTGTATTATTTCTGTGCTCTGTGCTTTTCATGCATGATAAAATTTGGATTTTTTCCAAACCATTTACCCAGACCTACTTTCTAACTGTGTACTTTTAATACCCCTAAAATGAATTTTTCTCATCTTCTCATGGAGAAACTTGAAACTGCAGTGGAAAAGTGGACAACTCTGTCAGCAGACAATTCAGTAATTGCAGATGGAAAACATCACTGTGTAAAACTCCCATGATTAAGCCATTGTTTACAAATAATTTGTACTCTCAAAGTAAGTTTACATTAATGTTATATAGGTACAGCTAGCAGAACCATTCCTAGAACAATTAACTTCACACCTTGTCGACTGACAAAAGCGAGTGTTTTTACTGTTTTACGGTTCCATGTTTTCAACAGAAGAATTTATTTTCTGCTGTTTTGCTTTTTAAACCTTTCTCTTTTTTCTTCTCAATGCCAAACTGAAACATTTTTCATAATGCTATTATAATATTTTTTTTTAACATTGAACTCATTGAACTCTGACTGGGTCAAGTCTTTAGTAAAACTCAGAAAACAACTCCATCTATTGGGCAGCAAATGAGGTATAGTACACTACTTCTTTACTAATGCTTTTGAGAAATTTCCTTTTCCTTTGATTTGAGGACTGCTGTGGATTGCTCTCACAGCCATCTATTCTCCAGACTGCATCAGCTCCTGGTCCTAGCCTTCTCCTGGCAGGGGAAGTGCTCCATCCTGTCCCATTATGGTAGCCCTCCACTGAATTAGCTGCAGTTTATCAACATCTTTCCCTTCATACATGCAGGGTAAAAATATCTGCATAAATCACATTGCCACGTATCAATATTTCATTTGTGTGTAACAGTTCCTTTCTGTAAGGCTGGTTTAGTTTATGAAAAATTGTTAGCCCATATGGACAGATAAATGTTTCAAAAAACAATAGCTTATGGAAGAAGTAGACATTCCCAGCAGGTTTAACAAAACCTCCAGAAAGGAGCCTCAGGCCACTCCAGGAAATCAGTTGTCTTGACCCTGCAATTGTTCTCCTGGGACATCAATCAAGGAAATGTAGATTTAATAGATCACTGTCCCCTCTTCTTGATAAAGCAGAGCTAGTCAATTTTTAATGCTAAAAATTGATGTCAAAATAATTTGACCTATTAACCCCCATAATTTTCCCAGAAAAAAATGAACTCATTTTCTTCAATCCTGTGCAATTCTGTTTTCATTGGAATTAAAGGATGTTCATAGGCAAGGCATAATGAATAAGAATCTGATTTTCAAAACAAGGATTTTAATATAAAGGCACTAAATTAAGACAAGAAAGTTTCAGTTAATAATGTAGTGAATACATTGGGACACCATCCTAGTGGTGGTAAATTAGTTTATTCCTGAAAAAAAACAAAAACCTTCTTTCTTTTTCTTTCCAGCAATCTGTTTCATTAGCTTTTCAAAACAGATGTTCTCTGTATTGGAATTCTTCTTAAATCTGGAATCTGAATAGGTAGAGAGAAGAACAATCTCAGAAGTCTTCTACTGAAAAATAGTTTTAAAAAAATCCTCTATAGAAAACCTGGCTTAAATAGTAGTTTTAAATATACGAACTATTAAAAATGTGAGTTAAAAGTTTGACTGATTTAATATTCAGAGTCCCATACAATCAGTACATTTAGTAATTGCAATGAAAAATATTATTATGTATTTTAGTTTTTATTGAAATTCATTTCAGTCCCAAAGTTAATGCTTAATGAATAATTAATTTAAGAAGAAAATGCACAAACAAAACAAGCAAAAAAAAAAACCATAGTAAAATATAATTTATGAAACAGATTTCAGGAATAGAGAACTAGCAATGAAATTTGCACTGACTTGTCTAAAAAGAAAAAAATATTAGGGTAAAATAAAATGCATTTCAAGATTGATGGATTAAATCCATGTTTTATCTGAGGTGGGATTGATTTTAGGTGCTGTAAAGCCTATATTCTCCAGCAACATGGACTCTTTACTTGCTCTTTGCATCATCCCTCAATTTCTTTTCTTGGGCTTTTTACAGTCAAACTCTTCATGCCCATCTTGGGAGAAAAAATTTCAAATAGCCCCAACAGTTACAGATTTTGTGAGTTTTCTTTCTTCTCCACCTTACAAGGCTATAATTGTTATGTTCCAGTACATTTCATTGCTGTCCATCATAATGAAAGATGAGCTGCCACCAAGCACTACACACTAGTAATAAAGAGGAGCAAAGTATCTGGCCTTGCACAAACACCAGTGCAGTCATTTTCAGGAGAAATTAGGAGTTTGCTAATGAAGATGACATATTGAAGAGACAACCATATATTGAGGAACATGAATAACTAATCCATTGAGAAAGCAGGTAGAATCTGTGGTCAGGTGATCCAGAAGTGTTGTGCATGAAGACAAAAGAAATAAAAAGCATTATTCTCTACTGTGTAGTTACTTAGGCACTTAATATCCAAATTGAGGAGCATAGCAATTTTACCAGTCAAATGGACTTTTAAATGAGAAGAAGACACATCACAATAGAAAATGAATGAATCAGATACAGAATCTGAATTACTGTGCAGAGCAAGATGTGGATGTCATCAGTTGTACCTTGGAGGTGACTCTCCATTCTGACTATGCACAGAACCTAGACAATTAGGTTAGTTACACTTTTAACTTAAAATGAGTAATGTTGTTGAGATTATTCCCTTACAGTTAATTCCATTAAAACGTTTGTCAATAAAGGTGTCACACTGACCAGGCCAAATTCTAAATAATGGGCAAGTGTTCTGAAACTGCAAGTCAGCTTTATCCTGTACAAACTGATAGAGCACAAATACTTCTCTTATGACTGTTACTTTACCTTTTCTGTATTCTGTCTTTTAATTGCTCTGAAGCCAAGTTTTGATTTCAGAGGAGTACTGAGACTTTTGAGAAACACTAGGGTTTAGTTTTTGTGTAATGCTGGTACTTCAGCTCTTGTTAGTCATTACCTCTCTCAACAGCTTTACAGGGTAGTTGAACAGAGATAGAGCTTTAGGGGATAGTAAAGTCTTAGACTCAGAGATGAAAAGAATAGCAGGCTAGATCACTCCTTAAAGTCTGAATTTGGTAACAGAAGAAATAAAATAAGGTAATTTCACCCATAGCTTATGAGTGTTATCTTTGTAGAAAGCATGACCCAGAGACTGCCTCAGATTCTGAGTGCCAGTTGATAACTCTCAATTTATTTGTAAAGATGTCTTGCAGTATGTAAAGAAAATTGAACTGAGAAGGAGTCACTAAATCTCTACTAAAATGTTTTCCTGTCTTTAAAGTGGATGGCTTATAAATATTTAGTGAAGTTTAATAAATACATTAGGAAATAATGAGAGGGGGCTGATAAAGACTTTTTTTTCAATATAGAAAGTGAAAAAACTAAAATTCTTTAAAATATAAATGAAGGAAAAATATGCAGCTGGTTGGTGACAATAAGGAGGCAGTCTGTCTTGTTTTGAGCAAAGTTCTAGGAATCTGCTAAAAGGTTATATTGAAAGACACTGAGATACCAAACATGTAAAGATGAATGCCAAGGTATTTCCTGGCATTAGAATACTAGGTGATCTGGGTTCTTTATTTATTTTTTCACGTATAGGACAAAGTTTGACAAATGCACTAAACCACTTGTCAGTGATGAGAATATTCTTGGGACACATTGGGACTTAAGCATCACTTGCTACAAATTATAATAGTTTTATTTAAATTGAACTGACAACACACATATACAAGTATGAGGTAGTGGGAGAAAACTACTTTTCTATTTCTGAAGGACTTCTACATGTTTTCAGTGTTTCCTAATGGTTCCAGGTAGTATCAGAAAAATATAACACTACATTTTTTATTAATATTTTCTTGATGCATACAGAAAATACTGTGTTCATTGTAAAGGCATTGATGAGACTCCACTCAACGGATAAGCCTGCCATGCTGTGCAGATGTGATTTGGGATACCCTGATTTCACATGTCTTACTGTCCCTGTATTACAACTGTCCCACCCCTTAGAAATGTCCCTGCCTGTCTGCACTGCAATCTACCCTAACCTGTTGATAGGCTCTCTAGTGGCTTTCTCTTTCATATTCTCCCTGGACTAAAAGGCATTGTCTTTCCCAGCATGTACAGATGGTGTGGGACTTTGTGAACAAAATAGAAAAAGGATACAAGTAGAGATAAATACAATTAAGACACAAAAGATATCTTCCACTTTTTAGGAGTAGTGATAAAGGGGATAATCACAGTGGCCAAGAAAAGCTGCAAAACAGAATTACAGCCCACATATATAACGGCAGCAGAATTGCAATACTTCCTCCTACATGCTATCTGGAAGCAAGAAGATGAGTTTTCATGAATGAAAACAAAATGAAGTTATATTTCAGGTACTTCTGTAGACTCCAGCTGTATCAGACTGAAGAAATCCTCTAATTTCTTGGATCATTGGTATAGTACCAGTCCAGCTACATCTTAGTTTCATATTGGAGATTTATGAATCAGGCTTCCCATACTTAACATCATCCACTTATTTCTGTAAAATAAAAATCTGTGCAAGTGGGTTGGTTGTGAGTCATTAAACACTTTCAAAGATCTCTGGGATGTCCAGTAGGTAAATCCACAGGCCTGTCTAGAAGGTTGAGCTTCTAGAAAAGAAGCAACTCCATATGGTGTTGGACTAATTAGAACTGTCTTGACTCACTACTCTTTCCACCATCTGTCTCCTGAATGCTTGATTATGCCTTAAGGAAACATTACCCTCTGGATCACTTGTTACTCTTAAGCATAACAGATTCCTTATATCTTTCTCTTGGCCATCTGGCACTCACTCTTCCCCATTTTCTTTGCAGGGCCTAAAGACAAATTTGTCAGTCCTTACCTTTTTCTGCCCAAGTAACCTGCCCCAGTATGAGTAGGTTCACATGGAGATTGCATTTCTGCAGTTCTGAAATAGGACACTCTAAAGGTTGATTTAGAGAAAGTATTTCCCAGTCATACCTGGAAATTATGAAGAACACTGACCTAATACCTAGCAATCTCTCAGAAATATAGCTTCCAGTCATGCAACTTTACTACTTTACCCAAAAGGCTGAGCCCAAACACGTTCGGGGAGCTGGCTGTCATACTGGTCCACATGAAATACAATTGATCTGAAACAATTCATTCTTATGTAGTGGAAGAAGATACAGGGAAGTATGTGGCATTTTGCTACATCATTGTCATGTTTTCATATAGAAATGAAGTAAGGAAAATGTAGTGGGTAGACAATGTCTGGATTCCAGAAATCCACCAAAGGCTCTCTATCACTCTACAGCTGGAGAGAGGAGAGAAAATATAATGAAGGGTTCATAAGCTGACATAAGGACTGGGAGAGATCACTCACAGGAAAAACAAGCTAGAATTAGAATTAGAATTAGAATTAATTGAATTTATCACTTACAAAATCAGAGCAGGATAATGAGAAGTAAAATAAAACTTTCAAAACACCTTCCCCCCACCCCCCCCCACCCCCCTTCTCAGCTCTACATCCTACCCCAGAGGTGCAGGGATGCACAGAATGGGGCTATGGTCAGTTCATCACCTGTTTTTTCTCCTGTTGTTCAGGGAGAGGAGACATTTCTCTGATGTACTATGAGATCCCTTGCACAGGAGACAGCTCTTCATTAATTTTTCCAGCATGAGTCCATTCCACAGACAGCAGTCCTCCCCAGACTGCTGCAGCATGGATGACTCTTCTACAAGGTGCAGTCCTTCAAGGACGGGCTGCTCCAGTGTGGGCTTCTCTCTCCTCAGGTCTCCGATGAGGTCAGAGCCTTCTCCCAGGCATCCTCCTGCCCTGGTGGGGTCTCCTCCATGGGCTACAGGTGGATCTCTGCATCCCCATGGATCTCATGGGCTGCAGGGGCACAGCTGCCCCACCATGGTCTGCAACACAGGCTGCAGAGGAATCTTAGATCCAGCACTTGGAGCACCTCTTGCCTCTCCTCCACTGACCTGGATGTCTATAGAGTTGTTCCTCTCACATGTTCTCACTCTGCTCTTCTCTGAACACAGTTAAAACTCTGCAACAACTTTTGGTCTTTTCTTCCTTCTTAAATCTGCTGTCACAGAGGCATTACCACCATTTCTAAGTAGTTCAGCCTTGGCTAGTGGCACACTCGTCTTGGGAGCTGCCAGGGATTGGCTCTGCTGGATGAGGAACCACTCCTTGTAGCTGCACACTACCAAATCTTGGCCATATAAATCCAAAACAGAAACCAAAATAAAATTTAGGGAAATCTGAAAGATGGAGTGGAGTGTGGGGCATGTAGAGTGAGGATTGGAAGATAAGTAATCCAAAAATAAAGAGAATATTGAAATTATAAAATGGCAAAAAACTACTTTTTTTTTGGTCCTGCGGTTATGAAGAACTAAACTAATTACAGCTTGAAATCTCCATACTTTTTAGAGTAGTTGGCATAATCAGAGACAAGGAAAACATCTAACCTCTTTATTAAAGAATGGCTTCCAGTAACTTAGTTTTTGGATTAATGAAATAGATCAATTTCCAATTAATTTTCTACAACCAATATGGATAAGCCAACAACAGCAAAATATTTCCCATTCTATTTAGGAGGACAACTGCTGAGATCTCAATACAAAAGTTTTATTAAATTATACAATTGGATGGCAAACAGAAGTAGACATTGAATGAATATGGTACATGAAAAATTTAAATGAGAAATGGAAATAAAACATGCAAGAAAATGAAGATAACTGTTTCATAAGACCAAAAGAATTGGAAAGAACATGTAACTTTAGCAATGCAGTTCCAGAAATAAAAAACTATCTATAATTTCTTACACATTAAGTCTACTGAACAGAAAATCCTTAAAATCTGAGATGAACTGAAGAACTACTGGTAATAACCACAGGACTTGAATAGTAACAAATTCAGCCCAAAGAAATAGACTATTACTTGAGTGATTTACAAGTGTGCTCTGAAAGAAAAGTATATAAAAGAAAAAGATTGAAGAAAAAAATTCTGCTATTGCTATGGAGAAGTATTGCCTTGCAGTATAGACACCCAGCATTTGAGAAAAGCAATGGCTTATGTGGGAAGAGCATAACACTTTTATGAAGTGACAGACACAGTCATTATTACCAAATACTTTAAGACACAAGACTATTTTAATGAATAAAAATTGTAGAGCCCTCAAAGCTCAGAAGTAAAAAGTGTATATGCAACGCAAGAGTAAGCTAGTGAACAAGGCAGCAGAAATAAAACATTTTTTCTACTTCTTGCAAATAGATGGGTAAGTTTTCTTCCTTCCTCCCCCCCCCCCTTTTCTTTTTATTTCTTTTTTTTTTTTTTGGAGTTAGCACATTTTAAGATAAATCACATAAACAGATAAATAGACTCATGAGCACCAGTAGCTGTAAAAGCAAAGAGAGCCCCACACTATAGCATACAATATCAGATTTTATCCACATGGAGTAAAAAGTTCAATAGATGAGAAATGCTTATCTGTGACTTCAAGGAAAGATAAAAACACACAAGCAACTGAAAACCCCCCTAAACATCAACAAATACACAACCCCCCATTCCCCCCGCCCAACTTCTCACAACAGTGGTTGAAGTGTTGGAGTGTTGATTCAGGAAAATAATTGTCCTTTTCAAGGAGATGTTGAGTAAAAAGACAGTACTGCACATAGATAAAACAGCATATTGGAAAAACATAGAATACTGTATCTTGGTGTATCACAGACAGAAAAAGAGCTACTACAACACAGGCAGGGAAAAAAAGGCAAAACAAAAGCAACAAGATGCTATCAAAAAGGAAGCAGTGGGATATAGCTGTAGAACTGACTAGAAGTGGCAAGTACACTTATTGGCATTGATACCATACAGAGTGACTGGTGCATAAAACCCGTCTATATTGTCTTCCATGTATTTTAAATAAAAGCAACGTTTCTTTTTATAAACGTGATCTTAATTTTTTTTTTAAATTTTCAGGATCCAATGTTATAGAAACAATAGGTGAGATTGTAGAAGATAATAATTTGAGGGGTAATTTTTGCACAAGGTTTTTACTTTTAAGTCATATTCTGCTTTACTAATACATGTGTCAAAGTGATTGTATAAAAATATTTTAGTTCATAACTGTTCATCATAACTAAACATCTAGAAATTTTATTTGCTACCTAAAATAACTAGCCCTAGAACCTGTATTTTCCTCATCCTGTGCTAAGAAAACCCTTTCAGCTTAAGGTGAACAGAAACTGACCTCTGACATACAGCTGTTTTTAAACATGATAAGTTTGGGTGCTGGATTTATTAAGCTTTATTGTTAGCAAAAGGAATCTCTGAGAAAATTGACTGAACGAGGCAGCATTTCAGTAGAATAAAGTATATGAGACAGCATTTCAGAATTTTAGCTGAATGAGTCTACAAATATGTCCTCCCTCATTTTCACTCAGCAGGATAAACAAAAACTGTAGATCACTACCAGCTGCGCATTCAGTCAGGCTAGTAACAACTTTAAAAGCACAGAAAGCACAAATGTATTTCATACACAGGTCGGAAATTTCCTAAGGTAGAGCTATAAAAAGTCTAGCAGCTTTAATTTGGAGATACATACATTTTCAAATGTATTTCTGAAAAGCTCATCTTTTAGTATATTTTTTTTCTGAAACCCAAGTTTTGACTTTATTTGAAATCTGAAGATAAAACAGCAAGAAAAAACAGTAAGATAGAGACTGAGATAAAAAGATTAGTACTGAAAATAGTACTCAAATCTGTCAAGAAAAAAAATTCCCACATATTATTTGTCTAAACAATGACTTTCTAGTGTGAAAATAAAACTCTAGAGCAGTGAACCCACCAGTCCCAGTGATGACTACAAATGACACTAAATCCCACTGTAGTTGGGAGACTTTTTTCATAAAATGAGTGTGACCAATATTGAGGTTTCTTTCACGATAGTAGGGTTTTTTTCCCCACTACCTCTCTTTGGGATCCCCTCCCCTCTCCTCTTGTCTCCTCCCCTCCCTTCCCTTTCATCTATGCTTGCAGGGTTTTCCACTACTGTATCCTAACAAAACCTTCAAAAAGACCTTTATTCTTTAAAAGTCACATATCTCATCTTAAGCAGCTCACTAATTTCTCAAAACCTGGATGACTAAACCAGGCTCATAATCTTTCTTTTCTGTCTAAAGCTTTCCTTTAAAGGTTTCATGCTACCACCCTCAGTCATCCAGAAACAGAAGTTTCCTTTGATACTCTCCCTCTCCTGCCCCTACAGCTTTTGTATCATAACCAAACCTTTTTTCAATTTTCTCCACATTTTAAAAAATCCCTGCACACATCTACCCACTTTTATATTTTTGGATTTTTTCTGAAATCTGTCATTCAAAGTAACTCCTCCACATTAGGCTTAAGAAAATACATTTTACAGGGTTCGTCTAACATGAATATCTGCAGTTTTTGTTGTTTAGGTATAAATACATTTGTGTGTATATATATATATATGTATATATATATACACACACACACACACACGTACAAATTATTATATCAATAGAAGGTAGTAGGATAGAAACAGTGTCAAAAGAAGAATTGACAATCTGTTCCACATGAAAATATCACATCTACATCACCTAAAAGAGCTATGAAACTCTAAGTTGGTTGTAAATTTGACCATACCTCTATCCCTTTTACCTGATCAGCCCACATAATCTGTGAGTTTAGGGTTTTCTTTATTATTCCATTATCATTTCTGTTTGTATTCACTCTAACACACCTTTGTACTACAGGGACTAAATCTTTTCCATAAAACATCTAAAAAATTTCAGCTGTTACAGAAGAAAAGATATAGCTGAACTTGAATCTCTACTTGTTGAAAATTCTCTCTAATAAATAGAAAGTAGTATAACAGAAAAGAATAGCACATCTACTCTCAAGCTAGCTCTTAAGGCAAAAGAGAATGAAGGTCCTGGAAACTTCCATGGAGCTGAGATGATTCATTTGAATTGTTTGTTCACTTCTAATCTCCAATTGTTGAACCTTTTTACACAACAACAACAACAATTTTTTTCCTATTTTCTAAACTGTCTGCAGACTCATATGAAAGCACAGTTTTCTAAACTCCAACTTCATAGTTTTTTATTTTTGTCAACATTCAGTTGCCTTCAATTTTCTTCAAAAAAATCACCTCCTGTAACAAAAATGCAGAAGACATCTCAAGTGAATCAGCTAAATTAAACAGCAATTGTATCCCTAAATCCAATTCATATGGGACCACTAGCTACAACTTTAGAAGCATTCAGAGGTAAACAGAAATTAAACATCACCAAACAGTATAATTATTCATTTGAAAAATCCTTTCAAATGGCTGAAATCCTCTCTTCCTCTTAAAAGACATGAAATTAATAATAACAGCTGGTTTGGATACAGCCCTGTTGATATTTGTATGATGTCCCATTATTGTGAACGGGATCTGGCTTCCTGCCAGATCCTGATGTGGCTGCAAGCTGTTTCAAGTACCAGCTAGTATGGAAGCTGTCAATCAAAATATGCTTCCTTTATCACCACTGTGGCATTTTATGAAATGTCAGAATGAGATGCCACACTTGCAGCTGCTCCAGCATGAGATGCTGTGCATCACCCGGGTGCAGAGCCAGATCCTTTCGAGCGCTGTGCCCATGGGTATGCCAACATCAGGACCATCCTTCAGAGGCTAACTTTCCACTGGGTAATTTGCAATCTTATCAAAAGCCCATTGAAGTCAAAGGAAATATTCCCATTGATCTCAGAGGGCTTTGATCAGGCCCATGGTGAGCATGTACTTTAGCAGTCTTTTAGTGCTCTTGCAACATGCACAGCCAAATGAATACACTTAATCTTTTGAGTTAAAATATGAAAGCACAGTTCAGCTGACCGGAGTCAGAAGTCAGAAGAGGACTTAGCATGTGGAATTTGTGACCTCAAAGCCTTTTTTAGCTGCCAAAGTTCAGCCTTTAGGCAATCAGGAATATTCACAATTGCCTTTGCCTTGTTGCTGTTAAAGTCTGTCCATTCCTGTATTTCTTATGGCGGGGCCCTCATGACATTCAAGTTATTGCTGTGGCATAAGGTTCTGATACAGAGCCATTTAATAGTGACCCTAATGAAATGGATATTTTTTGTTGTGCACAGAGGCATGTTTCAATGTGTGTTCATGCCATGGTTAATCCTCCCTCATGCTTTTCTGCACATGATCAGTGCGCTTCACATGCGCAAATCAGAAGAGAAAACTTCTCTGTTCAAGAGCTTTTATGTGTGGGCCTTCCCACTGAGAGTGTTTCAAACCCCATTGTTTGACTAGAGAGGAATTTGAATATCACTCACTTTCCCTCAAATTTTTAATTTAGTTCTAGTTATTGGATTAATGCGAAGAATGGGGATAGGCAGTTCTTTCCTGACCATGGCTTAGAGATGATATACTATTAATCTCCTGGCTATTCCAAGGTGGTTTCCCTCCAAGCAGAATGCTGTTTAATTGAGGAAAGCCTCTCTCCCTCAAAAGTATTTCAGGGAACTTCTATCTCAGATGCTGATCTCTGTGAATCTCTTTTCAAATGGCGTGCGTGGGAAGTTATGAATTTGGCAGTAAGGTGTAAGGAAAATACTGCAGCAGATGTCACTGTTGTGATTTTATGTTGTGTTTACCTTTGGACTTACCTCAGCTCATTCACCTTTAAAGCTACACTCTTTAGGAAAGTTCCCTTGCATTGAAGTGCTACAAAGGTTAGAATTAAACACCCAGAAGACATGTACGGTCTCCTAACGAATGTGTTTAACATTGCTTTTATAACCAAGATTGTTTCAGAATTGCACTGATATCAGACTTCTCTGAAAACAGAAGTGGGAATTCATGCCTCTAGCTGGAGTAGACTTTAATCTTTTTTTAATGAAGTGACCTAGTAAGGAAAATCTAAATGAATACTAGGAACTTGCTGGAAAGATACAATAGCACCAACTCTCCTACTGAAGTATTTTGCAAGGTAATACCTACAGGCTCAGAAATTTAGTGATAATGCTGAGTATCTAAATAAACTCATATATTTATGCCTATGCTTTTGAAAGGAAATTTTGAAATTATCTTTCAAGACCGCATCTCTATGCCTGAATTCTGACCACACACTTAGAAACTGCAAAACGTGTCTTGGCATTCAGATCAAGAATCAATGCTGTTGAACACAACTCCCAAAACCACGTCAGTAGCATAAAAATGGAGAAATCTCTGGACCAAAGTAACCGGTAGGTATTTGTCTTATCAGAAGCAAAGCAATAATCTCTATAGCAGATCATTACTCACAGACACAACTCCCTACAATTTTTGAACTTTTTCTGATAGTCTTATATTCAAACAGAGGTAGGAGAACATTTCAAAAGCATCAAAGTGACTTCAGGGCTCAAAGGAGACACTTCAGAAGCAGTTCATACACATTGGGCTTTTAAGGTCCCTAAAGTAATGGATGTGCATCACCCAGAGTGTTTGGGAGTGCTCAGACCCAACCATGAAGCCTAACAGGGTAACTTTTGCTACAACATAGTACTTGAAAATGTGCCTAGAGCTCTTAATTCACTCTGCTGAGAGGGACTCTGGTGCTATTTGTATTTTTTTACCTGTAAATTTAATGTTGTGTCTCTGTGTGGTAAAGAGACTTCAAAGAGTTCACTGTTTGGGAAATAACTCTTGCTTCAAAGATTTCTGACTGGTGAAAGTTTTGACAAGGGCTGTGTTTAGGAGAAGCTTTAATTGGTTCTGCTTTCACAGACTGTTGTTCATTTTGTTTTTTCTTTTTTTTTTTTTTTGAAGACCAGGTCTTTTTTCTCCAGTCTGCTTTGGATTTGGCTGTTTCCTGTGTGTTTTAGTATTTGGAATTTGATTTTGATTTTGGGTTTTAAGCCCAGGTCGGGGGCAGTGACATTTTAGAGGCTTCTACACAAATTTTAGCCATTAGAATATTTGGAGATCTGTGACAGAATCAGAAGTCTGGCATAAAGCAGTGGAGTACTATCTACCAGTCCTTTACCATGGAAACAGAGGGATAGACAGCTGTGTCAATGTTGCCATGGTGAATAAGGTGAGATTAGTTTGTGGCTGGCAAAAAAGAACAGGCATGTTCCAGACTGGTAATCCTTCACTTACCTGAAGGAATAAGATTGCTCTACATGGAAATAAAATTGGTCCTTGTAGCAGTAGAAACACTTTTGTACAAAACCAGTCTCTCACTGTGCACCACTGGAAATTCTGCAGATAAAATTTCTGAGTATTCCAGGGCCAGAGATTGATCTTTGCAGTTCATGGGTTTGTGTCCAGGTGAGCTTTGAGGTTTTTGTCATTTATTTTGAAGGGAGAGGCTGTGTGGGTGCTGTGGCAATAGAAGGTGATAAAGTATTTAACCAAGTGACTAGCTGCACTAAATCTGATGCAGGAATTCACTATCCACTTTGCAATCAACATTTCATTTGCAATTCTTGTATTGAATTTGTAGTTACATATTGCATCTTTTCAGCTTTGGTGATCATTTAGAATAGAACCCCATCTTTTCCTGATGCTGTTTCTGTAAAGAGAGTTACAAACACTCAGGCATGCTTCCATAAAAATCCCTTTGTTCCAGCACAGGAAACTTTATTCCATAAAGATGGACTTCTGGCACTTTGCTACAGATGATAAGACATAGCCATGTATTCATTAGTCACGGAATCTAACACACAATCACAAAACAAAATAGAAATCATTTTATCCCCCAAGTGGTCAAACCCTATTCAGTGTTCAGCTGTGTTATTTATCTGTCTGTCTAGGATTGTGTCATTCTTTACTGCTGCAGCTCAGTGATTTTTGTGAGAGGAGGGTATTTTTCTTTTAAAGTTCTGGTAATGAATCGTACATTGGAGTACAAGGGTATCCTAGGGGAGACAGAATCTGTGTGGAGGATTAATCTTTTCTTAGGTAAAAATGCTACATCTTATCTAGAAAACTGGCAGCTAATTTTGCTGTCAAACATCTGCAGCCATTTAAGGCTTTACCTCTTTCTTTCCTCATATTAGTACATTCAATATCAATGAATAATAAGAAGTCAATGAAGTTCCACAGTTAAATCCAGGGCTGAAGTGGCAGCGATAGCATTTTCCCTTCACTGCAGGAAAGCAATTGAAGGAAGACACAGCTGTCAACAATCTTAAGGTTAAGTCACGGATTTGAATGCCTAAACTATGTATTTAGGTGCTCAATCTAGAAATGTTGTTCCATTCTATATATTTAACAAGTGTACATTTTATAAAGCATCTCTTTGACCTATTGCAGTTTCAAGTTCTGAAAAAAATTATTCTCGTTCATTAACACCTCTATCTAAAAAACACAAAAATTCTCCAACATTTTTAAGGTGATGAAAACTATGAATTATCTGCACAGTAGTTCTATGAATAATTGCACTGCATAAGTCCATTAAAATGGAAAAATTATGTCCTTTTAAAGCTGAACATTATGAAAGTCCATGCAGTTTAATAATCTCTTAAACTAATATAATTTTGTCTGGGCATTGAGTTTGAATCTTGAGCTGAGAAATGTAGGTCTCTGAAAATCAACAGATCTACAAATGTGTATCAGGGTTCACGAATGTTTTTCTTTTTTGTCACCACAGATGGTGTAGTTGATCTCACTGGAACTTTGATTTAAATATCTGAATTTGATACCATCAATATTGAATCCAGGCTCTCATTTGCGTCACATAAAAGTAAGACAATTTTAATGATGGATATAAAGTTTCTTCTCAAATAAAAAAAAAGAAATGAGAAATTAGCAGTTGCAAGTGGCCATAGCACTGCTAACAACTGAGTAATCTACTTCCTCATGCCAGAAATGTGTCCACACCTTCTGCTTTATATCCATAAATTTAGATAGCAAAGGATGAAATTTCTTGTTAAATTGTATCGGACTAGCACTGGAAGCAGAACCTGAGATGTTACAATAAATAAAAAAAAAAAAGTATATGTTTATATTTCATGGCACTCAAAATCAGACATTTTACAAAAGTGATTTTTGCTGACGAAGAAAGTCTACAGTGGTAATACAAGATAATGTGAGCAGATGTATTAAAACCCTCTATATTATTTAAATCTACTACATTCCTCTTTGGCTACCACCTTGGGGCACAGTTAGATTTGCTTTTTCTTGACTTTCATGTGAACTTAATGAATTACTGCTTCCTCTTCTCCTCTTCTCATTTCTGCTCCAGAACTGATCTCAGGTCAGCCCCATGGCCATTTTTGCCAGCACCACTGAGTGAGTGGTACACCACAAGAGATGAATGGTAAACTATGAAGAAGGGCTGGGAAAAAAAAAATCTGAGGCCAGTTTTGCCTCTAGGATATCTGGAAATGAAGATCCTGGAGTTGATTTTCATCTCAGATCAGCTCAGGACATTACACTACTTTTTTCAGGTTATGTTATGAGGATATTACATATCTTCAGAGCACAGAAAACCTTTTGAAAACTTATTAATGATTCCCAATAAGTTCTGGGGAAAGAAATACCAATATGGGAAATTAAAGTCTTTTATTGAACATTAAAATAGTATTATTTCAACTACAAGTCTATGATGAGGTTAAAAATAGAAGCCTGAAACAAGAAGGGAACCATTATGGGGGTTTTTTTAAAAAATTGAATGAAGACAGAATTTCTTGCAAGTAATGAATTAAACATTTCTGAACATTGTGGGGATTTTTTTTGAAGGTTATTATTCATATGACTTTTTTTTGTTCTGTTGGTGTTTTATCTGTTCACATATAGCCCTCAGCAACATAACTGCTAGACCTAAATAACTTAGTTCATGTCTGTAGAAATTCATATGTAGAACTCCCTATAAAATCACAGTAAGTAGCAATGTTATGTCATTTGGCCTGCCCAGTGTTCAGAGATTTGATGTCTGAATCCTTTGAAACTCTTTCAGAGGACCTTTGAGCGCACAAATGTTTTTGAGTATCCTGCACTTGGGTTAATAGCTTCTTTTCTCCTCACTTCCTCCAGAAGTCTGTAGTGCACATCCAAAATACTAAAGATTTGGAGATCAACACTGGTGAAGTATTTCCTTGGCTGTCTTTGAGTTTCTCTGTAGGATACTATCTTTCCTCATAAGCCGAGCTTAGTCAGATGTCTACATACACTGTGGTATCTACATAGATTTTCACATCAATAGGCTAAGCTTTTGCTTTCCATCTGAGAAGAAAATCTCACTTTAGAGAAGAGGTGTAAATCCATTACTTTAAATTGCATAGGTTCTGGAGCTGACAAGCACATCCATAGATATCCATGCCTTGACTGGCATGTAGTATATCAATGTGGAGTATTCCAGACAGACAGAAGTCCTACTCCTGAGAGACCCCAGTTGCGCTCCATGCAACACTGGGATTTATATGCCCAGCACTTCAGTGTGCTCTGCCAAACTTGATCATCTGTGTCTGCAAAAGCACTTTCTGACTTAGTCACACAGACCACCAAGTTATCCTCACTTTTGTATTTATATTCCGCCCTCACTAAACAAATTTACCATAGATATTCAAAAGGGTAGAATAGGAATGCACTGCCAAATGTCTTGCTTACAATGAAAACTCCATATATGAAACTACAGAAAAACATACCCAGTAACTGATTTACTAATGCAGCTGAAATACATTGCTTCTCCCCCTTTTCTAGTAAAATGTCAAATTCTATATTGTAAAACACGGATGTTATGAAAATGGATGCATAACATAGAAGTAGAAAGGTGAAAAGAGAATGAAAGAATGTTATTACTTTAATAACACTATCTAAATATTTTCCTTTTTTTCCCTCTCTCTTTTTTCAAGCAGCTCTGATGCTGTTTTTTTTTTTCTTGTGTGTTTCACATTTTTAAACATCTCAATAAAAGAGGTCTGTGGTTTGATGTCCCAATTGACTACATCTTAATTCCACTTGATTCCTGGTATCAGTTTATATAGTAACATTTAACATACTCTCTAATCATTTCAAGCTTTTTACATGTGTACTTGCCAAGATGTTGACCCAGTAATCCAAATATTGACTGCAGAAATAGTGACTTTATATGTTGTATTATCAGCTGGAGAGCTATACACCAGTAGTTTTGAGCTTGGCTACAAGAAGGCAAAATGCAAACCTAAATATAACACACCTCTCTAAAATGCAAACCTAAATATAGGACACCTTTAAGGATAATATAAACATATTATCCTAAAAATTAGGTACCAAATGTGATTATAAAATCATAGAAGGTATTAAGTAAATAAATCATAAATTTTCAATGGAAATAATTTATTAATTTTTGATGGAAGACTTGGACAGATCTATTTTCTGAAATTGTCTGCAGTTCAAGGACAATTTCTATTTAAAGTCTGTTTACTTTAAAACTGAGTTCTTGGCATCCTGCCCTGTAAGTCCCTGGAAATCTACCTTATTATTACTGGGCTGTTGCTTCCTGGTAAGGAAGTTTTAGAACTATGATGATTAGATGAGACTCAAGAAATCTAGGTTCAATTTTAAGCTATTTCCTAGGCTTCATATCTCTTCTCCAATATATACACATCTTCATTTTCCTTATCTAACTTTAAAGTTAGAAGATTTTATCTGAATTTTCTATATAGATTCTCATAATGGTTGGTGTATCCTGACCTAATATTATAGGGATTGTCCCTTAGAAGTGTTCTTTTCCTTTTTTAGTAAAATGATTTATAAAGATTGATTTTGTAACTTAGGCAACCAAGCTGAAGATCTAAATTTAGGAATTTGAGCACATTCCTCAAAATATATTATTTATTGAGAAAAATCTTGATTCTAACCTAGGCAAGACAACTAAATTTTTTGAATTGAAGACTATCTGAGAAGGGTAAAAATAATATTTTTTTTGAGCTAGTTTTCAATCAGTAATTTTTTTTCTTCTAGATATGTCTAATTTTCTTATTTTCTTATTTATCATTATTATTTATGCATATCCTATGTATGAGTGTTATTTGTATGTTTATTCCTTTTGTTTGTATTATTTATATTATTGGCAATTGTTTGTTTTAAGTTTTGCTCAACACCATCTGTCTGTCAGTATCCATCTGCCATCTCTAGATTTAGAGTTATGTTGCAAGATTTTGGAGCGTGATTCATCACTTTCTTCCTGACCCATTGCAAGTACTCTTGTACTTCCTACAATGTCTAGGAAGTCTAGTTCTGAAGCAGTGGCCCACTTAAAAAGGTGATCTACAATCAAAGAATAAAAAATAATCCTTGCTCCAAAGTGGTGGGAAAACAAGTAAATACAGATACACAGGTGGCACAGTACTGGGAGGCAATGGGACAAAGTTTGTCCGCATGATAGGTACCGTATTACAACAGCTTTCTTATTTTTCATGTTTTTGTAGGCATAATAAGAAAAAAATGGTTTTAGAGAAAACTCCTCTCAGTGAGAGGCATGCCTCAGCACCAAAAAAAAAAAAAAAAAAAAAAAAAAAGATGCTTACTCAACAATACAGTGACTTGGGGAGTGAACATCAGATAAGTGATGGGAGTTACATTATAGAAAATGGAAAGGTCATGGAAAGCTTCTAAAACTGAAACAAGTCACTTAATTTGTGCCATACGGGCGGACTAGGAAAATAACACAAAGCTGAACAGCAAGATGATCAAAGCAATGAGATAGGAAAATGGCATTTGCAGCAAAATTTCAAACAGCTGTGAGTAGGGCAAACCAACAGAGACTGCAGTCAGAGAGGTGGAAAGTACAGTCAGGAGACAGGAAGCAAAAGTAATTGGAAATGCTTTGGACATTTAAATATGGTTTCATTACACAAAACAAACTGCAATTGCTGAAGTAGCAGACACATGCAAACAGTAGGCAAGATAAGCTTTTGGAAAACCTACATTATCGGTCACATTTAAACATTATTAATAGATGAAAGTAATTAGTCAGCAAAAATCCTACTCTGTATACAGGGGTTTGTTACAGAAGTACATAGTGAGATACACTGCCTGTGCATATCCCTTGCAGCCTGATGACCATTTCTTGATTCTGAGTCTTTTACAGGCAGACCAGACGAAATTGTGAGTCTGAATTTCTTAGATTATTTTAGCTGTCCCAATGTCTTCGGTAATTCATAAGATTTTTCCATTCCTGCCATGCATTATTTAAATTTGTGAGTCATTTTGAGTTAAAGACAGAAACTGAGTAAGAGATATGGTAAAAAATACAGCTTTACTGTACTTAACTGACATGTCCCCTCTTCCTTCCTTACTGCATTTATTTATGATAGAGAACATGTAAAAATTATTTCAGTAGGTCTTAGATTCACTTATTCATGGGTCCCTTGTTCACATTCAGTTTCCTCTCTGAATAGCAGAATTTGCAAAGAACAGAGTTCAGAGATAGCTTGCAACAATTACATGTGGAAATGTTCATTAACAAAAATGAAACAGCTACCCTCACCACATTCTAACTAGCATCTCATAATCCTGAAAACAGTTTTTTTCACTGAAATTTATATGGAATCTTAATTAAAAATATAGTAAAATCTACTGCAAATGTATTGGACTTAGAAATATATGTTGGTTTTAAGATTTAGTGCACAATAAATCTGAATCATATAGGTGCTTAAAAGAAGACACAAGGTTAAGTACTTGACTCTATTGACTCAATCCTCAGGAAAAGGTGAATCTGAGCTTCATCACAGAATCACAAAATTGCTGAAGTTGGAAGGAACTTCAAGATCATCTCATTCATCTCCCTGATCAAGCAAGGCCACCTAGACCTGGTTACATGGGATCATGTCCAGACAGCTTTTGAATATTTCCAAGGATGAAGATTTCACCACACCCTTGGGCAACCCATACCACTGCTCAGTCACCTTCACAGTGAAAAAGTCTTCTCTGATGTTTAGACTGAATCACCTGTATTTCAGTTTGTGCCCATTTCCTCTGTTCCTGTCACTGGACACCACAGGAAGCAGCCTTTTCCCACCCTTCTTTCAGCCATGTTTATACTTTAGTAAGATCCCCAACAAGATATCTCCTCTACAGGCTGAACAGTTTCAGTTTTGTCAGCCTTTCCTTATATGGGAGGTGCTCCAGCCCCGTAACCATTTTAATGACCCTTCTCTGGAGTCTCGACATGTCTCTCTTGTACTGAGCAATGCAAAGCTGGACAGAGCATTCCAGGTGTGGTCTCATCAAGTGCTGAGTAGCTGAGTATGGGGGAAGGATTACATCCCTTGACAAGTAGACATCATTCCTAATGCAGCCTGGGATACCAATACTCTTGTGAGTGTCAAAGATACCATTTTGGCTCATGGTGCCCAGCTGGAACCCCAAGTCCTTATTTGCCAAGCTGCTTACCAAGTATTTGGATGGCCCCAGCTTGTACTGGTGAATGGAGCTGTTCCTCTCCAGGTGCAGGACCTGGCACATCTCCTTGTCAAACTGACCTCTGGCAGATAGCAATCCTGTATAGCCACTAGTTTTCTATCTTCCCCTCCCCTTTCCAAAATTTTCATTTACATTGCTGGTGGAGATGAACCCTGACTGCTGCTATTCTGCAGATGGTGCGTGAAGCTTTTCAAGCTGCTGAGAATCAGTGCCGATCTTTTTCTTTTCTTCTTCTGATGCTCATTTCTGCTCTTAATTCTTCCACTTGCGGGAGCAGCTCCTCCCTGATGGCAAACCTTCCCCACAGGATAGAAGAGCATCTCTTGTGGAATTCCTTCCATCCTCAAACTAGTAGGGCTGATTCTGCTACCTGAGACTCAAGTTTCTGTTGAAGCCTCTACCCAGGGACAGCTGCTCTAACACCTACAGAAGAAAGTGCCCTATGACGTTACCACCATGTGTGAGACTAGTACAGCAACAGAATTTCACATGAGGCCCCCTTTGACACCTCCTTCTTTTATCCTTATGCTCAAACTGCAGTGTGTGTTGGCCTTCTCTGTTAGTCAATGTTAGCACATTAAATCTACATATTTCAAATCTCAGGTCATCAAAAGATACAACTGTTCCAAGCATAATTCAGAATATAATTTTATATTCTTGAAACATTAAAGAAACCCTTGCTGCTTAGCTTTGCATAGTTCTCTTTCTGTTTCTCTTACTATTACTAGAACTTGTATGAGAAAAGAATCTGTTCTTCATGACTATGTCTGAAAGTCCACTGAGAAGCTCAATTACTTTGATGCTTAGAACAGGTATAGGGCTGAGTTTTCACACCTATATATCATTAAGTTAGCAGGAAATATGTGAATCCTTTCATTTCAGTCTTTTCTTAAGCCTATTTAAAGAAACCTCAAAGTCTTGTCTCTTCCTACTGAATCCTCAGCCTCTGTTGTGTGAGTGTTCGGTCACCTGGGTGATAACAGGTCGTGGTCACCCCACCTCCCTGAGCCCTTTTTATTCAAAAGGTCAGCAGTTCACCTCTTGTTGATGTTGAGGACCTAGAAATAAAACAACACACTTTTGAGACAATATTAGTGTAGGAGGTAATATAAAGGCTTGTCTTTATTGTAGGTAAGATATGGAAATGATATGGAGGACAGATATGGCAAATGCCCACCCCTGCACGGGGTGAATACAGTTTTACACGCTTAGAAAATTAGCATAAACGACAAAAATTCCCAAGTAGAGACATAAGAGATGAGGTAATTCTTCCTCAGTTCAACCCCTTTCTAAATCCTCTCCCTTTAGATAGGAACTACACTCTGTTTATGAAAATGTGTTTCAAAAGACCTGGTTTCAACCTTGGCTCCTAGGAAGAGCCAAGATTGGATAGGGGCTTGGAGCCCCAGCTTGGAGCCTCTGGAATGTGTTTTGCCTTTGTGCCTGTCAGGGTAGGGAAAAGTACTGGGGCTAGATATGAACCATATAACTATACAATAGTAAATAAATAAATAAATAAATATGTATATGAAGGCAGTATAAAAGCAAAAATCATTCTGGAGTCATTGTCTCCAATCACCCAGAGCTCAACACGCAGCTGGCTCTGTATCTGCATCCTGAGCTGCCTGCACTGAAGGTATTCCTCAAGAAGAATTTTGATAAGGTAGAATTAGAGAAAAGACGAAAAAAGTCCAGTAAAAGAAACAGTAAAAGACACTAAAAGGTGATAATAAGGATAGTAAAAAAAAAAGGCAAATTAAGGGAATATAAAATGTCTAAAAATCTGAGTTATGATAAAACCTACAGGAAAGCTAAACATTTGGAGAGTTAAATAGACTTGTTGTTCAAACTAAGTCATTCCAGCTTCTGTAGACTTGTGACTCACCTTCTTTGCTGCCAAATACCATATAAAGCATGCTTACCAAACCCACAGGTTGTATGAATTTTTTATTCATTTTTAAATCAAGGGATATTTTTCTCTTTATAAATAATAAAGCATGCAGGCATGCAGAGGGGTTTCTTCTGTTGAATTTGCAGAGACACATGAATTCTTCAGTGCTACCTCAAGATATGATGAGATGGCAACTTCCAGATAATTTTCTTCCAATGGAATATTCACCGTGCAGATGATCTCCAGCTGCAGTGCTGAAGGGCTGGCAGTGTGACATTTGTAATCTTCAGTATGAAACCTTGGGGTCTCTGTGGCTTCCCTCAGCCCTCGGCCTAGAGCATACAGGTGGAGAGGGTCTTACCTGTGTCACAGAGCTGGCAGCTGCCATCACTACCATCGTGAATCCCACTGTTACTTCTGCTGCTGAGAAGACCAGTTCTCTGGATGAATGAGCATAGTTGTTTCCAAACAGGGATGTTAAGGCAATGGGAAGGCTTTTGGAGACATGGCTGTGGAGACACAGCCTTCATCCTGAGCAAGGGCATTGCCATTCTTCCTCACTTCACTCCCAGCAAGAGCAGGCTACTGGCTCCACAGGCCATAACAGAGGAGATGCTCTGAAATTTTGCATCAGATATATGCATCAGACTGCTTCACTTTTTAATTTTCCTTCTGTTTTCTCTTCTATGTCTTTATCATAAAATGCCTACTACTGACATTATCCATCCTTCTCTATTTTAGTACCTTACTACCTTTTAGTGAGAATATGTTCTCTTCTGAGGGACAAATGGGAGGTTCAGATTTTACTAGCTGGACAACTGGATGATGGGTTTTGTCTGGACATCACATGAGGTCCAGAAAGTCTATGCATGGAAATGGTTAGAGGATCTATGGGAGATATATACCTTTCTGGACTGGCAACTGAAGGACAATCAGGCTAATTTGAAATCACTCAGATGGCACCAGGTGCCCAGGTTCAGATAGCTGAAAGAATAGGAGAGAATTCAGCTGCAGCAGTAGATTTTTACCAGAGGGAGTTTACATACAATGAAAGTAGGTTCCCTAAATGCCTGTTATGATTTGTCAAGAGAAAGGGATTTACCTTGACTGTCAAGTGACACCACTATGTGTTGCCACTGGAAATTCTAAACTGAACTCCTGCTTCTAGTGAGATGAGCATGCATCTCAGCTCTTGGTTTCATCTCACTTAATTTTAAGAACTTATTTAGCTCATAACAGATGAATAAAAGACAGGGATGAGATATAAGCAATTGGATGTATGGGAAAGTAGTAACATAGAAAAACACTTGCTAGAAACCCTTGAGTATTGCCAAATAGGTGCAATTTGTTACCCTAAGGGAAGGTTTTACAATTAGAGGGATAAATCTAGGCCATTTTCAAGAACCTGGGTAATGGCTGACATATGGAATTGTAAACCTGGATCCTCTGTTAGGCTCTAGGTGTCTCTGGGTCAGTTGTGTTTGTTGTTTCCTTCCTGTCTTCAACACAGTTGCAATTGGTTCAGCTTCCACTTCTGCTTTACAAACTAATCAAACAAACCCTATGATTCACTAAAGAATGAGATGGGCTAACTTCAAGACATGAAACTACATGACCTGGAGTCTTATGGTCATTCTCATGTGGGATTTACTATAGCACAAAGCCTCACTACTGTAAGAGATTAACTTAATTGCTGTCATGAAATGCCTTTATCACAGCAGGGAAAGTTGCATTAATATAATTGATGTCTTCCTCTTGAATGTAGAATAATGATTGTTACAATATCTTATCTAATCCTTATCAAACCTCAACAAACTGCTCTTTTAATTTTACTTCCTGTTGTTTTACTGGTAAGAACGGTATGAGATCTGCACTTTCCCTCAAGTGCAGAAACTGAAAGAAGACAGAGTGAAGATAAAAACTAACATTCAGTTGTGGTACATGGTGGAAGATGAAATTTAAATCAACAGAGATTGAGACACTAATAGCTTGTAGTGGTAGATTATGTGGCTCATGAGACAAACCTCTAATAATTTATTTGTTGCTTTTTTTCTCCACTAAAGGGACACTTTGTGACATGTGGATCTATAATAAAAACAGAAAAAGAATATACTTTTGTGTGCATGCATGCATATGTGTGCATGTTTGTTTATATTTCATATATATGAGTATTATTACATCTAAATGCATTATTTATGTATTTACAAATTTGTGCATTTAAATTTATCTTATAAGCTAATGTGTAGTTGTATGATATATAATGGAAGAATATAATGATGTCTCTTGGATATGAATTGATATTATATAAAGTTTAGTTTGATAGTACTGGTGAATCTGAGAATAAATCCTTACTATGAAGGACCTATAGACTACGTAATATAGATACAGCAGAATTGCTCTTGAAAGGCTTATGATCTCAATATTCAAGGCAGGGAAAGAAAAATGGTAGCAAGCTAATAAGAATTTTTAAAGGAACAAAAAAAAGAGAGTGTACAGCGTGTCCTTATTTACTTTTCACATGGTAACCTCACCGCCCACTCTCCTTTGTCTTGCTGCCTCACCAAGTCTGCTGCACAGTCTTGATTTATGACAAGTTCTCTCCTGTTTTATTACTGGCCATGAAGAAACACTGCCTCTCTTTGAACACTGCATGCTTTAAAAAAATTCAAAAATAAGCAACTTGCTATGTTTGCCCAACACAAAGTTCCCAGCACTTCCCACCCTGTAAGAGTGGGAGAATTTCTCTTGTGCCCCTTAAAATACTCCTATATAAAACTGCAGTTTCTTATACCTATGTGCTCGGTCACAAAGTATTATTACTCTGCACAAGTAAATGGTAAGCCTACAAATCACATGATTCTAGTGTGTTTTGCTATAAAATAGATTTATTAAATACAGACTATCCTCTTCTTTTCATTACTAGTCATTTAGCCTGTGAAGCAGTCCTTGAAAGGGAAGAGAAAACATATGACAACTAGTAATTTGCAAGAGCTGGATCTGCTTCAGTGAACAACAGCATTACCTGAGATAGTCTCGAGGTCCAATAGTGAGCTCATAGGTCAGACAATACCAGACCTTCTTCAAATAACAGATTGGCTTCTCTCAGGCACTTTGTATTTCTGTAAAAGTCTGTGTGTCATCTTGCTCAAATAAGTAGGGAGAAGGCAGGAAATACAGAGAATGAGAAACCTGTGGAAGAATACAATGGAAGGAAAAGGAATCATTTTAATCTCTCTGGACCTAACTAATTATGAAGAGAAAAAGACTGATGCCTCCAGTTTAAGTAAATCATTAGTAATTTTCTGCACTAAGAGAAATAGCTGATTTCACAGAGAAGTTATAAAGATTTAAGATCATAAGTGCCTAAGTGCAAAGTAAGACATAGTGGGAAATACTCTTAAAAGGCAAATGCAGTGACAAAAACTCCCTATTGCTTTTAATAGATAATAAATGGGACTCCTCATGTTAACTTTTCACGTGTACATTTCAGGGAAATGGCAAGGCTTTTTTCAGAAGACTTGGGTAGGGAGGGATATTAACCAGAACAATGATAGTTTAAATTATTCTGCAAGATATGACAGGAATAAAATGAAGTACTAGAGAGAGTCATGACTCCACCATACAGATATTGTGTGTATGTAACACAAAAGGTTAAAGGTCCTTTAATGTTGAAATTAGGAAAAAATGAAGCAGAAAGAGGCTCTTATAATGGAGATGCACCTGATATACCTTTAATAAATCTAGATTCCTTTATTAGAACAGTAAGTACACTTAGTAGAAGCATGATAGTAAGAAATGCACTATCATTTTTAATACATTAGTCCTAGAAAAAAACGTAAACAGCACCAAATGGAATTATGTGTCTACCTACAAAGACAAGTGGGTTGAAATCTAATTAATTTCTTTTATACTTCATGCATTTCTTGAAATTAACTGAAAGCTAACATGAGTACTCCTGAAAATTCTTCTAAAAATGCTTATTGAAAATAAATTTAAAATGCTAATGCTCTTTGTGCTACTTACAATATTTCTGTGGATTTTTTCTTGATTTTTTTTTCCTATTCAGCCAAGACATAGAAGAACTCTACATTTGTCACCAGAACACTAACTATATGCATGACAAAATGTATCAATTTGCAGGTCAAATTTAATCACTGAGAAAAAAATCTTATTAAGTGTATTTTGATTTCTTAAATTGTTTTTGGATGTCTCTGCAGAAGAAAAAAACATTTGTCATACTTGTTATCTGTAAGAATTTTTAAAATATTTTTTGCATAGCTATGTTTCTCAGCATGCAGATAAACACCCCATCTCTCTAGTATGGAACATTTGACAACAAGTATTTCCATGTCCAGATGGAAAGTACAGGATTTCAGGCTTATATTTCCAGCTTGTTGCCTATAATTTTGGAGGCCCTAATTCAAGCATGCACGTAAATTTATCTTTAAGCATCTGCCTTCATCTCATTAAGCACATGTTAAAGTCTTCTCTTGAAAAGGGATGCCTTCCAGAAAAGAGATCTAGAGTCATGCTACTCTCTGCTCCTGACACTAAATTGAGTCAGTGGGTCTTGCAAACTGCAATTCAGAAAAAAAACTTTTTTACTTTCAAATTAGCTTGCTACATCTTCTCTTTCTCTCTCCTTTTTTTAAGGAATGAAAGGCATTCATGAGACTTACAGTTGTATGTCACATGCTTCTTTCTCTATTCTCCTTGTTTTCTGTTGTTCTAATGCTGTCTACTGTTCTCACACAGGGTTTGAATATTACTGAGTCCCTTAAATTTTAAAACATAAAGGTGAGTTAAGTGAGAACAGCTGATTTTCTTACTCATGTTTTACATTAACAATACTTCTGTTGCTTTTTCTTGCAATTCTTGAACTCATCGTACCTCCTATTTTTGTAAGCTGCCAAAGAAGCGGTGCTACAGTAACTGTCAGACCAATTGCAACTGCTAAAGTGTTTAATAAAGTAGAAGGGCATAGGACTGTTCCAGTCTACCTAAATCAGTGACAGAACTGCAGCTTCTAAGACTACATTGATTAGATTCATTTGTGTTTAGACAGCAGACACAAGTCTAGCTGTCTGCAATCTCTAAAGAGGTCTTTGGTTCTAAGGTTGACCTGACTTTGGAAATACAAAATTCTGGCAAATTTTATATAGCATAAAATTTGAGAAGCATTAAGAAGAATAAGAATAAAAGTCACATCAGTTAGTAAAGGGAAATGTACCCAGTTTTAAAAAAGGTGAATAAAAAAAACCTTGGGAAGTATCCATCAGCCTTACCTCTGTGATCAGTGCATGCCACTAAATTGAGGATGCATGTGTTTGACTGATGGACTGATAGATAGGTTAGAAAATTACTGGATGGCCACGTCCAAAGAGCTACCATTAATGTTTCAACATCCAAGTGGAGACCAGTAATGTGTCATGTCTCTAAAGAGCCATACTGGGACCAATACTATTCATGTCTTCATCAGTGACGTGCACCTGGGATTGAATGCATTCCTAGCAAATCTGCAGATGATGGGGCAGCTGATCTGTGTGAAGCAGGGGTTGCCATCCAGGGAGGCCCTGACAGGCTTGAGGAGTGGCTCCACATAAATATCATGAACATCAACAGGCCAAGCACAAAGTCCTACACCCGGATTGAGACTGCCCAGTAACAGACTGAGGCGTAAATGAATTAAGAACATCCCTGTAAGGGAAGACTTGGGGAGAGTGGTGGGTGAAAAATTGAACATAAATTTCCCCTATGGCCAGAAGGTGAACTATATGGTGAGTTGTGTAAAAAGAGGTGTGGTCAGCAAGACAAGGGAGGTCATTCTCCCCCCTCTGCTCTGCTCTTGTGAGAACCCCCCTGCAGCAATGCACTGAGCTTGAGGGTTCCCAGCAAAAGATATGGAAGTGTTGGAACAGGTCCAAAGAGGATGATGAAAATGATCAGAATGCTGTAGCATCTCTCCCATGAAAATAGGCTGAGACATTCAACCTAGAGAAAAAAAAGGCTCTAGGGACCCCCTATTGTAGCCCTTTAATATGTAAAAAGGAATTATAAGAAGGATGAAGACTTTATCAGAGTCTATAAGTGACAGAAGAAGAGGCAGCATTTTTTAATGAAAGTAGGTAGGGATAGACTGAAAATAATGATGATTTTTTTTTTTTATGGTGTAGGGGGTGAAACAGTACGACAGCTTGTTCAGAGAGGTTGTGGATGTGCCATCACTGCATGTGTTCAAGGTAAGGTCAGAAAGAAGGAGGCTTTGTGTAACCTCATTGCTCTTTGTCACAGGCAGAGTGGGAGTTTCAGACAAAATTTGTTAGAAAAGGCCTCCAAGTGAGTCATGAGGTGCAGAAAGGATCCCCTTGCTTTGTAAGGTTCTTCTCAGAGTGGAGTCTAAGTGCAGCTGGTTTGAATCTTAGGCCCAGAATTTGTCAGGGGTTTATAGCTAATGGATTATACTTATGTAATTGGACCTTTATACAACTTTATCCCTTAGGGTGAAGGATGGAAAACCAAATATCCTTATATAAATAAAATTATTTCTTTTAATTGATTGGAATAATGGCTAGACAAAAATACCTTAATTAGAATTATTTATACCTAGTATGGATATACCTACTTATACAGTGCACTATTTTTGAAGCAATATTGAAGCAATTATATAAAGCAACTATATTGAAACTATATTAAAGCTAGCAAAACAATTGCTAAGTATAGATTGATGTTACTTACTATACCAACCACCATACTCCAATTTCTTTCTCTCAGCCTGGAGAAGTAATCTTGAGGAACTTCCTCATGCAAGGGTAGGATCTTCACATACCTTAGGAAGGTGCACTCACTGTGCAAAAATGAGACTGTCTTTTTATAGTTTAAGTGATTGACTGTCATGTATGTGCATTTTTTGGATTATGAGTTTCAGGCTTATTCAAGAAAACATGCTTTGTGCTAATGAAAGTGTTAGCAGTTCTGCTTAGCACTTTTGACTCTGCTGTAGCAGGGTCTTCACATCCTTGCTGCTCCCAGCCTCATTCAGCGTTTCCCTGTCTTGGATGCCCTTGTGGTGGGTCTGATAGTTTGGTCAAGCTGGTCTCAGCATTCTTCAGCACTAAGAACAGGAGGCCCCTCCTTGTTCAACATTATCACTGCTCAGAAGACCCCTCTTGCCCCCCCAAACAGGAGGCCCTCCTTGTTCAAGCCACCACTGGTAGCAGTTTGACCTGCTGTGTCCCCCACTTTGCACGCTCCACTCCTGAGTGAATTGATCTAGTGCCAGATGTTCCTGTCCATGGCAGAGGAGTTGGACTAGGTGATTTCTAAGCAGTCAGACTCTTGCCAGTTCTATTCTTATTTCTGATCTTGAATGCAAGTCTAAAGCTAAGTGTGATACTGTGAACTAATCTCTTAATCCTTATTGACACAGAACAACTTGGATCTTGGCAGGACTAGCAATATCACAGGTTTTCAGAAGCTCTGCATGCATCAGTGCTAACCTTCAAGGTACTAATTCCTCTTCTTTCGTACTCTTGAACACATATTGTGTAGTGAAATAACATCTGAAAATCATCTGCTAAATAGCAACTCATCTGTATGAAATCAAAATGCATTAAAATAAAATTAATTCAAGCCCACTAACACTGTAAAATAGGTAAAACATCATGATATTAACTACAACAGTGGGATAAGGATATGAACTTTGTTTCACGATAGTCACGATTAGTTTGATTAAATGATAAAGGACACACAGAAAAGGAACTCTAATCCCTATTTTAAAAATCACACTTCAACACTTACTTATTTACTTGCATTATCAATAATCTGCCTTAGTGTTTTATCGCTCTTCTGCATTCCCTTTCAAATCGATTACTTTGAATTAAAATCTCACCAGGCATCATAATGCCTGATAGTGCAACATGCTCCACCAATAGAGAGTGAAGATGATGTCACTCCAAAACCAGGCTCTCCTCTATATAATCTCTGCAGCTGGCAGTCTCAGACAACTCAGGTGAGCTACAGATCTGTATGGAGCTTTCCTTTTAGTTGAAGCATGACTTATAATATTTGAAGTCCTCTGATTTTCTGGAAAGTTTAGCTTGAGACTTGGTCATGATCTAATATGACTGCCTGAAGTACAATATGTGAAAATCAAATGACCACACTAGGATTAGATTCCTGAGCTTCTTCAAACACTGTTGATCCTGCACTAATGTTGATATATTTGCTATTTCTTAAGAGGTTTAGTTTTGAATGGCTCTTTTCCTTGCATAAGCTGGTAAAAATATGTATACCAGCCCCCCAAATTCTAGTTCCTTCAATTGGATGGCTGCATTTTCTTTTTTTTTTTTTCAGTAAAGTGGGTACACAATTTTCTTATGGGACCCATTCAGGAAACCTGAGCAACAGGACTTGCAATTCTGCAAAAACACATATCTTTATGAACTACCTGGAAAGTTTTGTTATTTACAACCCATTGTTTCTTGCACCTAGGAAGCACTATTGGGATTTACACCATTTGAAAGAAATAAAATTGCATATTTTGATAAAATAATTTTTTCATTGTTTGTGCATTACATTTCATTTTATAAACCATTTCGGAATGGTTAGTAAACACTCAGAGGTTATGCATATGTACACAGAATAAAATTTATCTTCTGCCATTTGCTTATTTTATGTAAGTACAAATTAAACCTTTAATTAATACCCTTCACTGTTTTCTTTTAACATCTTTATGTATACTGAATAAAAACAGAAGGCTTCATCAATTTGCTGGGGTACTGATATTTCTGAGGTCAAAATCCTGGTAGACTAATGTATTTTAAGTGCCATTTGGTACTGGTTCATAAAAGAAAAAATAAAATTGCCACTTATTAAATGAATTTTGCAGTTCAGGGTTATTTGTCTTTTGGATGATGTAGCAAAAATTACTCCTCACTTAAAGCATTCTTAATAATTTCTTAACCACTCCAAGTGCAAAGTACCAATAAATGTACCTGCAGGCACTAAGATTTTCTGAGCCAGGTCAAATACACTGAAAACATCCTGGCTTGTGTCAGCAACTGATTATGCAGCAACATGTTAAACTATTTATTTCTACAAAAATTTAGCTTATGTGCATGGTCTAAACCTGACCTGCAGAAAACTCGATGGGCTATCTTAGTCCACAATTAGGGATTTCTACAGATTAAATTTTAGGGAATTTTAGAGATTTTCTTTAAGCAAAGAGTATAATGCCAAGTGTCCATTATCAGCCATTTTTTAATGTCTCAGGATTTATTTCACTTTTTAGAGCTCACTTAATACAATTCTGAATCCACAAACTTTATTTTATTTGGCAATCCTTTTGTTTTCTTTACTTTATCCAGAAGTGGTCTAATTTAACAGTTAATTCTGTGGTCTGATTTAACAGTTAATTCTGCTGTTAGGAAATTTCTCTCTGAATTTAAAATAGATTTCAATCATAGTTAGAGTAATATTGGCAGAGAAAATTCACCTCTAGCCAGGGTGTTGTAAAGGAGTATTCTTTATTTCAGATCAGCCCAAAATGAATTCATTCAAACTGTAGTGATTAAATGCCTAACTAGTGGCAGCTAAAACAAATATAAAACTTAGACTTGAGTAAAATGGTGTAGCCTTAAAACAATACAGCCTTGGATACAAGATTATGTTCATGTTCATATACAGATAAATATACATGCACTACAGAATTAAATATTTAACTGAAATGTATAAATTAATTTCCTCTGTATCTGTACTGCCTCATCTGTTCTGCTCCTAATGTCCCATCAAACCCAAGTTTTGCATTCTTAATTCTTAAATTGCTTCAAATGGATTCCTTTGTTTTTGTTCTTGTTGTTAAATCAAATTGCCATAAAAATGTTTCCTCCTTCTCCTTACAGATTTGGCATTTCTTCTCTGAAGCAATTGGGCTGGAGGCCAAAGCTGTAGAAGAATCAGTCCTGGATCAGTAACAAGTTTTTATACACAAACACACTGTGATTTTAAAGTTTATTAGCACATTTCTCTACAGAGCTAGAAATGGAGCTTGCTTTCTTGCAAATTAGAGATTCCCATTTTCCCACTGGAGTGCCCCAATCCCTCATCCAAATTCTGAAAAGACAAAGGAAAACAGATGTTTAAAGCCATTATGTCTTCTTCATGAACAAAAATGTGCTTCATGACATGATTTTTTTTAAAACAACATTTATCATTTTTTACCCCCAAAACATGGACATTTGTCTTCAACACATAAATATTCTTATTCAAAATCTCATAATGAAACCCATAATATTCATGTTCTACAGCCTCTTTATCCTTATCAACTACTATGTCTTGTTGGATTTAGATAAAGTTTTCCCCTTTTGTTGATAGAAGTGTAGATTTCAGATTAGTTTCTACTGTAACACAATCTGACTAGATACGTTTTCCCACAAAGCAGAAATCTAGAATACTACTGAAATAAAGCTTCTTTGAGGCATGAGTAACATATTTCATTGAGAAAAAAAAAACAACAAAAAAATGCAGATTTAGCATAGGAGGAATTTAGGAATATTTTGACTCTAGACAGGGATAGAATACTTCTTTTTTTTTAAATTTTTTTTTCCAGAAAATTAAAACTTTGGTATTGTTTGTAATAAATTTCAGTTAGAATAATTTCAGTATTCCAGTAGGGATGGTGGTGGTAACCCAGAAAGCATTTTAACCAGCCTTCATCATTATTCAGAACTTTTTGTTGTAACTGGAGATTTCAGTAGTAACCATGCCCTTGGGAAATGAGAGAGAACTTCAGTCTTCAGAAGCCTGGCAGAGGACAGGCACAGTTTTCCAGAACTTATTATGGTGTTTTATGGATTTATGGCATTTATATTTTCATTTTGTTTTGCTATGATAAAAATTCTTTTGTATGGAAAACATGTATGTTTGTGTTGTTATAAAAGAGACAGGATTTGTGATATAGTTGACTTACTGTTGGTACAGAAAATAGACACTTTGCTTTTCATAACTTTCTCAGCCAAGCTGTACTACTTTACAATACATTAACATAGTTTTTCATGTTTAATATCCTTGCGGGGGAGGCTGAATGAAAAGAAGGAAAAAATTGCCCATGCTTAATAATATTAGCATTTAAGTTGTCCCACTAGACATTAAAATTTGCACCTCATTAAAGCAAAGATTGTGCTTGAAGGACAGATTGCAAGGAGGTAGGAACAGGAGAGGCAATGAACATGTTATTGAAGTAAATGGGGTAAGACAGCTGAATTTTGCTCTTTAGAGTCTGATTTTTGTAAAATATTTCTTTGCATCAACAAAGAAAAATCTTTAAAATGGAGCCTAAGTCCACAATAAAAGACAACAGTATTTTCAATTCTTTTTTAAGCATTGGTGGCTTTGAGTGATGGCTTCCAGAATGGTTGAATTAATAGAACATCAGTATTTTGATTAGTAGTTTGAGGGTTCTATCTTTGTTCAGAGATTAATAAAACAAAGAAGGTATAGTTGACATTTGACTAAAGCAACTTCAATTCCCTTTAGTAATTAATGTAAATGCTTTTATGGAGACTTCCTCTAAAAAACTCATAGTAGTACTTCATATTTTCACATCTTCTTCATAGACAGCTGTGGGTAGTTAGCACGTGAATGTCTGATCATTTCTAGAGAGAGTTGTGACCATAAATCAAGCATAGGGAAATAGGCTAGATTTGAGGGATTTTTTTAGGTGTACATCTGATTTCCTTGACTAGGCTTAGACATCTGGGATGCCCTCCAGTATCTGAGACATCTGAGAATCAAACTTTGTCTTCATTTAGTGGCCTGAAAGGCCAACCGAGTGTATTGACTCCTGCCTGCAACCAACTTCCAGTAAAGTTAGTTGAGTTTTTTTAATGTCTGTTATTATTTCTCCACACTGGTAAGAACTTGAGGCCTGAGTTAGATGTGGACTGATAGTCAGATGAGCACTGCTCATTTAAGGCAAAGTCAAAAATAATGTATAAGCTGGCTGTGCATCACTGTGCCCATATAGAATTGTCTTCTCCTTCTTCCATTCATTTAGTAAATACAGACTTCACTCAAGTGATTTTGATGGCTAATACATTCCTCTTTTTATAAATTATGTATCATTTCTTTGACGGTCTAAGCTAAAATGGTCTGAGCTTTTGACTCCTTGCTAACTATACTATTAATTTATTTAGCTGCTACACCCTTGTTTCAGGAAGGGAATGGGCAAGTGGAGAACCAGCTGGCATATTGTCTTCCTGTTCCAAACAGTGAGAGTACAGATAAATACTTAGCAGTTAATGCTACTTCTAACCCTGAGATATGGTTCTAGGCCAAGTTTTCATGCACTAATTGTGCTGTTTCAGAAAAGCTTACCTCCTGGAAGCCATTTTCTGTTCACTGGAGTGGCTAAATAAACACAGTGTGTATGATTTGGCTCCCCAGACTAAATTATCTTTTTTGGATGCTTTGACTACTTGACCAATCCAGCTTTTTTAAAAGAAAATAAACATGACATTACGGACTGTGTTCAGGCTGAAAAAAGAGTACACTTTAGAATGAAATTCTCAGGAAATCAAAATTGAAAGCAGGCTTGGTACAGTGTAATTTTTTTTATCTGGTGATGTCTGTTTGAGAAAAACTGCTGTTTGCAGATTCTCCTCAGGACTTTTTCTGATCTCACAGTGAGTAGATAGAGGGGATCAATACAGGTCTTCTAATCTGAAGATCTGGGAATATAAAAGTTTTCTTTAAGCCATTATTTTTGACTAACCTTTTTTAATTTATGTGCTTTATCGGGTTCTTGTATTCTTATTATGACTGTACAATAATGAATCTGTGTTGTACCAAGCAGAGTGCTCCTAGAAGGGTTTCCCTAGAAGTACTTCCTAATTCCCAGGTTGGGCTGTTTTATGGCCAGAAGTTCATTCTGCCTTACAGATGACCATTATTTAAGCTATCTAACTATATTTCCACTAGGTAATAATGGGAGGCTGGTATTAGGCAAGGGATTTAGGCATAGTGTGGATAAGTAGACCTTGAGGAAAATTCTACATGCTGTTCTACTCTGGCTATTTTTCCTATTGGGAATAGTTCCCACTAATTCCAAACCAGCCCTAAAAATACTATAAAGAATATTAGAGTGGCTCTTATATCCTTTGTTTGAATCCATGCTGCAGTTCAGTTTACAAAGCAGCATAGGAGCACCCAATATAAGAATTTGATACAAGATATATACAAGTGTTCTGAAAATACACTTACCCTTACTATATAATGTTTTTTCAATTATATTTTAAATCCCAATGGTTCAAATCATCTTTCATTACAGTAAAAGGATTCAATGAATTGTTGTTACTTTAGCACATACTTCACATGAAGAACATAATGTGTGGAATTCTCATGTTTTCTTTCATGACCTTTTTCGTAAACTAGAAATTAATTTAGAAGATGTGAAATAAGAATGCATAAACTCTGGATTCAGATACTTTTATTTTGTAGAAAACTATGTCAGAACTTCATTTTAACTGTCTAGTATATGACCCTTGGATAACTGAAAAAAAAACATTCCCTCTGGGCTGGAATTAATAATGGAAAAAAATGTGAAAACAAGCATTTTCTTTGAAGACATTTAATATGATTAGAGCCAAGAAGTTATCTCACTTATTAGAACACATGACACATATTCATATTTACTCATTTCTAGAAATAAATATCCTGGAAAACAAGGCATCCAAGTCACCTGTATGGCTAAACTTAAACGGTTACTTTTCTTTTGCCTGAAATCATAGCCATGTTTAAATTTTGTGAGAGCAATGAAGTCCCTTCTCAAGAGCTGATTTGAAATGACCGAGTTCCCTGTAGTTATACAAAATCTATCTGATGCTAACACATATCAGACAACAAAAGAAAGTGTATTATGAAAGGCATTCTTAGTATACTATGCTGATTGGCTTTTCAGTGACTGATTTTGCTAAATCAATACTCACTACTGCAGGCAATCCTCTGCCATTTCTAACTGTCTTTGGACCAAATCCTGCCTTCATTTTTATATATGTGGCAATGCAAAGACAACAGATCTACACAGAAATGGACAAAAGAGGAATTTTATTCAGTAGGACTTAGTGAATGCCTATTGTTTGACACCTTTTTAGCAATGTTCTACTGATTACCTTTATGATGAAGAAAAAAAGAAATAAGATTTTGGGCCATGGCAAGGGCCAGGTTTATTTCCTGTAGCAAATCCAATAGCTAATACTTCTATCAGGCAGGAAATGGGGCAAAAGAAGCAGCACTAAAGGCAATTGCTGCACAGAAATTGCAGAAGAAGAAGAAAGTCTAAATAGCAGATGTAAAGAAACTAACAAGATCAAAAATTTAATCTGGTCAAAGAAACCCTAGCTACAATAACCACAGTGAACTCAGTTTCCAAACAGACAGTCCCTGCAGAAGGAAACCTCCAATGACTGTTTGTTTTTTTTTAAAGGAAGTGCATATGTAGGCAGGATTCTCTTCTCAATGTTTCTAAAACAAGTTCTTTGCTCCTCAGACTCAAAAAGAAAAGCAGCTGTATATCCCCTAACGAATTGCACATTATTAAATAAGCTTCCTTAAATAAATACACTACCTGCCTTTAAATTTCTCTGCAGAGTTAATATGGTATCTTTTTTTACTTTCTTTTTTTTTTTAATTTCCTCATTTCCATTTGGGAAAAGTTAATGTTATCCCTAGAACTCCTGCTCTGTGTCTGTTCAAGTATTTGGCTCATCAAGTCAATGAAAATCTCCAGCACACAAGAAATATGAGATTAGATTCACTGGTTGGTTAATTTTCTAATTATTCAGAAACTCCTCAACTTAGTCTATATCACTATTGTAAACTTGAATGGGCCACAAGTTAGTTTTTGAAAACAAATTGTTATTAAAAAATAAAATACATTCAGAAGATATCATTGAGCATGTTGTTCTCTTATCACAGTTTTAATTGCTTGTTGTATCTTTTTAGAATGATCTGCGTTAGAATTATTCAGGAAACCAATCTTTCCCCTAGTTGATAGCCATATAGGTGGCCCTTTCATGAATTTTTATTTGACACATTTTCCATTTTTTGATCGTGTTCTTACTATGTAAAGAAAAAGGCTTTTACAGCTCAGAGAAAAGTTTCAATGACAAGTACAAAAGACTAACAAGAGGCAAAAATCCTTCATATAACAATCCAAAGAAACCCCTCATAGCATAATGTCCACAGTGATGTCAGCTTCAAAACATGCTCCGTTCTGATGAGAGGAAAAAGCCAATTAGACAAGTTATCCCAAAGCAATGTCAAAAGCCTACAAATTACACTAGCTATAAAAGCCAATCCCAACAGACTTCTACAGACATGTAAATTAATGCCATTGAAAAGCAATGTAATCAGGTCTCATTTATCATAATAATATCTTCTGATATTATAATATCTGCTGAGACCTGATAGCAATCTATGTACATCATAGGCAGTTTATTTAAAGAGATAACAACTGCTACTCGAGCAGCTCTGAACACAGCTGTTTTAATTGCCCCAAAAGTAAGCAGGGAAACTGAAATTCAAAAAGTGACCTATTGCAGTATTTGCTTGGGCTAAACTAGAATCAACTGCACTCATTTCCAAGGTGCGTGGAATAGACTAAAGAGCAAGAAGCTTTGCTTTTCCAGAATTACAACAGGTTTTAAATCTTTTCGGATTCTAACTTAATACAGGAAACACCTGAAAGCTCAGAGACACTGTGCTTCAAATATTTTTGAGACCAGAGATAATAAATTAAAGATTACTCTCCTGCTCTATGCTAAAATCATTGCTTCCAACTGCAGTCAATGATAATGCTCTTTCTGTACCATTCATGATAGATAAAGTAGTAACGGCTGAGATTTTTGGCTATAACAATGTTTATGACCCAGGGGATCTCTAAGGGTGAAGCAATATTATGTTGTTTCAACACTATTTCAAAATAACTGTTGAAAGAAAAGCCTAAACTATCAGAATGAATTCAAAAAGACTGAGTTGTCACAATCTTTACTGTGTTTTTCTGCTAATTCCCTACTTCCCTGTGTATAAGTTTCAAAACAGACAACACTGTCTTACTGCAAATGTCTGTCAGTGAAGAGAACAGAGCAAAGCAGAGGAAAAATAAGAATGACTCATTTTAACTCTCTCTCAGTAAAATTTGCTTCCTTACTGGTAAACAAAGCAAAATCAATCTCATCTTTGCCTTTAAAGAATTCAGTAACTATTTTTTCTTACCAAGCATTTGATCTTTATGTTTTTCTTCTGTGAAAATTGCTGGTAGTAAGCATATGTGGCGTAACTCTCAGAGCTCTCTCAGATAAGCTACTCACTGTAGCTCATCCATGTTTCTTACAGAGATTTCTACACAGCATCCAGAGCTACCTGTGCCTAAGCCTCTGTTTGCTAAGTGGCATGTTAAAACAAACTCATTTTCACTGATGATCAAACCCAAACACTGGATCAGAAACTGAAATGTTGTGCCAGGGCAGAGGGCAGCTAGGAGGACAAGTGGAAGCAATGCCAATGCTGGCAAACCTGGATTTGCCAGAACCATCTTTGAGAGCACAGGTCACGATAATAAGTCATAAATTATTCCAGACAAATATATATATTTATATATATATACATCTCAGGGTAAGATATGTAAGGTATAAGGTATACATCCTAAGGTAAGATCTCAGAATAGCTTTGAGAGAGTGAAAGATGTTGACAATGCTTTATATAAACATAAGAAATTCACAATTTGGTTTCTGAAACCTGAATTCTGCAAATGCAGGAGATTTTAAACATGCAAGAAATCTGTAAACATTTCTTTTAGAGACAGTTAAGGCATTTGGGATTCACTTATGCTTCTGCTTTAAAACAAATGTGTCTGAAACCTCTTTTCTAGAATATTGTTTGATCTGTTTCATTTCAGCGCCTGTTGGTGCAAGGTAAACCAGGGTCAAACCAGTGGTTTAAACTTTTCTTATTCCAAATCCAAACTTGCCTTGCAGATTTGATTTTGAAAATCTTATTTTACTCTGGTTTTCTCAGGATTATCTGATTGGAGTTTTAAGCCTTGGCACAAGTATACTCTGAGAGCAGTGAAGAGATGGAACATATGCTTCCAAAAATACCTTAGGAAAAGACAGAACATGTTAAGAGGCCATAATTACTCACAGACAGAAATCTTTGCCTTTGGGTAAAATAGGCTTCCTGAATCACATTCTGTGACAAATATTGACAAGCTCTGTGCCACACTGTGTTTTTCTGACACAATTTTGCCTAGAGAGTAGAACAGAGCAACACCAAATCAAGGGAAGATTGGATAATGCTGTCGTTCCAGAAGGAAAATCTTTCATTAGGGTCCTTGTAAATGAGAGTGATGTGCAATGTACACAACCTCATAGATAGCTTAGTCAGCCTCTGTCAGTGCACCTGGCTCTCTCTTCCACTCCTCTAAACCATTAGTCATTAAAAAATAAAGCAGGACCACTACAGATGCAAACTGTGTACAATGAGCATGGGACAAGACTTCCTGCACCCTCCTCTTGGCCTGACCTTCATCATCCTTGCACACTCTCTCCTGTCCCATGGGCTTGGTTAGTCTCTTTGAAACACAGCCTGCTGGTCAGGGATCACATCTGGTGCACGCAGAGGGAAGGGAGACACAGCACAGGGGGTGAGGAGGTTAGGGCAAAGGGCCATCAACTATAGAGAAGGGCATGATCTGACTGATTGGTACACAAGTTGGGCAAACACACTGGGATCAGAAGACTTCTAAAAGAAACTTTCTCCCATTGAAAGCTATGAGTATCTGTCCCTTAATGATCAAAACATTTTAGCAGTGCTGGAAATAAGCCTTACATTTCTAATGATTCATGAGTATTTTTAGGCTATATAAGTTGGCTACTGATGTTTTGTTAACTGAACCATCTTCCCCAAGACATAAAAGGTAATTTCAGACAAGCCACCTAATCTTTCCGTGTCTGTATGTTTGCCTAGTCAGATTGCAAGTTCTAAATGTACCTATATGTACACATACCTGGGCACCTCAGATTTTTTGACTCCGGTCCTTAGTGGCATTTCTACAAACTAGCCAAATACAAATAACTCCTGACATCCTTAATCAAAGAATCAATCACAGAATATTATAATAGTCTGGGTTGGAAGGGACCTTTAAAGGTCACGTCATCCAGCCCTCCTGCAGTGAACATGGACAAATTCATTTTTCTTCTATTAAGCTGCCAAGTGGTCCAAGAATTGGAGATTTCTGATTATGTTTTACTTTACTCATCAGAGATGGCCTTGGTTTTAGCTTCCCTATTCACAGGTACAAGCATAATCTTACTCCATGTGAGTGAGGATCACCAAGTCAAAAAGAACTATGTTTTTTTCACCTACCTCTATATCTGGCAATATAAAACCTTGCTAAAATTTACTACCTCTATCAGTCTATATTTCTGGCAGTGTGTCAGCTGTAAGTCACCTTGATTTGGATGAATTAAACAACTTTCTCTAACCTGAAACTTTGCATTTTGCTTGTTGGGGCAATCTCGTGAGGTAAAATTCATTGTTTTCATTAAGGCTGAACACTTTAGATGTTTATGTTTGGTTTTTTTTCACAAAGCATACTAAGATCTTATTCAGTAATAGTGTATTTATGAGCCATATACGAGAAATTGCTATTTCTTTCTTATAAAGAAATAAAAGCAAATCCTATGCAATTTGGAAGAGCTTCATTCTTGAGTTATGGTTATAAGTACTCAGTAAGGTGAAATACAAAATATCTTTAAATATTTTGTAATATTTGGCTGAAAATCCATCTGATCCTGGTGCCTGCCTTAAGTGCAGAGATGGAATTTCTTCTATTTCTGTCTGGTATGAAAAGGAATGCATGTAGACTGAATTTTCTGGTGTTTGTGTGTGTATATGCACTTGTGAGTAAGACAGAGACTGTCAAGGAAGAAATTTAAAGTCATGGTGTTTATATGTATATATTGTATATATTTTTGTATAGGTACTTTCAGATAAACTGCACTAGCACAGTTCTGATTCAAAATATGAGAATGAGGAATATTGTCTCACATTGATAACTTTCCATTTTCCTCAATCTGTGCCTCCCCATATAAAACAGATGGTTTGATATTTTGTAGTGAGATAGTAAGCATTCCCTTGTCCCAAGCCAAATCTGCCATCGGCAAATTCATTCCTGTTGTAAATTATAACTCAGTTGTCAAATTAAGAATGTGACGTTATATGAGACCTTGTAGCACTAAGCAATAATTTACTCATCCCTATGATTTTATGCTACTAATTTTTGTTGTGTCCTTCAGACAGATGCCTTTCCCATGCTGTGAGGTTAAGAGACACACTTCTCTCTGCTCCCATTTCTTCTTTGTCACTAAGTTGATTTACTCCTCCCTGGATTTATCTCTTCTTGAGGCATGTTTGCTCAACCCCACTGAGAGTAACATCCTTCTGCCCTTGGACTTAAGAAAAGCCACTGAACTTCTACTTCACAAGAAAAAGAAGAGAAATACATGATCCCACTAAGGTATCCAAATGGTTCTAATGTACTATTCTTTGTCTTTCAAACACTATTGCTTATTTGTATGCATAAGAACAAGGCATGTCTCTTTTCTAACAACAGCTATTAAATGAATATCATAAGAAGACAACATATAAAGTAAAATGATAAATTTTGAGCAAATAAACTGCTCAAAAAATCAGAAAATATTTTTAAGTTTGGAAGCTGGAATCTCCTCTGCCTTTAGTAATAGTACATAAGCATAAATTAAGCTTTACACAATAGTAAAAATCTCTGATGAAATAATATTTTTATAAGACAATGAGAACTATTAGTTATGGTTCCTAATAAAAAGATATTAAAAAGCGATTTATGGGAGGGAAAATGTACAAAGAACAGTAGCATTTCTATGATGTGCTCTTCAGAAATTCAAATACCTCCGATTGATATCTCTATTTTTATACAGTGGGAAGGGTCTAGCCTGTAGTCCAGCCTAGGGTATAGCTTAGTACTTACCAGTACCAGGTAAGAGATATAAAAGAAGGGTACAAGGTTTTCAAACTCATACCCATCTAGCAACCAGCATTACCTCACAAGCACATTGGAATGAATTTATTACAGCACCATATGAGATCACGTTGAAATTTTATTTCTTCTATGGTCTTTCATCCTTCATCAGCTTTTCACCATGAAAAATTCTATTCCCCTACCAAAGAGTTGCTGTCAGAAGAAAGCACTATTTTGTGAGGCTGTTTGTATGAGATCCCATGCCCAAAAGGCAGTGTGGATAAGGTGCACCAACGATAGTTCTTTTTTTCTGCTGTTATAAACACATACTCAAAAGACTGCATTCTCAAGCGCCCATATGCTATATCACATGGAATATTTTTCTCAGTTACACGCTATAAAATCTCCCCACTTACAAATCATGATAGGCCTACACATTGCTTAAAATATTTTGAAATAATTACGCATCTTATGACTCATGAGAGCCTCAGGGAGCTCCAACATGGAGCATGATGTAGCCTGCACAGTCTGCACATGGCCAGCTTGCTCCAAAGGGGGCTAGTGTCAGGCAATGTGAATAAGCTGTTACCCTAAGACAGCTGCCTCCAAAGTCATAGGTCAGTGCCTGGCTTTCTTTTTTGGGTAGCACAGACATCGCTCGTATAGTGACACAGCTGTGTTGTAGAAGTGCTTCCCATCCCACTACAAAGATCCAAATAAAGGGGAAGTGTCTCCCAGGGCAAACAACCTCTTCCACAGATTTCACTCTCAAATGCCTCCTGTTCCACACATCATATCTTCATTTCCTCCCAGTCCAATGCTCTTGTTTTGCAAATCCCTCTTTCCCATACCCATAAATTTTCCTTGTTTTTCCCCAGCAGTGAATTTTAGTGGAGGTGTGATGCTCCTCTTTCACTGTGCCAGATGAATCAAGACACATGAAGCCAGGAGAAAGACCTGAACATGGATGTAGCCTTGAGTTTCAGCACCTCAGGGGCTGAGGGAGAAGGTGTCTGCCAAGTATTCAGTAGGAAGATTGCTCTTTGCTTGTAGATTTGACTTTTCACATTGCTTGGAAATGTCCTTCACAGGCTTCATTTTTGTGTGGAACACAGTGCCTTCAGAAGGTGAGTGTAAGGTAGAGAGAGTATTAGGACTACATTTGGTCTGGAGACCCCAGAATCAAAGGTGAGCCAGAGTGGTATCTGATCCTTGAGGCATCAATTTCTTTGCAGTGTTTTAATGCTAAATACTTAAATTAAACAAGAGGTAATACAAGACCAAACGCACAGGTACAGCCCTGAGTTTTCTGCAATATTCTCCTCATAGGTGAAGTAACAGGATGGCAATTACATGGTGACTGATATTTCTGAATTCTTTACATGCTTTTTTTGCTTTGTTTTATTTTATGTTTTGACTTAACAAAACTACTGGTAATTTCACAGGACTCTCTGTCCATCCTCAATTTAAGCCATTGATTTTCAAGGGAATCATAATAAAAATGTGCATTTTTAACTAAATGAAAATCTATGCTTTGCAAATTGCAATGATTCTACCTTGGAAGTTATTTTTTCACTGTTTTTATAACTACCAGGGGAATCAAATTTTAAAAGAAACAAAGAAAATAAAATTTAAAAAAAGAAAGGGATAAAACCAAAAACAACTAACCAACCAAACTTGCCCCCCACCAAAAAAAAAAGCAACAAAAAAGATGCATGAGCCAGCCAGCTGAGATATCAAATTTCATTAAGAATCAAATAGAACTGATATGTTGGAAGTTTTGCATCCTAAATCTAGGAATACCTAAAGTTGAAAAATAAAATACTGTATTTTGTTATTCATCCAGAAATAGTCTTGGCGTACTTAGCTCAAAGCAATATAATCAGCTGTCTTTTATATAAAAGTGCTGCATTTAGCTTGCAGGGATTCAAATGAAATATCTCTGTCTTTATTTGTAATATTAGAGTGACTCTTGTATTATTAGACTTCTCTTTTAGTTAAATTAAATTAGAAAATTTTTATATCATGCCATTTGAAATAAATACTAAACAAAAACTGCTTGCCTGAAGTGTGTTTTTCACATTCTGGAAGACAAAGGAAGATGAATAGCACCTTAAATCCATGGGCATGAAAAGTAAACCACAGTGACAGAGATCTAGATCAGACCAGGACATGCAGCTTGGTGTCTGAATTTGACATGGATAAGTCATGGAGTTTGTTAAAACAGAATAGACAAAACCAGCCAAGGTGATGGATGGACAAAACCAATTACAGACTTTGAGTGTCCTCACTAACCTTAAGCACACTCACAGGATAGAGTGGATGACCACTTAAAAGTTTTCTGTCTTCATTGACATCCAAGGAAACCTAGATGACTTTAGGGTCAATTTTACTTTTTAATAGCAAAGTAACTAATATAAATCATATTTTATTTTAAGTAAATTGTCTGGATTACTTCTGTTTTCAAGAATATAAACATTTCATCATGTTTGAAACAGGAACTTGTGGCATTGAGTTCAATAGGACATTTTAGGAGTTCAAATTTTAGCTGCCATCTAAAGTCGGGCATGGAAAGAGCTACACATAAAAACACAGCATGGAAAGCATAATTTTGTTTTCCAACTTTCTTTTCATGTTGACAATAAGTAGCAGATGTCATGTGCTGATTATGATTTACAAAGATTGGCAGAGAGAGTGTAGATTGAAGCTGTACAAAATGGCCTCTATCCTGCCTCATTTTAGTGTATTATCTCCCATTACATGAAGTTATCTTTCTAAAGTAAATGCTGGCATTGTCCATATGTGAAAAATGATGTGCTGGAAGGCATTTTTCCATTTTCTGTTTGCCTTTTAGTAGGTGTTTCTAACTTCAGAGAAGTAACCAGCATCATCCACGATTGTTAGAGGAACATCAAACTGAACAGCCCTTGGCTTATGAAGTAGAAACTGTTTAGCTCTGGCTTTAGCAAAGAATATAAAATTGGATGTTGATTCCTAAGTAGCTCAAAACTACTTATAACTGTGACAAGCTCTGCCACTTGGGCTGAAGTGTAATAATAAAGAGCAAACAAACCTAATGACCTTGGTGTCTGCCAGAGGTAGATGCAATACGTCAAATATCTACTCATGATAAGACTTTTTTGAAATGCTGATGCATCCATGATAACTACTGGAGATGAAATAGTCCCATTTTCCACCAAGATAGAAAAGGCTGTACTTTCCTCCCTGTCTTAAATATCACAGCCCCGTGGCACATTATTTTCTCAGTGCATAGATGGTGCCCTGTCTCATTTGCTGCATCTAATCCTCTGAAAAGCTTATGTGATTTTCAGCTTTGTCCAAGCATTTTCTGAAAGTATCTAATTTTGTCTTGATGAAAATGTAATTTCTTAGTTCACTAATACAACCATTCACTTTGGCCATTCCTTCTCTAATTTTAAAGATTATGTCTTTTTCTGATCTCATTATTATTACACTTGTCATTCAAAATGAGAGGAGGAGGGAAAGAATTGGAATTATGACTCCCTGATGAATTCCATCTGTGCTTATGGAAATCAGTGATGTGATGTTCATTTTAAAGTGTCATCACAGCAAAAATAGAAGTCAATTCAAGAGCAATAAAATACCCAAGTTTGGAAGGCAAATATCATGAAACTGAGGCAAATATTTTTCTCATTATCAGCAAGTACTGCTGTTAACAACCAATAACCATAGGCACAACAAAAACATGGTAAAAAAAATAAGGGGAAGGAAGTGGCGGAAGGAAGTGGTGGAAGGAAGTGGCGGAAGGAAGTGGCAGAAGTGGCGGAAGTGGCAGAAGGAAGGAAGGAAGGAAGGAAGGAAGGAAGGAAGGAAGGAAGGAAGGAAGGAAGGAAGGAAGGAAGGAAGGAAGGAAGGAAGGAAGGAAGGAAGGAAGGAAGGAAGGAAGGAAGGAAGGAAGGAAGGAAGGAAGGAAGGAAGGAAGGAAGGAAGGAAGGAAGGAAGGAAGGAAGGAAGGAAGGAAGGAAGGAAGGAAGGAAGGAAGGAAGGAAGGAAGGAAGGAAGGAAGGAAGGAAGGAAGGAAGGAAGGAAGGCAAAAGAAGCAAACATCATCCCAAAAACATCAGCAGATGCTTATTCCTATTTCTTGTTTCTTTCATGCAACTGCATATGATTTTCACTGTCAGTTAAGCCACTTTCACATAATTACATGTTTTATACATTGCATCTCTGCCAAAGAATAATATTTTGCCCAAAATACAATACAGATAGCTCTCCAAACAATAAGAATTTACAACATAGTAAGTCATACCAAGACAGACAAATTTTAATTGTGCTATTATTTTTTACTATTACAATTTTTAATTTTTTTCTCTGAGCAAGGGGAATTCAGAAAACCTATCTCTTTCCCATGTCTTCAGAGTTGTGAACCTCAATCCATTTGCATTAAGGGTCTAGGTTCTTACCATAGTATTTGAAGACCAAAAGCAAAGTCTGACAATAACTAATCCACTTGGTATCCTCCAGTAAGGAAAGAACTCTGTTTTCTGCAGCAAATTAATTTCCTGAAATGGAAGTTTTGGGTTTTTTTTATTTCTAGCTTTCCTATGTTATGGTCTTGCTCAAAGAGGCAAACATATATATATATATGCACATTAAAAAGTACAAATTTAACAACAAACAATATGTCAACTCTGTCCCAAAATGTATATGCCTACAGCCTTGAGCATAGATTTTGCCTATCCCGTTTTCTCTTTGAATGGATATTTTCAAATCACTAAATTTAAAATCTGACCTGAAGAAAACCCTAACATGTACTGGCGGTTATATTCTCAGTGCTGTGGGAATTGAGATCCAGCAAAGATGGAAGAATAGTTGCTTTAATCTTCTATGTAAGAAAAACATCAAGTCAATGCTGATCCCAGCCTTCTGATAATGAATGTACAAGTACATGGAGATAATACCTATAGAAAAACAAGTTTGTGTGGAGCTACAGAGATCTCTTCTGACCCCAGTTCAGAAATAAATTCTAAGTAAATAATACTATTAGTCACAGCTCTTTAGACACTTACACCATAAAATGTCTTAAGGTTGAGTTTAATTGTCTAACACTGGAAAAGAAATAGAGCAGTTATCTATAGTGGTTTACACTAATCAGTAAAAGAGGCATAGACAAGCGCACAGTAATAAAGAAAAGTATAACCATTATGAGGCTTATGGTAAAATATGAATTAAATTGCTATTATCTTCTAATTTAAAATGTGTGACATCAGTTTCTATATTTTGCTTTTGCCATGGTCCTATTTACTTTTGTGGAGATGTACCTATGGAGCCATTTCTATATGAATTTCATTATGGAGAGATATATTAGTCCATAGGAAAGTCTATCATAAAAACATGGATAATTTGGTTACAAGTGGAATGAAGATTTTACAAAGAGCTGTTTGCTTCTCCTTGACTTGGTGATGTCACTATGAAGATCTGTATTTCATGACCTCTGACCACTCACCAGTTAGGACAAACAGTTGCATCATGTGTAAATGTGGCTGAGTCCAGCTTTGTTAGGTTCCTGTAAAGCAAAAGACTCAGCAATACAAACAATGGTGGTGGCTTATGCCTTTGGAAGTTTGATGTTGCCCAAGTCAAAATTACCTTATATCATGTCAAGACATACTGCAAAACTATATTTGCCGGGTGAATAAATGTCTGTGTTCACAGTTTGAAAACTGGGTTCAACAATCTGAGGAAGCTTTTGGAAGAAGCAGATAAAGTCACAAAAAAGTAAATAAACTTATATATGATATATGGTGTATATATTACATTTCTGTATACATCCCCATGTTACCAGTATATTATGACATTGAAGTTGTAAAAGATGTTATTTAGTTGCTTGATTTTCTGCCTTACCTTCAGCATAGGCAGAGAAAATAGACTACTCAGATGCAGTTTTGTTTACAAGCACTTACTTGCACTCAATGAGATTGCAGTCACTGCAATCTTCTCTTCTCCTGTATTGGAATGACTTTTTTTTTGTTATGTAAATAACTGCAAGGTGTATATATCAAATAAGTAGCTTTTGCAATCTCTCTGGTACACCAAATACCTAGTGTACCACTGCAAACTTCTGTTTTCTTACGTTAATGAGAAAAGCCAGTGTGTTGTGTTACATATAAATACCAATAAAAGCCTTATGTTGTTGGACTAGGGAATGAACACTGCAGGGAGACTACTCAAACTGCCTTAATCTGTTGGTAATATTTAAAAACAGTGTTCTCTCCAGTTTGACGGCCTAACTACAGGAAAGGAAAAAAAAAGCTATTGTTCTCTCATACAGAAATCTTCGTCTGGGGAAAAAAACCCCACAAAACAGTGTTGTCTGAGAGCGTGGTTCTTTCACCATATGGTAACTTTCTTCTGGTTAGAAGTCAGTTCTTCAGAGAAAGAGAAAAACCCAGGCATCTGGATCACCTGTCTGACATAAAATCATAGAATTTTTCTATGAATCATTCAGAGAATGTGAATGCTTCTATGAACCATTCACAGAATCATAGAACGGCATAAAATCATAGAATGGCAAGGGAATAAAAAAGCCAGGCACAAAAACAAAGACTCAAACCACTCCTTGGGAAATGATGAGCCAAGTACTTAAACCTGTACTTGACATTTAGCAGTGTTTGAGTGTCATTGATTGTAATTAGTGCATGTGCATATTTAACAAGCTCATATTTCAAAGATATTCCTAAATAAGAATATTTTCATTTAATGTTTGTTGCTACAGACATAAAGACTGAGGCATATAAATGAAGCAAGGTTTTCAGAAAGAGATAATACCTGATACAACTAAGAAAATCTGTCATTTGATAGAGAAGTCTCCTGAGCTTTGGAAAAAACTCTGTAAGATTATCTGCTTTGTCTGACTGTATCAATTGTTTCTATAAGAGATATTATCTTCCTACAAACCATCCTGCAATGGGACTTCAGGGTTTAATTCCATTCTGAAAAGGGGCTCTGTATAAAAACATTCATACTCCAGAAATCTCTATTTCATGTGTACACAATCATTTCTACCAAGAGGATGTTTATCCTTCAAGAGCAAGTACATCTGGAGCTCCTGTTTTTTGTTTTTTCTCTGATATTATTAAAAGAACAGTGCACTTTGTAAAGATGAGGGTTTAACTGTGTACATTGTACTAAAATTTTGGTAAGGTTCAACAGCAGTGTTAGTAGTTCTGAAGCATGAAAACATCAATGGCAGTGTAAGATGGGTTCTTCGCCCACTCGTACACTGAGCTAAATGGCTCATTGCATCTCCTTTGTGACTGCAAGCCCTACTCTTGAGATGTTTTTCATATTTTTTTTAAATCACATTCAGTAGCAGGTTGGTGTTTTACACAGCTGGAGTAATCTCTACTTTCAATACCTGGGTTTTTCCTGGTCCCCTATTAAAACTATACACTCTATATGCACAAAATTTTATAGAGTGAATTAAAAAACTCACATATGATGCAATGCTTATCTAGAGTTTCTAATTCCAGACATATGCTAGCAAATCAATGTTGGAAAAACTTCTCTAAAATTAAAATAGTATTAATGTAATAAAATAAGTATAAATCCAAATGCATATAGTAGCACTCTAACTCCATCATTCATAACTCAGGAAAGCAAATAGTGAATGATTTGCTGTTGCCACAGAAGACCAAAATCTCAACCACCAATTAATTATAGGTATAGTAGTGACTGGCACAGAAAGCCAGGTTGTACATTTATTTTTCCTATATTTTGTCAATTGGGCTTTTTGTTTGCATAACCATGGGATGGCATGAAGCCAGTTCATTGTAGATTTGGACAGAATCCCTTGGGTTTTTTCCAGTTCTATAAAAGATGAACTGAAGCATGTTCAGTTTCACGAAGCTGCACGAATCATATTTTGGTGTTGCAGACAAACTCAGTGTTCTTAGCTAAAGCACGGTTCTGAGTCCCTGCTACTGTGTCCACACAGGTAAACAAGAGGGACAGAGATCAATCACTATGCACAAAGCCAAGTGACTTGTACCAGGTCAAGGCTCATGCTTCCTGTTGAATTCTCATTCTGGAGAGAAAGCTGGTTTCAAGGAACCGCAGCAGAGTTGGGGAGGGAGTTCAGTGGTGCAGCTAACCAGTCATGTAATTCTTGGGTTTGTTCCATAGAATCATAGAATGACAGAATTGGATTGGAAAGGACCTTAAAGTTCATCTGGTTCCATGCCTCCTGCCATGGACAGGGAACTTCCCACTAGAACAGGTTGCTCGAAGCCCCAGCTAACCTCACCTTTAACACTTCTCTAGATGGGGAATCCTCAATTCATCTGGGCAACTTGTTCCAGGGCCTTGCCATCCTGACAGTAAAAAATGTATTCCTAATATTTAATCTTAGCATACAGTCTTTTAGTTTAAAATCATTCTCTCTTCTTCCATTACTACAGACCCTCATAAATAGTCCCTGTTCAGCTTTTCTGCAGCTCTGTTAGATGCTGGAAGGCTGCTATAAGGTCTCCCATGTGCCTTGTCTTCTCCAGGCTGGACAATTCCTATCTCTCATAGGCAGAGGTGATCCAACTCTCTGTATTGCATTTGCATGTCAAGGCTTTGGCAGAGGGTGGGGTACAGGTGCGGTTTCTGTGAGAAGCTGCCAGAAGCTTCCCCTGTGTCTGACAAAGCCAATCCCAGCTGACTTCAGTGTGGTTCTGCTGCTGGCCAAGGCTGAGCCAATTAGAAAAGGTACTGTCTCTGTGATAACACATGTAAGAAGAAAAAAATGTTGTGAAACATATGTAATTGTGGGTAGAGAAGAGCAGAGTAAGAATACATGAGAACAGCCCAGCAGACTCCAAAGTCAGTGGACTTGGAGGGGCATGGAGATGCTCTACACACCTAAATACTGAATATGTAGGCTGGGCTTACAGAGATTTCAGCCACCCTCCTGGTCAAAATAGGTCAAAATAGAACAGGTATGTATGGCTGAGTCTTCTGTATACTGAGGCATGGAGACTGCAGGTTTTCTAAGCAACCTGCCATATCCTGATACATATGGCAAAAAAACCCCAAAACACTGTAAATTAAATTTAATAAAGAATTATTTCCTGTGCTCCACTGTGTGTCCATTGCCCCTTATCCTTCCACTATTTGCTTCAGAGAGGAGACAGGCTCCAGTTTCTCTACAATTGCTTCTAGTTACCCATGGAGAGAGCAAGACCTGCCCTAAGTGTTCTCAAGTTTGAACTGATTTAGCTGTCTCAGCCTCTCGTCATATGTGCTTCAGCCAGCTGACCTTCTTGGAGTTCCTCCAGCAGAATTACTCAGTGTACAACTGCTTTTCCTCTGTTGGGAGCTCTAAAACTGGGCACAGTACTCCCAGATGTGGCCTCACAATTGCTGAAGAGAGGGGAAGAATCTATTTCCCTGGCAAAACTACTGATCCCAGCATGTGCTGTTGTGTGAGATCATTCCATCGGGAATGCAAATCGGAAATGGATCGTCAAACATATCTAAAAAAGCAAACCTTATTTCCCACCAGAGTTTTTGGGCATTTAAAAGAGACCACTAAATTAGTTTGACTAGATCCATCCATGGATGCAGTATCTACCACATCCCATTCTAGAATATCTATAGTCAACAGCACCAGTTATAGAGCAGAACTGTCAGAAGCTCAGCACAATACCTATTTTCATATTTTCATTTCACTGGACTGAATACAGCATGTCATAGCTGCTATTGAATGAGTTTCACCCACAGAAATTCCATGCATATGCTGTGCCCCATGCAGTGTGCATAGATCCCACAGAGCACACATAGTACTGAAAACACACCTGCTTGTACCTGAGACTGCCCCATTATGAAACATTCTGATTCAAAGTGCAATGGAGTCAGCAGGCCCAGAACTGTGCTCCTTCAAGCAATGATTCAGTTGACAGCTACAAATGACATTTAACTGTGTCGGAAAAGCCAAATATGTTCACAAGTACTTGCAGGACCAGTGTAGCAAATAAAAGCTGATTGTGGAAACTTTGTGAATAAAGACTCAGGATTACAGCAAAAGCATCAACAGTATAAAACAACACCCAAAGGGTCACTGAAAGAGGTTTCAGCTTTGTGAGCAGGTAGAATCAGTTTTAGAGCATAAAAATGGGAGAAGGAGCATGTATACAACCAAAGTAACACAGTGTATACAAAGTGAAAATGCAAAGTAGGTAATGGGAAGATCGAAGAGACTGTCACAGGAATTCATGAATAAGGATGATAAACACCACTACTTATTTGCAGCTGGTCCTTCTCCCCCTGGAGGAGAAACAACTCAGCTTTTAGAGTTTCTCTTCACTATATTTTGCTTCTGTGACTGAGAAATGAAATGTTAGGCTTTATTTTGCCATTGAGTTGAGCATGTTAGCATTTGAAAGAACGGCTTGTGTTTGTGCTCTTTATCATGTGTGCACGTGTTTTTTCTGCTCCAGCCTTCATGGGAAGGTGGCTGATATCTCAGCATGATTCAAAGTCAGCTCTTGTAGCAAGTATCTGCACATAGGTGGTCTGCAACATGCTGGAACGTTCCACAGTGTGCTGCATGAAAGTGGGCAGTAATAAGAATGATAATAATTACAGCAGTGAGTTGGTGAAAAGACATCTGTCAATATAGCAACAACATCTTTCTCATGTTTACAAGAAAATCTGCACAGTCTGTTGCCACAAAGACATTTGGTATCATTAAGCCACCTGTGAAACACACTTGGACTCCAGGGAGATGAAGAAAGGTGAATTTAAATATTTAAATTTTTACTGAGGTGATCTACCCTTGTTCCTTTAGAAAGTCTATGTTAAAAAATATACTGGTACATTAAAAAAACCCTAAAAACCTTGGTTTCTAAAATGCAAGTGAAGCAAAAATGGAGGTTCAAGAAAGTGGATCAAAATCTGAATGTCTTTAGGTATATGAAATTGGTCATTTTTCCTTTTTTTAACCAGAGGGACCTGGATGAAGTGGTTGTTCTATACTTGTGCCTTGGAAAAATCCACAGAAGAGATCACTTCTTATCTGTGCTTGAGCTTGAAAATACCAAAAACACTGAAAATCAAACCCTGAGTGAAGGACACTGACCTCAAATGTCTCTGTTGAAAATAGAGGCTTATTTAAACAAAATATAGAACCCAGGCTTTGATTTGCTTTTCCTTAGTGGAGGACACCTTTCCTTTCTGACTGCAGGAGTTTAGGATACGCAGCTTCCCTTTCTTTTACACAAGCCATTGTGAAGAAGACCTTAAATCTCCTGTTCTACACAGACATAAATCCATTAGACCACCTTTCTGAAAGCGTAAATGGTAAAAACTTAGATAACAGCTTTATATTTGTAAATCTTGATTTAAAGTTGTTTTTCAGATTTCTGAAATCTTTTTGTTTACTCAGAACATTCTTTCCTTCTGCCTCCCATTACTTTTAAACCATAGCTGTCTGAAGCTTTCCTTAGTGCTTATTCATGACTGCACTGGCTTTCAACTTTCTCTTGATATTGAAAAGGCTAAACTGTGAGTTTATAATGTATGATTTAGATTTAGATTTTTTTCTTTCTTAAATGGAGAATAAAGATTAAAAGAGAGCACAGCTGCAGGAAGCATTAAAACCCTGAGTACTTTGTCATTTTGAAATCACCCTCCAATTGCCACACATATACATAATAAAATCTGATTCTCTGCTGTCACGTTTATTGTTCGACTGAATTTCTTACATAATTCTCATTACTGATGTCATTACTGAGTAGCAGAATCACAGTAATCTGTAACTAACATGATAAACTCTCATGAGCACAATAAATAAAAATAAAGATAATCATTCTGTGAGTAAGAGAGAAAAAACGATAGGAATAGTGGTAGCTAGAAATGAGCTATGAGGGGGGAGTGCTACAGGCTGTTATTCATATTTATTATCTTTCATGAAGCTCCCACATGCATTAGGCACTTAAAGGTGAGAATGCTCAAGGTATGTGAGATGCAAATAGATTGGCAGAGGGTAGGAATATTTGCAGTGCCTTCCTAGCATATTTTAATTTCCTTCTTTCCAGCTATTCTTACTGATAGGTAGATGTTAGTACTGATTCTAGTTTGGAGAGCTCTGTGATGGAAGAGTCAGGATTACCCTCATTCGTTGTTAAGCAACAGTTGTTAAGCAACAGTACATAATAAAGCTGCTCTGCTGCAGAAGCGTGGTACACCAGACATACTGTCTGTTATTAAATGGCTTCTTAATATTGGAACGAGCATCAGGCTTGATTTTATGTTCTGCTGGATTGATATAATACTAGTGAATTCGTACATGTTATAGCATTGAAGTACACTGACAGGCAATTGAAATACCAAAGTTATAGAAGGGTAAAATATACCGGGTAAAAAAAAAAGGTAAGCAATGCCTCTGTAGAAATGTAATTCCTCGTTGTTTTGTAGGCTTTTTTAGTTTCTTCCCAAAATAAATTAGTATTTCCCATTAGTCAGATTCTCTAACACTCCAATTTTTTAATATATTTTGTGACTTCCTCCAAATCCAGTTTCTGGTCAGGAGACAAGAAAAATCAAATTAATAATTTTGACATTCATATTTAATAAAAATGAATCCTATCCAAGCAGATGGGACATAGTATAGCATTTTTTTTAAGTGGGTTTTTTTAGTCTCCAGTATCTAGCCACTTTTCTCCCACTCTGGGAATTCTGGCTAATGATAGATCATGGAAAAAATTCAGTAATCATTCTGTATCGATTCACACTGAATATAAATAAGCCATTTCAATCCATAAATCAACTTACTATAAATGATTTTGTATGCACATGCTGAAGTACAGTTCACAATGAAAATACACTACAGGATATTTTAGAACAACCTACTTAATACTGTTTGGGTCGTTCAAGATTAAAATTAAAACAATAAACTTCTCTCTGGATGTGTCTTCATTACCAAAGACCTAGGTCGTTTACTCTAACAGTGTCAACTTGTTCTCACTATCGCATTCAGCTGAATGAGGGAAGGAAGCAATATGCAAGAGCACACCTCATGGCATTCCACTATATTAAAGGAGAGTGCTTTCAGCTTCCCGAAATTAAGCACAGTCCTGTCCACCTTCTCAGTCTCCTACCCTTTTGTGTTGTGGGAAATGTATCTGCAATGGGGAGAGCGAAATTTTGACATCTCAGAAAAACATCTTGAAATGGAGCCTTTAGAAAGGAAAGAGTCTATGTGGGAAAAGACAGGTAATAGGAGCTCAAGCAACACTTGACTTTGCCCCCTTTAGGTTTAGTAAGAATTTGATGTTGACATCTGAGAGTGAAAGTGAGTTTCAGCCCATCTTCTTCACTTTTCTGATTGAGGGAAGAAAAGAGAGCCTTTGTCTCCAAGACTGGCCATGCAGTGACACTGATGCATGCTGTCTTCACACTTTCCAGGGCTCTGAGATCTCCTCTACAGCAGCCGTATATGAAGGCCGAAGCTGGAACTCTGACAAGAATAACTAGATCTGCATTCATTACTTTTCTAATCAATTAGAGAAGGGGGTAGATAGATTGCTAAATATTCTGTCAAGTCAACACAGCTTTAAAAGAAAAAAACCTCAGTTTCCAAAAATATTTTCTGTTATAAATTGTTTCCATTAAGAGTAGCAGACTGTCCGTCCTATAATCATTCCCTCTGTCTCTCCCTGTAGATCAAGAAAGGAGTCCTTACTCAGCTGGTATTTCATCCTTATTCATACAACACTTCTGCTGACTCTGAACTGATCAAGAGAGGAAACCTGAGTCAGGAATTGGCTGCAAATTAGGGAAGATGAGGCAGCTACTTCCTAGTTTAATGGCTAAAAGCACAACAATAAATCTCTATGTTTCCCCATTTAGAGAGCTAATCGGTACATTTACACAGCTGGTGCTAGCTTTGTGTGGTGGGTTGTTTCATTTGTTTATTTGCTTGTTTTGTTTTATTTTGCATTTAGCTGTAATGAAAAAGGTGTATATATGCATATTTGACTTAAATACTTCACAAACTCTAGGGGTTGCAAATGGACCAATCAAGAGCCTCTGTTGCACGAAACCTGTGGCATCTAGCAGCAAACTTTAAAGTCAAACATCATTGTGGTGTTACAGTTCTCTGTCTTTATTCCTATTCTGGAGCTGAACACAGGAAAATGGCATAAGAGCTTCAACAGGATCTCTGCACCAGCCAAAACCCTTTCAAGAGAGAGGGACAGTACAACTGTCACATTGGATTAGAGTCAAGGTCTATCTAGTTCAGTGGTCACAACCAAAAAGAGGTCGGGAACCAACAGATGTGAGACAATACAGCCGTGAGTGATATCTTTTTGGATATCAAATTGGCAGATAAACTGTTACAGGGTAAGAGAGTTTTAGGTCAGTTTTATTTCACATGAGGTTGTCTCAGTTACTATAGCTTAGCTAAAGGTTTGAACAAGTAAAAGGCAGAGGGGAAAAAATCAAACCCTACCCTGCAAGCAAGAATTACTAAAGCTAATGGAAAACATTAAAGAAAAAGCATTATCTGGTTAAAAAAACAAACCAAATGCTAGTTTGTTTAAATGTTAACTAATTGTCTGACCAGTCAACCCAGATCTATATATTTTCTTTTAAGCTGATATAGCACAATACACATTACACAAAAACAAACAAAAAACAGACAAACAAAACCCCCTCAGAACCAAATGAAGAAAACTCAGTCCTGTGTGATTACTGGAGGCTCCTTTCAGCAATTTTTATCATCAATGAATGCTTCGTACAGCTTCACAGAATCTGTAGCTATGTTGGTAGAGAGTCTTCATTTTGCAGCTCTCCTGAAGATGTCACTCCTCAACATTCCTTATACTTCTACAGTCCAGAAACAAAAATACCCTCAAGAAAGGTGGAAAAGACAGATCCTTCTCATAATTATGACAAATAGTTTAGCCACCCACTTGTACTGTAGTATCTGTGAGACTGAACTGCCAAAGAGAATACACACACACAAACTCACACAGGCAGGCTCAAGCACACAAATTAGCAATGCAGATAAATTTATGCCATCAAGGTGAACTATCAGTGCAAACTCTTATAGGAAACTGAAAATGTCTCCTACTGTGCTAATCTCATTCATTCCACACGGTTTGCTCAACTCCAGAAATAATCATGCCAAAAAGACTGACTGGGATAGGACCAGGAATGACCTCATTAGCATTTAGTGCCATCGCCATAAAATGGAGAAGATAATCAGAAACAGGGTGAAGAAAGATAAAAGAAGTGAAGTATAAAAAGAAAAAAAAAATTTTTTTTGTCATTGTACTACTGGAGTTTAATGGATCCCTGTTGTCAAATGGGAGTAATTTGTAAAGATCAATGGTTTTAGTTAAACTGCAGTCCATGGTTTCCCATCATCTAATTCATCTACACAGCATATACTTTTTTCTTTTTTTAGAGAAAGGAGCATAAGGTCATTCTCAAGATTTTTTATTGATGATTTTTTTTTCTGTACAGCTTAAATGAACTGTAAAACTCAAATACTTAATGGGTATTTTAGCCAATATTCTTTGTCTGCAAGGTGAAATATGCCTGATAATGATTGGAAGGATCTTGTTTCAGTACTTCCCAAAAAGAAGCAACATTTATCAGAAGCTTCTATTGAAAGCACTGCTTACTCCACCAAGCTCCAAAACACAAATGCCAAGTGTTGCCATAGAGCTGCATGCATTCCTCCAATACTTTCTCTCCTCTCCTTTTACCTACACATAAAGTACACACTCAGAGCTCATGAGCTCTGTCCTTAGCAGCTCTAAAGTACTTAGGCTATCACACAGCACCTCAGGTTCCCAGTGTCTCTTCCCTCTCCCTTGCACCTTGTGCTGATGGACAGTTCAGTTTAGGATGCCCATCAACGTTAGTTTTATCAGTACTTTCCTTTTCCCAGTCCCTGTCAATGAGCATGACCACTGACTTAGGAGATTGCCATTAGCAGGTATTCTGCTCTTGCTGGTGAAGTACTTTCTTACCTCTGAGGGTCAAACAATTATCAGTTTCAGCCGGTTTGGAAGAGGCACTAAGAGGACATACAAGTGATTTTAAAGGAACTAGGAATTCCAGATCAGCTTTAAATATAGTAACTTAAATCCCATTGATAGTAGGATTAATCATGTGTTTTCACAGCCCAAAGTGAGATTTCATTTTTTAATTCTAGTTTCTCTTTTAATGTTTGGGTTATAATGTATGCCAATTTCTATCCTAGTCATCAATGTCCAATGACTCTTATGAGTTCATTACACAACAACACTAATTCCTGTTACTTTTCCTTATACTTTTCAAAGGGTTTCAAATATTTTTTCTTTCATTTTATGAACATGTTATAGCATTTGAACAAAGTAGACTCTGAAATCAAGTATCATGTGTCATTATTATACTTACATTTATAAAGCATATTTTTATACAACCTTGAAGGAGCAAAACTATCAGCTGCCTGGTTTGTTAGCTAGAAGATATGGAATTTGCTTTTCCCTTCAATTTTAATAAAGAATGGCAAAGTCTTTAGTGAATTCTTCCTACAAATGACAGTTTGGTGAGCCTTAGGGAACACCCCACTTTAGATGTGTTTTCATCCAATGGAAATTAATTGACCCATATTCCAAAGAAGCTCTTTCTTTACATAAGAATGCACATTCTCTGCAAAAACTAAATTTTGCATAATATCCCCCTTTTATCTTCATATCATACAGACATTTGCATGTCTGAATCCTTCTTACACTGTTTCTTTCACTTTCAGGGATTACTTTATTTCCAGGGACTGCTTGATTCTGTTGAATCATTTTCTTTCTTCTTATTAAAAAAAAAAGTAAATTATTTATCTGTGAATCTAGAGCATTTTCTATTAAAAACTGAATGTGATTTTTATGTATTTTCATCACATTTTTGGTCATATAATTAATTTTCTTCTCTGACCCTCTGGCAAACAGGAGTAACTCAAAGAGAACTACTTCTTAACTAGTGCCATCTTTGATCTTTGACTTTCAACTTTCCATTTTTTCTTTACTTAACTCTGTGGATTGATCAGGCCTTTACTTGTCAGCAGTGACTGTTGCAAATACAGGTTCCAGCAATATCTGCATGCAAAGATTTGCAGAATTCCTCTACCTTCTTGGTTTTAAGAGAGAAAGTACTTCCCTCATGCTATCTCTTCTGGTGTAGTCCTTCTTTTTACATTTTATTTTAAGCCATAATTTTCAGTACTTTCTCTAACAGATCTGCTCCCTTAGACATCATCTGCTACCAGTCTTTCTACTTTTTCAAACAGCCATAGCACAGCTAGACTTAGTCTGTCTTCACACATTTCTACTAATTTGAAATATCATCATTTATCTCTCAGTGCAATTGATTCTCCCTCCCTCTTCAGAATACAGTTCAAATCCTGAGCTGATACTGATGCAAAAAACCCACATTATTGCCTTAGTCATCTCAACATTTTAATGCCTTTAACTTAAACTCTAGTAAAGCTTCATAATACATTTGAAAAATCCTATTATATTAAAGGAATTGGATATATAGATAGTCCTTACTTCCAAGAAAAAAAGTTTAAAAAAATTTGAAGTAAATCCAGAGTCTTACACACTATGACTCATCACCTTAGAAAAGTGCATTTAAAATTGACCTGCAATGGGTATATATTTTGCACTAATGCCGCAGAGCAGAACATCATAATGCACTACAACTTGCACTAGCTCCCTAGGGCTACAGCTTCAATAAATTGGCTGGTATCTACACAGTCAATATTTCTTAGTAAGTTCCCGAACAAAGGGATTAGTAAGACTTCTATCCAGCAGACCCACAATTGTGTTTTAATTCCACATCACTATTTGCAAGAATAGCAGTTTTAGTCCTGGCAGATTGGCCAAATTCCGATTGAGGATTTGCGATTTGCATACCTATTTTGCCCCTGCAGTTCAATTTGATATGTTTTGGCTCATCACTTCCTGCCTTAATACATTGTAGCCTGATGCCAAGTATTGTTAAACAGCTGCTGTACTTCCCCTGAGAGGATTTCAGTAATGTGTGACAAATTCCAACATATACATCAAAATAAAAGGTGCTACATTGGATTGTATACAGTGTCTGAAGAACTCAAATAGGACTTTCATATCCCTGGTGCCTCATTTTCATGGCTTTCTAAGGAAGAAAAAAGGTATTATCTACATATTGCAATAAGATGGATCTGAGGGACATAGTTATCAAGGGAAATCCTTGCACAACAGAGGGAAGTAAAAAATTATAGATCGCACCTACTGTAATGCAAAGAGCTAGAGAACCCTTAATAAATAAATAAAGACCTGTGGCACTTCTTCCTTTCAATTCCCATAAATAAATTTGTTAGGTTGATTACTTTCAGGTTTCCTTTAGATGATATAGCTTATGAAGGATTATTATGGGTAGACAAAAACTGAGATGTAAACACAGTTTTATCCAAAGGTATAAAATAATACCTTATCTTTGAGTATTTTGTTACTGCATTTCAATATCAATATCCAATTAACAGTTCTTGTTATTAGTTAATATCTTTAATTTTATTTACATATTCTCAGTACAACTGCTCTCAGTACGTAATAGAATCAGCACAACTCATAAACCAGTAGATAATGTAAATGTGATTGAAGTTGTAGTCAAACTTAAGCAAATGGAATATCCCCATTTTATGATATCCTTCTATTTTTTTCCTTAGAGAGAGAAAACAGAGCATAACACTATCTAAAAAGGTGGAACAAATAACTAAAAACTGTATCACCAGAGGAGAGCCATACATATGTTTTCCACAGTGCTTGCAAAATATTATCTCATGAGTTTGAATCTCTTAAATTTGAGTATCTAAACAAGGATCTTGTAAGTCCTTGCAGGTTATGTAGTGGAAGATATTTATTTGAACATAAAGTGAAGCAAGTGTATCAGAAGAATGGGGAAGCTCTTGGTCTGCAGCTCATGACCATTTCTTGGTAGGACAGCAGCAGAGATGCTGTCCTCAGAACTGTACACTTACACACCAATGAATTCAATGGAACTTAAACTAGAGATTAATGCTGTAGATATGCTCAACAGCTGCCCTAAGTATTGCCCAACAGTATTGGACAGAAGTTGTTGCCTGCTGGTTTCATTACTGCTGAAGCAGAGATAAAATGACAAGCAATAGGTGTATCAGAGTGGCAAGGGCTTCAAACAGAGCTCTTGCTATCCTGACTGGGCACTAACCTCTTCTGCCATCTTCTGTCAGAAGGTCTGAGTAATCTTCTCTTCATTCCCCAGGGCAATTTCTAGTCAGTCTGGTAGTAAGCATCTCTGTATACCCTTTCTCAACCTTGCTTTTACGTTCACATGTGCAACATTGCACATTTACATTGCAGAATGAAGCCATAAACTCTGCACGTCAGCAGACCTATTCAGGATTTAACAATCTGTCTGAGGAAAGAATATGCCCCATTATCAATATCCTGCTGACCCACTGGCAGCCCCTTAATCAGAAATATAGGATAATGAGAAATATTTATGTGACTTTCAGGTTAAATAAAACCAAGGCAGATTGACTTATATGTGATATATTAGCAGAAAGTATTAGAAATTAATATTGAAGACAAAAGATACTTAACAGGCTTTAAGCCCTAAATTACTTTGAAAAATTAATGACTTAAAATATTATGCACTTTAAAAACTTTTAGAAAAAATATGCTTAATATATTGTTAATTGGATGCCCTAAAAATACATTTGTTTTATACAAAGACAGACTTTACACTGTGCAAAATTAAACAATGAAAATGAGATCAATAATGTATTTGAATACATGGGATTATATCTCTATAAAATGCCCTTAACCTTGAAACTAATACAGGAAAAAGGAAAAAAAAAAAAAAAAAAAGAAAAATTAGAACTGCACTAAAGATGTTTAAAATTAAAAATCCTAGGGATTGTTAGTGTGCTGGCTGTAAGTGAAGTTTGCTGGCTAGACGTCATGTGTGTGACAGAAATTCTGGTGTGGCAATGGCAATTTCACCATCTCTGTTCTGTTTGTTCTCATCTAAGGCCATATGTTTATCAGTGTACACATTTTATATCCACATCTGCTGCTGCCATCTCCCTTTTGTCCCTGTTTCTCACCAAGCCACAAAAAGCATCACAAACAAGAACAAAGGACATCCTGCTAATGTTGAACCCAGGCCAGTAATAAACTAACTCTGTTTTGCTTCGTCTCCAATGCTATTACTGCATTCCTGAGAGTTTCTGCGCAGTTAAATTTTAGACAAAGACCCATTAGTGTATGCCTCTGTTAGAAAATTTCTGATTTAGAAATTTGAGTAAGCCTTAGCTTTCCTAAGATCCTTTAGCTTTAATTGGTATTCCATAAGCCAGGGAGATGAGTTTCTTATAAGGAGACAGTGAAGTAAAATAGTAGTGTTCCATAATGGAAATGCATTTCTTTGATGCTAACATCAAGTGAACATCGAAATATCTTCTTTACATTTTTCTCTTTTCTTAGAGTTTAAATGGTATTAGACTGAGGGGATAGAAGAACATGTTATCCTGTAGAAAACCTTCATGGCAATGAGCAATATTTTAAATTAGGAAGTTCTATTGACTAACCAAAGCAACATACCTCAATCCTCAAGTAACAACTGAAATCTATTTTCCAAAATAATACATCTTCTCTGTGTCTACTTACAGGGAATGCCATGAGTCTTGAGGAAATGAAGGTTTGTTGAAGGGCTCCTATTAATTCAGTCTGATTACTATTGCATCTTATAATCAGCCTCATATTTTAGTATGAATAACATGCAATTTCAGAGACTGCGAAACAGCATTTGGTTTGTATATCTTTGTCAACATAAATCCAAGCTGCAAGTTACTTATTAAATAGTATAATTTGGTTTAAATGTATCTTATAAAATGTGAATTTCTCAATTCTGTATCCTAGCTAATTTGACTTTCAGACAAACTATCATTTGGAGAATTTGTAAATACTGGAAACATGGAGGGACTCTTGTTGTGTACAGATCCAGCTACCATGGTCATTGAACTATGAACAGTAGATGCTATTGCTCCCTTTCTCCATGTCTTCTTACACATGTAACTATAGTGCTTTAATGTATATCTTCTCTCGGATAATACGTTAAAACTACTGTGCATCTTTAAGAGGTAGTTAGACTGATTTCCCATAGACTGCAATCAGCTCTTTGAAATTGTAGTGTTTGTGACAGAATAAACTCCATTAACTTGTTTTATTAGTACTGTGCGCAGTCAGGAGAAGCAATGCTGCAGAACATTATGAAATGACTAACAGTTTTCATCAGTGCACAGCAGAATGTTTTCTCCTTACACAGAATATATAATTATTGCTCACATAAACAGGTAGATTTCTTTTTTCATCTTTCTAAGGCAATATTGGGAAATCTAAGACTCTTATTCATGAGAGAAATAAAAAATAAATTAGCTCCCCCCCACCCCTCCTCTGTTCAATTTGTTACCATACTGCTGCTGTAATTTTTGTCTATGTTTCAGAGAAGGAACTATCAAATAAAAGAACAATTCTAATTCAATTGGTTACTATAATGACAGAACAGTTCAACAAAGCCAAAGGAGTCGGAGAAAGGAAGGATTTACTGACCAGCTGATTCCCAGAGGCACATTAGTCAAACTTTGACAGCTTGTATACAAGGTAAGCTGCCAAACTGAGTAAATGAAAACAGAACAAATCCAGAAGGAGAAAGTATAGCTTGCTTTATGTAAGTAAATATAAGTCAGCTATCACAGAATATATTTCAGAAGCAGGTAGTTATTCTATACTGCAGATGGCACAGCTGCCAGTGCTTATCTGAAAAGAAAGGTATTCTATTCCAGAATAGCTCTCACAGCATTGCATTAGCCAATTCAGAAATATAAACAACTTTTTTCTCTTCTCCTTTGCCTCCATTTTCTATTGGCTTTTTTGCTTTGCTCATTTAAGATGAAAGTCAGGTTCTGAGCTGACTAGCTGCATGGGACTCCCAGTATAAACTTGAAGCATTTTAGCCTAACAAATTATAGGAAATGTGAAGCTGAACAATTACAAAGGAAATGATTGAAAGGAAGAGTCAGTACAGATGTAGAATAATGCAACGCAAGAAGAAAAAACACATTGAAATCCAATCCAGCCTATATTTTGCCAGCAAAATAATGAGTTTATGATTTGCAGATTGAATATAACTAAGTAGAAAGGTACTTTTCATAATAATGATTTGTAGAGTCACCCTTCTGCTGGGTAAGTATTCCTTATGCACTAGAGTAATATCTGGTCTTGCTATTATAGTTAAGGGACTATAACCCTTTTTTTACATAAACCCCTATATTCAGGAGCTTTTAATTTGTTTATAAAAATCCTCAACATGCTGAAACTTGAAGTAAGATTTTAGTCTAGAAGTAATTTTTGGAATATATTCTAAAAAAAATGAAGTCAAATTTTAAACAAATATTTTTTTTTTTCTTGTTTACTGTCCTCCTATTCCGCTCATATGTTGCATAATGTGTTCTTTTTAATACCATATTATGGGTTCTGGTGTCCTAAGGCGCATATACATATATACAAGTATTCATTAATAAATATAAAAATCTCACCAATAACAAAAAACCTCTCACAAGCAAAAATTAAAAAAAAAACAAAACAACAAAACCCAACATAAAACCCCACAACCAAACCAAACAAAAAAAAAAAAACCCACCAACAACAAAAAGAAATAAAAACCCCCACAGAAACCCCCACAAGCATTATGCATACCCAGAAGCCACTTATTCTAAAATTGAGTAGATGTTTCAGGCTGTGGATCTATAGTATGCAAATGCATATATTCATGCCAGTATTCTGAAGGTCAGAATGGAGTATAAGTAAAACCCACAAAGGTCAGAAATTAAGTGTTATGGCGGAAACCGTATTCTGAAAGGACAAGAACATCTATTTCAGTTGGCCCAATAATGTGAAAGTTCACAAGGTAAAGAGATTCACTCACCAGGCATAAACTCGAAAAGCATTTGAAAATTATGTTTTCAGAGCCACACTGCTGAAAGAAAACCTCCTGATGCAAAATGATGTCTTTATAATTCTGGCAACATGGAAAGAAGCACAACATATTAGATGTTGAGCTATGTTAGCATTTAATAATTGTAACTCTGAAAAATAGAACCTCTAACTTGAAAAGACCAAAATATTTCAGGTGAGCAAACTTGTGCTTTACGCGTGAGGTTTTTTTGCCTTCTTTTCATAACCAGGGTCTTGTTTTGTCTTTGTCTGCAAAATATAAAAAATATTGGTTACTATAATGACAGAACAGTTCAACAAAGCCAAAAGAGTCCGAGAAAGGAAAGATTTACTGACCAGCTGATTCCCAGAGGCACATTAGTCAAATTTTGACAGCTTGTATACAAGGTATACAAGGTAAGCTGACATTTTTGCTGTCTACATAAATTTTCCTTCAGCTCTTCAGAAGTGCATCAGTGTGCTTTGCACCACTGCTAAACATCTAATTTTGCTCTCACTGCTGTTGCCAAAACATGACCACTCATTTGTTGCAACTATTTTGAATGCTCATTGTACCATGATAGAATTTCCTTGTCATCATCTTCAATCCAACAGGGTCTTCAAATATATTTTCTGAAACAGCTTAAACCATACTGAGCATCTCTTTCAAATAACCCATTGCTGACAATTTTCCCAGTAATAGAGACAATGTAGGGAAGAGTGACACTGATATTGAATGCCTCAGGAGACATACGAGTACATAAGTAACTTATTAGTAAGAAACAATAAGAGTCTTTAAAAAGGAAATAATGGTGAATGTGGTTTCTCCATCTAAAAGAACTATCCCACCTCCCTGGAAAGAAACCATCAATCTTAAAGTCTGAGCCCATTCTCAGAAAAAGGACAGATCCAGGTGGAAACCTTTCTTTTTGAAAAGTCAGCAAAGGAACAAAAACAGATGGAAAAAAATATCTAGCTACTGGTACCTCTGATTAAAAGTCAGAATTAGTCCTTTTGGTATACTTGATTTAGTCCATCTGAATGTGTTGCTATGGTAGGTATAGAGACTACCTTACCTCCATTTGTGCTCATTACTGAGCAATTTAATATGAAGGATTGGACTGTGTATGTTTTCTTTTTATCTTGTGGTTCTCTGGTCTCAAACATGCTCTCAGGCCACACTCAGAGGATCTACAGGGATCATGCCTCTTGATTTTGCTAGTACTCTTTTGCACTATTCTCTTCTGGACATCTGTTCACTTCCTCCCCTTTGCAGCAGCAGGATCAGTATTGGCTGATATAAGCCAGGATCAGGTATTGGCTTAGCTTGAAGGATTGTTACAAAAGAGGCTGGCACACTATAAAGCACTTTGCCCAGAAAAAATTCTCTTCATCTCTGAGATTTTCCTGTGTAAATCTGGACATCATTCCATTCCCATGCAGCACCACATCCTTCATTACACCTATTTCAGTTCCAACAACCTTTCCACAGAGATCTTCCTGGAGAAGTCAGAAGATTGTGTGTTTTGCCAAGGAGTGACAGCTCTTTCTCTGACTTGTCCATCCTGCCTTTGGGCTGCGTCTTCTCAAAGCTTTCCTACCCTGGACTCCACAGTCCCTACGGTGACTGCTAAAGTCTTCTTTCCCAGGCACAGCAAAGGTGACCTGAGATGACAGGAAATCGAGAACTGCAGAATACTTTAGGTTGGAATGGACCTTTGTGGTTTTCTGGTGAAAAGTTTTTCCTCAAAGCAGGTTTAATATATTTTCAGCTTACTCAGGGCTATGTGCAGCTGAGTTTTGAGTGTCTGCAAGAGTGGAAATCCCTTAGACTTTCTGGGCATCCAGTTCCAGTCTCTGTCCTCATTGTGAAAAGCTTTTCCTTTACATTCAGGGAAATGTAGAAGCAAGTCTTATCTGTTGTGCCTTTTTCTTTTGTTAGGCACTTCTGTGAAGAGTACAGCTGCTGTGCTGAAACCCTGCAACATCCCTATATTCTACCATGAGAACCTTGGAAAAAGCAATTAGATCACCACACACTCTTCTTCATGACGGAGAAACAGCTCCCTCAATTTCACACGAATCAAATGCTTCAGCCCCTTAAACATTCCACTGTTTTAGTGGTCATCTGCTGAAATCACTCCAGTTTGTAAATTTTTTTATTTTACTGGAGACACTGTTTTATGTCTACTTGTACAATGTGGTTAAGTGTCTTGGATACCCTAACTCTGATTTCAGTAGTACAGTGCAGAGGTATCTGGGCTGCTGGAAGACATTGGCCCTGGACCAGCATTTTTCTCTTGGATCATCTGTCTCACTGTGATACAAATCACACTTCAATCAGCAGTTAATAATGACTTCCATAAACAATGAGCAATAGAGAAGGTATTCACATTGTGAGAGGAATAAGGCGTCTGCTTGCTGACATCTGTGTGAAACATTTTGAGGCCAAATGTCAGATTACATGGTAGCTGAAGTACTGATAATTCTCTTAATAGTATACACAGTGGAATGTTATCGCGTGGTGGTGGTGGTGACTTTTGTATGCAAAATATATTGAATTTAATCCTGTTTACAGAAAATGTCAGCAAACATATTTTGCTCAGTTTCTGTTCCCTGTATACCATTCCCTGCTACATTTACAGAATTAAAAAATACATTTATAATTAATCTTTTTAGCTAGTGTTTTGAGAAGCTCTACCAAAAAAAAAAATCACAGCTGGTTGCAGAGAAAATTTTTGCTTAATTCCCCATGTTAAAATTCACTAGTCATAGTGAGATTTTCATGCTATTAAATGGATGACTGAATGTTTTGCTATCACTAGCTGATGCCTTCATGATATAATGTTTCATTTCCTATGAAGTATATACAAGGATCTCTCAGCCACAGGTCCTGACTGACCACAGGTGTCACATGAATGCACAGACATAGTAACAGAGTTAATAGAGCTGAGTGTGTTTGCAGAGTAATTTCTGAAACTACATGGATGGAATAGAAGGATCTTGACTGAACATTTTTCCAAAAGTCTATCTCTATTAAATGGTAAACCATTACCTGTTGCAGCAGCTGAAAATGAAAGATAAACTTCATAGCCACTCTGCAGACAACACTATACTGTGGCCAGTTCAGTGAAATTTAGAACTTAAATGTTCGAGCTAGTCACATGACATGTTAGCAACCAGTCCTTGCAGAATGATGCTGTAATTCAGTGGCCATCATCTGTAAGAGAAGAAATAATTATCTTTAAAATGCAGGGTTAAAATAAATTGAATAAAATATATCGTTCTGAATTAAACATTCAGCATTGGCACATGCACTGTTACATGGCTGGTCACCTCTAAATAAAAACTACCTAGGTCTACTTTAAATGCTTAAAATTTAGGTATTAAATTTCCACAGTGTTGAGAATGTTTCTTATATTACTAAACTAAAAAAAAAGTCAGTGTTACCAGTTTCAGAAAAATTAGCTTTGATATGATCAAAGCTACACAAGTACATGATCACCCACCATTTTGGGTTACTTCAAAAATGAATAAGCAATTTTTGAAGACTGAAGAAGGAAATATTTCAGGAGTACATTGTAAAATCAGGTTCCAGGTCAGTGGTAGAACTTAAGGGTCTACCCATGGAAGGAGAGCTGGAACTAGATGATCCTTAAGGTCCCTTCCAACCCAAACCATTTTATAATTCTAATTTAATTTGCTAAAAATGACTGAATGAAACCTTTGTGAAACTTTTAATATTACCCCATAATAATGGATGAACACAAATATGAAATCACTGTAATGACCTCCAAAGTGAGGTTGGTTATGCTATTGTAAATATCTTTTGTTTACAGAGGTATTGATTACACTGCCAAAATAAATTGACTTGCATGAATACAATCTGGGAAACAAGAATTTAAATTTCTAGTCTAGATCTTCAGCTGATGAATATGGATAAAAGCTCATTGATTGCATCTAATTCTCATCAGCTAAGGCTTTGACCCTCCATTTTCACTACAGTGAAGATATAATTTCCTATTCAAAAAAAAAAAAAAAGACCCTGCCACAGATTCCAACTGTTCCTTGTATGTCAAATCAAAATCAAGGTCAAATACACAACTTGAAATACATTCACATAGTATTGCAGATAAAATCATGCAGGCTAATTTTAAATTATGATTAATTTTAGTTGATTTCTGATTCTACTGCTTCAGTCCACTTCTACAAAATAGACAATGTTATTTAGCATTGTACTTCTGTGTCCAAGGAATTTACCCATTATTAATCAAATACTTAGGATTGTTGCTCCTTCGTCTAGTTAATAGCATCTTCTTCGTTGACTAATCCTGTTATATTCAATAGGATGAAGTGAGTCACCTGAAATAAAAATGGGAGGAATGGACTCTTATAACTTGAGTCAACTATTTTGAGTCCTATGCAATACTAATGCAACTTAATTGCAGACAAATACAGCTGTAGTTATTTGTTTAATGATGACTCATGCAGCTGTGGCTAACAAAGCTCTTTTCACTAAAAAACAATTTAGACCTACCATGGCTAGTATTAATATCTGACCATGTTTATAGATATTTTGAACTAGAGCTATCATAGGAATCTGTCTGGATTTGAAATATCCTAGTAAAAAACTTTTATTCATATATTCAGCTTAAAAATTTTGTAAAGCTTAGTCTCAAATATGAAAATTCAATCCAGCATATAGAGGCATGCCCCGTGTGACATTCCTAGCAAATACTATATTTCTTTATACTTCAAAAGAAAACTCTTAAGGAAAAAAATACCTCTGTATGCAGTTTTGAAATGTTGGGGTTTTTTTCCTATAAAGAAACTGCCAGGCTTCATCTGGTCCTATTAAGATTCGATGTGGCTCCTTGAAACAGTCAAATGGCACTTTTAATATAGGCCCAGATGCAAATATGGAGTTGGGCATTTTACGGCATTGTGAAGATATCTCAAATGTAGTAAGGAGACACCTAATCCTGTTGCAGATACCTGAATTATTATGGGATTGGTTGTTGCAAGTTCACTGTTCTTCAGTACCATGTCTAACTTTTTCCCCCCTATATTTGAAAGATACTTTTTGTATCCAAGTTCCTTATTTTTCCCTTTTGCACCTAAGCCCTTCTGGCATCACTTAATTTGTTAGACATACTCAGAGCTTGCCTAACATAGCAACAGCATCGATCAGCTTCATCCAGGCACTTTTATTTAGCCAAGGAACATCAAGTCTTTCAGGGAAATGCTTAGAGATTGTACCACTTGTATAATGTGCGAAAGACCAGCATTTCAACCCCCTTTAGCCAGAAAGAGTTCAAATCTACTCTGCCAGTCTAGAAAAAAGGGCACAGTTTTTTGAAGAGGCTGGATTGAAGTGGTAGGATATCTTCTCTGCCTCTGCTGCCTCAAGAGATGATGTACTTTGTGTCAGGATTACTGCATACACAGAAGTGGGGGAAAAAAAAGAAAGAAAGGAAGAAAATACTCCATATTTTGGCTTCCCCTCCACTAAGAACTGTTTGTGACGGCACTTTATATAATTAGGTAAAATATACAGAAAGTGTTAGTGCAGTCAACAGTTTCCTCAGTATCAATCAGTTCTGACATCAAAGGAAAAGTGGCCTCTAGTTAACATTTTCTTGTCAATAAATCATATATTCTCTCCCACATGATTCCACAGCTTTAAGGCAGGGAGAAGTAGAATGGACCTAGTGTTTCAGGGCAGAATCATGCTCATAAAGAGAAACCCAGGCATCATCCCAAGGTGTATAAAGAGAAGTGTGGCAGGAAAGGAGGGGACGAGGGCCAGAATGAACTATAAAACAGCTAAAATCACAAGTTCTGTAGTCAAAGATTGAGCTTATTTCTTTCTTCTTAGAGAATACAATGGGAGACCTGGTAACAGTTTTCAAACATGAGAAAAGCCAAAAAAAAAAAGCTGTTTAAATTATAGCTAGGGAGATATAGGTTAGACTTTAGGCAAAGATTTCTAAATGCCAGGATAATTAAATAGTAAAAGACAAGAACTAAGAATCTTTAAGAAAATTTTCAATTAACAGATTGCATGAAAATTTTAGGTACAGAAAATCCCACTTGTGAGGAAGGAGAATAGATAAGATGACATAAAGATCCTAATTCTGGATCATTTTATATGATTTTTATTAGAAGTTTTTCAATTTTGTTTGGGACTGAGTTAAAAATGACTGAGATTCTCTTTTTGTTTTTCCTAATAAATAAACAGAGGTCTTGGATTAAGACTAAAATAGGAAAATGACGGTATGCAAACCATGCAATCAATATTAGAAAGATTTTGCTATTTCTACCATAGCATTTTTGCTACTGGCATTTATAGTTCTAGAAAAAGTAAGAAGTTTAACTGTTTTGTTTATTCTGTTATAAAACTTCCCTGTGCATTGAAGAGAGAGAAATATTCACACCTCTTATAAAATATCCAGAGCAGAGGTTAAAATTGTAGTAGAGGTTAATATTTACAACTATTTTCTGCACCAAACCTGCAGAGATGTTTAATTTTCTCTGTTGCTAACACCATCAAATAAAGCAAACAAATAATATTCATGCAAAGGCAAACAAAATAAATGAGTCAGGTAATTATAAAAAGAACACTGACCTATTAAAAATTGGTCTGATCTTTAAGAATTCTCAGCATAGCAGCAGTAATGTTATTAAAAATAGTAGAATCATGACAAGTATTCATTAGAATTTGCATACCTGAGTAAGAATGAGCTTAATTACAAATTGCATTCTGCAAATTATTTAGAAGCTGTAAATCAAAGCAACAAAGAAGATTTAGGGAATAAGGTTCTGAAGAATTTTCTAATGCAATTGTTCTTAAAAACAACAGATTTGGGAAGTTGTAAGATATATTTCCATTACAAAATTTTTTAAAAGAAAAAATAAAGTTCAGAAATACTAATGTTTGACATACATCCATTTACTATAGGAAGTGGAAAGTTAACTCGATCAGAATGGAATTTTATATGTAGAAGTAGATGTGTTTAAATACTGTGTCACTTGAAGGCAAAATATCGTATGCAAATTAGGAGCTCAACTAGCAAACTGCAGGTGTAATAAATTTCATGGATTGTGTGATTTTCATGCAGATTTTTTTTCAGCTGCTGTCAGCACTGTGGTTTAAATGCTTGTACAAAGCAGTCCCTGCTCTGCCGTACTGAGTCAGCACCCCAGGGAGCTCTGTCTCACTGCTAACCCAAACTGAGGGCTGAGGGAGCTCACTCCCTCTCTGGAACTCTGTACTGGAGCTGGGGGGAAATGGAGCAGCTGGAAGAAGAAGTAAATGCGGAGAGAAGGCGACCAGAGAGGATGTAAGGGTTTGAGATGTGAGGGAAGGAAGGTGACAGAGAAGGATGAAAGACGAGTCTGATTCAGCCGGTCAACTTCAACTCTGCTTCACTGCAGAGAAGATACTAAGCATTTTATAGAGCATTCATTTCCCATGCACAAAAAAGATATAGAGCATATACGGAAAAAATCTCAGTCAGTATTTGAAAATGTAACTGGAAGGACAACTGAGAAACCGCTATTAAAACAAAACAAAACAAAACAAAAATAAAAGAAACCAACCTGCACAACACCACAAAACCAAAATCCATTAAGTTTGTTTGTTTGTTCGTATCAAGCAGGAAAAGGCAATTCCTTGTGGAAGGAGAATCTCTCAATTTTCTTAATCATCTGGAGGAACAAGAAAGCAATTTTTATTATTTACTAATTCAATTTTTTTTTCCTGGATTTAAAGATTTTTACAGGGCAGTCCATGAAGACTTTAATCCTGAAGCGTACTAAGGTTCTTCACTGCCTAACTGCTGCACCCAAAAATGCCACCTAGTCTTGCTTGACCTCATGGACACTTACAGCTCATGTCTACCACTAAGACAACTGCCCAAATATTGACTCCGCTCAAACTGGACTGCTCAAATTAACACGTAATTAATATCTTAGAGTACAGGCTGTAGACATTTACTAAAAGATAAGTAAATGGAAAAATTTGTCTTTTGTTACTATGGAAAAGATGTGACAAATAATGGGATTATTGTTATTTAGTAATGAATATTTTCAGTATTCAGTATTTCAATACCTGTTCTTCGATAATTCTGTACACACATTACATTTCTGAAGGAAATTTCACAGCCTAGTACTATTATGTTTCTATTATTTATTATTGTTGCCAGCAGTAAAACAAGATGTTCAGATTCCACTTTACTTGCAAAACTTTCAGAGCTGATCTTACAAGACAGGTACATAGAGCAATAACATTTGGTCGAAGCAAGGGAAAATATTCAGGTAGCATTTTCACTAGGTGCTTTGGTTCTCTTGATATAGAGCATACACAGCCTCGAGGGTGCTCTTGATTGTTATCTCCGCAGCTGAGTGATTTTTGGAGGTCTTGCTGAACACAAGGGTCACAACCTAGAGTCCATTCTTATCAGTTTTAATAAAAAATGACAATGAACTGTGAAATTCTCCATTGCTCCCTCAAGCAAAATGAAGGTGAATGTCACTCCTGTCTGTACAGCCAAGTCTAATTGCAGTATTAGGGTCCAGAGCATGAAAATTCACTCCATCAAGGGCTTTAACAAAGTCTGTGGAAACACTACAGTTCAATTTGCACATCCCCAGGTTTACTGAGTTTTATCAGGACCTCCAAGGAGATTTTTGCTCTTTCAGACTGGATTGTGCATACCATTTACAGCTCGACTCCATAAGAGGTCATTCAAATGGATTTATTTCTGCATAACAAAAGTACTTTTTGTTCAGCTCTCAGGAAAACACAGAGACCTCACAGATTATGTGATATAGTGAAAGATGGGACTGAGTGCACCTTTAGCAAGTTTATAGGCAATAGAAATTTGGAAGAGTGGTTGATACAGCAGGCAGTTTTTCTGTCTTTCAGAGTAGTCTTTCAAAAACACCTTAATAGGATGGAGGAACAGCAAGCAGGAACTTCATGAAGTCTGACAAAGAGAAAAGGCAAGTCCTGGTCCTGGGGAAAAATAACCTGACAGTGGGAGATGCCTGAAAATAGTGTGCAGATTTAGCCACCTACCCTTCCCATCATGTGACAAGTACCTTTCATATGACAGTTGCTTTAATTCTTCAATAAGAAGTTTCTTCTTCCATCCATTCAGCTGAAGTGCGTGATCAGTCCTTGAGATCAGTAGCAGAATTATGAACATCCCCTTTTTGCACAGAAGCCTGTATCTATTCATACTGAGTTTCTTCATGAACTCTTAGGCAAACTCCATCTTGAGTTGCTGCCTCTTTTATTGTTGAGGAAGTGATGGTTAGTGAGGTGGCAAGGTTTCATCTCTATGATTATCCCACCTGAGAACACCATGGCTTCTAACCTGCTGCTGATCTAGTCTCAGCTAAAGCTCACCTTGAGTTACAGCGTGCCATTAGTAAGGACTTTGACTCACAGAGCCATTTTGGTTCAGAATTGCTGCCAACACTGAGGATGCTATAGGACTGTATGTGCCATTTCTAGAACCAGAAGTAGACATTAACCTCAGAAAAGCAAGCATGGCAGGACATGACTGTGAGTAGACAAGAAAGGGTTTAACATTCACTTGGGAGCTAGAGTAAGGGGAAAGAGGAAAGCTCTAGAGCTCCAGAGCTCCAGATATTACTACAAATCCTGCTTTCTTTCTTTCCTCTCCTGTATAGGTATAACTTCTCCCTCCCCACTCTTCTGATTCCAGGACTTATATGCCAGTAAGGCATAGCTGGCTTCAGCTGGAAGGGTACATGAATCCAAGGGTTCAAGACCCTTTCTTCACTATCTCTCTTCATATGAGAGTTACACACATTTACACTCTTCTGATATATATATATATATATATATATATGAACAGGACCTAATATGCAGATCTTCTCTGGTGATTGAAATCAAGGGAGACACACTATAACCATAATGTACATTTGTTTATTTGTTTATTAAGAAAGCCATTAAAAATGTTCAAAATATATGCAAGCAAGTGAAGTCAGCTTTGATTAGGTGCAGTTAAGAATATGCTTCATTATAAAAATGGACATGTTAAGAATTTGTTTCATGGGACATGAACAATAATATTTTCCTTTTGATATAAACAATTCAGATTATCTGGAAAGAAAGATTTTTTTAGCTTGAGATCACAGGTTTTACTTGAAACGTTGTTTTTTTTTAAGTATTCAACATTATCTTGGTTGACTCAATTCCAAATACTAAGAATGTTCTGCTTGTCCAGAGCTTCACATCCTGGAAAGGTGAAACCTCTAAAATCAAGAATTTCAATACAAGAATACTGGGAGGAAAGTATATACAGTTGTTCTCTAGCTCTGCTCTGTCTGAATTGCTAATCCAGGAGAAGAAAATTAAATCCAAAAAGCATTTTAAAAAAATTAATTGAGCCTGCTGTTGAACAGTAAGGAAATGAAGTACCAGCACATTGTTACTGGAGAAATTGTGTGCTACAAGCAAATGAAAAAAGAGAAACCTTAATAAAGGTTCTTGAAAAATGGACAACAAAGTCTTTACAGTTCTTCTGCCTGATGATTCTTTAATGGCTGCAATCCTGCAGGATCACAACCAGGAAATAGAAAACAGTGTCAGTCTTTTGTCGAGCAATTACTGTGTAAGTGGTTAAAGAGATAAGATTATAGTGAGCTGGGACATTGTAATCCATTACTTATAAGACTAATTTGGTCCTTGTGTTCTGGGAACTAGATTTCACAGTAAATGGTTTGCTTTTTCCTGAAAATTTAAAAAACAGACAAACTAGCAAGCAAAACTTCACCATCCATTTGAGCTGTATGAAGGCTCATTGATGTCAATGAACCTTCACCTGTCTTCCCTTCTTGATATCATATTATTCCATACATTGCTATAATGACTATTAATAAATTTTGATCCAACTTGCAAAAATCTAAATACTTGAGGATGTTCAGATGGAACTCTTTTAAGCCTAGTGTTTAAAGTAGTGCTTAAGTGTAAGTGACAATTTGTGGAAAAGTATTTGTCAAAAGGCCTTTGAAAATACAGATTTCAATAAGAGAACTGAAAGAATGCTTTTACTTGACAACTAATATTTTTTAAAACATTTGGCTAAAACCCCTTTAAAAATAAAGAAGGACAGGCAGTCACATTGCACAAAGTTTAGGTCAATAGGAAAGGATTCACATGCCTAAATCCTGCCACATTATTGAAAGAGAGAAGCTTTTTTGGCTCCTCCAGAGACAATTGAGAGCAATAGGAAATTGATTCATTTTACCTAACTTTAGGCTCATAACAGTGTCTTAAGTCCTTAGCTGGGATGAATAGCCTTTCAGATGTTTTTCTCTCACTGAGTGTGAAGAGAATCTACTCAAACACATCAACTTTGGTCCTTCAGGTAAGGTGTCTGAGAGAAGGTGGGATGACTAGATCTGAATGCTTTAGTAGTTTGATGAAGTGCTGTTAAAGAAAAATGAGCCAGGTTGAGTGCTGGACCCAAACTGTTTCACAGTAAGCTCAGCTAGCATCCAGCACTTGGTCTGTTTAGGGCTGCTCCAGCTAGCTGGGGTGGACCAGCATTAAAAGCATGGATTAGGAAGCAGCTGCTGCTAACTTGTCTCAGAGCCAATGGTCATCTTGTGGTTCTGTTTTATTCAGCATAAGGACTAAAATTCAGAGTGTCTAAGAGTTTAACTGCTGTCAGATTTGGAAGTAATTTTTTCTTTAATTACTTCTGAATCTGTTCATCTCAGTTGAAAGTCTAGGGAGTCTGAGAGAAGGTTTGAAATTTATTGTCTTATTTCAGTGTCTGATTTTGGTACCTGGTAACACCTGATGTGACTGCAGATCCTGAAGGAATCTGAATGCTAGATTTTTTCTGAGATATTATGTATGGTTTAGCTGCTGTAGCATACAACACAAAAGAATTCAGACTGAAATTAAGGCAAGTGCTGGAGCATTTGTTTTGCCCAAGTCAGTTTAAATTTAGGGCAGGGATGTCCCCACAGCCACAACAGCAACAGTGATGTACCTTAAATTTCAGTGCTCCATTTTATGCAAGTGACAACTGAAACACATAGAATTCAGCAAATAGAAGAGGCAAGAACATAATGCAGAAATCCCTGGCCTGCCCCTAGTCTAGGCTATGTACTTCCTGAGATATGGCTTTTTGACAGGTGAAAAAGAGGCACATCATTTTCATTTACAAGAGGCTATAATCAGAGGACACCACAAATAGCCAAACACAGTGTTTACACATAGTGTTTACACATAGAGTGCTCCCATGTTGTTGCAGTGATGTCAAATTATGCTATTTGTATTTCAGAATGAGGCAAATTAAAGAAAAGAAAAGAAAAATATCAGATAGTCGAGGACAGAAGGGTTCTTATTTTCTGTTCAAAAATTGCAGAGCAGCTTCTACAACCCAGAGGAAGGGAGCCAGAAAGAGTAGGAAGTTTAGTGGTAACTGTGTGCAGTGTTCACCTAGGGATCCTTTCAGATGAAAGCATATGTTATGTAGGTGATATTGAATGTTTTTCTTATGTGTTTAAAAATGTTTTTCTTCTGTGTTTAAAACAGAAACTATCACCTGGGCATAGATATTTTATTATCAGTCAGATTCTTTTGACAATTTTCAATTACATTTCTGATTTTTTATTATATGTTAATGGACTATATTAATTAAAGCAGACTGCAATACACTAATAACGATTAATTCAGCCCAGGGTGCCCTAAAGTGAGTTTTTATGAGAGCTGAAATTCTCCATGGATCTCTAATTTACATTTACAACACAGGGAGCTGTACTTCTGGACACTTCTACTTGGCATTCTCCTCCAAGCCAACACAGTAGCATGAGACTGGGATAGGAGAGGCGATGAGAGACTTGGGTGAAGAATTACAATGTTCTGAAGTGTTAAGAGAGACAGTAGTTTTCATTGGTCTCCGTAGATTAACACATGTAACCCCACTTAGTAATATATACAGTTTTTAGAAAGCAGAGCACAAAATCTAATAGAATGTGCAATCAGTTATTGGTGAAGAGCATTAGCTAGATAATAAACACACTCCAAATGTACCTACTCCCCCTGGGAAATAGCCTCTCTTGTTGTTAGTCCTTTTGTCATTCATGAGTAATACGTATTTAACAGAAATCTTGGAACAGGAAATGAAAAACTGAAGATGATAAATCTGTTCCACTTAGACAATAATCATATAACACTGTGGCCAGTTAGTTTAATTTATAGACACCATTCCCCCTGGAAATCTTAGGTAGAGAAATTAAAAAAAAGGCAGGGGAGGGAGATGGGGAGTGAAAAGATAAAAATTGGTACAAGGCATCTTTTACCCACTGGAGCAGTTAAATGGAAGAAAAATACTAATTAAGATTTCACTGCTGCAAAGCAGTATTTACAGTACTTGGATGGGAGTTTTTCTAGGGTTCACCCTCAGTTCCTTGCTAGAAGCTCTATGCTGAAGTGTGACTTGTTTATATTTAACCTGTCATGCGTCTCTCTCTCTCTCTCTCTCTCTCTCTCTCTCTCTCTATTGGTTTTTTGGTTTAAATTTTTAAATTCTTTATTTTTTCTGAACAGGCAAAGTACTTTTGGACACCTGTGACCATGAGAGATAACTAATCCATACATTTTTTTCTCTCTTGCATCCTTCCAACCTGTGTCAATAATTATGATGTCTGAAACATCATTTGTGTAACTCTTAAAATAGAATTAAAGCTACCCTCTTTGTCTGTGAACAGAGCACTTACATTCATACTGTTTGGGTAATATTCTTCTCTTTGTAGCAGGTACCACTACATATCATTCTTAAATGTCCTTCAAATCCTCCAGTAATTATTGTCTAAGCTCTGGTTTCCTTAGAAAAATGTATTATATAGCTCAGAGTGAAAAATTCATTATTTACTTTTAATGGCAAAGAACCTGGGTATAGAGCAAAATTATCAGTTGTCTAAGGATTTTTGTTCTCTTTTGTGACTGACACTTCTAAACACTTCTTAGACTAGCTGTAATGCTTAATATTGTATAAGATCTAGAAACTGATTACCTTAGAAAAGCTAAAAGAGGAGTATTTTGACCTATGCTGCTAACCTCTTAGCAATTTTTAACACCTCATAGACATAAAGATTTCAAAATATACACTTAATTGATGTAGTCAAAATTACTTAGGCAACTTTAAAAAATAAAAATTCAAACAACCAAAGAAGTATCAAAAAGAAGTACACACAACCAAAAAACACCAAACCAGTAACTGATTAGATGCAAAGTGTTTTTCCTCTGTTTGTTTGGAAAGAATATTTTGTTAACAGTTTATAAATAAAGTTTTCAACCTGTTTGTGTCATCTTTGGAATGATTATCCTAGATATTCTCCACAACAAACAAATAAAGTTTATGCAAACCTACAAAAAATTTTGTCCACAAAAAAATTCCATGCATGTCTTTGATTTTGTATACCTTGCTAAAAATAAATTAGATTCAAGAGCTGGATTCACAGGCAGTGACTTCTTCCTGGAGATCTAATGGAATTTGAATTTTATATATACCATATGTGATTTAATTTGAGACTAAAAAAAAATAATACTCTTAATGTATTATAGGTATATCTAGGTATGTGATGACACAATCTTGCTCTCTGTCCAAGACTATAAGCCTTTGTTTTAAAACAAAATTCTTCCACAACTGAAAGGTTCATATATCCTCATAAAATCCATGGATACTCCAGAAGCATCTGGCAGCACAAAAACAACTTTGCAGTTTCATTCAGTAAAGTATGGCATACTCCTGTGTGTCTCTTAAAGCTTCCCTGCTGAAATCAGTACATAGTAAGGTCCAGACCTGGCTGAGAATATAAATCAAGTAATTTGTCATAAGTCTCTTAATTACTAGCCAATATAACAATTCAAGAGAAAGATTTATGGAAATGCAAAACTAGGTCTACACCATATAATTAGCATATACAGATATTTTATTTTGTCATTTCTGTAGTTTATGGGAAGCTTTATAGCCATATTTTATGCTTTAGCTGGCTTCTTCTCATCTTAATGGCAATTCTGCTTGATACTTACAAACCAGATACCATTTTCTTCATTCAGGTCACCATGGAATTATTTAAGAAGTCTCAGATTTCACTCTTCTTCACAATTTTTTAATTTTATTTTTTTCTTTCTCCTTTGTATTTATTTTGTTTTCTCCCCTTGAAAACTGCTTCTGTACTGGAAAAATAAAACCTTTATGTTTTTCAAACACTTACTGAAAAAATGCAATCTACTGGTGCATATCATAGAAGCGAAAGATACTACAGCTATTATAATTCAAAGCCAAACTTTGCAAACAAGGTGGATCCACAGTAAAGTCAGGATGGCTTTTAGGTCAATGCACTGATTTACACAACTGAAATTATACAGACATAAGGAAGCATTTCTTTTTTTGCTATAAAATTGCTTGGGTAGAGTGAGATCTCCTGAGAGATTTATGCAGAACCATATCTCTAGCAAGATGAAAAGAGCATGCTGTCCTCAGAATCAAAGCCAAGGAAAAAGAAGAAACAATAAGCAGCAGAAAGGACAAAACACCCCATCACTGATACAAGTACTATGTCCTGAAAGGAATTTCTAGACCTTTCAGCAAGATCTGTAATACATAAATACATATATATTCTGTGCAATAACATTTTGTTTTGATTATTTGAATCAATTCCTACTTTTTATTTTAAAAAAAATTATAAATGTAAAGTCTTCTCAAACACAGTGTGCCAGCACCCCATAACTAATTATTATTACAATATATTACAGCTGAGATACAAATTCTTATTTCATGCTTTTTTCAATTGAGCACTATCATTTGGCACAATATTCTGAGACCAAAAGTCCACAAAAGCTTGCATAGAACTTTATCAGAGACTGTGATAAAGCACTAGCTTTCAGAGTGATGTGGGCTGAGGTTACTTTTCAGAGAAAGGAAAAGCTGAAGTGCAAAGAAATAAGATAAAAAAACACCTCACAAAAATATTCATAATATGTTGATGTGTTTTACAGATCTATACTGCACCTTTTCTTGTATTTTATTTTGTAGTCCTTATTTTTTCCCCTCCGCCTAGTATTTCTTGATGGCATATATATTGGGAATGAATTTTTGAAAGAATGATCTTCCTTTATGCTTCCATTTCTGTGGTCACAAGAAAATCTGCAAGGTGCTTGAAGGCAACTCTAAATTAGATCATTCAAGCTGCAAAATCTCTGATTTGCACCATCAGTGTATTTGGAAGCACAAAAATTAAAGTGCAAATTTAGAGAAGTAAAAATACAGGACTCAGCTTTTTACAAGAGGTGTCAGAGAGAATAAATGTGTAATTCCTTTTTATATGACTCACAACAATACACACTGTTGTCACATTTTAAAGTACTGTCCTCTGAAAATATGCCTTCTCATAACCTCCACAGAAAATAAACCACACAGAAACAGAGCAGATATGGAGAGAGAGTTTCCTGAGCTAAAATCCTCTTTGTGTTATGAACCTAATTGTATAATTAACACTTTTGCCAAACAAAGCCTTTTCAGATCTTGGTTAGGTATTCCTGGGGTTTGTTTGGTTTGGTTTCCTGTAGATTATACACATCAAAGTTCATAATTGAAGATAGAGATAAATTAAGTAATTAATAGATGAAATTCAGCTTGTGTTTGCAGGTTGGCAGGACCCTTTCTGCACCAGTTAAACCCTAGTTTAGTGCAATGGCAGAAGACACTAATGGCATGTCTCTTTAGGATGTGTCACATGCCTGTTTAGCCTGGCAAGGATGCCTATCTATCACAAGGAAGTATGCATGAAAAATGGCAATAGGTGAGGTAATAAGATCAGTACTTCTACAGACATACACATATCAAAAGTAAACTGCTTTCCAGACAGAACAGGAATTTTGGATGCCCCATTTAAAAGTGTGGTGATCAGATAAGAGCATGATACCATCTGAAAGAAAATTATTTATAGAATCTGTGAGAGGACTTTCTCCATACATGTAACCAGCATGTATACACAGCCACATGAATAACTACTAATATACATATGCAAGCAGTAGATTTAAATTTCTAAAGCCCTAAATCATGACTGTGCATTTCGGCCCTGTCTGTGGAGCTGCTTACCTCTAACACTTCTGACAACAGTGCCCCGTCTTAGGTTTCAGGCAATGACAGGGCTTTCAGTATTCTTTAAAAGAGTCCTTTGTACAAAAGTGATCTATAGTTTTCTACTGACTTCTAATATGGATTAATTGCCAGTCTGCTCTTCATGGCGACAGAGAACTGTGGAGACAGTAAACTCACACATAAATCCCTGTGAGGGGAAGGGAAAGGACGGAAGGAATAGAATGCCATACCTTCCTGAAAATAGCCAGAAGAGCTGAATTAGAATAAGGAAGGAGGATGGCAGTCATTGTTTCCTCTCTGAACCAAAGATTTGTGACTGTGGTCACAAGGGTTTTCAGGATGAAGAAGAGACGAGAATGTTGACTCCATGATCAGAAGGCTTGATTTATTATTTTATGATATATGTTACATTAAGACTATACTAAAAAGCAATAGAAAGGAAAAGTTTCTTCAGATGCTAGCTAAGCTAAGAATAGAAAAGAATGAATAACAAAGATCTGTGTCTCAGACAGAGCAAGAGCCAGCTCTGCCATGAGTGGTCAAGAAATCCAAACACCCACAGGAGACCAATCACCTGTTGCATTCCACAGCAGCAGATAACCATTGTTTACTTTGGTTGCTGAACTGCAGCTTGTCACAAGGAAAAATCCTAAGAAAGGATTTTTCATGAAAGATGTCTGCGACATGTCACCTTTTTTTATTTAGTTAAATTAAAAGGAAAAAGTGTTTGTAATTTTCTCTGCTGTACTCATGCCGAAGAAAAAGACAAACACTTGACAGGTTATCTGTTGCCAATCAAACTCCACTCAAGTGCTCCTGTGGAATGCACTGGGAATTTCTTCACCTGTAGAACATAAAATTCTATCATATTACTAAAACAATTCTATAATATAAGAAAATGCAAAAACAATGCAAAGAAAATTCAAGTCCAAGCAGCTGAGTTTCAGGAAAAGTCCATGGCTTGAAGATGTTCCTCTTTGCCATATCTGAAAGTTTCTTTTGGTCCTGAAACAGGCTTGCTACAGAAAAAGGTCCATCAATATTTATCAAAAGTCCATTGACAGTCTTCAAACAATTTTGAGAAAATTAGAAAATTTCTGAAATGTCTTGCCACAGCCCTTCATTGAACAACTTGGGCTGAAGCCAATCCCTGGCTCTTCAATGCCTCTGAGCTGCTGCTAGCTCTTTCACCCTTTTTTATTCAATTAAATTTTTTTTTTTTTTTTTTTTTTTTTTTTTTTTTTTTGTCTTGTCGGAAAGAGCAGCAGCAGCAGCAGAGGAGCCAGAGAGAGGCCCTTGGGGGCCCTGGCCCATGTGGAAGGATCAGGAACCCCAGACCTGGCCCACTGAAAGGTGGCCCAGGACCAGAAGGGGGAAGCAAAGCCCCCAAACTCAACAGGAGGCTGGGAGGTGGCCCTGGCCCAAGCAACCAAGGCAGACAGCCCAGGCCCAGCCCCCGAGGCAGGCTCTGCATTGGCACAGACCCGCACCCTTTTGCCAGTACAATGGCAGAAGGGGTGACCAAACGCTTCCTTTCCCCAAAATCACCGAGGCATGCCGGCAATGGGAAGACAGAAGCTGTCCCGAGAAACTTCGTCTCGGGTCTGGGGATGTCCTTTCCCCACAGCAGACAAGCGATGCTCGCTTCCTGCTGTGCCCTCTGCCTCTGCAATGCAAATGCACCAGGTGTTCCTCCCATCTGCCTCACGGCACCACCGCCACCCGCTCTGGGCTGGGGACCAGGGGCAGAACTTTCGGGACCCACCTTCCCCTCGCTGCTGGGGCGCGCGAGGGGCGGCAGAGAGATTCGCATCCCCCAGGGGGAAAACCCGGACCAAACACCCCCCAACCCGCCAAGAATGCTGATCTTGAAAACAGGCAGTTGCGCTGCGCCCACAGCCAGCTGTCGGGCCATGCCTCCTCCACGGAAGGACAGGCTGACGCCCTCTTCCCCTGTCCCAGCTCCCCCCGTAGGGGCAGCCCCGGGACAACCCGAAAAACTCGGGGAGGAAGTCACGCTGGATGCAGGAGGCGCCTCTGCTGCTGCCGCCGGCTCCAAGGCAGCCTCTGACGCGGACATGGAGAACGGAGTCCCCGCAGGGGCAGGCAGCGGGGCCGCCTGGGGAGGCGGCGGGGGCGGCGGGGGCGGCACGGGGTCGGCAGCTTCTTCTGCGCCGGACTCTGACATCGGCCGCGGAACCGCAGTCGCAGAAGGCGGCGGGACGGCCGGGGGGAGCGGTGGATCGCTGTTGCCCAGCAACATCGGCGCAGCCGCGGGAAGCGGTGTCTCTGAGATAGATGCAGGCAGGGAAGCCGGCGGAACCGCGGCCGGAGCGCCCACAGGCTCCCCCGGAGGGGCGGCCGCGGGACGGGCCGCGGGGGGAACCGCCCGCACCCGCGGGGCGGGCTGGGGCGGCGCCCGCGGCGCTGGCCGGGGCGGTGCCCGTGGCGCTGGCCGGGGCGGTGCTCGCGGCGCTGGCCGGGGCGGCGCCGCCCACTCCCATCCCCCCTGAGAGCAACGGGAGGGGGGAACAAACGGCTCCGTCTGAGCATGCTCCGAAGACGCAGTAAAAAAAACTTCGGCTGCGGGCGAAACTTCGCCCCCCCACTGTGGTTCAGGGGGGCTGGAAAGCAGCAGATCGTCCCCCTCCAAAGGGTCTTCCCCCGGAATTGGGGGGAACGGGGCTTTGCCCTTGCAGTTAGCAATCCAGGGAAAAACAGCTGCTCTCCGTTTCAAGACTAGAAAGAGCTTCAAAAAGGTTGGATAAATCGAGGGGCATCCGAACCCCCGGTATAAAAAGAATTGGAAAATGGAGCCCATACACTCCCAGACAAACACATCGAGGGCATATAGCACATTCGTAAAAAACCCAAAGAGCTTCGCCCATCGAAAAAACTCATAGAGATCTGCCTCCAACAGGAGAATTCTGTCCTCTTCACCCCATTTTTGCCAGAGGGCAATAAGTTTCTCCTCTGAAGGGGAGAATGGAACCTCATCCTCTAGGGGAGGAGTCCTCCAGATGAGCAGCCACAAACTGCGAATGACCTCATCTTCAGGAGGGGAAAAACCAACAGTACCTTGTGACAGTGTCCAGGACTCTCTGGCTATCTGCACGGTGCTGCTGAGCTTTCCGAACATCTTCCTGGAGGCTTTTCAGAAGGTTCTCTTTGTGGTCAGCCTTGCTGTGAGCTCTGTCCAAATTCGGATCTTCAGTTCTTCAGCTCCTGGCTAGAATCCACTTCTGTGGTCACTTGTGAAGCAACCATCAATGCCACACATTTGAGATTTACCCAGTGCAGCAATGCTCCTCTGGTGGTCTCACCAAGTGATGATTGTCCTCCTCAGTCGGGGGTCACCAATTGTGACTGTGGTCACAAGGGTTTTCAGGATGAAGAAGAGACGAGAATGTTGACTCCATGATCAGAAGGCTTGATTTATTATTTTATGATATATGTTACATTAAGACTATACTAAAAAGCAATAGAAAGGAAAAGTTTCTTCAGATGCTAGCTAAGCTAAGAATAGAAAAGAATGAATAACAAAGATCTGTGTCTCAGACAGAGCAAGAGCCAGCTCTGCCATGAGTGGTCAAGAAATCCAAACACCCACAGGAGACCAATCACCTGTTGCATTCCACAGCAGCAGATAACCATTGTTTACTTTGGTTGCTGAACTGCAGCTTGTCACAAGGAAAAATCCTAAGAAAGGATTTTTCATGAAAGATGTCTGCGACAAAGATTCAGCTATGTCTCCTTTTATTTAGGAACAGTGATACAGTTAGTTTTTACAGTGAAACCTGGAAGGTGCTGAGCTCCTCCAGATTCCTTTTTCTTTACTTAGGGATTGTTCTGGCCACCTATTTAATCCTGTTTTCTGTTCCTACAGTTAAAATAATTTTTGCCTGACTTAACAAAAAAAAAAAAAAGGGAAAAAAAGAAAATAAAGAAATATTCATATGTGAATACAAAAAGGCAAGAAATTTGCATTGATAGTATGTCACCAATGGCTAAATATTGTCAACATGTAACAGTTTGAACCAGATATACATAGATTATTAGCATATGGTTCTATACAGCTGTCTAGAAACAATTTGGCAATTTTTGAAAAAGCCATATTTACTTTTTCTCTGAAAGTGGTCCTTTAAACAAAATTTTCCTAATATTGATCTTGCTGGAATATAGTACTTTATTGTGATGGAGCTTTTATCATCAGAGATACCAATGTTCTTTTCCATAACATTGAATTTTCACTCAGTCTTCTCAAATATGTCTATTTTTCCTGATGAGGACTTGTGCTAGGTATTCTCTGCACAGTGCAAAGTCAGATATATGTACACATGTACTTTCATACATCTGAGTATATTTGCTTGGTTCTTTCACAGCAAATACTATGATTATCAATAGACATGGTTGAAAATACCATAGCTGTTCATAAGTACTATCTTCTGACACTAATATTTTTGATCTAATTAGATGTTAAAAGACAAAAACCTGTTAAAATCTGAGAAATTGGTGTAATATTTCCCTCTAGCAACTCAAAATAAAATGGAGTGATGTTTACAGATTGAAAGCAGAGTATTATGGCAGTCCCAGCATTGGGACAATGACCTGAGATTGAAATGCATTCTTTTACATTCACATAGTAATTTTAATTCAATCTAATCTGCAAAGGTAAAAAATTCAAAACACCTTGTCTTTATTTCAATTTTTATCAGTGTCATTTCTTTCCAGTTTGAATTTGGGCTTGGCCTAGTGTAAGACTTCTTTTCATGTGATCTATTTTGGCTGTGAAGGTTTAGGTCATGGTTTAGGAATGGTCTTCCCAAATTGAGTTCCCCCACTCAGACTAATCAAACCTCACTGATGCTCACTTTCTCCCTTCCCCACTGTTGTAGACCCTACCCCATCCCTGGCCCCTCTTGGGTGGCCAGAGAGGAGAATTGGAGGCACAAAAGGCAGAGATTATGGGTTGAAATAAGAGTAATTTACTTGAAACAGTAATGAGATAAGAAAACACACAGTAACAGCAATGATATTAATAGCAAAAGTGTGCAAAAGAGAGGGTGCTTTACATGCAAAATACTTATCAGGCCCAATCCTGCCTAATCCACAAGACAACAGCAGCCACATTTTTTTCTGGACAGGAATCCACAGTCTTCTCAGAAGCCAGAGTCCCTTCCCCCCTCCTGACAGGTGCTTGAGGTGATATCAAATAATATCTGGATCTTGGCCACAGCCCCTCCCATCTATTGCAAAAAACTAACCCTGTCCTTGGCATAAATCAGCACGGTACTCTTTGGAGTAAACAAATGTACCATGTGCAGAGTTCAGTTCTGTGTGTTTAACACTGCCCATTAGCTAGGGCTTAATGAAATATTAAGATGGTGAAAGGCCTTTTGCTCTTGCTGTGGTAGCACAAAAATCTATGCAGGATGTTCCTTTTAGAGATGCCACAGGAATGCCACACGCCACCATGTCCTGCGGCTGCCACAAATCTATAATAATCAGGAGAGAATTGTATACAACACATTCTCAAAGAAACCAAATAATTATTAGAGGATCTCAAATGCTCAAACGAGATTAAGGTGGCAAGGAATGCTTAATAATTACAGTTTTGTGTGGAAATGGAAATGTAGATAATCCAGCCATTTCTTCTGATTTGAAAATAACAGCTCTTTCTCTTGGAGATGCCATCTCTGATGATGTTAAAATCCCAGATTCCAAGAAGCTCTCTGAGGCTCAAGTACTCTCTTGTCCCCAGTGTTAGTCATTCTTGGGCACAATTAAGCTTCTCAGGCAGACACTTCACACACTTGGTGCGAAGATTGCAAATGTAGTGCACATACAGAGCATAAGAGGACTTAATTTTGTAGCATTAAAATCTGGTACATCCCGTGGGTATGAATTAACTTCTGAAAAAGGAGAAAGACACATTTTCTTTTCCTATTATTCTATCATCTTAGTCCCTTAAAGATGTTGTTTAAAGGAAAACTGAAAGCCTTCAGCAAAGATGAAGAAATGTATCCTTAAAATGGATCTTGAAGAGAAGAATACTTAACAATAATACAAATATTATACTACCAAATTTTTATCAAAGATGCAGGTGGGTGGGATGGGTCACTGTGCAATTTTGTGTATGCATACATATGTATATGTCTAAACGTGTGTGTGCATATACATATGTATATATGTGAATTTGTATATACATGAATTTGAATATGAACAGCATAATTTTTTTGAATGGGAGCTGACATTGATAGAGATTAGTGAGAACTGGCTTTGCAGACATATAAGCTTTAAAAGGTTTTTTAAAATCTATATTATGCTAAGCAATAGGCAAAGAGGATAATTCCTTCACTTTAAATAATGTATTTCTACCTGCTTTACTTGGCTTGTACTATCGTCTTGTTGAAAGAATTGTGACATATCACCTAACTCCTGTTCTACTGCTTCAGTCTAATGAGTCTGGGCAGATCTCATGAATTCAGAGGATAAATGAAGCTCTGAAAAGTATTTTTTTTTGCATTTGCAAGACTAAATTGAGTTCATGACTTTTTCCCTTTGAACCCCCAATGTAATTTAAACCCATTTATTCTCTTTCCTATGTGTGTTTCCTCTTACAGTAGATTTTTTAGAAAATGCAATATTGTCCTGGGTTCTACATGACAACATGCGTGTGTCCTCATATGGAGATAGACACACAGTTTAAATGAATGCTCATGACTGATACTTCCAAGTCATAGTCTGTGAAATCTTGCAAACATTTATCTTCACACTGAGATACTCTACTTAGAAATGTTCTTTCCTTCCTCTCTCTTTCCCTCTCTTTCTCCCTTTGCCTTGGCATGTCCCTTCCTTTCTCACACTTCTCCTTCCTTTTAATTTTTATTTTATTTATTTTCCTCTTTTTTATTTTTTAAAATTTCTTTCAGACTTGTCAATGCAACCTTTATTTTGAATCTTTAATACTTGGAAACTGCACTGACAGCTGCTTGCTATCATTCAGCTGCAGTAACTGTTAAAAGCAATGGTAGAGACTGAGGGAGACAATAGCTCAAGCATCTCAGCTAGGTTGTTACCTGTTCCTGATAGAAGGAACTTGAGGGATCAAAATAAAGACTGTCCCATCTAAGGAGATAAAAGCCCTTCCTAATTGTCAGGAAGCAAAGGGAGAATGCTTATGTGTCCATCGGGATCTTCTAGGTTTGTTTGCAAATAGGAGTCCCAGAGGTTGGACTAATTATGGTCTGCTATAGTTAAGATACAAGGCTAATAAGTACTTCCAAAATGAAGGATGACAATACAGTATTCCCTAAAGACTGCTGGTGCAACTGCATGGTTATTCATTATAGAGTAAAAGGATATGGGATATGTGTTTCACTCTAAAAAGATGGGGATATGCTCTTCACTGAAGGAGGTTTTTCTTACATATATGCTATGTTAGCACAAGTTTTATAATAGAATCATTAAGACTGGGAGATACCTCTAAGATTCTCAAATTCCTCCGTTACCCAGCACACCTGTAACAAGTGACACACTCCCACGTTTTGAGAACTTCTTCCACCACTTCCATGAGCAGCCTGTTCCAATGTTTGACAAAGTTCTTAGTGACAAATTTTTCCCTAGTATCCAATCTAAACCTCCCCTAGTGCACCTTGGGGTCATTTCCTCTCCTCCTGTCACTGATTTCCTTGGAGAAAACACCAAGAAAACCCTGACCTGCTATTCCCTTACTTCAGGCTGGTTTAGAGAGCAGGATGGTTCCCCTCGAGCCTCCTTTTCTCTGGGCTAAACACTCCCAGCCCCTCAGCTGCTTTTCATAAGAGTTATTCTCCAGACCCTTCACCAGCTTCATCACCCTTCTCTAGACATGCTCCAGCACCTCAAAGTTCTTGTTGCAGTGGGAGGCTCAGAACCCGATGCAGGATTTGAGGTATGGCATCACCAGTGCTGAGAGACTTCCTCAGGACCACATCAGAGCCTTTCTTGATTTACTGTGCAAAGAACAAGAAAGCATTTTTCCTCTCACTGAGAATCTTCATCAGAGACCCAGGTCCTAATGTACTTCTTGACTCATTGAAGATACAGGCCCAGAGAAGGGTGTGACCTAACTGGAGAGGGGGCAGGTGACAAAGCAGAGGTTCAAAGATAGCACCACCAAATGCCTCTCTCTAAAACACAGGCCTTGGAAAGCCCCAGCTTCACCTAGAGGCAACTTGGAGTTTTTATGTTAAGCCATCTTATTTTTATGAAGGAAAAATTGTCTGGACTGTTGGCTGTTCTCTGCTTATATTCAGGTCCCATGTAATGTGAATTTTTCAAAAGTGGAATGTAAACATTTAGTGGTATAAAAAGTTTTAGCATTTAGTTGTAGCAAATCAAATGTCAGATCATTAGCTCTTTTGAATTCCTATTCCATACAAAAGGCATAAACAATCCTAAAGAAAACATGTGGAAACCAGAATCCCCAAATGAGATATCAGGAATTTCAGAGACAATAATTTCAGCAGATGTTTTTCTAATGAACCGCTAATGAATGCCCAATGAATTTTTAACAATTTTGATTTTTTTCTATGGTGAAAGAATATCAGAAAGTGGAGAAAATGTTATTTTTCTTTTTTTTGGCATTTTATAATGCTTTTTGCAAAAATTCTGTCACTTTTAGAGATATTTGAGTCATCTTCAGACATTAAAAGGAACTGAAACAGTCTTCCTGCTTCTGAATAAACAGTCCTGACACAAAACTTTATATAATTGCTCTAATATGTTCCATGTGTAAAAGAAGGCTTCTCATCCCCTTACTGCATATCTTCCTCTACTAGATAAGATACTGCATACATCTTGGAAAGGGTGGACTTCAGTATTTCTTTAAAAAAAAAAGTAAAAAGAAGAGAAAGAAAAAGGAAATTGTCATCCAGCCAAATCCTCAGGCAAGATAACCATGAGATCTGAAAATTTCCCTCCGTACTGTTTCCATTGCTTAATACTAGACAAATTCTTTTTTTTTTTTTTTTTTTTTTTTTTTTTTTTTTTTTTTTTTTTTTTTCTGAGGGCTAAATATTCCCTCAGGGACTGCAAATGCCTAATATCAGGTTCTAGCCTTTCATCCATGAGTCATCCATGAGTAAAATGAGTAAAATCTTTGTAGGGCATCTACTGTACCGGCTGTTCTGTAACACAATGGATACATCTGTCCAGCTGGAGCAGATGACTTCTGGAGGTCCCTTCCAACCTCAACCATTCTGTGACATGCAAACACTTACAACTGATTCTCAAAAGACCCCTCCAGACTGATCTTCAGATTGCTGGCCCACCTTTCTTTATTTTCTTCCCATCTCATGTTCTGTGGAACCAAGTTCTAAAAAGACAAAACTTGGCTGAATTTTAAATCTACAACATACAAGTTTAACAAAAATGTGATCAGATTATAAAAATCATCTCTCATTTTCATTCTCTTGCAATGCAGTACCACAACTACCCCTATCCTCAAAGACAGTGTTACTTCTAGTCCTGACACATAAAGCAGAACAATGAGGGACTATGCACGTCCATTACCCAGCTGACCTGTTGAATGTTTAAACTAATTATTAGCAATCTTAAGAGAGAGAAAAAAGAAAAACCACACACCATGATTCCTCTTGTCTTCACCAGAATGAATTGGAGCAGACAGATTGAATCTACTGCGAAGGTTAAATCCTTTATTTTCAATGACACCAATTATTTTGAGCACAAACGCTTTAATTATCTCAAGCAGGCAATTAATAAATTGAATTCAAAAAATCAGACATCACTATGAAACTGTCCAGCATTCTAATCCTTTTTTCTCAAAGATATAAACCACAAAACCTTTTAAAAAGTTCTTTCAGCTTCCATTTTCACAGCCAAAGAGCTCAAGAATTACTAACTATTTCTTTAACTATCATTCAATTTAGTGCCAAAACAAACATGTTGACAAGAGGATAATCTGAGTACTCTTTCCCATAAGAAAAAAGTAGTATAAAGATAAACTAGCACGCTTGGTAGCTCTTTTGATCTATATTACTTAAGAGCTGCCTCAATAATGTGTTCCCCGAACTTGAGATATGCATGTTCAATGATTTCCCTCATAAGAGTAGAACTTCTGTTCATTTCAGTCACCAGCCTCTACTGGTGAATACTTACTAAAGAATTCACATAATAAGAAGTTCTAGGAAAAAAAATAAGACAAGAGGTGAAAGTTGGCTAGATGATGGTTTCTTGTGAATGAAACTTTCTTATTGTTTCTAGTGAACTGTCTATAGTCAAATTTTGTGTTGATGAATGGAACACAGAAGTGTTAAATTTCAACAGCAGAACACTGAACTGGGAAAAAGTGAGCCTCCACTACAAAGATGAACACGGTTTAATGTACCAGTCTAAGATTAAAATAGTGAAAATATCCTGTGATATATCTGCCTAATCGAGTGAAGGATGATGTGCAAATAGAAAATCCTTCCTGACACATTAGGTGATCTGCTGCAGTCCTGTGACAGGAAATGAGGTTGCTTTTACATATTAAATTGCTCAACTACAAAGGTTTCAGATGTCATTAAACTATACTGGTCTTTAAAAGTTCAGCCTCCATAACTACCTTGATAGCCTGAGGTAGAAGTCTCCATAGGTTCGTTTTGTCTGATAAAAGACTAAATTCTCTTTATTGGTTCTAATTTATTGGTATTAAGATGCAATAACCAAAATAGTTTCAACCAGGGTTAAATGGGAAATTGAAGCTTACTACAAAGCCCAAAGGCAGTAGGAGTACCTTACTGCTTTATAGGGATCAGAGATTGTATCAACACCTCAGACCAGTGTCTGTACCTCAGAAGTCATTTGTTAGAGCAGCAGGGAGAGCAAGGGGATTTACTGAGGGCTGGTGAGGAAAAACTAAGTGCATTTTGCCCTATCCTATTCTCTCATCTCTGTCACTAACCTGCTAACCTTTGATAGGTCACTTCAGACTCTCTGAACATGTTACTTGTCAACCAATTCGTTGTGGTGATGTTGTTATTGTTGTTTTTCCATACAGGAAAAAATGTAGTCAGTTTGGAATGTATATCTACCTCCTGGTTCAAATAATTTAGGAGTCTGATAATTCAGAAGAAATATACCTTAAAGGTTTTAAAATAAGGAATGACAGTGTTATATTATACAAACATGGATATTTTTCAAATTTACGATCTGTCACTGTTCTTTCTGAGCTGTATCTTCTGTGTCTTGGCTATACGGAACGCTCTGACTTATAGCAGCATATGGGGCAAAAGTGTAATCCTTTACAATATCCATCTCTTTATGACACTGGGACTTTGGAAGAACCACTTGTAAAAATCACTGAAGGCTGTGCATGAGCAAATCCCATTTGTAGCAATTATTCTCAAGAACTGGGAACTTGCTTTACACTCCTGTACAGTTCAAAGGCAACAGCAGCATAAACAAGAAGTTTACCTGTCTTTCAAATTATGGCCTTTCCAGTGAAAGCAAATAAATTGTGTAGATGTTAATTCATATTCTAACACTGTGCATCTCTCTCACTTCTTATCGTTCATTATATAACAAATATTTCCTTTTTTTTTTTTTTTTTGGTTTGGCAATTGGCAAAAAAAGTTTGGCAACTTTTTTTTTTGTTGTTCTGAGCAAAACTAAAGCTCAGGGAACGATTCATTGATTCATAGGATAGACCAAGTCCAACATCAACATCATAGCTCTTTTACCTCATAGAGGTAAAACTTGTGGATCCTGAAGCACCCCTAACTGGTAGATGGCTCCTAGATATTGAGTCCAATTTGAGCCCCTCCTTTTCTCAGGCAGGGAGCTTTTGTCCTTTCCTTCCACCTGCAGGTGATATGATATCCACCAGATGACCAGTTCAGAAGCTGTCATTAACTAAAGTCATTATAGAATCCCAGAAAATTTGCCTGTCAAAGATCTTGAAAATTCACATAATCTATCCATCTGTTCCAATGTAGGGTTGATAGCATTCTGGACAGATTTGTAATATGATCCTTAACATTTTTGACAAAGACCTTCATGGACAACATATGCTACCACTGGTCTGTATTGCCACCATTAGAATGCTCCTCCTAATACATATCGTGCTTATTTTACATTCCTTTTCAAATGTAAGAAGTTTACTTACTGTATTGCTCACAGGCATGCACTGCTCTTTGAACACACAGAACTATTACTTTTTGCCTTTCTATTCTGCAGTAGCCTTTGACAGAATTGAACATTAGCATCCTGGACCCTCTCGGTCTTATCTTTTTGGAACTAAGTTAATAATGGACTGGGCAAAAAGCCCTACAGAGTCTAGCAAAGATATTTTGTTTCACTACTGAACATTGGAGAGCAACAGCTTGTCTTTCAATGAGATTTTCTAGCCATTTCACAGTCACATTACAGAAGTCTCATTCAGACTCTATTCCTTACATTGCCTATGGGAACATTACAAAAGACAGCAAACACAAAGTAATAGAGAAGTAGAGAGAGTTAAAAACATGCCACCTACCCATTCTTGAGCAGGAACACTGGTAAGTTCATAGTCAGGTTTTTGGTTTTGTTTTTGTTTTTGTTTTTTTTTCAATTATTAGTTTGATAAAGCTCTTCTTGAAGGCAAGGAGAATTTTTTTTCCATTTTAAAAATAATGTCTACCTCTCCTACTCCTACCATGGACTAAAGTTGTCAGGAGTGGTTCCTAAGCTTTGTTTTCTCTGTCTAACTGTGTGAATACTTGCAGGATCATTATCTTGGATATAAGTTAAACTATTCTGACAGACAAATGTGTAATAAAGCACATGCTACTAGCTTGTTTTGCTATGTAGAATAATTTTCAAGAAAAATTCCATCATTTGTTTTAATGTGCAACTGTGTCATCTTCAATTTCTCAGGCAGTTTTTACATTGCTGCCTTCAGTTGTCCTGTGAGATAATGACTAAGATAACATAAGGGAACACTTCAATGCAAAAATACCTCCTGAAAGCCTAAAAGGAGCAACAGAAAAAAGTCTAGCTGGAGGGGTTTGCAAGCCAGTATATACCCACTGTCCAAGAAAAGAATAAGCATAGGAGGCAGAGACAGGTATCTGGAAGCCATGTAATTTCTTATGATGTAATCACATACACCCTATTAGATGAAATTTATGATTCCTAGTACTTATTGCATCTTAGTTAATGTAGTTAAATTTGCCCCATCTCCCTCAAACCAAACATCAACATCTGTTAATAATTCTCTTCTGGGCTTTTTTTTTTCCTGGAAGTTTGAAAACAAGTAATGAGATGATAAGAGAGACTAGAAATCAAGAGGGCATATATCTTTGCCTCTGTTTTCACAGAGCAGCCTATTAAATAACTGAAGTGTTTCATAAGACACAATACTTCAAGTGACACCTTACATTAAAGCTGGCTGCAGTAAGCCATCCATTATCTCAGGAGAAAATTGGAGGTTTTGCAGCACCATTTGATTTGGATATATATAATGTCTCTACAATAATCAGATTTTTCAAGTGTACTCCCAACACTTACAATGACATCTTACCAAGATTTTTCTCAAACGGCTTGAATAAGCTATTGTTAACACTGTGGGTCTTGACAATTTAAAACCTCTGCTTTCTTGAATTGATTGGTCCTGTGAGAAACAAAATCAGAAAGGCAGAATGGCTAAGCACGATTCCCTGCTTTTTGACTTAAGGTACAACTGTTTGAGCATCTTTCACTTGACAAAAAAAAGACCAAAAAATATGTATTTTGTCTTTATTGGAATATTGTCCATTTGTTTACAAAACAATTTTTCTGCCTCTCTCTTCTCTCTTTCTTTTTCAATTTTCAGAAGTATTGATTCCAGGTTTCTAATCTAGAGTTTATTCTTTATCACCAAATTTAGGACTTGTGGTGTCTCACTAAAATCATCTGCGCCATGATTAACAGTAACTGGGTTTAATGGTAACTATGTTTAATTATATTTAACAGTATTGACCTGTATATGTATTAGGTTGGAATTCTACCCTCTTGTTCAAAAACATGTTGTGCACATATCTCACTACCATTCACCATTATCTTAGGGACAGTTTTAGCAGCTATTAATTTGGAAGGTGCAATTGTCCTTACTATGATGAAATGGCAAATGGTGGTCTACCAGCTATGACAAGTTCATCTGCATTTCTTTCAACCATGAATATATATCCCACATGTGATTTAAATAGCTTGAATTTGAAAAGCATGTATTTGAAAACTAGTCAACATTATTCCCATATTTCTGACCCGGTCATTTGGTATTCCACATCTGCTCAATTTTCTGCAGTTGATCTGGGATGAAAGCAATGATCATAGATTTTTTTAGAGCCAGTTTCTTGACAATACTGACCATACTGCCATGTCTTTCTCCTACAATGGACAAATGTTCATTTAATATGTGTTCCACTCTCCAAATAACCTTAGTGAAGTCTCCAAAGTACAGTTTCTTATACTTTTCCAGTAAAATGATATTTGTTTTCCATGAAATAAAATTTCCTCATAAAATTTAATAGTTTTTCAATTGAAAAAGAAAGTCTGGTGACTGTTGGGTGTGCGTCTAGAGCAGCTTGATCATTTTACGACACTGGAAAAGGAACTGGGACATCGGAGCATTTGTCTTAGGTGCAGCAATGAATTGGACATTGGTTTAAGGTCTGCAGAGCCTTTCTGAAGTTTCAGCTTCTTCAATCTACTGCAGTGCTCCTGCTTTAGTTGCACTGTGAGGCTGACTAGATGGAGTATCAGCAATCCCAGCACCTTGCTGTACACATGCTCTGCCTGCAGATCGTACTGCATCTTGCACAGAAGTCTGACATCCCACCAGCACAACATCTATGCCTTTGTTATTTTTCAAGGATGAGAGTCTTTTACATTGTGTAAAAAGTTGCAGCAATCCAATACGTACAAGTATTTTTTATAGTTTTTTTCCTTAGCCACCATCAGCAAGTCATTCCTTCTGAATATGAGTATGCAAAGTCCCAGCATCAGTTAATGTGTCAGCAGTGTCTGCAACAGCATTGGAGAACCATCTATCCCTTACCTGCATTCTGCAAAGTAAATATAGTGCATGATTTATTATGTCTGATTCCCAATTCTTTCTCCCTCACTTCAGAGCCACTGTGCCTGACTCTGCATGCCTAGATTAATTCTAAATTTCTAACAGTCATGCTTCATTCTAAAGGTTGATGGGAGAATTTCTGTACTTAGGGCAGAAACGTGAGGTTCAGGACTGTATGGTAAATCTACATTTTATCACAGTCTTAAGCTATGCTGTCTATTACCAGTCACAGCAGTTTCTAAAAAGAGGCAAAACAGAAACCCTGCAATCTCTTAATTTTAGATGACAGCAATTAAAAAATATATATCTTAAACAGTAGTTTGTTTCTTCTTTTAGTCAGACCTTTACTTGCGACCACAGACCAAGAATATCTCAATAATACTGTAACATAATTAATGTTGACCTAGGAAATTCCTTTCCTTATCAGCCCTTCACAAAGTAAACATATTTATATATTTATATACTAATCAAACATCAATTCACTACTAAATTTGGAAGTATTTAGTCCTTTCTGACTTCTTTTAAGAATCAAAGAAGAACACATCAGGTGAATGTGTGATAATACTAAGTTACTATTTCTTAATTTTTTTATACTTGAATTTTAGAAGTTGAACACATATAGCTGGATTTCTGCATTTGAATTTGAATTATATTACATTGAAAATAAGTAGCATTGTAGAAGTAACAGTCTTCCTCTGTTTTCTCCTGACTCTCCCTGAGTGTAATACCTGACAAGTGCTTAAATGCAAATTAAAAACCGTTTTATAAAGAATGCATTTTACTGTGTGCTCTTTTATCTTTTTGATGGATAACAAGTTAATACAATTGTGTAATTCAAAGCTTTCTTGCTAGCACAATTAAAGCACCAGCTACTCAACAGACTTTTTCACTGGAATGATATTATTCTAGAGGCATTATTGGGGCTTGAAGCTATTTTTTTTGTAATTAATATTCACAGAAATTGAAAATATTTCCTCCTAGAAAAGCATACCAAAATATCACCATCTAGTAATAAAAGCAAGGAGTACTTGTTGTTTGCTTGTGACATGGATCCTGTTATCCGTATCTCTGATGTGTCTGATTTTGATTCTGCTGGGGACTGATGACATAAACCAAGCACAGATTCTTTCACAAGAGGATTGGGGAGAAATACTCTTCAAGTCACTTAGGATAGTATTCATCTCACTTAACTTCAGACATCTACATCCAAGTTAATCACTGTATACTCCCTTTATAGTCAATGGAGAGAAACAAGCAGTTTTAGGATGCAATTCATCTGCCCTATTCCAAATGGCTGCTTTAGAATAGAATTAATCACCCTTTCAGGCCATCTTCTTTTCACCATTGACTATACAGGCAGTCCACACTGACTAGGTCACATATAAATGTCTGACTTGTAGACATTTATGTTTGATGAGGTAAATCTTCCACTGTGGAGAGCTGTGGTACACAAACTGAGGAAAACAGAGGTTAAACGTCCCTGTACATCTGCAGTAATAGTAAGTTTGGCTTTATTTCTCAGTCTGTTTTTCTGGAAATTGATGTTCTGACTCAATGTGAGTATCTGTAGGAAGTTATTGTGATGGCTCCATGTCATATATGTCAGATATGCATTTTAGTTCTGCTCACATAGGTTTATAAGTGCAATTTCTCAGGTGGAAACCCCAGATGAAAATCAAGGAGGGTTTTGGTAACAATGCCCCACCCCATCCAAAATGAATGCCCAGCCAACACTGGCAGGTGCTGGGATGATCTGTCCGGCCATTCTGGTAAAGAAATTTCCATGGGAGAGTATTCAGTTTAGTGGGAACCTGAAGATTGCTATGTTTCCCCCACTTGTCAGCTCTATTCTGAGCAGGTGCTGGGAAGCTGCTAGAACTTTAAGGCAACCGTGTGCTGATAAGGCCATAAAAGCAAATCAAAGCTAATAGATTGCTCCTCTTGTTTTGAAATACAATCACTTGCATCCATGACTCTGATTTTGCATAAAAAGATGAAGGAGCTGTGTTTCTTAATTATGTGGAAGGAAAAAAAAAAGGAATTAGCCAATATCATTTGCATGAACAACATTCTCTACATAACCATTTCAGTTGAAGTCCATTAATTATTGGTTGAGTGAGTCATAGATTGCTGTCACCCTTTGCACACAAACAAAGAATTTAATGTTTTTCAATAAAAAGCTTAGTTTTGCACCATACAGCATCAGGATTTAGATGAGAAAAGTGGAGAGAGAAAGGGACTTCTAAATTGCAAGGTGCATGTACTTTTGTTAGCAAAGGTTCTGCTCAAGTGCCCTACATGCCACTGAACCTGTATAATACACAAGCAACAAACACTGGCATAAACCTCAAATCCTGGATGAGCTGAATGGATACCTTCTGAAGGCATCTGTATGTGCTGCAATACAGAATAAGATGTACCATGGTACCCTCTGTCATCCTCCCCTGTTATTTGCCTAGATCAGGTAGTCATGTAATATACCATAGCTTCTATTTTTTGGTGTAAATTTAGTTTTTCTCCTTCCTTGAAACCTGTACATGACTAAATGTACAGATTACAAGGAAAAGAAACATATGCCAAAGCACTCAGAGATAGGGCTTATTATTTTCCTACTGATCCATTACAGAGTCTACAGATTCCAGTTACATGAAATTAATGTCCTAATTAAGTGAGATGAATCAAAATATTATAGGTTGCAATTGCAGTTAGAGGAGGTGTCTCTGTTTCCAAATACTTCTAATGGGGGCTAAAGACCCATCTTTTCTCTTTGTAAGAAAGGAGCACTAAGTCTTCAACCCAGCAACGTGCACCAGAAAAGTTCCACAGGTTCACAGTGTCATTCAGAGTGAAGCTGGTGTCAGCAGTGATCAGATCACAGGAAGAGTTGCTATCCCATAGCCTCTTAGACCATGACATGCTTTCATCAGGAATAATTTTGCTATGAGTCCATTTTTCTGTTACCAATGTTTTGACTGCATAGAACTTTTGTAAAATTTCTCCTTCATCTTACTGGCTATAAAAATGTCCTTCTTTTAAAAATGTGACACCTGGGCAGTAATATGCTTAGGAGCATGGCAGATTTGGAGGGAAGGCATCAAGTCTTCCTTAATGTTCAGATTGGGAGAATCGCAAATAAGATAGAAAATTTGATTTGGTATCTGGCTTTCTTTTTTTTTTTTTTTTTTTTTGGAACAGATAGTCAGGAAGGGTTAGAGTCATTACATAGTCTATTACATGCATAATCCATTCTTTTCATAGAAGGATTTAATGGTAGGCTGGAAAATCTTCACACAATGGTGTTCTAAGGCATTGTAATTACAGAGTTACCCAAGGGGCCATAATAGCTCCACTTTACCCCAAGAAAGTAATAAAAATACTTTTTCAAAAAAAACTGAAAAACATCTAATTGTTAAAGTATCAGAGACCTAAGTGGATTCATAGGTGAATCTATTTTATCCAGCATCATGAAAATAAATATTACTTATATAATTATGTTTTCATTAAGGCACACAATTAAGTTAGGCACAGAAATGAGCCAGATTCTTGATCTCACTCTTTTTGCTGCTTTAGTATCATAAATGGGCTATAAAGTCAATTTAACAAAGCAGATGAAGATTCTCTTGAGGAGAAGGAATATGAAATGGAAACATGCCATTTCTTTTGCAATACTGATTGGATTATAGCAGCATAGTTCAGAATGCTGCTGTGTTACAGTGAGCTCTTAGAGCATAATAGTCCTTTGGAATTAGACTCACAAAATTAGGTCTGGAATCAGCCCCAGGACTGCTATACAATAATAGGTCCTTAATGTCTTACCACCTGTGTCCAGTATGTATGGGCGCAGCTGAGAAGCTGAACCAATGTATTTAACTACTATTTACACCACAGCATAACAGAAAAGCCAACAGTCACCATGATATGATAATCAGGCACTCCTTGGTTATGTCTGAGCTGTGTGTAGACATCCAGTTTGGCTGCACATCTCCCAGTAACATACAGATAAAATACTCATTTGGGAGCTACCCGTATTTCCATTGCCAGGTTGTTTTGCTCATTGCTTTTATTCCTTCACCAAGGCAGCCTTTACTGGTCTGAGTTACTACAAAGAGTAATTTTTTTCTGCATCTGACTCAATCAGGCTTTTGATCTTTGTCTGACTGCAAGTATACAAGATGTGGGCAATTACAAGGTTGCGTAGAAATTTGCATTTGGGGAAAGAAATGCAGATTGTAACTGTTTCTAACGTTTTCAGCAGCTTATGTGACAAGCCCCTCAGGAAACAGTGTTTTGGATGCTAACTCTCTTGTTACCATATTAATTGCCTTTGTCATGACAGTTTTGGCATCTGAAAATGGCTGGGAACATGCTGAGCTCCTCAAGAGACCAATCAAGGGCAGGGGAAATTGGTTTATTGGTTCCCAAAGCAGCCTGCACTAAAGGTGCTGCTATTCAAGCGTAGTTTTGAGTCTCCTAGCTTGAATGAGGAGCCAAAGACACTTCAGGCTAAAGAAAACAGAGCTTTCATTTAGAATGGTGAAGAGGAAACTGAGAAGTTTATTTCTCTGCCAGCATGACTTCTGCAGTTAGCTTTTGTGTGCAAATCTGTGTGCCACAGTACAGAGGGTGAGACCAGGAATCAAGTTTGCTTAGAATACACTGAGGTCACAGGCTTCCCAGAGGGGATCCTAAACACATTTAGTTTTAAATGAACTTAAACTAAGCTTGCTGAAGCACACGCTTTCAATCAAAATTTTCCCTGCGATCAAAGGATATGCTGTAACAGGGACAGGCTGGGGGATACCAGGGGATAAATAATTATAAATGTATTTTAAAGTGATGCTGGATGTCCAATATAAGAACTAAGAGATGTTAATTTCTGGCTAATTTTTCTTTCTTGAGAAGACTGGCAAGCAGCTGTTATGCTGAAGGTGAGAGATTGTAGGTGGTAAAGGGATGGGTCAGGGTAGCAGGTAGTGGGGCAGGAAGAAGAAAGAAAAAAAGAAAAAGAGCATAAGGAGAGGAAGATCACATGCACATTAAAAACCAAAGGAGTTGCCACAAAGAAAAGAAAGGGGGTAAAAGCCCACGATTTCATTAATTAGTGCAGTTTATGCCTAGAAAACTCAGATTCAGTAAAAAATTTGTGATGCAGCAGAATTATGTCTATAATGTTAAATAAGGGAAGAGAATCCTTTTCAGCATGTACAGAAAGTACAGAGAAAGTGTCCAGCCTGACCCTATTAACTTTCCCATGTCTCAAACAGAAGACATATTTTGCTGAGATATACAAAATAATTTTTTGACACTTAATATTACTAGTGAAATGTTAATGTTGTAGGACCAGAATAGTAAGCTTATTATAGACAGTTTAAGTGAAGGGAAAAAAAAAAAAAGACATCCTTGATTATTAGTTTGGTGTAGGCAGAAAGAAGGGGAAGAAACAGAAATAAGTGGTCTTGTTTGATTTTTCTCTTTCTGTTTCTTTTTCTGATTTTTCTGTAACCTAACTGCAAGCAATTCTTGGTCCTTAGGCACAGCTGGTTTCCATTTTTCAAATTTTTTTTCTAATTTCCATATTTGCCCTATTTCAATCCTACAGGTTGGGAAAAAGTTGTTGAGAAGGCCATGTCCCTGTCCCCTTGCATTGCACCAGCCACCTCAGCAGGCTCTGCAGTGAGAATCCATATCCCTTGTAACAGTGACTTGCTTATCTCCCCTTGCAGAACGCATTCATGCTATAGCTCATGCATCTTTGCATATGCATACCAGAGGTCACAGAATACATCTTTTATGCCTTGAAGCCCTTAACAGTAGCTATAAGTGCTTCCATAATATGGACAAGTGTTAGAATACAACAGAACTGTTCTGCAGAAACATGATAGGGAGTATTTTGCCTCTGGAAAGATAATGCAATTTTTTAGTAAGCAACAAAATGGTAACTTTTACAGTAGAACTTAGCCCTATCAATAAAACAGAAGGAATGAAGCAAGGACTTATGCAAGACACTTCCTCTTCCCTTCTTCCCTTTATTAAAATGATGTATTTTTTCAGCAAAATAGAAGTTGTGAGTCAGGGAGAGGCATCAGGATCAGTAGGATATAAATGAGAGCACCAGGACATCATGACAGATTTTGAATGGCATTACATCTATTATTCATTACTTACTCACATTCAAGTATATAGTTAAGGAAAGAGATTTGACAGGCAAGACATGTACACAAATTGCCTATCAGATTATATTATCTAATGCTGAAGGAACATTTTCAAAGGTCCAAAATATGATAGAGAACATAATATCCCCTGTATGTGAAGAACATAATTGTCCAAAATGCATGCTCTGAACTTTAGAGACCTTTTTATCTGCAAATTTCAAGAAATCATGAGAACTCACAGAATGCCACCTGATTTTCTCAAATAGAAAATACTTCTTGAGAAAATATCCCAGCAGTGGAGTAACTTGCCTGAGGGCAATGTCCAAGGATTTGTCAGGAGAACAGTTAGGGTATAAACCTAATTCTAACTAGTCATAGAATACAATGTTACCAAGACACCAGTGTTTCTGTAGTTTTTTTGTTCAAAGGGATCTCAAATTGCATCTTTCCTAGGTAGTTCAGCTGATAAATTTCACTGTATTTTCTAACACTACTAGCAGAACACATTTTCCTTCTTTTTTTCCAGCCAAAAAGTAAATTAAACAAGATATTTTGCCTTGAACAGACATTCTGAGATAAATATAAAGTATCTGAAGTCCTTGTTGTTTGCTACAGCACACAAGAAAATAGTTTCTTACAGCTATAGAGAAACTATTAGGAGAAACAGTTCCTTGTCTTCTATGACTTGGCTTCTACTCTGGCTCTGTAAATATATAGTTTGCTTCTTCCTCTACTAATAAATTCAGAAACAACTTCCAAATTTTTCACTTGTATTTCTTTTTTTCCTGTCAGAGAGATCATTGCTCAGATGGGACTAAGTCTTCTTCCTCTCTAGTTTCTAGTTTCATTGTTACACAACCTATGGGAATTTGTACATAATATATTACAATGGTAATAAGTAATAACAGAGAAAAATATATTTATTTGTCTTCCTTTTTGGGGCTGACTTAACTACCTCCCTGCATTATTTAGGTGCACAGAACAATAATATCAAGCACAGAGCAACAATCTGTCTAGTACCCAACTACATTTTCATGGACTCCCAGTTAGTGATTTTCTGTTTTATGTACATTTATCTTATATATTTCTATAACACAAATAATTTTTTTTTGAGAAAACCAACAGTTATCAGAATCATCATTATCTTTTGATTTATCTTTTACATTTATTTAAATTATTTCCCTGTTACCATGAGGAAAAGAGTAGATATGTTTTTTTACAAATTTAACCAGAAGAAATTACTCAATATTTAGTAGTCCAGTACATGCTGGACCTTGTGCGACAGAACTGAATGCATGAATCCATACCCAGAATTCAGAAGGAAGGCTGACCAGTCTATGAAAGGATTTATGATGTGTCTAGGAAGAAAGATGGACTTCAGAAGTAAAGAAATTAGCTTATTCATGTGAGACAATGCCCAGTGTATCACTTGGTGTAGGTCACTGCAGAACCATACATTCAAGCCATACTAATGGAACTTGCTCAGGGATTTCCTGGGTAAAGTGAGTTAATTCCAAGAACTGGGAAGGGCATGAAAAACATTTTTTTTTGTACCATTTTTCAAATTCTCTCTGGGTCACATCTCACACCAGGGACAGTAATTATATACTGCCTGATTTTCCTCTCTTTTGGTTATCATAATATATGTTAAGTGAATAACAAGAATATTTTGACTTTAAATGTTACAAAATGTTGGGAAATACCAAATATTCAGTGTCATATAATTAGGCCAAGCACAAGAAATTTAAAAGCAGATTACAAACAAAACAAGGCTTTCAAGCTGACATAAGCATTTTATTCCCATAAAATCTACCTTTTAATCACATTCATAAACTTCCATGCACTTATTTTAACAACTGTATAAAAATCAACAGAAAACAATGTTTAGAAATACTCAACCACTATTTTGCATTTTCATATACTCAAAAATGTTTTAGAAAGACACATACGAGCCAATTGAAAATAAATACTATTTTGAAAATCATGAGTCTATTTTTCCACAGGATGTAACTTTTAGCAGTCCTGCTCTGGGCCAGACTTGATGAACATGACGGCTCCTTCCAACCCAGTATATTCTCTGATTCTTTGATTCTATGATTCTAAGTTGCTATCATTGGCTGAGCTAACTCAGACACTGCTATATATATTTATTTATATTTGCATCTAAACAGCCATATTTTTAAACTAATTTTACCACTATTAAATCTTTGTACAGGTTTGGTTCTTAAATGCTTACTAATCTTTTACACTGTTTTGAAAATTAACCTGAGCAAAAACTATAAAAAAACATTGAAAAAATAATTTTACACTACCCATAAATTCCATATTGTTACCATGATTTAGAGTTCTGTTAGGATACAGAGTTTCTGCAGAGTTGAAACTTTTGTTTAAAAATGTCATACAAGAGGCTGAGGGTGTTTTGTTAAGGGGCCATACTTCCAAGTATTTGTTAATGTAATATTGACTTGATATAGCTTAAAATAGCTGACAACAGTTAGTCTTAAGGAGATTCACTCTGAAGGTGGACCTTGTCCTATTTACACAATTTTCTAGATATCCTTATAAGAGAGAAATTTGATTTTTCACAGCAAACACAAGACATTCTCCAAATACTGCTGTAATATGAATATCTAAAATTAAATATCTTTACATCACCAGAGGCTTAACCTCCTTCATTTAAATATTGTCAGTTACATATGAATAAGATTTATTCCACAGAAACTCATGTTCCAAAGTCTTCATATAGCAGCCTAGGGAATGCATCCACAGAAAGGACCCACTGCACCTAACGTTACCTTTTTTGAAGCTGAGTGAGCAGCACCATATGTAGTCAGTGAAGGAAATAAGTAGTCACTCCCAGAGGAAATTTCATGCTATCCTGAAATAGCTGTCCAAAACTTGTAGGATGAATCACTCTCTCTTGCTCACTATTTCTCAGCTGAAGACTACAGCCTTAATGACTACCTTAGTCTTGATGCCTAACTTTTAGACAAGGAAAATTAGATGAGATGCTGCCTTCACCATGAAGCAGTAGAATATTTTTTATGGGTTTCATAGAGAAATTGAGAGTCAAAAGGAGAGAGAGAGCAGTCTGTAAATGAAAATATTTTAGAAATGTAGTGTTTTTACACACCAAGACTAGTAGAAAGCCAGCATTATCTGGAGCATATAACTAAAACAGGAAGGATTTGTGGCATTTGCTAGGTTTTATAGGTGTTAGTGGAAGTGCCTGAAGAAATTTCTCATGCCTTGTATAATCTATCACAGAATACAGTATGAATAATACTTGGCAAAATCTGCCACAGATTTTCATTAGCACCAGCTCAGAGTGTATCTGAAGCACTACATTTATATTTAGAAAGTATACGTAAAAATTACAGCCCACCCTCCCTCTTGTCCTAAAATCACATGCAGTGCATGATTTTAAAAGTCTATAAAAAGGGTAAATCAGGCACTACTTATGCACTGTTTTCCAATTAGACTGGAGGAGGTCAGAAACATTAAAACGCATTGTAGAAGCAGCTTCAGATATGCCATCCATTCTGTGTGTCTGTTGAAGAAAACAATGTGCTGTATCCAAGAGCACTTTGTCCCAAAGTGACTAATGCTGCTGCTGCAGTGTATTTGGAGGAGAGCATGTTAGGCATAAAGAATCAGGATCCTCAGCAAGAAGCACAGCAGAAATCAGAGAAGTATATTCTAACCAGAGAGAAGAGACAGGGAAGATTAATAGGATAAAAGAAGTGAATTCTTTGCTTATGTCTCAGGAAAAGAGATAGGCACATAACAAGTATGCAGTCTGCTAGGGGTTTACTCTGTTCATAAAAAAACCTTAAAATGGGAACTGTGATGATGAACTACCTTCTCTTCTGATGAAAAAAAAACATGGCATGAAAACCCCAGGAATTAAGGTAAATATTTCTAAATTCTGAAGTTCATTTTTCGTGTTCCACTGTCTCTTTGATTTGCTGTATTTTACCAGGAATTGCAACACAGCAGCAGCAGCAGTTAACTCAAAGAAAAAGCTTTCACAGAAGTAGAGAATCACAGATTAGAGAAACAAGGGTTGACACAGACCTCTGGAGGTCATCTAGTCCAACACTCCCTTCATAGCAGCACTGTTGCTGAAATAGCCAAGTAGGTCATTGTCAGACTAGACTGACCAAGTTTGGCATAGCCACAAGGATGGTGATAGCACAGTTTCACTGAGCAATCTTCCCTTGTGCTCCCCACCTCCTCCTAGAATGACACTTTTCCAAACTTTCTGTCTGACCCTCCCAAGCCATGACTCATATCTCTTGTCTTTCTATCATCAAAGTCCACCCCACATCTTGTTCTTCTTTCTGCCACTCTCCAGCATGAGCTATCTTTTACAAGGGCTCCATGTAATCCCCTAGTGTTCCATCTGCACTAAGACTCAATAATCCTGTCACCTGTGCAGCTGCTGTTGGCTTAAATAGAGACATCAGACTACTCCTGAATTATTTAGGAGATATACAACAACAGAAAATTAATTTTCACTGTTCATAGCTGTTAACTCAAGAGAAACTGATTTTGTGACCTAATCTGTTTTGGAGGATAGGTACCATGACTGCGTAACAGCAGACAAACTCCTAGACTTCCTCATGACACCTTATAGGCAAGAGTGTACACAAAATTCTTCATCTGTTGTGCCTTTAAAATATACTGCTGGCTCCTTTCAGCACAAGCATGGCTTTGCCCTGTGGGCTTTTGTTTTATTGCTAATTTGTTTCCATCTCAGTCTCCTCATTTGTTTTCCTGGCTGTAGATCTTATCCTTCTCATTTGTCTAAGCAAAATTGTCCTTGTCTGTTTCTCTTTCCTCACCCCCCACGTACTCCAATGAATTCCATTTACCACTGCTCTATCCCTTTGGTCACTTTGCACCATGGCATCTGTGCAATACTGCAGTATTCATTAATAACTTCCCTGACTATTTTCACAATAGAAGAAGACGGTTAAAGAGTCTTTGAGGAGCAGTTTAGAAAAACACCTGTCTGCATTTTGATAAAATAATGAACAGATTTTCCTTGACTCAGGTAATAAACAATAGTTAATAAAAATTAAATGGAAGCAAGTGTCAGCAGTCACAAGTTGCTCTGAAATGTGTTTGTCTTTATATTGTAGTGAATTCTAGCATGTCTTTTATTAATGAGGTTCAGTGTGTTTGTTAAACTGATGACATAACAGTCCATGCAGTTATCATCACTGCATCTTGAAAACATTAAGTACTAATTGTAATACCTAAATCAGAATCATAGCCCTGTTAAGCTATACAAACAAACCTTTTGGAGGTAAAAATGACAGAGATATTGTATTATGTTGCTGTCCCTTTAGCTAAATATTTTTTCCTCCACCAGGTTTGTTGCACACTGTCCAGAAATTAAATAAGCACACAGATATCTCCTGAGAAGTCTGCTAAATCATATTTTCATAGCAGATCGACTAACTCAGATGTAAGGTTAATGACCAGTCCTGAAAATAGATCCAATAAAAAACCTGTGTGTCAGGAATTAGTGAGTTTGCATGTGCTCAAATAAATGCTTCACAGAAGTCTTCAGTTAGACTACTATAGACAAAGAGGTGGCCTTTGCAACTGGTGAAGGTTACACTTGGAAACCTCCTGATCTTTTTGTCACACTTGTACTCATGCATGAAGGAGTATGATACACTGAGTGTGTAACCTGGTTTGTTTTCAGCCTCATCACAAACATTTACTCATATTTTCTTTACTTTCCCCTTCCTTTCTTCGTTCCAGTGCTTCACTTGGAGTTTCACAAATGAGAAATATAGGCAAAAGGATGTGTTGCCACTAATTCCCTGACTTGGACATTTAGAGGACCAGAAAAATCAGACATACAGCAGCGGAAACTTGTCTAGATCTGTGCCTTTGAATCACCCTAGCAGAAGTGACAAGCTGCCTATTTTCTCAGGGAAGAGTTTTTATATATCCATAACAGACTGACATCTGACTGTCACAGATGTCCTGTGGTCTCAGAATGAAGTCAAGAATCCAGAAAACAAAAACCAGAAACCTCTCTTGATTAAAGGCTATAATCTGTCTAGTTTTTCTTACGGTTTGTTTTTTCCCATCTGGAGAAGACCCGTATTACCTTTTGAGACTTGTGTCCTTCCCTCTGACTGCTTTCTTTCTGTGAAATGCTCAGTAATAATATACCCTGCACTCTCCCGCTCAAGAGCCTTTTCAGTTCTTGCAATGTTGATCTAAACCAATATAATGGGTTATATTATCCACTTACATATTTTTGAGTCTGGGCAGGTAGGATTCAAGCCGCACTTTTAAGTTTCCACCATGAAGTGAAGCTGATACCTTTCAGATGCCTTTTACTTGCTGTCTGATTTACTTCCATGCAATGGGCACAAAGTCTCTCTTTCCTAAATGAAGTCAAGACAAACAGGAACTGACAGCTTCCTTGCTCACAATTTCTGTGCTGAACTTTCTGACATGGCCAAGATTCCTCTCAGAGGAACACACTGCGTGCTGCTTTCCATGTGTATTTCTGTCTCAGCCACAGACCAATCCAATCAGTACCTGTATCTATGAATCTGCAGGGAAAGCTTTTGGTTTGTCAGGCCCTTCTTTGCATTGGGTCATGTTTACATTGTTCCAACTATATTGTTCCAAAAAGAAATGTAAGCACTGCTTGCATTTAGAGCTTGTCTTTATGTAGAAATACAGAGAAATAATTACTCAATAATAATCCAGAAATGAATGAATGGCATATAAATGCTTTCTTAGTTCAGATCTAAGGAAGTCTTATGCAATAAATAAAAGAAAAAAGATAGTCTTTAAAGTGTGTTCACAGTAAGATGTTGTAGAATGCCTATTCTGGTATGTATTACTATTTTCTAGTGGGTTATGGATTAGGCATCTAGAGGTAGACACATCCCACATTACTTCACATAATAGTTGTGTTATTTTTGGTTAAAACTATTGAAACAAGGCAAAATACCTTTAATAAGTGATTCACATTTTAGAAGACAATATTCTTTTCAGATTTCCACAAAAAGACCAAGGGCTATTGCTGACAACTACCTGAACAAGAGCCAAAAACTGTGCCCATGAAGCAGGGACATTCTGGGCTGCATTTGGAGAAGCATTGCCAGCAGATTGAAGTAGTGATCTTTGCTCTCTCCTCAGCACTGGTGAGGTGACACATGGGGTTCTGTGTCCAGTTCTGTACTTCTTGGTAAAAGAGAGACACAGACATACTAGAAAGAGTCTAGTAAATGGCCACAAATATCATTAAAGGACTGGAGCCACTAGCCTGTGAGAAAAGGCTGAGAGAGCTGGGATGGTTTAGCCTGGTGAAGAGAAGACTTGGGGTGATCTTTCTAATGTATATAAATCCATGAGGAAAGGGTACAAAGACAGAGACAGGCTCTTTTCAGTGGTGCTCAGTGACAGGACCAGGGGCAATGGGTACAGATTGAAATATGGAAGGAGTCATATGAACATCATATGAATATCATTCTTCTTTTTCCTTCCTTGGAAATATTCAAAATTGTCTCAACATAGTCCCAGGCAACCTGCTCTAGCAGAGCTTGAGCAGAGATGTTGGACTAAGTGACCACCAGAGATCCCTTTTGACTCCAACCATTCTCTCACTGCAATTCTGTTCCTATAAGTGGCACACAATGATGCACCAATCTGAAAATAATAAGTCCTTTGTAAATTTGACTCTTTGGCTTTCAAAAATTTTTATTGCAATATTAAAAATATTATCTATGTGCATTGTATTCCTCTATATGTCTTTGTATCCTCATTAATATCCATAACTCTGTATATGATAAATAACAAAAAGCAGCAATTACTTAAAAGGTAAGTTCAAGTGTATTATATGTGACAAATATACTACAAAACACAAAAATCTCCATACATCTAGTGGCTGACAAGCAAAAATCAAAATACACTTACAGTTCAAAACAGAACAATCATCATTTAACCAGAAAAATATGAGTATACCTCAGTGGCCTCAATTTAAAAATACTCATCAAAATATTTGTCATTTCAGATAAACTAACACAGAGGAAGTAGCTGACAGCACCTAAGAGAGAAAAATATGAATGGTAGGAAACAGTAACATCTGATGAAATAATTACTGAGCTGTGTTTTTTAATATTCTGATGAAGAGATAGGAGAAAATACATTTTAGGTTTGTTTTCTTTTTTTTAAGACAAGCAATGATTATAGATGAAAGTGATTTTATATTGTATTTAAACTGTGAAAAGACTTACCTTTTGTGTATGTATGTAGGTGTGTATGTATATATATATATATATATGTACAAAGGCTTAACATGCTTACCACAATGAATTTATAGCCCTGATATAGAACTTCAATAACAACACTAAATGCTTTGAGCAAGGGCAGAGTTGCTTGTCATTAGAAATAATATGATTTGTACGTGGTGGAAACTCAATGGGAGTGAATGTGAGACTCACCATTATGGTGAGACCTCAGCTACACCATAGCAACTACTGCAAAGCCCAACAGTAGCAGTTTAGAGTCAGTCTTCTGTTTTACAGATGGGTAGATATAAAATGAAAACAACCATTAAAAATAAACAAAGCAATCTGTAGTGTGACTACAATACATTTCAATCCAAGAACAAGGGTTTTTTTTAATGAGAAGTTTGTTGTTTTTTTTTCCTTTTTGTCCAAAAATGCTACTTCTGGAAATAAAATCATGTGTAAAAATAATTCTGTCAGTAAGACAATAGAAAAACATATCTCAAAACTGCAATTACTGAAAATGAGCTACAACCCTTTATAGGTTTAACTGTCTTTCTTTCACTCTTTTTCTTTTGAATATCCCTGATTTGGAGGAACTTAACCAAGATCTGCTCAGAAGGACTAAGTTTTCCCTAAGAACTTTTAGATTTATTTGATACAGTCCCATTTCAAATTCCACAGCACAAATCTAAAACAATTTCAGCACAGGATAAATGCTTTTGATGATAAGCATTCATCAGGAAATATCTAGAGAGAATGAAATTAACTCTTTTTTATTGCGCCTATGGACTTAATGAACATGTATTGACTGAAGGTTGAGCTTCCCTCTCCCCATTTCCATGAATAGTTTCTCTCATTCAGTTTTGCATCATAAATGTTGATGAAACATTCCCTAGGGGCCTCAGTTCCTCCTACCTAAATCTGAGGGCTTTGCAGACATGCTGTTTATGAAAGTGACAGTCTAAACTTTCTTTACTATCAAATGATGAGAGACAAATGTCTCCAAAGAGATTTTCAATCTACATCAACTCTTGGAAGGGCCACCCCATCTCCTATGTAGAATTTAAATCAGCTGCAATCCTATTTGGATGTCTTACGTAAGGTCTTTAAACTAGGTTGAATGTATTCAGGCCTAAATTCCTGAAGTTTCTTTCTCCCAAATTTTTCCTTAAACATTTACCTAATGTTTACATTTTTATTATTTCCTTACTTAAAGAAAACTGAAGTTCTGATCATATATTCACTCATTTAGTCTCTTACAGACACAGACATTACAGTATGCCCAGCTCTGCATGTTTATAGGGTTTATGCTTAAGCAATATTTATATAACAGAAACCATGCCTGCTTCAGTGCACTATTAACAGTGAATAAATACTAATCTGGCCAGCACTCTCAGCCAGCTAAGCAGAGATACATAGTAAAGGTTTTAAGTATTATGGGATTAATGATCTTGGACTAAAACCTAGACACCAATAGCTTTATATAATACCAACCTGTATTACAGACTGATTACAGAGAGTAGTAAGAGTAAGGAAAGCTAATGAATTACCGTGAATTTAAAATTAGTAGGTGTTGAGAAAAAACAGCTAGGGTATATATAATACTGCAGTGCAGAGCATTACTTTGAAACTATGGGAAATTTTAGAAAGAAAATATTTTTAAAAAAAGAAAAAAATTGCAATCATCATCTGCTTTGGACTAATGAAAATATTAAAATTGCTAATAAATATTTTCCTTTATTTTGAAGATCCTGCATTAGACCATTAATTACTAAAATATAAGCTAAAAGAAAAAACAGAAGAGAGATCAAAAATAAATTCACTGAGTTTTTGAAAACTACATCTTAGAAGTTCTATGTGGAATAAACTTCTGTTTGTTGGGGTTTTATGCTGACTATCACCATAGTGTCTGATTTCTGCCCATGTAAAATCAATAGCAATAAAAGAATTGTTATGAATTTCAAAGATTAAGAAGGAGGGAAAAAATGAATAAAATTTTGCTTGGCTTCTTTGGCAGTTTTTTTTTTTTGTCTTGGTTTGGTTTTTTTTCTGGCAAGAATTTGTCACAAACTTCTTTTATTCCTAATTAGGTATTTCAATGTCAGTAATACGAACAACATTCTTCTATCCATGCTGTCCTACAATGTGCTGTGCAGAGTTTTAAAGACGAAAATAAACTGATTTCATAAAAGAAAAAGTCTAGGGGCATAAAATGATGCTGGAGAGAAAGAGAAGAACAAGTTATACTTAAATTGAATACACCGTGTCATCTACAGAACTTGTACCTGCTATATAAAATAATCACTGGGCAAATCCCGCTAAAGCTATTTTTCTTTTTTGTTTATGTTTTATTTCCATCTTTGAATCCTCTATTTAAAGAGACTGTATATCTGCAAAGTACTGTTTTGAAAGTAGTGGGCCATCACATAAGCACACAAATTAAAGCTTTGAGGTTACAGAAAAGATCCTCTTGAGCCCTCCTTTTCTGCTGCACTCCTACTATGCAATTGCATGTGAGTCAGATACAGAATTCATCTCATCCAGCTTCCATCACATAATGTCAAGATAATCAGCCCCTCTCCTGATGCAAGAGAGAGAACCAGTCACCTTGAGAAAGGAATTCATCCTCTTGTAAAGCAGATCTTCATGTCAAGAGATATATCTAACCCCAAAAATTTATGGAAGAATTGATAATAAAAGGCATCTACACAAATAACTTAATCTACATAGGGAGGTCATTTGTGAGATAAATCTCACCTACCTAGAAAGATGTTTGGGTAGTCAAAGATGAGATTTCTGGTTTTCTTTGAGATTTAGGCAATTAGTTTGCCTAAAAACTGTCATCTGAATTGTTAGATACCTTATTGATTTGTCTTGTCACGACCTTTACATTATCATCTTTCTGAAATGCAGAATGGAAATAGTAGCACTTGCTCCCCCCAAAGGGATCTCTGTTGAGAAGATAAGTACATTGTTTGTGAGGAGATCAATCTCCGTGACAATGGGGACCACATAGGTATAAAGACTTTTTATTTTATGCTTGAAAACTACATCACACTTTCTGAAAACTAAAATAGCAATAACAATAACTCTCCTAGTCCTTTCTGAGAAGTAATTTTTGTAGTATAAATATGGGATCACTAATATTATCATAATATAGTGGTATTACTACAATAAACAAATGCTAAACATTGCTTTAGTGTATAAATGCAGAACCAAGAACTTTTGTTATACGGCACATAAAGGTATGTCATACATAAAAACAAGGGGAAAAAGGTGGATGGAACAAAACTGGAGTACTTTGTTTCCTCTGCTTGAGGCAAGGCGACCTGGATCGGGAACAGCACAGCAGCAACCCCTTTGCCACTCAGTCCAAGTACTCACATGCACCAATGTGGTGGACGGTAAATGGCATTTATTAACGGTTGGACAGGGTAATTTATGACAGGGGTTAATGGTTAACAACACGTGGGGCTAAGTAACAGTAAAGGGAAGGGGTTCTGTCTGCCCGTAACATCGCAATATCCTGCGGCCGGTCCCTGATCTCCCACATATTCCCCCCCCCTCTTATGACTAACCAAAAGCATAGAAAGTGTAAAGACTATAAAAACATAAAGGCTAGCGAACCGAAACGTGGTAAAAAACTGACAACTGGTAAAAACAATGAACATTTCCATAACCTGTCTCAAAGCAACTGTAAGTGTCTAACAAACAAAATGTTAATTCATTCTAAATCTAATTTGATTTTTAATGAATAATGCTAACTTATTTAAAATGTAAGGCCCAAAATCAATGCCAGGGGCATTGCAGATAGAGGGCCTAATAAGGTGGAACCAAGGGTGATCAGTCATGGGGACTGACTGAACCATGACTCAAAATATCTTTGCAGGACTTCTTTCTCAGTTTTTTGGCACTTTTGCAGAGGCTTCTCCCTGTTGATGCTTGGGACGAAAATCAATCAGAAACAAATCAATCAATCAATCAGGTAACACACATAACTGATAACACAGTTGATGATCTGAAATCATACAATTACCGGTCACTACAACACTGACCTATCATCCCAGAGTCTGCAACAACCGATGAACTTTAACAAGAGAGAATTGGAGAACTCATGTCTGGATTCATGGTTCTCCAAATTCCCTTTGAAGCTTTTGATGCAGGAAACCTCTGGTCTGATTGTCGATCATTCCATTCAAGTAGAGCTAGAACCTGGCCAGAGTTTGAACTCTACTTTATGGACATCACTTACATTTTAAAACAAGACTTTTAAAAACAGCAATTATGAATAGGCCATCAAACCATTATACAATTGAATTCCTTCAAAACTTTGAACCATGACTGAAAACATTTCTTGTGGAGAGCTTTGTGGATAATTGGCTAGCTGAGAAAGGCCACTTCGATGTGATACTGTTGGATAAGGATAGGGAAAACAAGCTGGGGATTATGCAACCAGTGTCCAATCACTGACAAAGGTCATGGTGACCTTCGCTGAAACAGGAAGATGGGGGAGAAAATCGCTTGCCAGAAAATGAAGATAGCCTAGGTAGAGAAGCTATAAGAATGTAAACATAGAAACAAAATAATCATTAGAGCATAGAAGTAGGTGTGGTTGATCTAAGTGTGCTTTAACCAATAATGAGCTCAGCTTTTGCAATATGTATAAGCTTCATTAACACCAATATAAATATGTGTGAGCTTTCAATAAACTTTGGGATTTGCAATTCACGCATATTGTGTGAGGCATTTCTTCCGCCGTTCACGACAATTTCTGTTGAGCCTCTCCCTCAGTCCTTCTCTGTGTTAGCCTTTCTTTTAGTTCGGCCACGGAGTTTCTCACAACCTCGGTATGGTCTGCTGCCGGGCTGCTTGACGATTTGTCATGACCTTCATGAAGTGGCGTATACAGGCTGTGGGGGCATCTAAGGATTCAGTCCTACAAAATAAACTTCACAAGTTTTATCAGTTTTGCCCTGAAGGTCCGGTTTGGTTGACTTAAGCGGACACCATTTAATTTTACCATTTTTCTTAACAGCTGCATACCCTCGCCCGGTGAGTACCAGTTTCCAACCCTGTTCCCATTCCCCTAGTTCATTTTTAATTATGACCTGTGGGCCTTCCTCCAGTGTTCGGGTGGCCCAGTGCCTCTGGGCAGGGCTTTTTTTCTTGTCTTCCCTAGGGAACTGATTTAATGCTAGCAGAGCGGCTGCCAGGATGCACGCTTCGTCTTTTGGTGGAATGGAATTGGTAAAACCCTCTGTTTTTGCCAACACCTCTAGTTTAGCTTTTAGAGTTTGATTTGCCCGTTCAACAGTGGCCTGTCCGGTGCTATTGTATGGGATACCATCTACTAAAGTGATGCCCCATTTTGAAACAAAGGCTTGGATTGCTTTTGAGATAAAATTTGTGCCATTGTCCATTTTGATCTGCCTTGGAACACCTAGCCATGCCATGGCTGTTAGCTGATGTTGGATGGTCACCTTCGAGTCAGTTTTTTGATGTTGCGTGGCCACGATCACTCCGCTGTAGGTGTTCACGGTCACCACGAGCCATGCTCGGGGTTTTAGCAGCTGTCATAATGTAAAGTCTGTTTGCCATATCTCTGTGGCTTTGAGGCCCCTGGGGCTGACGCCACTGGACCACAGTGGTGATTTTTGGCAGTGAAGACATGAGGTGACGACGTGCTTCGCATCAGCGGCTGAGATCCCGCATTTCTTCACGAGTGCTTTAGCTCTGATATGAAGGGATTCATGTAGTTGATGGACATATCTCAGGGTCCACAGCCCGCTCGCGGCAGCATCTGCCTTGTCATTGCCGATCTGAAAGAATCCCTTAACCGGATTGTGGCTGTTAACATGGATGATAGATATGGTGTTCTTTCCTGAACAAAGCGCCTCTTCCAGCATCATCGCCACTGCGAACACTGACACGCTGGATCCAGACATGGCTAAGCAGAGCTTGGCCACAAATATAGACTCTGTTACGATGTTAAGGTGTTTTTCCAGGAACAGTCCACATGCTATTGTCACGGCGGCTGCTTCAAGTTGCTGGACCAAAAGCGTAGGATCTGTTGTTTTAATACAACGCCACTGCTCTCCTGACTGCCATACCACCGCTGCAGTGGAGGTTAATGAAGATGTGTCCATGAAGACCATGTGTCCTGCTTGCGGCTAGTCAATTACTTTTGATGGGAGGTCGATGTCGACAATCGCAAGCAACCGTGTCCAAGGGGGTTTTGCTGCATAACGAATCTCTCCTCCAAATCCAGCAAGGGCTATGGCTAGGTGCTCTGATATTTTTGATGACTGTGTGGAAAGCTGTTTATGGAAGGGCAGATATATCCTGGTGGGTCCAGTGCCCAAATGTCTCAGGGCAAGTTTCCTGCCTTTCATAATAAGGCTACTAAGGCACTCAACTCCCGGGGAAAAAGCACATGATGGTTTTCCCAAGACCACCCATTGTATTGGTTGGGCTTTGTCAGGGGGTCCTTGGGCTAGCGCTCCTATTCCCTCTTTCTTTGTAAGGTGGACATACAAATCGACCGGTGCATTTGCGTCCCATCTGGCGAGCGTGCTCATTGACATCTGATGTTTGATAAAATTGAGCGAGCTTACCGCTTCTGGTGTCAGTGTCTTTTGTTCCCATGGGTTCTTCCCTTTTAGGAGGTCATTTAGGGGGCTCCATGACCTCAGGAGGGATCAGGAGGATGTTACGGAGCCATTGTAGGGATCCCACCAGCTGCTGCATGTTGTGGACCGTCCTGAGGTGTCAGCAGATTTTTATTTGGGGCGGGGTTATATATGAATCCGAGATTCCCACGCCTAAAAAGGTCACGCACGGTCCTCTTTTTATCTTTGCACTCACAATTTCTAACCCATTTGCTTTCAAGGTCTCTGAGACTGCAGATGCTAGCCGGTCTACTTGGCTTGTTGATGGCGCAGCGATCAGGATGTCGTCCAGGTACTGGATAATTGTCGCGGTGGGATCATTCTGCCGGACTGGCTAGTGCTCAGTCCACTGTGATTTGGCAAATGGCAGGGGAGTTCACCATTCCCTGAGGCAATACCTGCCACTGGAAGTGCAAGTTGGGCCACTGGCTGTTCGGGAAGGTGATGGAAAAGGCAAACTGCTCTTTGTCTTCGTCGTGCAGGGGGATGGAGAAGAAGCAGTCTTTGATGTCAAGCACTGCACAGGGTTGTTCTCTTGGTACCATTGAATTCATCGGCAACAAAGCTTGCACAGGACACATTGGCTGGATTTTTTTGTTCACCTCTCGTAGGTTGTGTAAGAGATGGAAGCCTCCACCAGACCGTTTGGGTATAACAAAGATGGGGGTGTTCCATGGGCTTGTGGAGGGTTCAATGTGGCTTCGCTGCAGCTCCCGGGTAATTAATTCAACAAGGGCAGTCATTCGAGACTTCAATAAGGGCCACTGCTCGACCCACATTGGGTCCAGTGATTTCCATATTAATTTGATGGGTAGTTGTGTGTATGCAGCAGTGGCCCTTAGAATAAATTTGTCATTCTGACATCCAACAAGGTTAGGGCATCCCTCCCTAACAAGGGTGGACATTCGGACATTACATATGGGGAGAGGATGATGGTTCTCCCCGGTCCCCTCTCAGTGCAAAGCATTACTGCAACAAGCTGGGTGCTTTTTCGGGCCTGAGACAGCCCTCCAACCCCACCTACCATGGGCGCTTCTTCCAACTTCCATTGTGAAGGCCAATGTATGTTCGGAATAACGGTGACATCTGATCCCGTGTCAACCCAAAAGGGAAGGCAGATAGCAAGGCCATCAGGGTTGTTCATCTGGCATGGGGGAACGGACTGAGGGCAGTTCACTGCGATGTGACCTGCCTGGCCGCACTTAAGGCATGCCATCATGCTAGTTATTGCAGTGTGGACAGCTGCCTGAATTGGGGCTAGATGCTCCTCTTTCATGACATGCCTAATCATGTCTGCAATGGTAGACCCGGGCGGTAGCCACCGTAAGATGTCCTTTGTAGTGGTATTACACTGTTGGCACAAGCACTCTGCTAACACAGGGTCCTTTGCTTCCGATCTTAGAGCGGAGGAGTCAAGTGCTGCCTGGAGGTGGTCCACAACCTGCGTGAAGCTTTCACTTTCTCTCTGCTTTATAGTAGACCATGGAGATGGTCTGGCAATAATTTTAGATGCAGAGTGAATAGCCTCTCTGGCAGCTCAGGTTTTTGTATGCACGCTCCGAGCTGCCTCAGCTCCCCCTCTGTGTCTTTCCCCTCTTTCTTGCTCGCGTGTGTCTGTGGTGTCCTGCAGACCTTCTCTGCCCCCGCCGACCGCACCCGCTTCTGATCTCCCCCCCTCTGGGGTTCGTCATCCTGCAGCGTGTAAGGTGGAGGCCCTGCCCAGGCTCCGTCAGACCCTGAGGTAACAGCAGCACCTCCTCTAACACTCCATCCCAAAATGACTGCTTCTTTCCCATAGCCGGTGCTCCTGGGCTCAGGAGCCACGAAGAGCACCCCCATGGCTGTAAATCCCCACACTCGCCAAGCTCATGATCATCCGAAGTCTGCAGGGCTTTCCACATTTCCCGCCCTGGCCGAACTTTTCGCAGAGCCTGCATGACTCTTCCCCATAATTTAAGATTTCGCCCGAGCCTGAGGAAATCGCCTCCTCAGCTAGGGCCTTGGTACATCTATCCCACACCTCTGGGTGGAGAATATGCCCCAGCTGCCCAATAACCCCAATTTGCAGGAGCCTTGATACTACAAGGATAAAATCTCCTGGCTCGCAGTCTACACCCCACTGCCTATGAACTTTAAAAACGACCTTCGCGAGAGACTCCATTTCTCCTTTGCTGGTCCTGGAGTGTCCTCCCCGCCGAAGTCGGTCCAGCCACTGCGGCCGCCATTCACTCGTCCAGGCATCCCCTGTCTCCCGGGCAGTCTCAGGTTTCAGCACCAGTAGTTTTTAAATCCTGAACAGTTTGAGACAGGTGCATCAGTAACAATGTCATTAGAGTTTTCAGAATGCACCACAAGCCTGCAAAGTTTATAGTTTCACCACATGTTGCAGAGTTTATTATTTCAGGAGTGAAATCTACAAACATAAGGAAATTGAATTGAATATACGAGGCTGGATATGTACCTTGAGGGTATTTCAAATATTCACACACTGAGAAACAGTAGAGAAGGACTATAAGGATAAACAAAATGTAGCGTATAGAAGTAAGCACTAGAAAACAGAAGAGAATAAGACAGGAGGAGATAAAACTGATAAAATAACAGAAGATTTTGTGGGTTTCTTTATGTCTCCTTTGCATGTTTTTTCATTATTTTGGTCGATTTTAGTAGCATGCTTTTTTTTTTTTTTAAGCAGAGAGATTATATAAGCAACTATATAAGAGACTATATGATGTTAAAATATCTCAGCAACCGACAACTATAAATTCCTCTGCTGACCATTTTCTACCCCAGCCTACTTCAGTACATAAGATTTCCTTAAAAAGAGATTTAGCAAAGTATATAGCTTTGGGGGTTCAAATAATTGAATGGAAATACCTAGAAGCTTTACAGCTACCTTTACTGGCTCAGCCATCACAGTGTCCCAGTCCTGCTTAGATAATTATTCCTAGGGTGCCTCTCTGACAGAGCTTGGCGCCAGGTGCACCAGAACCCCCCGAGGTAGCTTATCTCTGAGTAAAACTGTATGCCATCCCTCAGCAATGAACGCTGTCTTGCATCTTAAAATATGACCTGATGGCTTTTTTTATGCCAAAGGATTATTTATGTTGTGGCAAGTCATCTTCAGTTTAGAAAGTCCAGGAATTATAAACTGGGAATTAAAAAAATGTTAGGAGTCTGAATTAGGTATCATCTTGTTGTTTATGTGTCTAGATCTAAAGTTCCACTTGTTCAGGTGAAATGAAACCTCAGTTAACCAAGGCTAGAGCTAGTAAGGAGTTTCTTTGGTTTTCTTTGTGATTTTCCTAAGAGAAAGGAATTGGTCTAATATAAACTATATAAAACTAATATAATGCCTATTGTCGTTGGTCAAAATTCTACCCTCATACCACTACCTGTATATTAGTCATGGCTAAATTTTACCATAAAGATGATTCCTAATCACTAACAGCTGCTAATCTGTGTGTTTTCTTGGTCTTGGAGGGTAACAGTGCTATGCAAGTAGAAATCAGGTTGGAGGTTGAGTATCTTTTTCACTGTTAAAATGTAACCAGAAGTTCGCTGAGGTTTCTGTTCACTTCAAGAAAACAACTTGCTCTGTTGTTAGTGAAGAAACATCATCCCAGTAAGGCCTTGCTTGCACAGCAAATCTACAATTTATTAAGAGTAGCTAATAGCTATGTTATAAAGAGGGGAGCCATGGTAATCTGGAGGGCCAGTGGCTCTCAGCATACAGTGCCTGAAGCTTGTTCAATCTGGTTTTGAGCCAGAGGAGGGATAAGAAAAGTTTCTGTTTTCTCAGGAGTGGCATGTCCTGGGATTTATGGTTGTCTATAAGCTCTGTTTCTCCAATAAGTAATAAAACTGCTTCGGGCTGCATTGCAGAGCTGCTGAATGTGGGTCACATTCTACCTACAAGTAATAATTTGGCCACCCTACAAGTTAAATATTTATTTTGGAAAAGTCGGTTTCTTACGACTTGAGTTTCCAAGGGCTCTTTTGATGGTATTAAGGCCATAAGCAGAACTAAACATCTGCAGAATTATAGCAAGTTGCTCTATAACATTTCAGTTGAATCTTATTCTTCCCTCAATAGATTAAAAGGTCTTTCATCTCTGCAGTTTTAAGTAGTATTTTCCACAGTAGCAGGAGGACACCACATCTCTGCTAGTCAGTTTGCTGACTGTTTTAATACTTTATAATTTTGTAATGCTCTCCCCTAAGGCTCTCCAAGGGTAAGGCACTAGCCCTGTTCCAATGCCTGATACAAGTTGGCCAAGACAATGTGTTTATTCTTGACTTTTTTCTTTTTCCACTCAGTTCATTGAAGATAAACGGAGGCTGTGTTGGAGGTGTCAGGGGACCTTGGGTTTTTAAGACAAGATATTTTTTGCAATTTTATTTAGGAAGCTTCTTCTAATATTAAGAACTAAGTCCCTTCAAAAAGGAGAGTAATGAAAGATAAAAGACTAACTGTAGTCATGCTTTTTGCTGCCCTAACTGCAGAGCCTGTTTCTCGTGGCTGAAAATGCCTAGGATGAACTTGCCTTTTCAAGATGTGTTATGCGGACATATTGCACTTGTTTAGCAATTGTATTGCTCAGGTTTGGCAATGCATAATTGAAGTTCATTAGAGACAGATATGCATAGCATCAAGGTATCAAAAGACTGGATTATTTTGCTGCTTACCTGAAACTATATCATAGATACTGGCTTTTTTTAAAGTATTATTCATCAAAGGAAAAACGAACTGGAAAAAATATTAGCCTATTTATGGTCAGTTTTCTTGAATAAATTAAGACTCTAATACTAAGGAAATGCTCATACTAAGTAATCAGTATTTAACATGATGAAGCAAAAAGGCATATTATTCTCATTCTTCCCTGGGTCTCGAACAGCACAGCAATTCTTTGGACTGACTTTTTTTTACAGTGTAGCAATTTTGCTGGAGAGGAAAATAGAAAAATGCCATTTCTTTGTGTAGATTTTTCTAGGGGGCTCGATAAAAGCTATGTTAACTCTGGAACTGCATGGGTTCAAAAAGAACAGTGGTGTGTCCCGATGTATGCAACTGGAAGGTAATTGCATGCTTGATAACATGTAATGTTGTCCTATTGCATCAGCTTTGCATTAGTTTTGGCTGGGATAGAATGAATTTTCATCATAATAGCTAAATTTTAAATTTGTGCTGAAAACAGTGCTGAAAACACAGGGATGTTTTCATTACCTCTGAGCAGGGTTTACACAGCACTGAAGACTTTTCTGCCTCTCAGCCCATGCCACCAGTGAGGAAGCTGGGAGGGCAGAAGGAGTTGTGAGGGGACACCAGTGGAACAGCTGGCCCCAATATACCAAAGGGATATTTCATACCATGTCTTGTTCAGCATATATATTGGAGGAGGTAGATTGGCAGAGTGTCCTCTGTGGCAGCTTTGTCTTAAAGAAATAAATATAACAATGACTCAATACCAGAAGCGGGGATCCAATGCAATCAACTGTATCTTTTAGTGACATGTGGAGGGATAAGTCACAATCACACCACAAAGGAATACAATTCTGTGAACTGTTCTCTATACCATCTCAGTTCTTTCTCTATTCATTATGAGTCCTTGTTAGCAGGACTCCATGGTCCAGAACAATCTGTGTCCTCAAACTGCTTCGTCCTACTTTGATCCTGTCAATAAATATGACTGTGAATGATCACTTAATGGAGATCCTTGTTCAGTTCAGAAAATGTCATCTAAGTCTGTTTGCTCTAGGGGTCTGATTATTTTCTTAGATCTTGTTTCATCCTGCCTCAAGCACCACTTTTTATCTGCTTTGCAATGAATTTGATTCCCAGCTCAGTGAGCTTCTGCAACACCTGAGGATAGCTTTTGGTGTTTTTCATCATGGAGACGCACTCCCTGGACTGTATTATTATTCAGATCCTCAAGAAGGGCTGTCCTGCTGGTCTCAAGCCTTTGCTTGCTTGAAATTATTTTCTAAAGTCAACAGAGTGAGAAGCATGGTGCTGAAAGATTTTACAGAAATCCTGCAATAATTACCTGAGTGGATGCTGGCATTGAATACTTAAAGCATCCTGATTAGGAAATCTACTAAAAGACCATTTATATAACCAAAGAATTCAGTGTAAGGCTTGTATGGCCTAGCAAAATAATAGATTTGCAGCACATGCACCTCATCTTATACAACTTGGGAAATAAGAATAAATCATGATAATGCCAGATACTATCCAAGCCAGATACTATCTAAGGAATTACTCATTAATACTATCAACAGAAATTTACCCTCAAGCATGAAATTTCCAGTGAACTGTAACAGTTTTAGTTGACAGTAAAGCTCTGTAAAAAGGATATATTTTTTTTGTCCTGGCAGTTGAAACATGCTCAACACCATATGTGTAATAATGATTAATTGCTTATTAGTCAAAGAATGTGACACTAAGTGTCCAAAAGAGTTTACTGTGTCATGCTGTGCTTGAAATCAAGTGCAGCATTAGAGACAAGATGATTAGCTCAATCCTGTGCATGTATCTATCTGTCCATCTGTATGTGTTACTTAAATATTTTTGTAACCTGCATATATGAATTAGACTTGGTTTCAGGAAATTTCCAGCCATGATTTCTGTTGACAGACTGATTCAGTGCTGTCTATGGTCATAATCTGCCCCAGAGTGATGAAAATTTAGACAATTCGTTCTTAAATTATTATCTCAGTGAAGGAAAATTTTTAGTGACAGTAATTGGGGTCTCTCTTTAGTCCTGGAGGTTTCTTTAAGTCACTTTTTTCAATGACTTAAACTCTGGATTTGGAAAGGCCAAGCAGTGGGGGAATAAATAGAAAATCTTAGGCCGTTTCCTAAGGGATGTGTATTATCATTATTGACCTGTACTAGAAGAAGTAGCAGCTGGAGGTGAAGTTGCACACAGTGTTCCTTGGCATGCTTTCACTTCAATTACAAAGACACCTCTCCGGTTACCAGTGTTAGTACCTAGCAGAGCTTTGACTTTCATGTTTCTTTTTCAATACAGGTCAAACAATCAATGCAGAAATACTGTTCTTCCTCAAACACTTCAGCTCTGTAGGGCACCACTGTCACCACAATCATATCCTCTTTAATTTTCAAATCAGCTTTGGATTTGTTCCAGCATCCCCTTCAGTAAATTGATTTTTAAGGGTAAGTGGCTTATATTGTCTACATTTCCTCAAAAACTCTCTGCTTTGGAAACTTCTAAAATTTTGAGAGAAGAGAGAAAAACTTCTCTGAATCCTTGCTGAAGTAGCACATCATCTAAGATTTATTCTTTTGGTTATATTAAATTTCTCTTGCTGGAATATTTTTACACATATACACACGCATACACCTCTTTCTTTCTAATTAAGTGTATTTTACAACTTCCTTCCTTGCAAGATCTTAATAAAAATTGCACAAACTGTTTTAATTCTCATACTACTTTTTCTAGCTACTTATTTTCATCAGCAACACTTACATCATCAGCAGCCTTTCATTTCTGTACATGGCTAGCTACACTTTGATCCCTCAGTATATTTTTTTGAGTCTGCTTTCTCTGATGTTCTTTGTTTCTTCTGTATGAAAGATAACCCCTCTAGAGCACCATTCTTCCTGTAATTTACTATTCTAACATACATCTCCTGTTTTCTATCAGTTGTCATTTTCCTTTGTAGTTGCCATCCTCCTTTAAAAATTCAGCCTCACTTCTAACCTTAACCTACTTTTTCATTGTAAAACTAAAATTTTACAAGTGGAAATATATCCAGAGGATGACTGGTCTTCCTCTTTGAATGAATATCAAATAATAGATACTAGTATTCTCTTCACATTTAATACATAGCACTTTGAATATTTTCAAAGTATTGTAGAAGGACTGCACCAAGTAAATCCATTATATAATTCCTTAGAGTATGGCCCATTCATTAATTAATCATCCTGGTCACTTGGTGCTATGAGTACTAAAAGTTAGGCAACTTTCCTAAGGTACAAAGCAGATCAGTAGCACAACTAGAAGAAAAAAAACCAAAAAACAACAGTAGTTTCTGGATGTGGGCCCAAAACCTAAATTTAGTGTGAACTTCTTCACTGAATAATAATAAATACTAAGAATCGTAATATTAAATGCTCTAAGGCTTTCATGGATTCATGTCTTGCTAACAGGAACTGGAGTTGAAAGTCTATCTCTGCTGCAAATGATTCTCCTTTGTGTTAGGATCCCCCTTTTCTTAGGAATAAATGCCTGCAACATGCAAAAAAGACAGGTATTAATGTTATATTAATAATAACTAATATTATATTAATATTACATCATAAAATTGCCTCATGATATTTTGAAAAATGAATGTCAGTAAGGGAAATTATAAAACCACATAAGATTTCTGGTGCTCCAAGATGAAGTGCTTCCAGCCAACATCAAGCTGTCCCCCACCAAAAATAACATGATCAATATGTGTGATAGGGATTTTTCTTGGCAACATTATTGAGCTTCCTCCTTTCCAGAGTGATGCAGGCACTGGGACTCAGAACAGAAGTTTTGTCTTTCAGCAAGATCTAGGAACAAATATTTGAGACCGATGACAACCTTGCTTTGCTCTCTGCCCAGAAAAATCCTTGATGATATAGCAGCAGTGGGAAAACCACCCTGCAGTCTGAAAAATGTTACTCTAAAATATTTCACCAAATTTTTCAGAGGTGCTTTCCAGAGATGAGGACAAGGGGCACTCATGGTTTCCCTTCCTGTAGCCCAGTCCAGTTTGATGCTATTCATAAGTCATTCTTTGAATGACTGTCAATTTTAAATTCCTTTTGAGCTAAAATCTTGACATTTAGTGTATTCATTCTTTATGAGATGCTGACAAAAAATCTCCCAATTTAATTTTGACTTTTCCATTACACGTTCCTAAAAGGTCACCTGCCCATTTCACTAGTTGCAATATTGTTAAATCTTTGTACTGTGGGGTAACACTTAACAAGGGGGACATTTTAAAAGACTTGTGTGGAATACTATCACAAAATTTCCAAACAAAACACACTATCCCAAAATTTCCAAATTATATACATTTTTTTGGCAGTACGTTTGCTACATTTCTCATTTATAGAAATGAAAGTAATATAGAGTTAAAAGTATCAAGTTTTAAGCCTCCAAAATGTATCTTCTACTAATCCTTTCAGATACTCAAATTTAAATAAAAATTATCCATCCTACCCAGATGATGCAGGGATTCTTCTCTGCATGGTTGGGTATTAGACTATCAAATGTATGATCTTGCCCTGCATGTGTTTTTTCTATAATCTTTGAATTAAATCTGAAAAATTGTTGTAACAACTATGATACCAAATTAAAATCATTGAGACATGCTGAATATTTAATTATGATGTAATTTCTTTTTCCCAGATCAACTTTATCACTATGAGGACAAATACTGAAAAAGGGTCCTGGTTACTGGGCCTCATCAAGGCTAAGTAAAAATGCAGAAATGTTAATTCTGATAATCACTGTCAGAACAGTTCTTTAATACAATAATTTTACAGAATCAAAGGATCACAGAACATTCGATACTGGAAGGCACATTTGGAGATCATTAGTTCAGCTTCTCTCATCAAGACATGCAGAGCTGGAGTGTATTGCTCAGGGTCCAAAACCTGTCAGGTTTTGAATATCTGCAAGGCTGAAGATTTCACAATGTCCCCAAAAAACCAGGTTCAGGTTTTCAACCATATTCACAGTAAAACATGGAATCACAGAATGGTTTGGGTTGGAAGAGACCTTAACAGTCATCTGTTCCAATCCTCCAGCCAAGGACATGCACCTTCCACCAGCCCGCGTTGCTCAAAGCCCCATCCAGCCTGGCCTTGAACACTTCCAGTAGCGGGGCACCTTCTCTGGGCATCCTGTTGCAGATCCTCACCACTCTCACAGGAAGAATTTCTTCCAAATAGCTAATCTAAATCTACCCTCTGTCCCCATCTCAGTATTGAAATACCTACCTGTGACCCCAGGCTCCATGCCTTTCAACCTCACCCCCCACAGTCATGCATTCACACTTGAGATTTGCTCCACATCTCCCTGACAGCATCATGGGGCCTGTCAGGAAAAACTGCAAGGGGTGACAGGCTGGAGAAGCTTTGGCAGTTTCTCTGTAGCATTTCACATCCAAGCACCTGGCAAGCAGGAAGCCCTCCTGGGCAGCAAGCCAGGTGGGCAGGCAGCATCCTCTGTCCCTCTCCGACAGCAGCTCCCTGCTGCTGTCACTCAGCCCTTCCTCCTTCTGCTGAGGTAGGGCTCAGGCTCAGCCTGCTTGAGTGCTTCACTGGACATGGCTCCCAGCCCCTCACCTCCTACCAGGGTGCAGACCCTGCTCCATAGCTGAACATCTTCAAAATGAACATTTCATAATCATCCTCTAAACGAGAAGAATAAGATAGACTATGGGCAACATAAAATCCAATAGGGAGGAAAAAAAACCCCAAAACCATAACCAAAAAAACCTCAACCGAACAACAACAACAAAAAATCTTAGGGAAGGTAAGCAAAAAGAATATAATATTGACATTCTGGCTTGTATGCACATAGATATTTCCTGGCATAGATACACTGTACTAATTATTCTGCCATAGTTCTATCAGTCTTAGATCCCATGTGGACATTCTGCGTGCCAAAGCTGTTATTTTGTCCCAGAATAATTATACTAGAGTAATTATTCCAAATAAAATTACTATTATTTTGAAACAGAATGTCCATACTGATCTTTAAAAAATACAGTTATAACAGGAAAGATTATAGATATGCCAGGAAATATCTATTTGAGGACAAGACCTCCAGTGGTAGAAAATTTGCTGAGTTGCAGCAATTTAAGATGGCCTTTTCTTTCAGTTTTTGGTTTTTGTTGTTTGGTTGGTTTATTTGGTTGGGGTTTTTTGTTTCCTTGTTTGTTTGTTTTTAAGGTTTTGGGGTTGTACTTTTATTGATTGGTTGGTTCTGTTGGGTTTTTTAGCTGTTGTTTGCTGGGATTTTTTGATTGTTTCTGGATTTGGTTTTTTTTGATAAAAAGGTTATTCTACAGTTTATGAAAATGACACCCTAGTGTCACTGGGATAATTTTCTATGATTTTCTGTGTCCTGAAACTCTATTCATTTGGAATTAAATTCCCATGTTCTTTGGAGTGGTTTTGAACTGCATTATCTGTAGAATCATGCAAAATTTCAGAGCTCAACAAACAATAAATTACCATGATTAATGCAGCTTATTCTGTGACAGCTTTTGGGATCACAGCCCATGAGATATCATGGCTATTGCTCTGAAAGGGTTTTTCTCCATGTTACATGTCCTTTTTCCTTCATCTGTTGCTCTGCCTGTATTATCTCCTTCTTCTATTGTCCTCCTGTCTACGGTTTCCTCTTTCTTTTAGCCAGTTTCAGTGTGACTGGTGAATTGTCACAATTGTTGCAAACCTGTTCCTTCATGCAGAATAGCCAAATCTTTATTCACATGGCCCATATTTATTCAATTGTCAGAAGGCACCATGTTAACTCTAATGGTCAGCAATTCATTGAAACTCAGTTCACTGGTTGGTAACGGCCAGTGTACATGTCCATCAAAACTTTTCTCTTTTGAAATGCTTTTCCATTCTTTCTTCATGGATACTCATGGGATGGTTTTTTTATTTTCACTGGTGCAAACTGTCTTCTCATAAGAATCAGTTGCTACACAAACTGATTTTCATTCTTATAATTCTTTTCTCATAGGAACTTAATAGGCTAGCCTAGACAGAATAGCAAGGCCTGAACCATGTTTTACGAGGCCTTTCTATTGAAAAGTTTTACCTATATGCAACAGTAAATAATTTTCCTTGTGTTGTGCACTATAAGTAAACAGCCACTTTGAAGTTCTAGGCTTCTTAAAAGGAGTGACCTAAGAGGGAAGGACGATAACCTCACATTACAATTGCAGATGTTTTTTTGTTCTGAAATAAAGTAGAAAATGTTTTAAGAACCTGAGAGCCTCAGAAAAGCATTTTACTGTTGTTATTTGACAGTTCACTTGATAATACACCAGCTGGTATACTTTTAGTACCTGCACAGATATATGTAAATGAAATGTTCATGGCTTTTTCTTGTGACTTCAAATGACCTGAAAGGGGGCATTGTCTCCCACAAATAACTTATAAAGGCAGCCTTTTAAATATTCTAGAGTTCTTTGATGCCTTCAACTTTTCTTGATACAGACACATTTGAAACTTGTTCAAGGGTAATAAGCAGAGACACCTTTGTTCTTTCAAGTATTCCTCTAGGTTTTACAGAGTGTATTTTTCTTGTTGATAGGTGGAAGTACTCTATTCTGAGGATTAAATACAGAACACACTCTCTGGTTTTAAAAAGTTCTTTGCTGATATAAGCATTTAGTAGCAGAGCTAACAGCTTGATTCTTCAGAAAAAAATTCACACAAACTTGCTCCTTGCAGGGGGATATCTGTCACTCAATGCAGCGAGAGCAGCAACAGCTTATTCTGATCTCATCATTAGCAATGAAACCAGTAACCCAGTTCTGCAAATTAGCACACTGAAAAAAAGCAGTCTGAGGAGCCAAGTGGCAGAATGACTTCCTTGAGTTTCATAGAGAACATGTTGAGCTTCCTAATATTGAGGCAGTGCAGCATTTATATGTTATAACAGACATCCCAAGAAAAAGAGTATCTGATAGTTCCCACTAAAATGTCTGATTGAGTGACGAAAGAAGACAAATGTCTGATATGTCTGATAATCCCATAGAGAAAAAATCAAATAAACAGGAGATCTATAATATTTTTTAAATGCAGACAATTGCATATGTAATTTTAAAAGCTCTTTGGATTCATATTAAAAACATAAGGCATAAAACATTGGAAAATAGCAAAATGTATTAAAATACATATATTGAAAATTACCAAGATATGGAATTGTTATTTCAAAAAAAGACAATAAGCTGTATTTATCTTTGTTGTTCATACCTATCCCAGATGAAACTAAGGAGCAATATTTGAAAATGAAAATTCTATAGAAGAGTTCTAAAGCCAATATAAATTTCTGTGAAAATCACTATTTCATATAAAAATAATGTCTGCTGATTTTCATATGTTTTAAAAATACTTCATTCCCGAAAGACAAAGTTCTGTTACTCTGGATCCAAAGATGCATCCTACCCAGCTTTACTCATTGAAATGTCAGATTCCTAGTATAAGACATATTTAAGTTTTTTGTCTAGCCAATGGAGAGAGACTGGATTTTCAAAGTACATTTCTTTCTCTGTACTTTTCCAGCTGAACATGCCTGAGAGAGCCTACCCAGCTGTTTAAGGCTGGGCATCTAACTGCTAGATATCCAAGGCATGCTTGAGAAGCATCCTTATCTAAGGCTTCTAAAATACTTACTTTTGGTTCTGACAAGTTATAACACTTTTGTTATTCTCCTTCAAATATTGTGTGATCTCTCTGAAGACCAATTGGCAGTGTCACATAGGCTTAGAATTTTCATGGATAACATAAAGCTGCTCAATCTTTTTCTTACAAGCAGTAAGCAGTGGATTGTCTGTCAATATGTAGCATATATAAAGCAGAAAAGCAGAACTATCAACAACAGACTCTCACTGTCTCTTCTCCCTCCCCTTCTCAATTAACACCAGGGTCAAGCTCAACAGTTCAAACAAAAAGAATTGTAATTGTTCCTTTAAAGAGAAACAGTAACTTTAGAAAAAAGATATATTATGATTTAGTTGAGTTTTCTTGAATAAATAGTTTGCTATTTGCAGGCTGCTGTCCTTCAGCATATATAAAGCATATTTTGTTTGGACTAAGGCTTTCTGAAAACATCCCAACTCTGCAATTAGTTCTGGGGAAAATGTTAATCCCAATTTCATTTTTGTGGAATATGAAGATGCCAAAACTCCAGACAGGACATAAGGAGAGACACGTATCCTATAAGAGGGAAGGTATCCTGACTCAGGACTTTGTTCCAGTTTTTGCATTCCATCTATGTTCTCTGATATGACTTATGGCAACATAATATTTGGATGAGCAACTCTACTCTTATTCCAGAGCAATGAAGCAAACTAATTGAATTGAAACATTTTATTAAATCCCTTTGAATAATTTAAAGATGATGATGTAATGATATTATTGCTGCTCAAAAAAATTGCATATGAAAACACAAGATTCCTTGACAAATTCACTTCTTTTTTTGTTTAGATATAATGTTTTAAAAAACTGGATTCTTGGTTGAGCATGAAAAGAAACACTGACTTCTTAATACATTATTAGTCAATAGATAGTTCCTGCAATCTGAAAATCCACATTCCTCATTTGTCTGCTATTTTCTGTTAATATATGATTGCCTATATCTTTTTTCACAAGGTTCTTCACTGCTTCAGTGTCTTTAAAATATCAGTTGCTAAATTCAGAACAATGACCTTAAGCTTTAAGTTCAGATTTTGTTTCAGTTTTAAGTGTGCGGTAATGACCACTGATATTTAGTAACACAGTTGCCATTACTCTTGCACATAATCCAATTCTGTAGTCAGCTTTATGAAAGCTTTTGTTGGACATTCTCTTTTCCTAGGAAGCTAAAATTAGTTCCTTTCCTTTTATAAATCCTATAGTCTGTGATTTGAGCTCCCTTTTCCCCTCCTATAAAATTTGCCCAAATGCTCCAGAGTCTGTCCGAGCTTTCAAGCTACAAGAGAAGATAAAAAATTCCTTTTCTCATGAACTAGAAAATTATTGAGTTTTTTTATTTTCAAAACACTTATTGCAAAAAGAAAGGCAATGTTCCATCTGTTTTTCAGGGACATGCAGACATTATCAAATCTCTTGTATAATATTACCCCTCTAAGACAGAGACCCCAGCATATATATATATATATATATATATATATATATATATGCTCATATATATATGAGTGGGGTTGCTTCTATTAAGTTGCAAAACTCTGCATTTCCCTTGTTGAACTCCATGATATTCCTGTCAGTCCACATCTCCAGCCTGTTGAAGTCCCTCTGAGGGTTGTCAGGACAACCCTCTCATGATTTAGCCACTCCTCCCAGTTTTGGGTCATCAGCAAACTTGCTGGATACTAGACCCTGCACCATCATCCAGCTCATTAATGAAGATTTTGAACAGGACTGGACCCAATACTGATCCCTGGGGTATACTGCTGATTACTGGCCTTCACTAGCCTTTGCTCACCAGCCATCATCCTTTGGGCCCAGACATTCATCCAGTTTTCAGTTGATTTTACAGTCTACTCATCCAGCCCATACTTCAGTGGCTTTTCTACGAGGATGTTAATTGATGTTCAGATGGAATTACACATGTAGCTTCAAATTCAACCAACTAGTTTATCATCTTCTACTTTCAAATCAAACCAGAGACTTTCTAGCCCAATGCTCAGTCACTCAGCTGAGCAATGACAAACTTGCAATTTCAATTCCTGCTCTCACAAGTGTTTGCATATTGACATTAAACAGACATTGGATAAAAGGTCACAGAATAGTCTTAAATTTGCTAGGTAAAGCAAAGCAAATCTTATTGAAGTTCAGTGGACTATTCATGCTTCATCAAATTAATAACACAATCCTATTTTTCACTTGAAGAAATTAAATCTTTTCCTAGAAACACATAACTGCTAGAGTAATTTGGTTCTGGCCCGCATTGTATCAGGCAAAACTAACATATAATCTGCTTAATAAACAACCAAGTGTTTTTAACTCCAGAATCCGTTCAGATGCATAATGAATGTTCTTGCAACGAAGATTCATTATGAGTTTACATTTACATTGAGAGAAATCACTTCTGATATGAAACTTACAAGTGGAAATGTTTGAGCAAGATGTAACATCTGATATTTTTATACCAGCTTTATGAATAAATCTTTTCTCATAACAGTCCTTTTTCTAGGTTTCCATAGTTAAAAGTATTATCACATAAGAAAACTTCTGTAAGTGACAAGAAGGCACTGGTGAGTCCACACCTTCGGTCCTGCATTTAGCTCTGGGCCCCTCACTTCAAGAGAGATATTGAGGTGCTGGAGTGTCTCCAGGGAAGGAAAATGAAGCTGGAGAAGGGTCTAGAGAGTAAGTATTGGTTTATGAGGCAAGGTACTGGTACCAGGGGGTCTGCAGGGGTGGTTTCCAGGAAAAGCTGCCAGAAGCTTCTCCCATGTCTGGCAGAGCCAATGCCAGCCAGGTCCAAGATGGACCCACTGCTGGCCAATGGCAAGCCAACCAGTGATGATAGCAATGCCTCTGTGATGGCATATTTGAGAAGTCAGAACAGTTACAGTCCAGAAGGAATTGCAATAGAGAAGTGAGGATTCACGATATGTGAAAGAAACAGCCCTGCAGACAGCCAGCTCAGCGGAGAAGGAGGGGCAGATGTGCTTCAGGTGCCGAACCAGAGATTCCTCTGCATCCCATGGTGCAGAACATGGCGTGGCAGATGAGCCCATGCAGCCCATGGAGATCCACAGGGATGCAGTGTTCCACCTACCTTGGAGGAGCCCTATGCCAGAGCAGGTGGATGCCCAAAACATGGCTGTGACTCCGTGGGAAATCCATGCCAGAACAGTTTCCAGGCAGGACATATGGAGCCATGGAGAGAAGAGCCCATGGAAGACCAGGTTTCCTGGTAAGATTGCAATCCCCTGGGAAGGACTCAGGCTGGAATAGTTCATGGACAACAGTAGACTGTGGTACAGACTTCTACAGAAGTTCATTGAGAACTGTCTCCTGTGGAAGGGACTCCACACTTGGTCTTTCCCACAGGAGTGTTTTCTTTCCCTGAGAAAGAAGCAGCAGCCAAAAACCATGCAGTGAACTGATGGTAACCCCCACTTCCTCTCTCCCTGCAGTGATGTAGGAGAGGAGGTAAAGAATTGAGAATAATGACTGGGAAGGAGGGAAAGGTGGGGAGAAGGTGTTTTTAAGATCTGTTTTTCTTCTCATTAACCTACTCTGATTTTGTAAATAATGAATTCAATTTTTTTCCCTAAGTCTAGTTTGTTTTGCCCTTCACAGCAATTGGTGAGTGATCTCTCTGTGCCCTTATCTCAGCCCATGAGCCTTTTGTTCTAATTTCTCTCTCCTGTCCATTTGCAGAGGAGAGTGATAGAGAGACTTTGGTGACCATCTAATATCCAGTCTGGGCTGGGCTTCAGGAAGAATTCCTTCAGTGAAAAGGTGATTAAGCCTTATGATGGGCTATGCTGGGAAGTGGTGGATTCACCTTCCCTGAAAGTGTTAAAAAAATGACTGGACATGACACTTACTGCTATAATTTAGTTGACATGGTGGTGTTCAGTCAAAGTCCAGGCTTGATGATCTTGGAGGTCTTTCCCAACCTTAATGAAGGTCCTGTGAAGACAGAAACCTGCACATTGAAGATTAGAATTTGGAACCACTTAGAACCCTACAAAAGTAAGAGTCTGAATATTAGAAAATAATAGGAAACTAGATTACATCACATGAATTCTGTATTTTCTAATGAAATTAAATTTTCATATCTCATCAGTTTCTGACTTTTCAGATATTTGCATTTCATATTCATTTTAATTTTACACTGTGGTTATACATTATTAAAAAAAAACATTAACTAAGCCAGATTTCTGAACAGGACACATTGAAAACCAGGGAAAGGGCCAGGAGAATTACTGTAGATTCCCAGAATAATGATCTCCAAAGTACATCAAAAAATGGTCATGAACAAATTAAAGACACTTGATCCAGCCACCTCCATTCTGCTTGTTTTACTCCACACTGTGTAGTGTCCACATGCTTACTGCCTCTTTGCAGATATCACACACCAAAGGTAGTAACTTCTTCAGTTAGGCAGATCATTTCTGTTATCTACTGATAGGATTCTTTACACCAGGTTTCTCAGACATGAGTCATTCTATTGTCCCTGTGTTTTCTGTAAATTAACACTGCTGAGCTACAAAAAAGAGCATGTAAGTGAAGACAGAGGTCATATTAAGCAGTTAAATGAAAATGTAAAGATGAAAGAAACTGTTTTTAACTCATGTTTTCAATCTAAAATAATTTTTAAAAAACAACAGATTTAGGGTTATTTGGTAAGCTAGATTGTGTAACACCTTGTGCAGCAACTTGAAAATTTGACTTCTGATGACCATATCCAACCATATCATGATTGGTCATATCCATGACCTCCAATCAATCAACCTAGAGGCTTTTGAAATTCAAAGTTCTTCATATTTCTTTAATTTGGATATCAAAATAGATCTGGAGAATTATGCCATAAATTTTATCTCAGTGACTATAATATGACCAGCAAAAATTTCAATGTCAAGGCTTTATACATCTAAAATCAAACAAATGAAATGTGATGAACTGTCCAACTGTGCAAGTCCCTTAATTTAAGGAGATAGGATTAAAACCCATTTGCTCTTAAATTGTTTTTAACAGTGATTCCTGTTTTGTTCAGGAAAAATTTACTTTAAATTCTCAGGCTGTTATTACACATCAATATTTCTAGAAAGACTCATGGTGAATCACATCCCATGTCTCAAGCTTGGGCTGTAAGGACTTTAAGGCAGGCCGGTTTTTTGCACTGTGCTTTTCCTGGAACAGAACAATATGTGTTCTTGTACTTACTGACAGCATTGTAAGTGATACATAGTAGGAAAAAATTAAATTGGTGGAGGAAGAAAACTACAATTTTAACATTCGCAGAAGGCAAGACAAAGAATTTTCCTGCAATGAAAGAGCATAAATGAGCATAGGACCTACTTTTAAAAATACTCTATGCTGAGCAAATTATTTTCTTTCCACGTATTCTAGTTATTGATATTTGAGTCCTCCCTATCCAAAGTACTTCATATAGCTGAAGTCTTCACCATATACCCTAGGTCCTCAAAGTGTTCAAGAGTAAAGCTCTCCTAATCAAGCAAAATCATACTGAAGGGCAGATTTTTTTGTCTTCTAGGGCTTCTCTCAGTAGTAACAATGCTAAAAAAGCAGTCCTGTCGAGTACATGATTGAATAAATGCATGTGACTATTCAGCTTGCTGGAAGAGGTGATGGCAAAATGCAAAAATTGAAGGGGTTTTGAGCACTGGCTTTAATCTGTCAAGTTTAATATCTGCCTGCTACAAAGACTGCCGGGACAGGATATTCTGTACCACATGTATGTAGCCACTCACTAGATAAAAGTACACAGGGAAATTAACTGTCACTTAACAATTTAAAACAGGAGGTAGACATTCATATTCTCAGAATATTCTACAAAGCAGGGAGCACACTTGTGTGAAGGAAGCTTACTTTCAAGGGTTTCTGTTACTAGTACTGCAAGAGAGTTTTGTTAAGCTTCTAAAAGCAGTAACATTGGAAGACAGCCTCCACTTAAAAGCCTCATAAGGAGATGTGACATTCAGGACAGAAACTGAGATATTTTTATCTTGACAAAGGTAGATATTTGAAAAAAAGCACATTAATTTTCAGAAAAAAATCCCGGGATTTCTGAGCTAGTATCCTGCTGAGATCCAGTATAAAAATTTCTAATAAAAGGGAATAATTTGAATGTCTCAAAAAAGACTGGCCACATAAAGACCTGGTTTCTGAACTAGTTTTTCTGGTAGAAGCTGAGATGACTAACAGTGAAAGTAAAGAAATATGAGAATCATAGGAGAGAACCTCCATTAGAGAAAGAAGAGTTTTTACTATCTGCTCAAAGGTACCAAAGTGTACTGCAATGCTTTAAATCTTCCCTGGAGTTTTTCAAACACCTAGGCTATTTAAGTGTAGGAGTTTGTTTAGCCCTAATCCATGGCTAAAAGTGTGTATTGCAAAGCTCTTACATATTTAATTAGTTTGCTGTGCAATTCTTGTAAGGGGACCAAGGGAAAAGTTCATTTTATTAACATCAGTCAAGCTTGTAGAGAAGTAACTTTGGGAGATTAGATTGGTCATCTATGCTTTCTCTGAAGTAAATGGACAGAGATGGACACCTACAGCAGGCAATTCATTCTGCCTTAAGTTAGTTGTCTCAGGCTGTTTGGATGAATCATCTTTTGACAGTATCTCTCTCTTTATCTATTTCAGAGGGCATTTAGTTAGCATCACATAACTATTAAATTTTAGGAAAAATAAACTTTACTACTGTTTATACACAGCTTCTTTTAACAGAATAAGCATACACACTTGTTCTGATTTTTAGAGTTTTTAAACACATTATTGACCAAGAATGGAAAACAAACTCTATGACTCTGGAGGAGTATTTAAAGTTCTAATAAAAACCAAAGAGAATAGAAATGTCACCAAAAAAAAATGAAACCAAAGCCAAAACCAAACCAAACCAATCCAACAAAAAACCCCAAACAACCCAAAATTGCACCAGGAAGCACTGACATACAGGTCTGACAAAGAAGATGAAATAAAATTAAGGTCCTCTATAAGCAACTAGAAAAAATATGTGGAGTTAGTGAACTTGATGAGAAATAATAAGACTTTGTGTCCATATTAATTTACATGTAATAATGTCCTCTTTCCATTATCAACAGCAAATGTTCAATTACATGGAAAAATGGCACTTTTCTCCTTTATAATTGCTTAATGTTTTTGAAACAGGAAGAATACAGGAAAAGAAGCATTGGTTTATTTCCTATGATGACTCATTAAGTCATAAAATTACATTTGATTTTGTAGATTTTAAAATAAATTCTGTTGTTTTGCAAAGGACCAATTGATCAGTTCAGAAAAGCTATATTCATGTATTGGAGGAAATACTTTGTCCAGACCAGTCTGTGGTGTTGTCTATTGAAATACATCTGTGGCAATCAGATATTATGTGTGATTACATATTTACCTTTCCTATGTTACTCCACATTATCGGGGGTTTTTTTTTCAGTTGTATGCATGTATCTCCACCTCAATCTCTTTTTGTCAGTCTCTTCATACATACAAAGACTTTAGATTTTCCAAATACTGGTATTCCTGTTAGAATGTGAATTCCTACCCATAAACACTGAGCTATTCATCAACAGTAACTTTTCAAAAGCAGGAATTTCAGAGAGGAATTCCCCGCTCTGACACCCTCTTTAACACTATCTTCAGACAGTGAAGCAGAAAATGACCTTAAACCTTTCCTCTTTTGAAGATACACTCCATTTGATATTACATTGAAAGATAAGAGAAAGGGCTGGTACCTCCACAATATAAAATTGTATGGGGTTGTGTGCAGGCAAATAGGATAGGAGGAAAAGCTGACTGGAAGACTGTGAATAGCATACAGAGCCTTTGCTGATGTGAGCTACTAGTTAGAAGTCATGCTTACATGGATCCCAATCTGAAACCAAGCATCATCAATGTGACCTCTGGCAGTCCAAGACTTAAACTTAGTCAAATGACCCCTGACAGAGCTGCAGTAAATACAACTCTTTCCAAAGTCTGACCACATTCGTCATTCCAACCCTTTCAGGCCGTTGGTGCTTCAAATCTAAATCTCACAGGAAGGGAGCAAGGAGAGGAAGAGATGCAAAAGCATATGATAGCCATCAATTAATGAGGGAAATCAGTGATCTGATTCATATACTGGTTCATAAGCTTGGTTGTTTCCTGTTTCATAGAACAACAGAATCATAAAATTGTTTCAATTGAAAAGGGTTTGAGAGATCACCCAATTTCTGTCCCCCTGTCATGGGCAGGGGCACCTTCCAGTAGACCAGGTTGCTCAAAACCAAAATAAAAAAAACCCAACCCGGGAACTCTTTTCCAGACAAACTAACACCACTGAGAAACAAATGCTGGTGAGTACATCCTGCTAACCAAGGCTGTAAATGAATTCTGGTACTCCTGATTCACTGACCAGTAAATCCAAAATGGTAGCTGCCCAGGCTGGCTCCACATCCATACAATACACTAATCCTTGACATGTGATCTCTGACACCTAACACATGGATGATAGGGGCAAAGCCAAACCCCTGTATCCCTCCCATACATAAAAAAAAGTACTCACACATTGGTCCCCAGCAGCTGGAATCTAAACCTTAATTGTAATCTCATCAGTCCTTGTCAGGTTTAAATCCATTCTCATCCTGCTGCTTCTTCCATCCCTTATTACATGCTGACAGTCCACAGTGGTTTCCTTTTCAGCTATTTTCCTGTCAGATACTCCTAAAATGCAAGTCTTCAGTCCAAACCAATTCCAAGCATGGCCAATGAGTCTCATTATCAGAATTGTCTTGGTAAAATTTAACTTTTAATACTGTGTTGATCTCTACCTCCCTCCTATCTCAGCAGTAAGAGCTGTAAGACAGGGACCTCTATTAACTCCTGTCCTAAATCAGTCATGCTGTCCTAAATTTACATCAATCTTAAACATTTTCTAGTATGGGTAATGAAACATTCACTCAGCAGAAAGCTTCAAAACAATTTAAAATTTTATTCACATTTTTCAGAACACTAAGAATGTCAATTTACAGACACAAATGATCACAAATCTGTAATAGAGATTTACTGTAAAAGGATGCATTTTTTCAGATGACAATAATTGCTTCACCCAAATACCACTTCATATCAATACATAACATAATGGACAATGCACAGGGTGAGGCAGTCTGATTGACATAATCTTCTGTGAAGAACTTCAAGTGGTCTTTCCACAAGTAATTTGAGGAAGCCCAGGAAACTAGCAAAAGCAGAACTGGTTCTAATAGAAGAAATACTTTCCTTAGTTTTCAAATGAAATTAGTTTTATCTCTTGCCAACTGAATATGTTGCACTGCTAAGTTTGATCAACCCTTTTATCTCGACAAAGATTGATTACCAATTAAATACTGCATAAGCTAATAAAATGATACCTGAAGTTTATCCAGATGGCTTTATTAGAAACAATAATGTTCGATATAAACACTACTTAGAAAGAGAATACTGCTCCAATATGTCAGAAGTTGCAGGAAGTTTTAATGCTATCTTGACAAAGCAGGAAATCTCAATAGGTAGTATTGAAACTTAAGGTGACCTTGTAAATAGCTGATATAAAACATTTTATTATACTAATGTTTTCTGGCATTCCACTTTTTCCACCATTTGCTGTCAGGTTACATTCAGTGAAATGAAACTATATGAACAGCCATCCTTCAAATACTAAGTTCCGTTGTTTCTCCTGCCTCCCAGGGCATGCAATAGCTACCCACCACCTGCTGCTCACAGGCTGGTTTGTCAGGTTGCAAGTCAGAATTGATACACACTGATTTTTAGTGTCTGAAACTATATCGTATCTCTGTAGTGCTTAGGACAGCTCCTGTTGCTCTGTGCTGATCTTCAAACATCCCTAGAACAAAATTAAACAAAAAACTTTCTAGACTAAACTATCTGTATTTGAATTTTACCTTGTATGTTATACAAGGACTTTGAATGAAAATTTTATATTTGGGGCAAGTAAAAGAACAGCCAAGGGCAAATTCATTAAGCATCTGCAGCTGAAATTATTTTGGGTTCATTGATTCAATGTTTTTCATGAAATAATTGTATGTGGCTGTTCAGACTTATAAACAGACACTTTTGTTTTCAAAAATGATGAGAGAGATAAAGGACAAGAAATTATTCAAGGAACTTTCTCTTAGCTAACATCTTCCAGGTGCACCCTATATATGCACATATGCCAGTGTATTTCCTTTTAAAAAATTATTTATAATCATTTGAAAAAGCAATAGTATTCATTTACTTAATTTTTTTGAAAACACAAGCTAGAATTAGGTACAAAATAAGGGAGATTCAACCTATATGAGCAATGGGAAAGCTTTCAATCTGTGTTTTTCTCATCACTTTTCACTTGATGGAAAGAAAAAAAATATCTTTGACATTGGTCTAGCTATCAAAAAATGTAATCAAAATTCTTTAAGCTCAGAATAAAATGTTCTAAATAGGTTAGGAAGCTAAGTTTACTCTATTTTTATGAAGTATCATGTCCTGAAACAGGTCATATTCCCAAAAGAATGAATTAAAAAACCTATGTTTTTTCTTGCAGAAAAAATACAGGTTTAAGATTTAGTGGCAAACTAACCACAAGACATACTGTTATTTTTTTAAATTCTGAACAAAACCTGGTAAGCTCCACGAGGAAGGATTAAGCTAAAAATCAGACGCATTTACAAAAACTGCAAAATTTTTTAGAAGTGCCCTAAATTCTATTTTAAGAAATCTCTAGTGTTGATATGTCTGGGATTGCACATAAAAATATTTTTAATGACACATTTACCCTCCTAGCAGTTATCAGTCCAGCAGCAGAGGCCTTCCCTAGAAGCTGGCACTCAGGCTGTTTGTGCCCTTAATGTTATTATTCATGCTGGCTTGTTTTTGTTTTGTTTTGTTTTTACCATTAAAACTCTTTCTTTATTGGCATGAATTTCCAAAGAAGCCTGTAAATATTGATTTCTCCAGAAGAGAAGAAAAAAAACTGATAAATCACATACCTGTAAATGTACACCAAGGATATTAGTACCACAGTCAGCAAAAGAGTAGAAAATCTTGATGGCATACCTTCATCCCTTTCATTGAAAGAAACACAACAAACACCACCACAACCACAAGAAACTCCAAAACCAACCAACAACCAAAAATCCAGCAAAGAAAACAAAAAGATATGAATGGCTGTGCTCTGTTGGCATCACAGATGTACATCAGCAAGCCCAAAGTATAATGGAAACCCAAGACTCTATACTCTTGAATGTCAACTTTTTTTCAGAAGAAGTTTAGAAGTTTCATTCATGTGGTTTAAAAGATGAACAAAGCAAGCAGAAAAGAGAGAACTGTCTATAGTTTCATTAACAGCTAATAGAACAGAATTAAAATTAAGAACCTTTTAGCCATAGAAGTTACATACTTTTATTGAGCAAAACCCCTTAGCTGGTTACAGAGCAGAAGTGATTGCAGCTAAATTGAAGGAAACTTCACTTGGTGTCCTTGTGTACTTTGTGTGGTCACTGTTTATAAGATTCTTTAATGTTCAAAAAAGATTGTTTCTCCTTTATAGAAGGCTATCCCTCAAAAGCAATGTTGAAATTTGCAACACACCCATGAGATCTGTGGGAATGAGTGTTGTTCTATACAGTTTAAATAACAAATTTTTATAAATTAGTATTTCTGAAGTGAGAAATGAATTTGCATAAGACATAGTAAATGGGTGTATTTTTCACTAAACCATTTTGTGACTTTATTGGACAATATTTATTTCCTTTCCATACTCTTACTGTTTTTGTTTTCTATCACTATTGTTGAGATCCCTAATTGTGCTCCTGTTGGCACATGCCACACATCAAAAAAAATTCATAAATATATTTAAAATTTATTATCATTGAATTGACTTACCTATTGATCTAAAAACCCCAAACCAAACAAGAAACATAAAGTAAACCACAGCAAAAAACCCCAAACAAAACAAAACACATGAAATGTCAATGATGCAACAGGAGAAACTGTTTTTTTTCTCAGGCTGAAACTGATTGAGAACATCCGCTATATAAAAATAAAATGCATTTCTGTGGATGCACTGATGCTTCACCATCTGTCCAACATCTCAGATTTACTCTCCCAGATAACTTCATATTTCACCCTGCAGTCCCTAAAGAAGCATCGCTTTAAACAGGGCCACATGGAAAAATGTTCTTCAATAAAATCTGAAGGTCTTGCTTTTAGCTTCAGGGGCCTCTAATCTAAATGAATGATGTGCCTATACAGTAAGCTGCATTTGTATTTATGGAAATAGGGAGGAGCAAATGTAAGGGAAAGAACACTAGAACGAAAATAAAGACTGAAGAAAAAAGAAGAGAAAATAGACTGGAAAGAAAAGGAGAGCTAGGAAAAGGGATGTAAAGAGAAGGCAAAAAACAAACAAACAAACAAACAAAAAAACTAGAATGATGGCATGAAAGACAGAGAGATTTGCAGAGAAAGTCAGAAGATGCTGGCAGCCATCTATCAGTCTGCCTTCATGAAACAGGTATTGGAAATTAACTCAGGAACCCTATGAATTACATTCAATCCATGCTCTGGGCTAAGCACTTGTCAATTTTAGCTGCTATTGCAACCTATTACTTACAGACTACATGGCTGGCAAGCTAATGACACTAGAGAGAGTTAAAGACTAGCAGCATAAACTGTGTAGAGCAATGCTTGTCACAGTCTGAGCATTTCTTCCCACTGTCCAGTGGGAAAGCTGAAAGCCCAAATTCTTGCTTCCTCAGTGAGCACTTGACCTCATATCACACTTTTTCACATAGAAGTACACACCTGAAAAATTATTCAATGATCTGCCTGTCCAGAGAAAGCTTTCATAAGGTTTTTCTGAGCATTGTGAAAAAGTGTTTTGACTAAACTTATCTTGAATGTTCTTCCCTCCCTCCTGGTAGGATAATCCATTCTGAATCAGAGCTCTCAAAACTTACAATCTTTTTGAATATGCTAATAAAAAGGTAGGCAAATATGCTCTCCCTATAAAATGTAGGCCTCTTATATATACAATGTACTTTGTTGTGGGTCACAATGTCCCCCCTGTCCAATGCTTGATTACTTAGGATTCAAAACCACCTCCAAGGGAAGGTGCATTTTATATCTACAAATGCATGCATTAATAGTGGTGCACTGAAATATTAAAAATGCACTTTATTAGCAATGTCCCTACACAACATACTAGAACTGCTTTATGGTATTTTTTCAGCTGATAAGCTTGTCTAAGAGTGAACTATTTTAATAACCAAGCACATTTAGAGTAAATGTCAGACACTGTGATCCTGTGACTAACAGCTGCTTCTGCTGTAGGTGGGGAGAGAAGGAGAGAGAGAGAAAGAAGTACAAGTACCAAAAAACAAAGCGAATGCCAAATTAGAACAAATGTTTGTCAAGTAAAAAGGGCAGCTTTTTGTTTGATGAAAGAGACTTAATTAGAAAAGCCACAGAAAGAATCTGTCTTGAAAGTACCAGATCCATTTTCTTCAGATAAGCTAATGAACCACTCTGAACTTTGCAAAGAATTGCTGAACCAATAATACAAAAGGAAAAAAGAAATCTAGAAAACATGCGGCAACATCCCTTGGAAATGAACTAACCAATTATTAATGCAATGCTCCATCCCAGGAAAGGAGTGCTGTGACACATTGGCTTACTATTTTTCCTTCAATTTGAGTGAGCAATGGACAAATAAATGCTTACACAAAGAAATTACTTTTGTACATTGTTTCTCTTCTACAGTAGACTGTAAGTTCAAAATTCAAACTTGTTGTATGCGCTAAGTCACCTACACGGTACAGTATCTACCCAGTTTGCTGTCTAATTCTATCAAGGTGGTTTTTTTTCCCCTAACAGCAACCATAACAAGAACCTATTAAGGAACATAATATTTTGCATTACACAAGGGCATCTTGACTGTATTGAAGAACACAGTAAACAAAATTCTTTTAGAAATGACAAAACAATTAAATAACAAAAAAAGACCAACCCAAAGAAAAATTATTATGTAGAAACTCAATGTAACTCTAAAATTATCTTAAAAAAGAAGCTTTTATTCTAAAAGATTTTGGAGAGTTTTATGTTTCATAGGTGTTCTTTAAGTGCTTCTTTCCTCATTTTTAGCCTTTCACATTATACCCATGTTTGACACAATACTGCAGGACTGGAATTCAAGTCTACAACATGTATATAATTGAATCATAAAGCACCTATACTCCTATGCCATCAATTAGGCAAAAATAATTTTTTCATTATAGGACAGAAAACAAAAAGCAAATTCATTAAAAACAAACAGGCAAGTAAAACACATCAGCATAAGTTAGGATTCAAAGATCCACAGAAAATTGACATTATATGGATTTTCAAAACAGAAAAGACAAGGTTTTAAGAGGTACTTTTCCACATTTTCTTTCAGTTTATCTTTAAGGTTTTGGAATTGAGCCTTTGTGTATGAGGTTCTCAAAAGACTCATTGGAATCTACAGCGATTTTCTATCTCTGTATAGAATATACAGAGATATATAGAATGTCCTTCTCAAAGGGCAGAAAAGCATGGATAAAGATAGGACTTTTTAAAAGTTTTGGTATACACAAAAATCAAATGCTTATCTTGGCAGAAGATGCTATATTTAACTAACAAAAAACATTAAGTGTATTTGGTGGAGAGCCTCCTACTCTGGGAGAGTAAGGAGGAATATAGCTTAAGTTCATTACTCTTTCCTTTTTTATAACAAAGTATGTAACAGTTTATAAAAACATTCCTCTAATAAATGTGGTTAAAATGTAATAAAATTAATAAATTATTTGACTCTACAAATATACACTTATTTAAATATGGGTTTATTTTTATGAAGGTTCAGAAGATTTTTGGGTTTTTTAGTAGTAGTTAAGAAAGAAATACAAATAAACTCCTTATCTTCCCTATCACTGCCCTTTAATCCCTGTCATCTGCAGGGATCTGTGTATGTGTAATATATCAAAGACATAATGATTTAACTTGGGTTAGGGGTTGGTATATATCCTTTGGATAGTCATTACAACAGAATATACCACAGTAGGTGTTGCTAGCAGTGATAGTAAAATTTTTTTAAAGGTTAAAAGACATTCCTGATCCCTGAGGATGATGAAACTCAAATAAATTACATGGAAAATCCATGGTTCATATGGATATGCAAAAAAATGGTTGAACCATGGTAACACTGTGCAAACTACTCCCACAATGACATAAAGTCTCGACAACAATATGTCAGGTTGATGGGTGCAAAAGCAGCAGAAATATGAAGTGATAACAGTGTTAGAACCTAAAATACTCTCTTCAGCTTGAGGAAGGGCTTTTTTTTTTATTTTTCTGTTAAGAATGATGCTGCTGTGTGTTCAGAATTGAAAATGTTAGCAAAGATGATAGTATACCATTGCTAGGTCAACTCTACTTAAACTGATTTCGCCTGCAAATGGAAAACTACAGGCAAGTCACGTCTCCTGAATGCCAACTTTCTGAGATTTGGGCCTCTCTGTGGGAACACAAATGGGTACACTTCTAAAGGATAAACTGATTTTTTTTTCCTCCATTAACATTGTTTAACATTATTAATTACTGCTCTGTCAAGACCAGGATTCATAGGAATACACAACATATTTCAGCATAAATATTTCTCGGAGCTGCTTCATCCTCACTACATACAAGGTGTCCAAACACTGGTAAAGGAAAGAAGGCAGTTTGGATAGGTTTCATTGGTTTAAGACTGTGGGTTTTTTAGGTCACTATTCATTTAGGTTGTGTCTTCCAGTAAAGAAACATGAGAACACTTGTTAGTCTACTGTGCTTATTCAGAGACTGCCTAGCCTGTTGGCTGCAGAAAATAGCAGTATCCCAAGTATACACAGCTTTTCAGCTCTGATGGTAGAGAAAAGATTATTTATTTCTGCTCTGGTGATATACAGGTACTTCCAATGCTGTTATCCCTTTTTAGTTTTTCAGACGCCCCAAAAAACCATTGCTGACCTACCAGGCTACAAAAGGAGGCAGATCTCTAATGCAGTATTTCATACTGCAGGAATAACAACATCCCAAAGTCACAGAAGATTCCAGTGGTTTTACTTTCTGCAGGAAACTAAGAAATCCTTAAGCTTTCAAACCCTTTTTTTTTTTTGGTAAATAACAATCTTTGTCTGGATGAAGCGATAATCTGATTAAGCATTATCTCTAGTGTCCTATGTTGTAAGTCAAGACCATTTCTACATTCTTGTATGAATGATACCAAAAATGAATCAGTACCCAGAGAGATGGTGTTTGGAGGATGTGTTATCTGCAGGCAGACTGCAGCCTCTGATAATGAATCTGGGGGGGTCATTGTCATATTGGGTAACTAACTGAAGAGTTCCTGCAGAAACCCTGATCAGACCAGTTCTGGATATTACTCACATGCACGTTAATACTGTTTCAGATTCCACCTGAATGAAACAGCTCAAAACATTGAAGTTATTGTGAATCTTAATTACTCCATTAAAAGAGAACTCAGGCATTGCAGTGTTAACTAGCTTACATTTTTCCCGTGTTTCTAGGTAGTATCAATGTTCGCATGGGAGACTATGTTGTGGTCTACACTAAAAAGCTGAAATTTACTATTTCATGCTGTACCACTGCATACAGACATATTTTACTTCTTCCTAAGGGAAAAAAAAAAAAGAAAAAAAAGAAAAAAAAAAAGAAAAAAAAGAGAGAGAGAGACCATATGATAACTCCATGGGGAGTTTTTGTGGTTGAGAAAACTTTTTCAGGTCTTGTCTCTGCCTTAACCATCTTGGGTGTGTCCTACCTTTGCATTTGAGTGAGACAGAGCTAAGGCACATTTCAACTTCCCTTGCAGCCGAGTTTCAGTGAGGGGAGAAGCTGGCTGGACAGGCTTGAAGGAAGTTCCACTATACCCACATTATTTCGTTATCTGGCTAACTGAGAAACCATACATGCAGAACACTGATTTACAGTCTCTACACAGGTTGTGCATGCCAGCTTCAACAACAGATAAATCATATCACTATAGTTATTGTCAAAAACAGAGAATCAAGTGTAAATTGTTGACTCATATTTACCCTGAAAACAGCATAAGAGTAACTTGGATCAAAACAGGAATCAGAGCTGTAGAATAAGTCCACGACTGCCCTTCTCAAAACTAGATTTTAATGTATGTTTACCCTCATAGATCTAGACTAAAGTTCTGACATATTTTCAGTGTCAGAAAAGACAGTAGTCTTGCTATTTATATCTAATTTTCAAGCTATTCTATTCTTGAAGTATGTGGAAAATGTATTGTGTTTCCTATACACACATCTATTTATGACTTAAGTCAGGTAAATTATTAGACTTATGGCTTGATCAGCAATTTTTATTCCACATACTTCTTACTATTGTAAGTTTCTCTGTACTGAATTTGCCTTGTACTGAATATATTTATGCTGACCACCAAGCTACCTTGATCAGTCACAACTAGTTTAAGGAATACTTTATCTTGTCCATTATTTACAGTTCTACTTGGCTCGACTTACTTAAACCAATATGTCACCTTCTTTTCATTTTTCATGCATGGCCACAGCTTACAATGAACTAGAAATAGTTCTTTATGCCTCTGTGAAATATATCTATAATTTTCCTTTTACTTTTGTAAAATGGAAGTCAAGCTGGAAGAATATAATGTGTGATAAATTGGTATATTTTTCATTACTAAAGAATGTGAACTATTTTCTCTACTGTATATTTGGCTGCTTTTGGCTTTGAACTTTTGCACTTCAATCAAAGTGCAATTTTGAACAAAACTGGTTTTTAACTTTTATGGGAGGCTCAGCTAGATTTCTTTTTTCATTGTAACTAACTTGCAAGGGAAAAGTTACCAGCAGAGAAGACCTTATTATCAGACATGGATCAAAATATATATCAAAAATAACCTAAGGTACACATATATGTATATATGTAGCCAGGAAGTGATTATGCTGTGTGTCACAAAAGCGGTGATTGCAAGTAATTCTTAGAGACTTGCTGCCTTTGTATTGTATTCCTTCCCCTTAAACTTTTGCTCTTCCTGCTGCCACCACTGAGATAACAGTAGGAGCACCAGTAGAGACAAAACACAGACTGCTGTTGTCATTGCTTGAGTCAGAATGGCATCTGGCCATCACAGAAAAAAATGTCAGTAACTTTTCTAAATAGAAATTTTAGAAGTACCTGAAAAAAACCCAAAAACATATTCATTCAATTATTTCCTGATTTGATTAAGTTAATGCATTTGACTAATCCTGAAATATTATTGGACTCTTACCATGCTATACAGTTCATTTATATGCTACAAATAGCTGCTACTTGTCATGCTATTGTGATGCCTGGAACTACCTTTTATCTTTTCCACTTATTGTCCTTTTTTCTTACTTTGATCACATTTCCCATGTTGAATAGGATAACATTTGCAAATGGATGGATATTCTAATGACTGTACACTAAAATGTTTTTGTATGGCACACTAATAGTCTTTCTCCATAAATTCTCAGTACAAGCTTCCAAAGCTAACCTTGCAATATTAGACAATTTAGGGGAAAACAGCTGGTTATAGTCATTTTCCTGATTTAAGGGAGATTATTTTTCCTTTCTCCCTCCAACAATGACAACACTGCAAAATGACCTATTTATCTTTTATCGTCCAGCTCCTAGGAGACAGAAGGTATAGGCAGAGAGTGGAGTATGCATGTCCAGCTTACGGATTTTTTTCACCTTGTTTCCTGTGGAAAAACAAAAGCATTGGGATCTGTGTCTACCCCATTGTTTGCCACTTCTCAGACACACTGGAATTAAGGTTGGTTTTCTCCAGTGATTAATTCACAAGACTTCAATAAATGAAATAAGACACTGAAACTGAATTCTAAGAAACCAAATATTATCCACTGCTCCAAACAATGGCTGAGGGGAAGGGAGAACAAATTAAACTGTTAATTTCTCCAAGTTCATCTGACACAGTTCTTACCCTTCCTATAGCAGCTCTGATGTATGGCATAGATACACTTTAAGGAAGAAGTTACAATAAACCAACCAAATAAAAAACCAAAAAGCCCCAGAGAGTAATTTGTAAGCAGATAATAGAATAAGATAGTAGTTTTGTTTTTTGCTCTTGTCAGACAAAGTCTATTATATTCCCATTCTTTGGATGAAGAAAACAAGAAAAAATAAAATAAAATTAATCACCTCTACCCTCTGAAGTTTTTGGAAAACCAAGCTTTAAATGGAAATATAAACCAATTGCCAACAAAATGCATACAGATAACTTTCTCTTTCTTATTTATTTTAAAGCATTACAGATGCATTCTGAAGTCAAGTCATCAGTCAACAGTGATAGTCAACAGGAAAATATATAAGAATAAATTGGACTTTAATTTTTCTTGACTAAGTATAGACATCTATCATAACTAATGCACTTCTAATAGCACAGCATTTTTTCCATTAAGTAATCTCATCTATTTTGTTATGTGTCTTAAACCTAATTAGAAAGCAACAGTCCTAGCAGTTATAAGAGGAAAGGCAATATTTCTTTTGACCAATGTAGGTGAAATCTACTGCAATTAAAGTTATGGCAAAGTTTATGCAAGAACAGAGAGATCATATCTTTGCTAAATAGGCTGTGAAGTCCTCCTACTTTTGGTGCTTAATTATTGGTGTCATGCTTGTAATAGCGGCATCTGTGCACACTCAACACTCTAATGGGTAGCTCCTACAGGACTAATGAATTTTAATTGATGGTGTTTAGCGTGGCTTTTGGCTTGTGGCTCTTGTAGAGGAGGCTATGCCCTTCTGCTCTTGTGTCCCCAAGTGAGCTGCATCCCTGTTGGGGAGCTCATAGGTACAGATGGTCAACAAAAGGTGAAGAATGCCAGAACTCTCTGAGCATCAGTTTCTTTTCAGTAAAGATAAAGCCTGAATTGCTAATCAGCTTCCTTTTTTCCACCCAAGCTGTTTACGCTGTGGGCTTAATGTTAATCTCTCTTAGTTAGATGACACATTCCTTTTTAATTCAAAAAATGCTTCCTAGTTTGGCAAATCAGAAGGTGACCTCCTTCCCAGCCTTCCCATAAGTAGCTTTAAATGTAGCATCCTTTGTCAGAGGCAAAACAAAAAGACATCATGGCTCTACTTAATCATTTTATCCATTCCCTGAGTTTTTGCAAAGGACTCAAAACAAATACAACTTCCTAAAACTGCAGTTTTCTTTCCAAATGTTACTCTTTCTATATGTATATTCTTTTCAGATCAAATATTCAGTCTTCACACTAATACTTCCTTCATTTGTGGTTAATGTAAAGATGTAATAGAAGGCAAAACTTATTTTGTGGAACTATCATTATTTTTTGCTTTATATAAAAGATTTCTAAATGGGGCAGGGAAGTAATTTTAAAAAAGAGTGGCATGAGTTTACTATTCAAAGTTTTCTTCTTCAGGAAGAAGAAATCTTTAAATTTGCAATACATCAGAGACTACAGAGAGATATGCTCTAATATAAATCTGATTTATATAGAAATTGGAAATTGTCCCCCTCACGGTCAGCTAATTAACAAAGCTGTTATTAGTTTTTAGAAAATTGCTTGCCTGTTTCCTTTAACCTATTCACCTAAAAATGAAAAATCAAAATGCAGGAATGTGCTGGTTGTGAGTAATATCTCTGAAAAGCTATCATCTTCTGCTAAAAAAGTCATAACAAAATGAAAAACAAAATCCACAAAGCCCCATTTCTTTATGCATAATCTTATACATTTAAAAAGACAAAGAAATAAGGAAGATTTTTCTGGAAAAATGTATTAATCACATTATCTAGATATCACTATGAATGATTACTTCAAATAGCCATCATTTAGTATTTTTCAGATGAGAAGAAGACTGAAAGAGTTTAATGTGGCATTTGCTTGTTTGAATACTGAAATAAACAATATTTGTATTGCTTTCCAAAACTCATCTGTTTTATCTTTGCCAAAACAGCTGTTCACACCAATTCTGATGTACAAGAAGTCATACTGCCAAATACAGGCATTCAGCTCTTTAGGAAGATATAACTTTTAACATGTGGCTCTATTTTCTAGAAAAAAGGCCTATGTCCATCAAACTTTAAGTATGCATGCCATTGTTCACTGTGACTTCTAGAAATAATGACATAATAAATTGTTCCAGAGCAGTTGACAAAAAGAAATTAATAAAAATAATCACTAAAAAGTGCTGCTTTTTCTTTGTATGCCAAGCTCAGCAGTTAAATAGGAAAGGATTTCTTTGAAGCTGTCATTATTTGATAACAAGAACATATCAGCTCAAGGTGATATACTTTTATACAAAAGATGTTCAGAATCTCACATCTATTGACTTCAACTGCTTTCAAAGCAGTCTTTAAGATAATTCTATCGTTTATATTTGTGAGGAACAGATCTTAATAATTCAATCAGAATTTGGAGGGCAACAAGAACTAGAGGAAAAAAGATCCCTATAAGCTTTATAAAGCTTTTGGAGAAGTTACTCTTACATAATGTTTGTGCATATATTGGGTCATGTACATTAATATTTTCTGGCTCTACTGACCTGCTTTATGGATATAACACAGCTATAAAAATAATTTAACTACCTGGTGAAAAAAGGTTTGTATCTGTTTTGAACCAATTTTTTTAAAATAATGCTGTGTCTCCAGGTCACATGAGTGTGGACAACGAATATGATGCCTACTTAAATCCTAGAAATAATATTCCCAGAAGAAATAGGCGCATAACAGAAAGTTAAAGGATTGTTTCTGAGTATTCACAAGATGAAAGTCTCCTAAAACATTATTGGAAGATATACTTTTATTCAAACATTAACATTATGTGTTTGCTTTGAATAATGAACATCATCAAACATGCAGTGCTTGGAGTAAGCCACGCACTACAGTCTGAGATTTCTAATTCAGGAATTATCTGTGCAGAATTTCATATGAAACACTGGATCCATTAAAAATGCTTTCTGCAAGCCAGCTTTAATATCTTCTGTGCCCAAGAGGGTTGGTAACAATATGTGAGGATCACAGCTGGGGTGATCAGACCTTTCTGTTACCAAACAAACTGTAGTTATTGCATTTGCAGAAATGGCACTCCATTTATCAAGTGAGTTAGAATGCCAATAAGTGGGCAGGTGAAAAAAGTACAAAGATGAGGTCAATGAACGATGTACAAAAAACCAGTGAGTGCAGCAAAATAATCCCCAATGCAGCTGAAAACCAAAAAGTAAGGTACATGGTATGTTTAATGGCAGTTTACCAAGTAAATAATCTCTAGAGTACCAAATATCTTAAAGAATTATGTATGTCACCTTCAGATAAGGTTATACTCTGTTCCCTGATCATTGTGCAATAAATGAAAAAAAAAAAAATCTGTGTATTTTTGTCATTATTTTACTTTGAAGATGTTAAAAATATTTCTACAGCAGATGGAAAGCAATACATCAGGTCATGCTCCGATCACTCTATTTGTTGTTACATACATATATGCATACACATACAGAGACACAAAGAAGTATATAAACCACAAGTTATCTGAATACTTTTATAGACACCATGGAATTCTGGGAAGCCTATCAAACCTGCTCAGAGATTCTGTGCTCATCATGAACAAAATACAGGCACAGAATGCAAATCTGCAGGGGGCACATTTTTCAAATATGAGCAGTTATTCTGAAAAAAAATAAAATCCAAGGCTTTGCATTATAGTTACTTCAATATAACAGGCCCCTGGCAATGAAGGAACAGCTATTCTCCCAGCCCATCCTTTTCCTAATCCTTTAACTCTACTCTCTTTTGCACCCTTATGGCTGCTCATCGGGTCTTCAAGTGAGACAGAATAAGAATGAAAACCAAACCAACAGAAAACTATTTGCATTCCCTCTCCAGCCCTTTTATTTTGGGTGGTGTTGGAATAGGTGACATATTTTAAATGCATTTTAAATTTCTGAGTCTATTCATGATATGGTCAGACATCCAACACAAGGCAAGCAAGAAGAGTGTGGCTACTCCTACCAGTGGGAGCTATTTCTTAAGTTGTGACAGTTTAAAAGACAGCACTTAACTCTGAGATCTTCCCAACAGAAAGAATTTTACTTGAATTCACTACAGTTACTACTACCATGTCCTTGTCAAGTGGATTGCCTAAAGTACCCATCACTAGGCAGACATATCTTTGATAGAATGATGAGTGATTAAAGAAAATTAAGGGGAGAAAGACCATGTTGTAACACACATCATTAGCATGATCTTCAATAAACAGACCACCTGTATAAAAATTGTGTACCATCCTTTTTCAAAGAAGATATCATATAGAAGGCTCCAGTTGTTATTATCATTGGTGATAAGGAAATAATATTCAACCCTATTTCCTTACACGTGCATTTTTTCAGTGCTTCAGTACAAAGCTGTCTGGATCTTGTCAAGTAGCAATTTTGCAGCTGCCTCTAGATGTTCTGCCACTAGAAGACAGCCCTTATTTAACCTAGGAGATAACCAGGAGTTATTCCAACTACCAAAGAAACAAATCAATATCAAGTCAGAGTGCCCTGGCAGCCTTTCTAACAGTGACTAGTGCCTGCTATTTATGCCTCTTGCAAAGGGGGCTGCATGCTGTAAGTAGTTTCTTGGCAGATCATCATTCAAGGCATAGTGCCAGGGTTTACCCTGGCCATGTTAGAAGCCTAGACCCATGGGTTCACCTGCCATCATGAGGTCAGAAATTTGAAAGGCTCTGGTATCATTTAAGGCAACAGTTCAATTTACTTTAAACATGAAAAACAAAAAGCATAATGAATTCCAATGTAACAGTAGCTTCATGCACACTTATGTTGGACAAATATATTGATCAACCTTTGCAAAGATGTACTTTAATATGTTGTAAAACCTTGCTAATATAATGTAATAAATAAAATGGAAGAGGGTTAAATGCATGGTGTTAGATCAGCATATTCTGCAGCAGAGATATGAAATAGCTCAGGGCACTTGCTTCCTAAAGGAACATTAACTAGCTTCCATATGTTAGTCCAGTGATCAATAGACAGTTCTATTCCCAGACCTTTGTTCTAGCTCTCAGTGACATTATCCTACCCATGTCCTATCCATTATCACTAAAAACAACGGTAGTGTAAATTGTCATATCTCCACCTTCTCCAAGGGAACCCTGTTAGGATGCTCTGGGGCAGACCTCCATCAGGATGTCCCAAATTTTCTTGGTAAAAGAAAGAAGTTTTAAGGTCAATAAGGAAAATTTGTGCAAAATAACATCTCTGCAAGGTGGTAGAAATATTTTCTTTAAGTGGGATGAAATCAAAGTCAGATATATGTAGTTTTTTCGTGTACAGAATTTCACATTTCACATTTGCGGTTTTCTTGCCTTTCTTATTTGTTGTTTCTGTACATCCCATTTCTGGGATCTGTCTTTCCTTTTCTCATGTCAGCTGCTCATTGGCAAGAAAAAGTCCTTTCAAAGTCCTTTGACTCCCCAAAGCTCTAACAAGACATTCATGGTGATGATTCTATGTGAAATATCATATATGAAAAGGCACTGATAAAAAAGTAGCATGGTTTTGAGATTGCATCTTTTGCTTATGACATGCAATTTCCACCCTGTGACCTGTGAGGTCTGTTTTTTTACAGATTTTCCCTGAATGCTGTTGACTGAGGAGACTGAGGAGGAAATCAAACTTCTCTTGAAATTACAAGGTTTCTTGTAGAGTAAATATATACCAATACGTGTTCTATAAAGACCTTCAGGAAGGATCTCTATGATATACACCGATAATCAGTATAAGAATACAGAGTAAAGTAACCTTCCTGAGCATCTAGCAGGTCACAGAGTGCCTGTTGATTCAACTTCTGCTTTGCCTAATCCACGAGTCACACAGCGTAGACAGAGATTGGGTACTCTGGTACCTTTTACTCCCAGAAGCACCAGGATCACCTAATCACTGTGAGGCAGAAAAGGATGAGAAAATGTTTTTTATCACTGGTAATCTAGTAAGTAATCATTTCTGCACCATCCAGCTGGTAGTAGGGAAAGAGTGGTGCCATCTCCATGCTGCTCACTGAAGGACACAGAACTGAGTTATCCCTCACCTGGAGCAGAGCACAGGGACATGATATACAGTGTTCTGGCATCTCACAATAAATAAAAGCATTTACTCAAATTTTCAGTGTGGCTTAATGCAGCATCCATATGAAGCCAAAGTCTGCACAGAGATGCTACGGCCTTGATATATTGACTTTGATAGAGTAAATCCAAAGCATATCAGTGTAACCAAGTGAAGCATCACATTTCCATTGTGCTGAGGCTGAAAATTGATGCCAGTTCTGACATACCATTTTATTTTTTAAAGTATTTTTTTGAGTAGCTGAATCACTGTATTAATTATGGAAACCTTCCACAACTGGATGTTATTTATATGTCTAACAATCAGAACAATCAGTACAAACACCAAGCATAATAAACACAAATTTTCACAAACAGTTAAAACAACTGTTTTTCATGGTCTGAGCACCAAAGAGCAATATTAAGTGAGCAATATTTACAAACACAATGAGCAATACTTAAATGTAGATCTTTCTGGGGGGAAACAGCAGCTCCTTCCCCAACCCTCCTCCCCCAAATCCACAGATGACAGGGTATGATTTTTGGCAAAAAAAGCTTTAACAGGAGAAAGGTACAGGCAAAAGATGACAAGATATGATTACTAGAAAGCCTGTAAAAAATCTCACAATTGCACAATTACAAGGTGGCATTGTTGTGTAAGAAGTTAAATCAATAAAGAGAAAAGGAAGAGAACAAGATTAAGCTGTCTTTATTTCTGCCCCTGTTGATGCTGGTGTTTTTGCGCAGAAGCCTGGTCATTCCAAATGTTTATCCACATCTTACCAAATTACACCTACTTACTTAAATAAATAAATATATAAATAGACAAATAGTTGAGAAAAAGACTATAAATAACTAAATAAATACCAAATAGGGATGCATTTAATCCATTTTTGCCAAGGCAACTCTATTTAGAAAGCTGTTTACCTTTCTGAAAAGCCTCATTAGGCATAAAAACAAAGAATGAAGTTGATTAATGTGCTCTAAGTGTGATGTTCAAATTGTAATTTTCATATACGTAAATGGATGCTTCTGCCGTATTTTGATAATTTACAGAGTTAGAACCGTCCAAACCACTAATCAGTTTCTTTTTATGAAGACAGCTGCAAAAGATCCTTTTAGAATGCTAATTTTCATTAGCGCCTTCGTTCACCAAGAACTAGGGCCTTCCTCATAGATAACCTCATCACTGTACTCTGGGGAGACCTGGTTCACTTGAAATTCAGTTTTTTGGGTAATTTTTTTTTATTTTGTTTTTCAGTAGGGTAATCTGAAAAGAAGAAAAAAGGGCAGCACAAAATCCTGAGTGGATGGACTTAAAAGATAAGAGGGGCTATAAATCAGGACCAAGGTAGTTATATCTTCCTCTATTTTTTAAAAAATATTATTATCTGCTGACTTTTCAGGAAAAAAAAGTTGCACAAAGGTAGCATTTCTGTAAGTACTGTCTGTATATTTTGTAGGATGGTGACATTAATACAGATTGGTTTTGACACTCCAAGTTTCTAGTAATTCTTTTCTAAAACTCCTTTAATGCGAAAAGTATTGCTACAAATCACATAGACTGAGGCAAGAAGCAGAAAAGAAAAAGTGATTAATACATTGGGTTACCATGTATGAAAAATCATGTTTAAATCAGAAGTAGTTATAGTGTGTTATGTTGTGTTTTACAGAATTACCTCAGTTTCTCTCAGCAGTGCTAAATCTGGCTCAGTGGCAGCATTAGTTTCTGTTAATTTGGAATTTTCATGCTCCAGCAACAGTATTAATTTTTTATACCACTGTAAATAGTAAGTAACCAATCAAATGGTCTAAATATATTAATGTTCTGTCTTTGTGCATAGGTATGAGAAGATTAGACTAATTCTGCTGTACAAAGAAAACAGCCTCATAGAAGCACTGAAAGTACATTGCAAGGAATGATTTTTCTTGAAATATTTCATGCAGAACCAGAGCAAAATTAGAATACTCCCTTAACTTTAATACTGAAAAGAGCAGCAATGAAAAAATCTATCAGCTTTTATAAAAAATCCAAGTATAAGAGTGTTGAATAAACTCTGACAGTTTCAGTAATCAGTCTGAGAACAGCTGACACAGGTTCAGGAGTCCCTGGAGTATCTCCACAATGATTAGAGATCTGAGTCTATGTTTCAGAATGTGCTCTGTTGTCTTTCCCAGAAATACGTGCTTATACCCATAAACTCCAATTTGAGAGTTTCATTTCCATTCAATCTTCCCAATACTTTCACTTGGTCTGCACTGTGCCTCCTCCTCTCCCCTGCCCCTTGATTCTCCTAGCTGCATACAGATGCCTGTCCCCACCCTCAGCCTAAGTGACTGAAATGGTGTGTAGGGTCAAGCAAGTAGATTTGGGATCCCTCTTGTGGAGAAAGGGCCACACTGATGAAAGTACATAAGCAGGATGGGCTGTTCCAAAAGGCAGAATGGTGTCCCGTGGTTAGGCACTGTGAATATCATTTTGCTGTAAGAAAAAAACTTTGCATTTGTGAACTCTGTCATTCTGCCTGCATTCCATAATTCGTTGGCTCAATGTGAAATGTTTTCCGGTGATGTCATGGAAAAATGAGAGATTATGGAAGCTGTGCCTTAATGAGAGGTGGGTGAGGGAAATGTTTACAGAGTGCTACTGAACTGAGAAGTATATACTAAAAGACCTTGACAGAAGGCAAGAAAAAGTTACCATAAAAATTGATGGCATGAGGAGTGCAGCAAATGTAATTGACAAAATGAGAAAAGGTAACAGAAACACTTTGGTGCTTCTACTATTGTTTGTACTCCTACAATGCAAAATAAGCATTCTGCTTATGCAAAACAGCTTATTTTAGACAAATAAACTTCCAGAGCAGCTATGTTTTTAGGTGCGTGAGAACATCAGTCTCCAGTCGAGATAGGTGGAAACAAGGCCGTCTTATATAGTGTATGTTATCTGTGATAAATACAGCAGTCCAGGGTGAGTGAAAGAAGAGGAAATAGAAAATGCTCCTGGGTCATAAATGATTATCACAGTTAGGGAACTAACTGATAGCTACAGAGGTATTGGAGTCAGAGAGGCAGAGTGTAAGAAAAGAAATGAAGGAACACTGCTAGTGTTAAGGAAACTCAGCAATGGGGGAACAACAAAAACCTCACTTGTGGATTTCTTGCCAATTTATTTGTATTTCAGTTATGACTGCTGATTATCACTCTGTAATCCTGTTGCTGCTACTCCTGCCTGCAGGGTCATGCCAGGCTATAAAAAAATAAATGAGCAGAAAGGAGAGAAGAAAAAAAACCAACCAAATAAACAAAAAACCCCAAGTAATTAGGCAGTAAGTGATACTGAGATTCATTAAGTGATACTGGCTTTAGTAGGACTTTGACAGCCATTTGGTATCCACAAAAATAATTTCCCATGTTGATAAGCCAAAACCAGCACCTGATACATGAGCTGTATCAATGTTCTTTATAACATCTGTAAAGTAGAGATTGTCCATTTCTTACATTTCACGGTTTACCTCAGAAAACCCGTAGAAGTGTAACATGAGCTGTGAAGATTCTCAACAGGGGAAGCATTTTAGCTGGATATTGTGAAAATCTAGGAGTTTCACTTCAAGTCACATAGCAATTACATTATTCTACTAATTCATATCTGTTCTCAAGAAAAAAAAAATGTGTTCATATGAATAAACAATCTCTAAATTGTCATGATTACAGAAAATAAAGTGAAGTGTGCCAAAATGAAGATACCTACTAACATGAAGCAAAAAAACTTCTGTGTGCTGGCCCATTGTATCTTTTTGTAGGGAAGTACTTTTCCTCTGAACTTGTCCCAAAAGCTTTGTCTGAATCATGGTTCACTAAAACCAAAAAAGTTATGAGAAAATCATATTTTCACCTAATGTTGTCACCAAGAGGAATGTAATCTTTTCACTGAAAAGGCACGTAGATGTTCTGGAAGAGACGAAAGAAGGTATTAGTTTACAGTAACTCTTCCTTGGAGTGATAACTGAATCTAACAAAACAAACTTTAGCGTTAATTGTCCCTGCTGATGTCTAAGGCTTTAATTATATTATTGTCATACTTACATAGTGCCCATATAGATTCCTTTTTGCCCTTGAGTGTTATAAATACTCATGGGCAAAATATGAGTGGTTTTAAATATGAGTTTATAATATGAGTGTTTTATATACTCATATAAAATACAATCTAAGAGAAAATTTATTTCCATTAAGATTTTTGTAGTCACATAGCACATTTAAGGGACTATAGTAACTGCAGTACGTTCTGATGTCGAAAAAAAATATAGAAGATTAGATGATAATGGATGATTTGAAGAGTTAGCAACTCTCCTCGGGACTCATTCCACTTCGTCAACATCTGCCTTGCACTGGGCAGCCTGCACTGAATGCAGTGACCCACCTGTGCTCTCACAAGTCCCACAGGGCAGTGACCACTTTCCTCAACCTGCCACTGTGTTCTTCCTACTGCAGCCCACCCTGCCACCAGCCCCAGGGCACACTGCTGACCCATGTTCAAGTTATTGCCCTCCAGGACCCCTGCCCTGCACTGCAAACCCCCCAGATCCCCCATCCCCCAGCTCCCCCATTTCTCTGAGGCGAGAGGTGGCTCCCAGGTTGTACTGGGGCGGGGGGTTATTTCACCCCAGGTTAAGGACATTGTATTCCTTCCAAATGAACTTCACGGGGTTTTTAATCTATCTACTTCTCTGGCCTCTCAAGAGTTCTCTGAATCTCAGCCTTGCTTTCCAATATATTATCAGCCGTTTTCCATCACAATTTCTGAGAGTGCACACCAGTCCTGTGCCTTTTTCCTTAAGACATTACGTAATTTTGCCTCCAGGATTGGCTCCTTTGTTAGGTCTTTCATAACCAGACATTGCTGAACTCTGAACATTGACCCACCACCGTTTGAGCCAGATGAAGCCTCCACAATTTGAAAAAGATAAATTTATTATCCTGATTTTTATTAGATAATTTTACTAAACAAGCTGAATGGGGACAGAATAAGCTAATAGTAAAGACTACGGAAAACAGACAAAAAAGTTGTAGGTTGGTAAAAGTACCCCCAAGAAATAAAAAGGATTCTGTTATTAACTTTAAAACTGGAAAAAGCTTAAAATCTTATGTAATCTCAGAGAGTTAAGAAAACACCTTTTACCTCAAAAACCAAGTTTGGTTCTTTGGGGGTTTCCTGTTGGTTTTATTTTGGAGTTTTGCTTGTTTTCATGGTTGTTTGCTTGTTTGTTTCTTTGGAGTGCCTATTTCTTTGTTTCTTTTTTGTTTTATAGGTGGGGATGTTTCAAAACAACAGAACAAATTTTCCCACCTCTTAAAATGGCTTTTTTAGGAGCTCAATAATCTCATTCCTTTCTTTCTCCTGAGACCAATGTCAAGTTCCTACCTTTTATGGTATCTATACTCCACTTCATTTTAAGATCAGATCTCTCCAGCTCAGATCCCCTCCCTTTCTCTTCATCCTCTCTCCATAAATATAAACTCAAATATTTACTGGTTCAATGGAACAAAAAAGCAGCAGGGAAAAGACTCTTCCAGTAGACAGAGAACTGTCTATATACTTCATCAGGAAATATCTATTAACCCTCTTTGTGACAATAAAAGTGGTTATAAAAGAAGAGGAAGATTAAATATTTTTCATCCTTCTCTTTATAATACAAGAAAATTGACATAATTTTTAGCATAAAGTTTTAAAGTGAGAAATTAAGAAAATGTTCCTTATCAAGTTCAGGAAGAGAATACTAAATTATCAGCTTAGTTTTTATTTTTTTTTAAACAAGAAAGTGATGAAAAGAGCTACATGTAAATATCTCAACTATGTCATGTTTCATAACTATCTATACCATGATCCATTCTCAAGACACTTATTGTCTGGCCTGAGAAACCTCAAGATACCATAAAAGAAAGCGTCATGTCTCTGTTTCTAGGGTTTTGACAGCCAGAAACAAACAGAGACTCAGGACAGATGTTGCAGAAAAGCTTTGCACACAGCAGGTCTAGCTGCATACAAAGGTCTTTCAGGAATTCTGGACTGCAGCAATTATTTTATGTTTTTCATTGGTTAATGGAGTGTGCTTTTGGAGAGGGTCTGACTTTAGAGAGTCACTGAGGGTGTGGAGCAGTTCTTGTTGTGTCAAACACTCCTGTTGCAACCTGCAAAAGACTGACATCCCTTCCAACCCAAATTATCCCATGAGCCAATTGCAACTTACCACCTCAGAAATACTGAGGCTCTCTTAACTAATTCTAGCTGGGTCTGACAATTGTAGTACACTGCTGTGTGTCACAGGGAGAAAACAGATATTTGAATCATACATGAAAACATAGAACACGTAAGTCTGGAAAGGACCACTGGAAGTCAACTTGTCTGAGCTCCTTGTTCAGTCAGGGTCATCCTAGAGCCTCTTTCTCAGGGTTGTGTCCAGGAGGCTTTGGAATATCTCCAGAGGAGAAGACTCCACAACCTCTCTGGGCAACCTGTGTCTATGCTCAGTCACACCCTCACAGCAAAAAGTTTTTTCCCAGTTCAACTAGAGCCTTCTGAGTTCAGTGTCTGCCTGTTGCCTCTTTTCCTGTTTCTCAGCACCACCAGGAGGAATCTGATCTAGTCTCTTTACATCCTTCTTTCAGATACTAATATTGATGAATTCATGAATATTCAATAGTTTAGCCTATTCTTCAAGCTAAACAGGTCCAGGTTTCGCAGCCATTCCTTGTAAGAGAGATGCTCCAGTCCCCTAACCATCTTTGTGGTTCTGTGCTGGACTTGCTCCAGGAGCTCGATGTCTCTCTTATACTGAGGAGCCCAGAACTGGACACAATGCTCCAGATGTGCCCTCAGGGGAGCTGAGTGGATGGGCAGGACCACCTCCCTCCACCTGCTGGGATCTTCTTCCTAATGCAGACGAGGATGAAATCAGCCTTCTTGGCCATAAGGTCGCACTTATATCCATGCTGGCTCATGGACAGGTTGCTGTCCACCAGGTCCTCCTCCACGGAGCTCCTTTCCAGCAAGTCAATGCCCAGCCTGTTCTGGGGCAAGTGATTCCTCTTGAGAAGCAGGACCCTGCACTTGCCTTTGTTGAACTTCAGACAGATCTCTGCTCATCTCTCCAACCTATCAAGATCCTTCTGAAGGGCTGCACAGCTCTCTGAGGTATCAGCCACTTCTCCCAGCCTTGTGCTTTCAGCAAACTTGATAAGGAGGCATGTATCCTTTCCTCCAAGTAACTGAAGGATAAGTTAAACAGTATTTGGTCTTGTATTCAACTGTCTTAGCAATAATAATACCCAAATAAGTCCCAACACTAGACTTGAGATTATATTTCAACCCTACATTGCTATTACTCTTTGAATCTTTAATCAGAACAGCCTTTTGCCAAGTATTTTGAACATGCATTTTAAAGTGATGTTGAAATACTCTCTTCTAAAGATATACTCTATTCTATTTTAATAAGAATTAAAAAGATGTTCTATTTGCTATATGGTATATGCAGATCCTGCAGTTGTACTTCCTGCAGTTGTACCTCCATTTACCTATGTGAAAATTAGACACAGGAGAGTATTTTAAGAGTTTTTGCCTGGTCACTTGCAAAGATTTATCAATGAATTTATGTGTACAGGAAGCCCATACAAGACAAAGAACAACAAAAACACACACCCAACCCTCTAAACTGAATTACCTGGAATTTAGACAACAATATTAATGGAGTACAGTTTTAGGGCAGAAACTAATAAATAGACCAGATGGGAAATCTAGGAAGGCAGGATGTAATTATCCAAACTGGACTTTCATCAGGAGACCAGGACTGGCATAATCGTTCTGGAAAAAACAGTGGAATCTCTAATGACCAAAAGTGGCATTGACAATGTTTTTTCTCAGCATCTGCCATGCAAGTGTCTCCCCATGTGTTCATGGGACATCAGCCTGACGGTGATTCAGACAAATCTGCCCATGAACCTCTGTTGAAACACCATTTAAACTGGATGAAATATCACCAAGACAAACATAGGATGTGAAGGAAATCTGTCACAACTCCTTCAATTTGTTTTTTCTTAGGCTCTCAGTTTAAGGAATACAAGGAATGTCATCAGGAAGCATGGCCATGGAGAGTTCAAGTCTCCCACATGTTCTGTGGAAAGATGTTTGCACAAATGTTCACATTATACTTGCAAGTCACTCTTTGTAAGATTTTCAGCCATCCAAATAAGGAATAGAAACAACTTCATGCAATTTATGCAATCATAAATTACTGTTAGTGAAATCTTACTCAAGGCAAATATGCTGAAGTCTGTTGACATAAGTTGATCAAACAATTCTCCACAACCAGATTTCTAAAAATCAGTCTACTCGTGGGTAATTTACAAGTAGGAAAAGGTCACGCTTTGTTTATAAATGATTCATTATACATACTCTGCTCAGCGCAGCTCATTCAGTCCATTAATAAACAGCACAGATGACAGTCTAATATTTTTTAATTTTTTTTATATATACCCTTTCAGACATCTAGCTTTTATTTCAAAGTTTCAGGAGTCTTCCTAGTTAAGTTACTGATAAGGTGCCCAGTGTTAAAAAAACACCTAATTTTCCACAGCCTAAGCCTTCCATCACCTCTCTCAGTAAAAAAAGATGCTGGTGAATTAGTCAGAGCCAAATTCCAAATCCAAGGATTCAAGCACTTTTCCTTGAGTTCCTTCACATTTAATCCCCATGATCTGGTCTTGAGCATACCTAATTAGAGCTCACACACTATCACAGTGTCAGAGTGCCTTGACATGTGCTGGCTTGTCTCATTTAAAGTTTGATTTTGCAGTACTGGAACCTACAGAAACACTTCCCTTGACATCTCCAAAGGCTGCACAAGCCCATTATGCTTCATAAGTAGAAGATAAGTTTAAACTTATATCTCAACACATAGTAGAGCTTTTTTTTTTTTTTTTCTGTAAGAAGTACCATTTACTGAGAGCAGCTTTGTACTGCACAAGATCAAGTTTGAGTGGTTTTAAGAAGCCACCTCATGTAGAGCCCATTACAGTAATCCAATTTTGATGGATGAAATTCAAGCATACATGCTCTCCTGGTGATTTCCTGCCCTGAAAATATTTAAATACAATGAAAGAATTAGAGTATTAAACAAATTTCCCTTTTTGATATTCAATAGGCAATGAAATAGGAAACTCCTAAATGCATGGCAGAGCCCTTATACTTTAAGTTCTACAGTGCATATGCATAAGCAGCTCACCACCAGCGAGACTTAACAAAGTCATTCTTAACAGACACTCTGAGTGCTTTGCCTTGCTGAAATACTGACCTTTTTCTACCTTATAATCAACATTTATGGATAGCATGTCCCTCTGTGACCAGTCCTGTACCACTTCTGTGCTCTGCATGTACCACTTGCACAAAATGCCAAAGGAGTTTGCTCTTTTTGAAATACCATCTGAAGAAATTGGGCAATTATATGAAACATTCTCCATAAAAACAAAGCGAGTCTTATTGCCAGCTTTGCACTTGGAAGGGGATGTTTCATGTTAATAACACCAAAATCCTTTCCTGTAGGTATTTCATCACAGGAAAATGGTATCTGGACAGTATACTGATAGGCAAACAAGAAAAGGTTATGAAAAACCAAGACTAGAATAGCTCCCTGCTTTTCTCAGGTACAAGCTATAAGAGAAAAGGGAAGGAAAGATTCCGGGAAGGGAAGGTTCCAGGAAGGTTCCAGGAAGGGAGAGGAAGGTTCCGGGAAGGGAAGGGAAGGGAAGGGAAGGGAAAAGGCGATCCACATAATTATATAGCAAATATTAAAATTAGAGGACTTAATCCAGTGTGATGTGACAACAAAATGCTACCAGATGAGGCTGTATCACTAACTCTTTACTGAAGATTATTTTTTTCCCTACTGAATAATTTTAGAGTAGAGAATGAATGTTGTTCCGATGCAAACAACACTAACCACATCAATGAAGGAAATATAACATTCATTCTATTTATCATATAATGAATGTCACATTCCATGTTGGATTGGTATGGATCCATGTTGAATCCATAAAAAGAACCACAGAAAAAGCAGAGAGAACAGGGGCAACTGGCCTAATTTAGTAGCCCATAACTATACTATCAAAGTCACAGGGTAGAATAATTATATTTAATAGAAACCACCCATGATTTGAAATTGCTCTCATTTTAGGAATGCAAGGGTTGCACAGTTCAACTTGAAATATTTAAATTATTCGGTGTCTCATGGTAATCAGATAAAAGATTTTGCATCATGGTAGAAGAAACAGGTTTTGGGAAACACACACATAGTATTAAAAAATATATGCCATAGAAGGAGGATAGATTAGATAAGTTTTGATTCTCAGCACAGCTGAATTGGATAGAAAGCTTCATGAGAAAAACACTATAATAAACTCCACTTTGAAAATTAACATATTGATTAAACTAGTGGGTTTTGATCAGGCATTTACAGGACACTCGCTTCTGTCTAAAATAAATACTGTCATTGTTTTTGTGGAATAGCTTCAGACAGCATTTAGAGGTCAACACAAAATTTAGATTTGGTACAGGGTTGCCCAGCAGGAAAAGCTTAGGAGGCGGAGCATTGGGCTGCCTAGAACAACTTTTGACAGTAAACTATTTCTGCCCCTTAAAGACATGACAGTTGTCATTTGATTGTTCCATTTTTATCTTAGCACTGGAGAGTCTCTCAATCTCTTTTGCTTGGTTTCACAGTGACCTGATCCATACTTGTATGCAAACTTTTAAATATTTTTCATGGCATTAATTGAGAACCATACTAGGAACTGTCATTCTGTATTGCTCCTAGCTTCCTGGTCATCAATAAACCCAGTCTTTTAGGAGCAACATCCCAAAGCAGAACAAACAAACATTAGTGCTTATTACTTTTACAAACAGAAGAAAAATCCACAGATGGCTCATTTAAAATTCTGGGAATGTACTCCTAATGCCAGTAGTAGCCAATAGTAGACAATTACCCTTACTATTCCCAACTATGACAACACTGTGATAGTAAAAATAATGATTTGCAGGATATCCATCATTGCACAACTAAGGATTGCTCCATAACATAAAAACCAACACATTGTTTGACTGAAGATTTTCAAAAAGATTTGGCAGAAAATAATAGGTGGGAAGAATTATTGAAATACTGACATCTTGAAATACAGAGTTGTCATCTTCTGAATGTTTAATCTCTACAAAGATGACATTCATCAGGTAATTTAACTCTAAATAGTACCCTTGAAAGTTTTTTTTAATATTTAGATACAGAAACCTGTCCAAGAAATCTGTAATAAAAAAGAGAGGTGTAGGCAGAACAACAAAATATGCATTATGGTAGACTTGCAAAAGTGCAGCTGATATTAAATATTTTTCTCTTCATTTATGAAAAACAGATATACAATGACAAACTACTCAAAGGAAAAGAGAAAAAACTGTTTTATTTATTAAATGCAGTATTTAGTCTCAATCATTTATAGCAATGGATTCTTATCTATTATAATAATAGCTTGTAAACAGAAATTTAGAAAAATTAAATGCATATATGCTTATATTGATATACCAATATTAAATACAAAATAATAACACTCTAGGTATATGATTGTAAATTACACTTTGGGAAAACAAACATAACAAAAAGTTCCAGAAAGATTATATTGCCATATACCAATATTTTTAAATAGTTTTTTTTTTTTTTATTGCAGCACATCAAACATTCGTTGCTGCAATGAAGATTGAAACCTACAAAGCTTCAGGATGGTTGATGATTGTATCTTTCTATGGAAAGATCTGATGCACCTTTTTCCACTTCATCTTACACCTTTCAGCATCAGTTATCTTCATTTTTACAAGGCAACAGTAAACAAACTTTTAAAATTACATTATTCCATCTGAAAGTAAAGAAAAATAAGAACATTTCTACCAAGGAGACAACCAAAATTCAGATCATCTGGAGTAAGCCAAGTGCAATGCTTTGTTGTCTGATACCCTGCATAGATGGAAAACTTAGATTCCTCTATTATTACCATGTGCTTAGCAAAAAAAGAGAATTTAGTGGATTGTATTGGATTTTGCTGAGAGAGAGTTAATGTTCTTCACAACTAGTATGGGGTATGTTTTGGATTTGTGCTGGAAAGTACTGAAAACACAGGGATGTTTTTGTTATTGTTAATCAGTGCTGGCATGGAGTCGAGGTCTTTTCTGCTTCTCACCCCACCCCATCAGCGAGAAGGTTGAGGGTGCACAAGGAGTCATAAGGAGATGCAGCTGGGACAGCTGACCCCAGCTGACCAAGAGGTTATCCCAGACCATATGGCATCATTCTCAGCTTATAAACCTGGGGAAGAAGGAGGGGGCAATATTTGTAGTGGTGGCATTTGTCTTCTCAAGTCACTGTTCCCTGTGGTGAGCCCTGCTTCCCTGGAGATGGCTGAACACCTGCCTGCCAATGGGAGATGGCAAAATTAATTCATTTGTTTTTGTGACTTTCCCTTTATCTTTTAAACTATATTCATCTTGACCTATGGGTTTTCTCATTTTTGCTCTTCTGATGCTCTCTCCTGTCCCAACTCTAGAAAATGAGCCAGCAGGTGCTTCAGGGTAGCTGCTGGCTGAGGTTCAACTACAACATGTATCCAGAGTGGCAAAGGCACATTTAATTTGGTTACGCTATTATTAGTTACTTCATTAATAAAATAATCCTTATTTTTTCATGTCTTAGAGGCTTGATTTATTTAAAAAAATTATGAAAAATATTCTAAAAACCTATTAAAGAGACTGCTTCCCTAACTCTAATTTTGCAACACCTTTCTCCTTTCTAATTGAGTCTTTTATCCATTTTTGGCTGTTGACTCTTTCGTTCAGGCCAGTAAAAGAGTTTTAAAGAATTTGCTTTGCCGCAATGCTTGTGACAGAGCCAATTTGTTGCAACAGACATTTCAGCATTCTGTGCAGTGGCTATCAGAGCAAAGCAAAACATACGCAGTCTTAGAGATACTGTCTTAAAATCTGGCACCATGCTCCAAGACGGATCTGTATAATGCATCCTGTCCCTAAACACGACTCTGTGTCATGTCTGTTAACTCAAAGGTCCTTTTAAAAACCAACCTGAATTCTACATTTTGTTGGTTTTATAATCAAATTCCTTATAATCAAAACAGGTATTTTAATTCAGTATTTTGCTGTCTGCTGCAATCCACTATTACCTCAAAGAGATATATAGAGAGATATATCAATATGTCAATTATCTTTAATTAAATGAATATCATCTCTTTAGAATAAGATCTTTGCCAGAATATGAAAAGAAGTGTTGCAAGTTGGCTAGCCAACCTTTCATCAATTGGCTGATTGCTGACAGCTCAGTGGTACATGAATCAAGAGCCAGAATATCATTTGCTAACATATTGGGAAAATTATTTCTGGCACCAAACTGCACCTGCATGTTATAAGAAAATGCTTTTAGACATTTCCACAACCAGAGCAATGAGGCCAACAGAACAAATCTGGTTGTCAAATCTTGTATGCATGTCACTGCATTAATAATGCATTAATTTGATTTCTCTAGATAAATCTTTGTGAACAAAACTAGGAACAGCAAATTGATAAATTTTGAAAGCCAGTAGACAGCATTTATGAAAGACTCTATGTAGTTTAAAGGCTGGAAACCACTAATGAATGGAAAAAATAAGGACTTCTATGCATATCTCCCTAGTGAGGGACGTTCCTCCCTGAATCCTTAAAGTGGTAAGACTGAAGATGCATGTTTCAACAATTCCCTATTGCATAGCTAATTCAAGCCTTTCATCCCCTCTTCACAGTGCAAAGGTGCCCTTACATATTTTTGCAACCCCACTCCCAGACAGTGTATATAACTTCAGGTCTATGACTTTTCCTACAGGACCAGGAAGCTAAAAGTTAGGTGTCTTTAGAACAGTTTTTTTTTTTTTTAATTGAGTATCTAAGTGAGAACTTATGGGGAGAACTAAGAACAAGTGATATCACTTCTGCAATCTCAGGCACTTTATTGAGATACCCAAGAAAAACTTTCTTAGATTCCTTCAGTGGAGAGAAAAAACACTCCAAGAAGCTAATGTAGCTTATTAAAATCAGTATCATCATGCTGTCTTTCTTCATGGAATACTAACTTTATTGCAATGGGTTCTTGACTTTTGTGCCTCACTTAGATAGTAAGAACCTTTTGTAGATATCCTCGGGCAAATTATCAGCTAAATAATTTTATCCATGTACATCCCACTGTGCTATGGCAGTAATCTCCTTTCCTTCAGCGTGGATTCACTAAGGAGAAATCATGCTTCACCAATCTGATAGACTTCTGTGATGACACAGCAGGGTATGTCAATGAGGGGAGAGCAGTGGAGGTTGTCTGCCTCAACTTCTGCAAGGCTTTTGAAAATGTTTCCCATAATATCCTCTTAGGTAAGCTCAGGAAATCTGGATTAAGTGAACGGACACTGAATTAGATCCAGAACTGGCTGAATGGCAGAGCTCAGAAGGTTGTGATCAGCAGAGTAGAATCTAGTTGGAGGCCTGTAGTCAGTGGCATTCCCCAGAGATAAATACTGAATCCAGCCTTGTTCAACTCTTTTGTCAGTGACCTGGATGAAGGGATAGAATGTGCCCTCAGCAAGTTTGCTGATGATGTGAAACTGGGGGAGTGGCTGACACACCTGAAGGCTGTGCTGCCATTTCATGGGACCTTGATAGTCTGGAGAGCTGGGCAGAGAGAAATCTAATGAGGTTCAGCTGGGGCGAGTGTTGGGTCCTGCACCTGGGGAGGAATAACCAGCACAGGCTGGGGGCTGACCTACTGCAGAGCAGCTCTGCTGGGAAGGACCTGGGAGCATTGGGGGATGAAAAGTTAATCATGAGACATATTATTTCATTATTTTTCATCCTTTCTAACTAACACTATGTCTGAGGATACCTATTTAAGTCTTTGCATCTCACTTCCAGTCGGTTATGAACCATTAATTAGACTAGTGCACAGGAGACTAGTATTTGGACTGCCCTGTGTCCTTTTGGTCTCAAGCTATATGAAATGTCCTTAATGGACAACTAAGTAGGCAAAAAAAAAAAAATTCTAATACTTCCTTTCCTATTTGAAGGAAGGTGAGTAAGCACAAGAGACAAGCAAGTAATTTATAGTTAAACATTTTCCTTTGATCTGTATATTGCTTTTTCTATTTCAGGCTAATTTGATTAAGTACACACAAAGGGGGAGCCAAAGGAGCAAGGTTTTTTCCTTAGGCAGCTAGCCAGGAAATGCAGTAGTAGAGACATAATTTATTATTGTTATTATTATTATCATTATTGATCAATCTCCAGCTGATACACATAACTGATTCAAAATACCAGAGGAGCTGAATTAAATCTGAAATATTTGAAAATACTTAATATGGGGTTTTCCAGCACTAAAGGCTTGAATAGTTTCAACTGCTTTCATACTACTGAAAATGTAGGTAGAATTGTATTATGGCTTCACAAGTTATTTTTTGCCAGCTGAACTTCAATTACTGACAGTATGGATGCTGTTACCCCACTGCAAATATGAAGAAAAATGCTCTAGCTTATGTCCTCTCTTGTTAAGACTTAAGCAAATGCATTTCATATTACATTTCCTGTGAGTTACACAGTCAAAGTACAAAGTAATTACTACATCCGATTTAGTCATCTAGATGCCTTTTATAAAGCACAGGGAGGAATAGCAGCTGTGTGGAGTGATTCATCTCATTCTAAAGTAGACAGTTAAAGTATATCAGAAGAAATATGCCTTAAAAGTACCTATTTCTTTTTTACTAGGGGGCCTTCCATTTTAGATGCAGACATCTCACCAAATTTGTGAAAGACAAACACAGTCACAACATCTCAGCTTACACATGACAATTAATCTCTAACAATAATTTATTTGTATGTTTGAGAAGACTTTTTCTATGTAAAGACAGAGAAATGTACTGCTGGCTCCAAGCACTTATTGGTGATGTATACACCACATTGCCCTGGCTGGCCTGGCTGTGAAGCATAAACAAGTGCAGACTCATGGGTTAGAGGACTGACACTGACTTCAGTCTTCTGGTGCTCCAAGGAGACAGAGGTCTGGCTAAGACCTGTGGACAGAAGCAAACCCCTGGTGCATCTTCCTAAATTGCAAATTCAGAAAACACACTTGTTTTAACTGAGTTCAGCAGGAAATATCTGGCAGTGTGACTTAGTAATATAAACAATTTGGGTCTTGCTTATATCATCATCTTATATATTTTTATGCTTTTTTTAAATGCATTTTTTTGTACTTACAAATTGGAAGAAGTTGAACAGCAGAATTGGACTAGATATACATCTTACTAGATAGGTACACTGTAGTGACAAAGGGGAGCAATTACAAAACAAAACAACAAAAGCTAAGAAAAACTCATCAATTAAGTTAGCCAACAATTTGCAAGGTTTACTCATTCTTAAAATCTCTGTTCTATCATAGAAAATTTAATCTTGATGAGTTAATCTTGATGAGTTAATTTTTCAGAAAATTCTAACTTCTCTGACTCAAAACTTTAATGTGTATAGTGTCTAGACTAAGATTTTGCCAGGAGAAATCCTGCCACAAGTCAACTATCAATGAATTTGCATCAGTTGAAAGAGGAATACCAATCGAAAGGTAAAAAATTTCTGTGCTTCATATAAAAAAAATTGTAAAGTGTTCTGTTCCAGGTAGCTTAGGAATTATTCAAAGTGGTATAAAAGAACATAAATAGCATATAATTTATCTTAAGAATTAAAATATGTCCTTTCCTGCCAAACCAAAATTGTTGTCAATGTCCTGTCTAAGACTGTGATTAATGTTATTTAGAAACAATACTGCTGAGATATAATATGTTTTGCAGGGTGGATCATGGATCTTATTTACTTAGGAGATTATCTGCTAAGTGCTGTTCTTTATTTGAATGCATAACATCATGACTGTAGCAACAGTTAAGTTGCATCTAATGATGCACTTCATTATAACTACATGTTTTTAAAGGCTTATAACTTTGTATAAATTCTCTTCTCATAATGTTACTTTCAGTCCAAAGAAGGCATTTTGAAACAGTCTGACACAACACCATTTGACTGCTTAGGATTTGCATGTTCAAAAATGTGCTACTTCTTTTGCCTCCTTCTTGATGACACATTAACATACTTGTCATCTTATGGTACTCAAAACTCACCAGATTTTTTAAGGCGCCAGCTTGCAGTTCTCAACAAGTAGAAATGCTTCTGACACATTTGGAAGAGTGCTTAGAAATAACACAGGTTTAAGTGTTGCTCAGTTAGGGAAAGGTCAGTGATACTTGGAACTGCCCAAAAGGAGCAGTAATGCTGAAGAAGATATCAAGATTTGTTACATTTTCCAGTCAGTGGTAAGAGACCAGTCCACTGGCATAGAAAATCATGCTTCTTCATTTTTCTCTCTCAAAACAAAGTAGACATAAATTTGTTTATACTGGCTGAAAAAAAAAAATTACCTGTCCTAAACAATTACTATCCTGTAAAGATACTACAGTTAAACAGGTGACCATGCATATCAACATCTGACATGTGGCCACAGCTCAGTGGGTTTGGGTCTAGGCATTCTGTGGTGAAATATGGGTCTGGACATCTAGCTGCTATTCTCACGTGATCCCCAGGGTAAGAGTTTAGAGACAGTGTCAAACAAATTAAGCACCTCAGAAAAGCAGCTGTAGAATCCCATCCAGCCTCCTGAATAATGCCAGTGAGGCACGGGCTGTCACCTCCTCACATTTGCTCAACAGAAAACCAAACCCACTGATGTCAGAGTCATTGGGAATTTGCAGATGTAAAGGGAATGGACAAAAAAAAAAAGGCAAACTAAAAAACAACATCAAGACAAAAACCTTGGGATGATTTGGTCTTACAGCAGTTGCTGAATCTTCCCAAAAATGAAGCTGTGTACACCACAGCAAGAAACAATGGTCACAAACAGAGGCAATATCACAAGAGGTATCCTCCTTTTCTTATGAGGCTGTCACTCCAAATGGCATATACTGTGAAGCAATAAGCAACAACTTCTCCAGATCCCAGAAAAGAGAGAGATAAATGGCATTGAATTGGCTGTGTCTCCCAAAAATCTCTCAAAGAAACTACAGCCACAGCAGGCTGAGCAGATGAGCCCTCAGAGACTGGGCTCAGAGTCTCAGACAGAAAAGAAAGATTTATTTCCATCTGGTAACAATGATGCTGATGTCTCAGAGAGAGCCACTGCGCTCTGCAATTCTAAAACTAGATGGACGTAATTAGCTTAATTACTCATCTGCTTATAAAATTCAAAATTTTACATTATATTTATGTTGTTATTAGAGTAATATTTGGAAGAGAAAGAAGGATGTGGGCATGAACCTTTAAAAGGCTAAGATGAGCCAAACCGAAGCAGTCACTGTCATCTGCTCTCTTGTTATATTATTCAGGAACTCCTGTTACACAGTATGGATCGCCTAGGACTTGCATGTTGAAAGTAGCAATCCTCCATCATGCTGCTTGGCACTGAGTGACTGCTGAAAAACACAGCAACCTTGGTGGTTGACAACCTCTATATATTCAGAGGGCAGCTACAGCATGAGCAGCTTATAATACAACTTTCTCCACTCTGCCTCTGTCAAAATATCACTATGCTCTGAAGCTTTTCATAGGTATACAGCATTACTAGAAATTCTACTCCTATTAAAAATCATGGTTCTCTTCAGACTGCTAAATATTGGAAGCAGCAGTAATTTGGGAGAGACAGATACTCCTGTAACTTTGAGCAGTGGTTTGGGACAGCAGGGCAGGGCAGACAGACTTCATGTTTGCAGCCATAATCTCTCAGCAAAACCAGAAAATACTGACAGGCAAATGTGGTTGTTCAACACACACTGGACCTATAGACTTCAAAGAATAAAACAAATTTAGATGCTGACCTCTGAGTCCTGAGGCTTTGTAGTTTTCACATGCAGAGTAGATATGTCTATGAAATATTTTGTTAGTTTTTACTGAAAATACCCAATTGGAATGTCCAACTTGTTGGAAATCTGAATAAGTGTAGAAATTTGTTGTTTTACTGCCACTTTTATCCCAAAACTTACTGGTTGATAATTTTTTGAAATCTTACACACTCCTTAATTCAATAGTTGATTTCTTTACAAAGTGCCTTAAATGCCTTTAAACACACTAATGTGGTTCCAGTTGCACATTTGCTCTTGCTAAGCCACGGACTAACAATTTCGTAAGTCACAAGAGCAGACTAAACTAAAAGGTGAGCATATTGTAGTTGCTAAAAGTTACATAACCAATATATATAATAAGTCAATTAATAGATTCAATGAAGGAAAGAGCTGTCTGAATTATAGCACCTTTACTTTTTTTTTCTTTCATCCCAAAAGGTGTGAATAATAGACTTGAAGCTAAATTCAGTATCTGAAGAAAGCACGCCACTATGTTAATCTAGCAGCAAAAAGAACAGTAAATATCTGTCATATAAATAATCCTTCAGGATTCTTCAGAGCATAAGATGATTGCTCATTTTGAGGTGAAGCCCTCACTCTTTAGCCACCTTCTTTTTTTTTTCCAGATCTAAATTGGTTTTCTTCCAGAGAATAACCTGCTTTATTTCACTTTCTAAATCAAATGAACACGACTGCTATGTATCCTAATTAAATTTCTGTGTCAAGGGGCATCCAAAATATGCTAGAATTTTTGAAAAGACAAATGGAAAAGCCTTGATTTGGCAAGATGTTCTTGTCAATAAAGAACAATCAGAAAGGACTCACATGCAAGCTGTAAAGCTTATCCAAAAAAGGGATCACACAGAAGGGAATGGTATTACTTTAAAAGCTCTAAAAAAAAAAGGCTCTGGACTACCTAGCAGGCAAATGAAGAATTTTTGTTTGTTTATTGTTGGCTAGGGCTTTTCATTGCATTTTACAGCATAATATGGAACCTAGGAACATGTTATAGTACTTTGTACTAGATTTTAAGACTTGGTAAGTGTCTGTATTTTGCATAAAACTATTGGATGGGGCTGTGCTTTCTGGCATAGCTTGCTACTGTTAGCATTTTAAAAGCATACTGTGCTTGAACTATGAACACACAATAATTGTTAGCTTTATGCTCCACTAGTTACTTTGTTATGGGCAATGGAATAATTCCTATGAAGTTTTGTATTGTGGCACTTTTGTCACAGTTGCTTATTAGATATGGAGCCTCATTTTGAACTTTTTATTTGCTTTCTTTGCTGTCCCTTCCATGGCATTAATAATGTACTGCAATTTAATTGAAAATTGGGCCAGAAAACATTAAAGGAAATTTCAGCGATTCCAGTCATTAAAGATTTACCCTTTCTGGCATGTAAGTGGGGTTCTTTGCTGAGTGCTTATTTATTTGATTTGTGCTTAAAGCATGTGTATATTTAAATCCATTTCATTAAATAAAGCACTGGGCAAAAAGTAGCTATCTACTTTTCTTGCAATCATCTGAAAGCACTTTAGCATAGCACTATGACATGGGTACTAATGTGTATCACAGGAAAGGGTGGGAAAATTAAGCATCTATCCAATACTTAAGACAATATCAAGTACTAAAATAGGGTTTTTAAAGCAGATTCAGATGGGGAAAAAAGAATATGAACTCAGGTTTCAAGATGTAAACTAGATAATTAAAGTTCATCCTAAAAAATTAAGACTGTACTTACTGCTTGCTGATTTTGGGGAGCTAGGAGGCCAAATGTACACTAAAAATGTACACAAAACATGTCTCAGTCATGTTTTTCATAAAGCTGATTATTTCTTTGATTCTCAAATGTTTATTCCTTTGGTCTTAGTTTCTTAAGGTTAATGAACACATCAGTCTGAACTGACAATCTTACTGAACTGACCAATTTTCCAAGTGGGTTTTGTTTAGTTATTAGCAGCAGAAGTGGGACATCAAGCGCTGTGGGACAATACTCGTGAGGGGACCCCTGACTCAGCAAAGTGGTTTTGAGCCATCTGGTTTGGTCCAGGGACCAAGGGAACTCTTCAAGGAACTCTAGCATGCCTGCCAGAAAGAGATAACTATGGAGGATATGTCTTCCAGGTAGCTCTGGCATCAGAAACACACAAGGAGAGCCACAGGCACAGTGCCCAGCACCCACTGTAGCCACCACCATAGCACATCACAGACCCTAAAGAACCTGGAGCTCCAGCAGGCAGATGCAGCTCTGCATGCCCAGTGCAGCAGAGATTCCTGGTGCTTCCCACTGAGCTCAGGGCCAGTAATGATGGGCTACTTGTCTGCAGCACGTGAGCCGTGGCAAGGGTCTGGGTCACCAGGTAGCAGAGCTGTGAGAAGAAGTCAGCGGGCTGTACAACATCAGGGATTTACATACTCAGTTGTCTTTGTGAGGCAAACAGAATTGTTTTGATTAAAAGAGATAGGCTATGATTGAAATAATTCTGAACTTTTTCCTACTTCTTGCTAATTTTTAAATTTTTTTGGTTATTAATTTCCCCTCTGATTTTAGCTGTCGGAATTTCCAATTTTAGAGAAACTGTTTCTGTCCACAACATATTCAAAATAACCAGAACTAGAGCAGCTGAGTCCCTAGAACTCCAGGTTCTCCATTCCCTAGTGAGAATCTTTGAGAAATATAAATTAAAATTAGTTTCAGTGCATTGAATTAATTATTCCATTTATTGGTTATTATCTTGCTTTGTGGTTTTACGTGCCTCTGAACTGTAGATGGAATTAGAAAAGAGAGAATCAACTAATTAATCTTGGGCTTCCAAAGGAGACAAAAGTGTTTGAAAGATGGGAAGAAAGTAAAGTAAAACTTCATCAAACTGAAAAAAAAATAATAAAACTAAAAAAAAATCTTTAAAAGATCATACAGCTATATAAAACATAAATTTAGTTCATGTTTATGCACTACAATTATTAAGCATCTGTGGGTACATCTATATTTGTATGTATAGAATTTTAATGCATTGGCAGAAAATGTCGTGTTTCTATAGCACTCTAGAGATTATGAATAAAATATTTAATTCAGGAGGTTGCAATTGCATTTCCTAAATTATTTCACTGACCTTTTCCTAACTTACTTTGGCCCACAGCAGATGTATGAACACTGCCAAAAAATAGAAACACACCATTTACCAGTCACAGAAAAAGAAAAGATAGGTGTTCAGAAGCAAGTGATATTCAAAATAGACATTATGGACAAAATGTTTAGAACTGACACATATTGTGAAAATAATTCTTATACTCGAGTAGCATATGCCATGTGTCTAAAATGAAGGATGGCAAATGAGGATCTAGCAGAGATTTTTGATAGTCATTCTGTGTAGAGTAGAACCAAGTTAGGTATGAGACTCACTAGTTTGACTCGTGTTGCAGCATAAAAAAAAAAATAATTCTGTCAAAAGAAACCACTCTGTACTAACTCTGCCAAATGCATCTTGACTCTGTGTCATAACTGCTAAAGCTTAATTTGGTTTAGGTTGGATCTAGGCTGAAGCTGGACATGAATTTTGCAATTCACATCACATGGTGATGGACTTCCTAGCCTGTGTCTCCACAGTCCAAGACATCTCTTCCCATTTCATGGTGAAGACTCACCATGGACAACAAAGCTTCTTCTTAAACCAACATCTGCACTAGTTCTGCTCTGGGTTATGTGTAGAAGTCTGTACTTGCTATCATTTGTAAAATATGTTTTCTCCTACCACAAGCAAGATATCTACAAAACCATCTGTAGAGGCCTTTCCCATTAAGGGTAAGTTGTCACACCATCTCACCTAAAAGACACAGGCTACGACCAGCACCACCTGTGGTAAGATATCTTTCTTTTTTGAAAACAGAAGTGAAGGGGGCTTATGTTTACCTGTAGTTTAAATGTGTTGGTTTACATGAAAAAAGAGAACAGTGTCTCTGGATACAGAAAGATATAACATTTTATGCAAAGTACTGATAATTTTAATGATTTATATGCATATTACCTAAATTATAACGTGCCTGGAAGATTATACTACACAGGAAACCCATCATATGTTGAACTCTTCTTATAGCCCTTCTGATTTTAAAGGAGATCTATCAAAAAACTATTCTGAAAGGGATTTTTTTTCATTAAAGTAATTAGTATTTTATATTTATTTGAAGAGGTCTAAGGCCCAAAAAAATTGTGATCTGGCAAAGCTCAGAATTGAATTAATAAACACATCCAGAACTGACTATGCACTAAAATATTTCAATCTTAGTCCTCTAGCAAGAGAGGTATTTAAGCACAAACAAATGTAGATGCATCTAGATGATCTGGCACTTTGGCTGCAGTAATTTAGTGAGATAAGATTTAATGAAGACCAAGATAATACTCAGTAGAAATATAAAAAAGAAAGCTTCTCTACTAAGTCATAAAGCAGGAGATTTAGGAGCATGCAGAGGGTAATTGTAAATAAATCAAATTAACTCCCAGTGCAATGCATTTTGAAAAGTTCCACTCTGGAATTTATATACATATGACACTGCTGTAGAGCAGGAGAAATTACTCTTGAGGTTCTACTTTGCTATTCTTCTGTAGGCACTTAAGCATAAAAAACAAGCTGTACTCACAAATGTCAATCTGTAAAATTATTATATTCAAGGAGTGCATAGGTTCTAATGCAAAGTTCCACATAGCGATGGAGAGTACTTAAAAATAAATTTAGAAATCAGTTCATAGGATTATCTGTCTGCAATATGATCCTCAGGACTTGGAAGTGTGTGAGTGTTTTGGCTTTGGTTGAGTGGGTTTGTTGTTGGTTTTTTTTGATTGGTTGTTTTAAAATTTAAAAAAATATTATTTGTATTTCTATTATAAATTGGATTAAATCCAACATAGTCTGTTACAGGCTTTGGTTAGAATTTTGAAGTGATTCAACCTGTATCTTTTTCTTAAATTATGAATACTAAACCATCAAAAGTACTATGAGTAGCTACAGTTATGTTTGAATGCAAGTTAAAACAGCATAATTGGAGTAACATGTTCATGTATTCTTAGGGTTGGCATAGTTTTCTCTCATTCCTGTGGTCTTCTACTTAGACAAGACAGAACAAACAAGCAGTATTTATTCTCACTTCTCAAGAGCAGCTTTTTAAAAATCAGAGCAAATGAAAACATATACATTCCATAAGCAGTCTTCAAATGAAAAAAAAATTGAAAAAACACCACACAAATCACATTAGTAAACTGTCAGGCCAATCTTCTACCTAAAGATGCTTTCTGTTAGTAGCACATTTCCCATCCCTTATCTTGGTTTGAAGGGCTATTTCTCTGGCCAGACTTAAAAATGTAAACCACATTCTCCCAAAATCTTCCATTCCTCCTATAATTAGAACATTTGAACTTTTCTTAAAATATTTCTGTATTTGTGTTTCCCTTGGTAATCCTCAATAGTCATTTTCCCTCAGTTTCTGAGATCATTCATTCTCCTCTACCCTAACTTTGGAAATTTCAACACCCTTTTTAGATACGCCTCCTACAGGTTCATTTTGCAGTCCAGCCAGTAGAAAAAGCATGAGCTCTTGACTCATTCCTCCAATAACTTTTTTTCCAGGCAACCTGACAGTAATTCAGCTGGTCTGGTTTGCATACTTATTTGAGAATATAATGAAGCACAGTCTGAGAATCCTTTTTCTTTTTGAAGAAAACCTAGGATCATTGTCTCAAGCTTGGCCATCTGAAGCTGGGTGAAATAAATTACACTCCATGTAGCTTAACTTTTAGTTCATAGCACAGTAACTGTATTATCCAAAAGTCAGCTTTTAAACTGCACAGGGTAGAAGATATGCTGATGCTTCTGTTTCTCCACACTTTTTCAATTGATAATCAAGTTTTTCCCTTTTCCATTTTTTAATCTATCATTTTAACCACTTTAATAATACAATACACCTCAATATTTTCATGTATCCTTTTCACACTCACCAGTGTGGTTTATGAATCATGATAAAGCCTTGGATATAAATGTGTTATCACCTTTTATTTTACAACAAAACTGGAAAAGGATAGTTTAAACTAGATATTAGGAAGAAATTCTTTACTGTGGGGATGGTGAAACCCTGAAACAAGTGGCCCAGAGAAGTTGTGGAACTTCATTCCTGGAAGTCTTCAAGGCCAGGCCGGGTGGAGTTCTGAGAATCCTGGTCTAATGGAAGGTTTCCTGTCCACACTAGGGAGTTTGGAACCAGGAGATCTTTCAGGTCATTTGCAACACAAACCATTCTATGATTCTGTGATTCCACGATCTATGTTGTCCTACAGTCTGAAACACTGAAACTCTTAAAAGGTTACAAGGCCTAAGGAAATCTGGAAAAAAAAATTTAAAAAAACCCTCAAAAACAGTACAACAAACTCAAATCACACAAAGTGCAAAAGATTATTGCTGAAATATGTGCATAATGGGGGTTTTGTGTCTGAAGTATCCACACTGCAAATATAATGGAGTAATGAGCCACCTTCAAAAACAAGCCAAGGGGCTAGGCAAAATACTGCACATGGCAATACATAGTACTGGTAAGAAGGCATTGTTCCTAGACTGGAATGACCACAAGTTCACTAACCCCTTTTGTTCTGGCAACAATGAAACCCCTCACAGCAAAATGATGAACCCTTTCTAGAGAGAGGGCCTATGTCTCTAGTTGAGTGCTCCTGAGAAGATTACAATTGGCTATTCGAGTAATCTGGTCTGGCGGAAAGTGTCCATGCCCATGGCAGGGGGATAGGAAATAGATACTCTTTCAGTCCCTTCTAATCCAATCCATTCTATATTTTATGCCATTTCCATGATGTTGAAAGTTCCTCCTGGGGAATTCTTGCTCTAAAAAGAGAAGGTTACCTCTCCTGTTGCCCAAATCTTTAGATGTTATCCAGGTCTGCTTACAAAGTAAGAGCAGCTCTTTGATATTCCCATTCAAGTTTCCCTAACCCGGGATGCGCTTAATACTGCATGTGTATTTGCGCAGCATGTGTATGCTGCACGCACTGAAAACATGGGGATCAGAATCAGCACCTGCCTGTACTGCTTCTGGAGGCACATTTTGCAACATGGGACTAAGTTTTGGCATACTATGGGTCAATTAAGAGAGCCAGCTTCTGAGCCTGATCCTTGGGCACTGATTAGGGGTCATGTCTTTCCCTGGCTCTGTGTTTGGACATTTCAAACAGCTCTGTTGAATACAGACCTAGGGAGGGGTTTGCTCTGTGCTGAACTGATGGAAGCCATCTATACACGCCATATGGAATCAAGGCCCAGGTTTGGTTCCTGACACTCTCTGTTACATGTTTTAGACATAAATCTGTCACTTCAAATGTGACTGTGTCCGTCTGCATAGCAATCTGCTCTGACAAGGGTAAAGCAAACAGAGTGGGAAAGCTAAGAAATATTTCAATCCTGTATGCTAGATTGGGCATGGTTTCCTCTCTTGTTGTTTTGCTATCTAGATGGTTTACTCCAAATGAAAGTGAGGTGCTTTAGCAAAGCACAGTGGAAAGGATGAGCAACCTGGTCACTGGGAGAGAGAGAAGCTGGCAAGGATGCAGCTGGAAGATATAAGCAGGATTTTACAGATTAAAGAGAGGTAGCAGACAGACATACATGCACAGGGCAATAGTTTGTGAAGCAACAGAGAGCAGCACAGGATGATAATCACAAGAACTACCAAAACAGTCTGTGTAATTGCTATTGTATCTCAGTTTTGGAGAATAATCATTTTTTATCACAGCAGCAGTGCCTTGCAGAGAAGCTGCAGGGACAAGAAACACATTTACCCTGACCTGGCACAGATGTCTCAGATACTGACATCTACACTGCAGGCACCTGAATGTGCTTTAGTGAACTCCAGCTTTAAAATTAGCTGAGGAAAATGCTGTCCTGAAAATCATATTCTTTAACTAAAATACTGCAAAGGCAAAAATTTCATAAATTTAATTTAATCTAGCTAAGGTTTACAGAAGACTTACTTAGGTAGAAGAAACAACATGATAGAGGGAACAATAAAAAACTCCTACTGTCAATGTGAGAACATGGCCTCATTTAAATAAAAGGAGACTATTCTTGAGCAGTAGGCAGATACCTGTTGAAAAGTTGACAATTCTTCCATTAAACCTAGCAGGTTTTATCTTTGCATCTGGCACTATGCATTACATTTATTTTGACAGAAACTGAGATATTGGGAGTATGCATAAGATGATAAAATCCAACATCAAGATGAGTTGCTGAAAGGTAAGCTCATTAAACAAAATTAAATCCATCTTACTAAACAAGGTTCAAAGTCAAAAAGCAATCTAGGAAAATATCAATGAAATTGGTTACCTTTCTAGGGAGTAAAACCATAATTTGTCCAAAAAAGAAGAAAAATAATAGTATTGCTAACACTGCTGCTGCAGGTTTTTTCAGCATGTGTGAGTAGTTTTAAAATACATTCTTGTGATGTGGAGTCAGGGAAGGAGACAAAAAGATGATGAGTGTGAGGTAAAACTGATTGTGCATGAGATGAATACTTTCCATTCGTCCCAGTAGTGCAGTTGAGGGTAAGTGCAAGCAAACAGATTTATTCACTTCTAAATTGAGCAGAAGACAGTTTATTTGTTTACTGTATTATAGGAGCACATGCAATTTAGCTAATGTGCTTCTTTGTTGTTGGTTTGCTTTGGTTTTGCTTTTTTTTTTAATGTCTTTAAATTTGTGCTGCTGCAGGTCTCCCTGGGAAAAAGCTTTGTCTAACAATGCCTCGAGGAAGATGTGCATTGAGGCTGTGAACGTCTGCTTGAAGTAACTATTAGCAAAGAGTAATTTTTGAGGAAGTTTATGTTCAGTGGTCCTAACTAACAACTGGTTGATAATTCTGTTGGGGATACCTTTTGCGAAGTGCCCTGTAACAATATGCTTTTCCCCCCAGGGTTTTTATACAGTTCATGGAAATCTCTACTTTTAACAGCATGTAAGGAAGAGAATTCCCTGAAGGCACAGGAAATTGCTATCTGAGCAAAGAAGCAGCCCTCAAAAGAAAAACATTCTTCCTATTTTCTTGTACCGGGGTTTAGTCCATTTGACCTGAAAACAAGCTTGATTTGTTCAACAGTATAAGTAAAATGCCCAGTTAGGGAGAGGGGGTTTCTCATCTTGCCTAAAACATTAGCCTAGACAGAAATTCTCACCTGGTAATTGTGTCAGTTCATCTATAGTAACTGATTTTTAATAAATTATAATTTCAATAAAAAGTTGAGTTGAACATAAGCTAACTTCAATCTTAAATTTAAATAGTTGTACATTATTTGAATTCTTATGCATATATGAAAGTAGGCAGTAACAACATTTGTATGTGAAATTATCTGTTGCCCAAGATGAGAAAGAGTTACAAGAATGGCCAATGTAAAATGAGGTATATTCATCAAATGAAAAGTGAAAGTCTACTGTGCTGGTAAATCCTCCCAGTTCATTTGATTTCATGACTCCTCTGATTACTTTTCAAAATCCTGTATCGTCAGTTATGTCAGAAATACACAGATTAAATTACATTGCTGGCATGCATTGACATGAAGGAATCTAACCTCCTCAATGGTGCATATTACGTAAAATATATTAAACACTTTCTTTCTATTTTATGTGATTAATTAAAAGTAAATTAAATGTTGCATTGAAAAATTAACAGACTATCTTCATCTAAAGTAATGGGTCACAATTCTACCAACATGTACTGGTTTTGACTGCTCAAGATTATTAAAGTTTCTTTTTGGGGGGGAGAGGGGTGAGGAAAGATACAGGAAGGAGAAAAAATCACCAAGAGTGATTGAAGAGAAAAAAAAGGTCAGAATTTAGGCCATAAGTATCTGCTGAACTCTCTCCCAGGTGTAATATTCAATCAGCAGCTATTTAATCTGTGTTGGTAACATACATTTATTTTTGTTATGGACACTGCTGTAGCATGAAATTGGAAGAGGATTTCCTTATAGCTGAAATGTATTACAATAATTTTGTAGTGAAAAACGAAGTTCCTACTAGCTGGAAGTTTCTTCCTTTTTTTATTATTCTTCTCTCTGTTCAGGGACAGAGTAACACTGTGTTGTTTTGGTGTGTCTTCACTTCTAGTGTTTTCTTTTGTAGGGTTTGGAGTTAAGTGAAGAGTACAAACACAGACATTGATCTCCAGCTTCTTATTTGGAGGGCCAAATATTTAGGTCTTTTTAGGGCTAGACATTTCCTGGCAGCATGTGTTGTATGGGAAACCACTTGGCTTTACAGCCAGTTAAAGGCCAGACACCAGTTATACTGCTTTTTATGTGAGGTTTCTTGTGTTTCACTAATCCTCAAGGAAGAAAAGGGATCTGGGAAGAGGTTTACCCAGCCAGTACATAAGGAGACAACACCGAGAACAGCAGCAGTCTCCTGAGCCTATGAAATCTGAAACTCTGCTTGGTCCCTATAGAAAGAGCAGCCTAATTCATCCAGGAGGTTGATGGTGATAGCCATGTGCCAGCATTCCCTCCTCATCTCACATGATGGGCAGAGAAAATTGCCACTACTGTAAATATTGCCAGTGTTCATTATTTATCAGTTTTAGGGTTTACAAGTACATAAGAGAGAAAATCTGATAAAGCAGATCTATCATCTTCTCAAGACATTCAGCATTCAGAAAACTTTACTTGCATTGTAATAGAATTTTACAAAATCCTGGGACAATATGCTGAAGCCTGTCTAGATCTTCAGTTCTGTTTGAGACTTGTCTGTGTAATTCTTCAATTACTGATATTTTTCTAACATTAGGCTTGAGTCCACTGAACTTTTTGGCAACACATAATTGTTTTATTTTTTAAGTGATAATATTTAAAATCATTTGTGTTCTGTAAAAATCTAGACAATAACCACTGAGAATCTCAAAAACACGCTGAAGGCAACCACTTCTACAATTCCAAATATTTATCTCCTTCTTTGCTGCTTCTTAACACAATGCAAGACCTGAAACTTACTAGTGATTTTGATACATGTAATACTGACAATCATGAATTCTATATACTATCAAGGTATAAAAGAAACAATTTTTTTTTAAAGTTGAAGAGGTCTCTACCTTTCTTTCTCAGAAATTACTTTCAAAAACCCCATTTCATTTGCTTGACAGTTTTTTTTTTCGCTTCATCATTCAATATTGTACAGCACTTTGCTTCATTTCTGAATTCCATCTCTCCCAGATGGTTGTTAATTGATAGGAGATGGCTTTCACATTTACCATTATAGCTGAAATAATGTTCTGAAATTCAAAACTTAAATATTAAAACTACACATTAGGCAGAAACGTCCAGAAGGTTAGGCAATGGAATAATTTGTCAGGGGAGAAAAAGTTGAATCATCATTACAACTAGAATTGAAGAACAGGCTAGATAAAACAGATTATTGGGAGATTATAGTAAAGGGCAAGTACCAGCTGCCCTCTGTTGCTTCCTGTTTTCTAATTTAGCACAGATAACATGCTATGCATAACAAGGATGATCTGTGACACTCCATAATCTATACCTTGCTATGCTGTGATATTGGAAGCAGAAGAAAATGCTGGCCAAGCGATAAAGTATGTATGTTTATGTATATAATATAGTTTGCAATACCTAAAAATGACATTAAAAATTGCACCCTGCAGCCCTGAGTTTTAACAATGATGGTGTGTAATATTGTACAGGGCACCACTGCTCTTTCAGAGGTGCAGTAATCCTCACACACATGCAATACTTTTATATTAAATGCTCTTATTCACTTCGAACACCTTTATGTTCTAAACAAGTGCAGTGTGTGGGAGAGGGACAACTTCCATAGATATACTGCGCCTGCTGCACTTTTAATTAATTTTTAGATTGAAATTAACTACAAGGGAAATATATGGGTGAGGGAAGACAGGGAGTATTAAAGGAGTTTTTACCACTCTATTTATGTACTTTATTTCAAACCTTGTCTCAAAAGAAACACAAAGCTTGTTTCATCAAGGCGAGTAACTATACAGTCTCATTTCAGCATATGTCAGTGTAATTAACAGCGTGTTTTTCAGAAAAACCTGACCAGGATTTTACCATAGTTTCCTTATAGAGACAAGCCTTCCTCCCCAGCTCCAACACTCCTCTAATTAAAATGACTGTGACATTTCAGGACTCCCCTTTTCCTTATGCATGCTACCTAGATAATACATCTTAATTTAACATTGATTATTAGTGCTGATATCACGGTGCCCACTGAATTTGCATTAGCCTTTGATTGTGACAGATATTAGACCCCTGCACCACCTCAAGTAACACTGTGTAACCGGGCTCTGCCTCCAGCTTTTCCAGTTCATAAAACCCAGGTGGAATTCCTCCCCCATTCACCAATGACTCCTGCCTGTTCCATAGAGCTGAGTCCGGCGTGTCCGGGCGGGAGCATCCCGGGAGGAGCGGCGCCCGCAGTGCGGGCGGGCAGGCGGGAGCGCCGCTCCGGCGCGCAGCCTGACTGCCGATGAGACCTGGCTTGTCTGCCGCGGGAGGGACCCTGCCACTGGCCGAGCATCTTCTGAGCTTTTATGTCACCTGCAGAGCGTACATGACAGCTTCATTAATGCCACGCGTTTTGAGCCGGGTTCACCGCCGCGCAGCCCCGTGCCAAGGCAGCCCGTGCGGTGATAAATCAGCCGCCGCCAGGAGCGCGTCCTGCTCGCCAATGGCCCGGACTGAACCTTCCCGGGCATCCTTATTGCTGAACATGCCGAGCCACCGATTTTGGGTAAACACCGTCTCTGCTGGAGCTGACTTCCTGGCGTTAAGCTGAGCTGCAGCTCTCAGCTTTTAAACTGGAATTAATGATAGATCTTCCCTTACAGGATATTTTTGCTAAGTATTTCTTTCTTGAGACAGTATGACTCAGCTTTAGCTTGTTTTTTGTTTTTGGTTTTTTGTTTGTTTTTTGTTATTGTTTTTGTTGTTGTTTTGTTTTGGTTTTCTGATAAAAGCCACCAAAACTTTTATAAGTGGAAAATTTTACATTAGCTGGGTCCCCGAGCATTAATTTATCAGCGCCCATTTTGCATATGCACAGCTTTATACAGGAATATATGAAAACATCTGCATGTAAATTGTTTTTACATTTGATTACTTTTGTGGTCAGAAAGAAAATATCATCCACAAACAGCATCTGTGTGCTCAAATTAAGAATTTGTCACTGCTTCCATTCAAGTTCCTAAGCATGAAAACATTTTGCAAATGACAAGAGAAGGACAGATCTGAATTCCTTCACAAAAGCTGGCACTTGTTTTTTCTCCCCGCATTAGAAAGCTTTCACAACTTAACCCTTGGTGTTCCAAAATTTGTAATTTCTGCCCACAAAAAAAATAAACACACACATAATTTCAAGACACACACATGAGACTGAAAAAATGAAAACTATATCAGATAAGACACACATTTTTACATAGACCTGTACAGGTATGGACTAGAATAGCTAAAATCTTTTTAGCTAGGATAAAGTTGATCTATGTAATTGGTGACCTTCCATAAACCACCTTTTTTAGCATACAACAGCCCAAAGTTTTTGTCTCTTACCAGGGCCAAAAAATTTAGTTACAATCTATTAATGAAAATTTGTCCTCTATCTCTACAGCAATTTACCTAAAAACATTGGTTCACAAAACTCTTGGGACCTTTTCTCCTGTGGCTTCAAATTCTCAAAATAAAATATAATAATAGAAACATAGAGATCATTTTGAGAACACAGGTATTACTACAACAACAGAAATCTTATCCTTTCTGGTTTTAAGATTGCTGAGAGGAGTATCTCCTCCTGATGCTGATTTTTTTTTTTTTTTTAACTATACTGGCACACTTGACTGGAGGTAAAATTCAGTGTCAAACAGATGCTGCAGGCACCATACAAAAGTTCATCATCAGCTATTCTCCACTTCATACAAATATGCTTGCTTCACCATATCATTCCTATGACTCTTACATATTTTACTGTTTTTTCTCCATAGGAATTCCTTTCTCCCTATACTTGGCATTATCCATTCTTTCCTGTGAAATATGTGCCAGTGTTGTCCTGATTTGCCATGTGAAATTCTCACCGAAGTTGGTGGGAAAGATGGAAAAAGACTTCCTAGCAGGGCCTGTTGCCAATAAGATGAGGGTTAAAGGTGGTGGATGACTCTTCCCTAGAAACATCCATGGCCAGAGTGGATGGTGCTCTGAGAAACCTGATCAAGTTGAAGATGTGACTGCTCATAGCAAGGGGCTTGGACTAGATGGCCTTTAAAGGTCCCTTCACACCCAAACCAGTCTATGATTTCTCTGCTGAGGTAAAGCAATTGTGTTAATCTGACTTTATATAGTCTGAAGTCTGGTACTTCATTGGCAGAATTTAATTATCCATCACAATCAGTCTCTTACTCCAAAAGGAAGGAGCAATTGTGCATCACAAGGTGTTCTTCTTTACCCCATGCTGCTATACATGATATACACATATAAATATATTCTACCAGCAAATATAAATCATGCACTTCATATAGAAAGCCAGTAAACCAGTAAGTAATTGCTTTCTTCAGTGTTCTTGCTACACTGCACATTATCTGCCATGTAACTGCTACTCAAACAGTGACAACGCAAAGGGAGGAATTAAACACCTTATATTGTCTTCACATAATTCTATTTTCCATCCCTTTTAAGCTTTTCCAGATGCAAGTCACTCATTTTTTTTGTGCTTTTCAGGACATTAATTTGACATTCATTCACAATCAGATGTCAAATTTATTTTATGTACCTGTTGTATAATTATACAGTTCTCCTTGGTATTGAAAGAATGTGTGTAGTAGAATAAGTTTGCTAAAAATAACATATCTAGAACTCCTAAAATTTTTTAGGTTCCCTTGGTAGTAATAGACCTTTAAAGAATATCATCACTCAATAATTACTATTACTTTTTTTTTCCACAAGTTATTCTTATAGGGTACTAAGAGAAAGTCAGTTATCTTACAGTTCTGGACACGGAACACCCAGAGGACCTCTGGATTGCAATAAGTTAACCAGAATTGACAGTGACACATCAGATCCAGTACTTCTTCACAAAGTAGTAGAATTTCGTATATCATAACTTCTTCCAGAACAAGGTTAGAATTTATGTTGGGGAATCTGCCATTAAGAGTTTACTGAGGAATTCGTCTGCTCTGGAGAACCCCAGTTTACTCAGCCTATGATAAAAGACTCAACAAGAAAAAAAAAAAAAAGCAGGAAGAAAACAAAACTATCCAAAACTATAATCATTTAACTCAACCTGCCAATTATTGTTTTCATGAAATGTCACTTTGCTCAATACCGGTGTCAGTTCTTCCCCTCCAGCAATAGAAAATATTTTAACTTGCTTACCTGCTGAGATTTAAACAAATCTGTCTACTTCTCAGTTTGTTCATGCTCCAAAAATTTACTCTGTACTGTGTGACAGAATGAATTAATTGCAGTATAAAGTACTGATTTCTGTCTAGGGTTTTACCCTAGTTGTAATATTTTCTATTGTCAAAGATCTACATCAATCTCCATGTGAAAACCATTTTATAAATAAAATTTTAGTAAGAGCCAATGCAGTATTAGTGAGGTTTTTGACCTAAAAAATAAATGTTATGAATTTTGGGCAGGAATAATCTGAAATTTAGAGGCAGGAGTGGAGATAATAATTTGATTTTAAAGTTCTAATGAACTATATAGTAAAACTGAGTTACACAATTAACCTTGGATGATAAACACTGATAGAAGGCAATTTCTTAACTCTCCAGTTTCCCCTGTCTCTGAAGAAATGAGCAGTTCCAAAAGGACATCAATACTTTTCCTTCCATGTTAAATCCATGTTTCTCTTCATATTGAAAGAACAAACTGGTGTGGAGAAAATGAAATATATGGTAAAGAGAAATGGGCAGGGGAAACAAAAATGAGGTTTTTTCTGACAGTTTATTAGCAATTAAAAAAATACAAAGCACATATCACAACAAACTGAGACTCTCCTCTCTGTAGGAGAAAATTCTCATTCTCATGTATAATTTAACTTTGTCATGAATTCTTAACAGACCTGTAAATTGAAAAATCAACATCTACTCAGGGATAGCAGGTGAAGGACATGCAGGCTGGCAGCAAATTTCCATCAGCCTTAACATGATAAAAAAAGGTCTTACCTTGTTGCCTGTTAGTGTAAACATGTCCTGTGGAGACAAAACATTATAATTCTCTCTTTTTTTTTCTAAGCATATTTATATACAACCTTTATAAGCAGTTTCCTCTAGATTTTTCCATTTAATATCACAAATATATGAATTTAGATGTGCAATGCAGGAGGGTATAGAAAGTTAAATCCCATCTTCCTTCCATGATCTTCATAACACACAAAAGTACAGTGTAGCATAAAGCACCTGCTGATCCTTCATATTTGTTTGTGTAGGAATTAGCTGCTACACAAAGACTGTGCTTCTGAATAGACTTTACGTGTCTTTTGTAAATTTCTCTTTGACTCATATGGAGCTGCTTTGAAAAGGAAACAGCCTCGATATTGCTCTAGACACAAGATAACAAAACGTGTACACTGTATAGAAGAAACTAATGCACTGTGAGCATTAAAGGGCAAATTGCCATCCACTCAGCAAATCTGTGCAGAATTTCTCCCAGTGGTTTTCATGGAGTGACACATTAGCTAACAATCACAATTTAGCTCTGTTTGATCATTAGCAAAAGCAAGAAAGAATGTTTTCATTTCTGTACTACAGCTACTACAGTTTCAGTCAGAAGACTTTGGAATTTAGCCACAAAACAATCTCAATTTGAATCTTTGGAAAACAGCTTTAGCATGGACATTAAAATTCCAGGGCAAACTCTGCAGACAAGAGTACTAATGAGACAGCCTCACGTGCCCTCGTACGGAAATGTGCCTTTTCTATGGTTACATAGTTCATTTACACAGAGACATAACAATTTCAGCCTACTCCATTTTTGCCCCTCCTTCTTTAAGTTTAAAAATTAAAGCGCTGCAGGACAGAGCATGAGGGTTATAGTCTCATGAGCAATTAAAGTCTGGGTGGTGAATTTGCTTCAGTGATAATATTGTGGCCAGTTATTTCTGTTCTAATTTATGAGCTTCCGTGGAGCATCTGGCCTGTGTCTGTGAAAAGTTCTCATATTTAACTTTTGAACAGGACTTATCACCTGGTTATGCCGTGAGACTCAAATCATAAATCTCCCTTTTCAACAACAAAGATTTGCTTGGGTGACTCTCAGATAGCAACATCTGCTTACGCAGCAAATGAGAACTCTCTTCCCATAAAGAATGCTGTTCTGAGTATCTCAGGGTATATGGTGTCATAAAACCCACAACTGGAATAAATTATATGTTTCAAAGGTAACTTATGTAAGCGACAGACTGTTCATCATGTGATTTATATCACTTAATTCTACAGAACATGTATACTTTATTTGTGATTTATTCTTCTGGATACTGCTTTCATGTAAGTACATAAGATTTTTCCAAGCTCTTAATTTCATTTGCAATTACTTCTGACCTCCCTTTAAGGTCTGTAAACCATTAAAGACTGACACAATTCAGCTTATATAAAGCAATTCCAAAGGGACAAGTAATGTCAATAATGCAAATACAAGAGTCACTATATGTACAAAATACACATTAGAATATAAACCAAGTAAAAAAGGGATATATTTCCTTGGCAGATTGGGATAAAATGTAGCCCTTATGGGTTCCACACCCTCACCCCCACCCTCATTTTAAGGTTGCAATAAAACTATCAAAATAAAATATAACTTCTCTGTAGTGGGACAACCATATGTTAAGGAAAATGCAATTAATATTTTTCACATCTTTATAGGTCTTTCGATTTTCCCAGTTAACCTAAAACATCCATGGTGTAGGTCTAGCCAGAGTATGAGACCACCTGCAAGAGACACTTTCTGGGAAATAATCTCAAAATATTATGGTTTCAGAGAATAGAATAGCAAATTAATGCCTCAAGACTCAAGTTTCCATGACCCACCTCTATATCACTTTATAACAGAAATATTTTCAGCCAAACTATATTAGATATTCAGATAAAATAACTCAAATTCGCTCAAGAGCAGGCAGACTGGTGGGCAGAGGAGAATCTAATTTTTCTCAAAATTCATCCCAATTGAAAATTTCTTCAATAGGAAAGACCAGCCCTCTTAGAAAGTGTTGACTAAACTAATTTTTGTTAAAGACAAAGAAAACAGTACCTTTATTAATATTTATCATGAATAGCATATTGTAGGTTGCCATCTCTGTATAAACAATGCAATAATTGGAATAAAGATATTATTTTGCTGATCTGTACTTCGAGGGACAGAGCTGACAGTTTCTCTTGGAGCAAAACTAATGCTCATAACTGAGGATATCCAGTGACTTGAAACCTATTGTTTTTCAAGTATGGGGGTAGCTTTTTTTTTTTTATAAGTTACTTAGTAATATCAAGAATTTGAACTCTAAAGTACAAATGAACCTGTTGTCTGCTAAACTGTAATTGAAGCAAGCTACAAACTTTTGCAGTTGTATCTGAAAAATTCATCCACCATTAGTTCATGACTTGATATGTCCATTTAAGATAATATTCTCTCTTTTCACACCATTCAAGAGAGTGATAGCAAAATGAGATAGCTCTCTTCTCATTAGGGAATTCTTTATCTACTGATTGTCAATATTGAAAGTCAGGGCATTTTCCCCCAGCACTCATTATTCAGTGATGGCTGTAGTTTCAAGTCCATTCCCTTTTTTTATGTGCATAAAGAAACAACTAGAGAACTTCAGCCTGCCAGAAGTATCCTGAAGCAAAATCATCCATTCCAAATCAATGATGAGTTAGACAGTGCCCAACACCTGTTCAATCAGTGGGAAATAATTCAGCACAGGTGTTAATGGCAAGTCCAGTTTGCATAACTGCAGCTTCATGCCCTGGAAATTCAAAAGGTCATCATCAAGATTTTACAAAGACAAACTAATAAGCAAAAAACTTTGTAATAGTTACACAATAAAAATAATGTTACCAGATGCTTAGATTTTAGATAGCATTAACTTGACACAATTATAAAATGACACAAATATAGAAAGTGAAGGTCTCTAAGCTATCTTTTGGTGTGTGCTTAGTTGATTAATTTGGAAAACTATTCTGGATTGTTGTGTGAAAGTAAAAATTACTGTTCTGACTAAATTTTAAGACTGGATATAACCCATTACTTCAGAACATTTGCATAGAATTTATAGCAATAATTCTTTTAAAAAACGTGATTATAAATCTACTTTTAAAAAGAGTGCATTCTAACTTAATCTAAGCAAGTTTTAGTTCAGGTTGCAAGAAATCTTTGTCATCCTTGAGTCATCCAGCAGGTTGCTTGCTCACTGACCAGCAGAGATTTAACTCTCCCAGGAGAAGTATCCACAACATCTCTGGGCAATCTCTTCCAGTGATTAACCACCTTCACTTAGGACTTTTTTGTTTAAATCCAGGGTAAATTTGCCTTGCTGCAACCCGTGTTCACTACTTCTTGGCTTTTTGTTGTGTACATCTGTCAGAAGTCCCTGTGGCCACCCTTTAGGCAGCTGTGCATAGCAATTGGATCCCCCACAGTCATTTCATCTTAAGACTGAATAAACCCAGCTCTCAGACTCTCAGTTTTCTTTATGTTCTCTCTTGCTCATATCTCTCAGTTCTGTTCTTCAGCCCCCAGCCACCACAGCAACTCTCCTCTGGACTCATTCCACTTTGCCAACATCTGCCTTGCACTGGGCAGCCTGCACTGAATGCAGTGACCCACCTGTGCTCTCACAAGTCCCACAGGGCAGTGACCACTTTCCTCAACCTGCCACTGTGTTCTTCCTACTGCAGCCCACCCTGCCACCAGCCCCAGGGCACACTGCTGACCCATGTTCAAGTTATTGCCCTCCAGGACCCCTGCTCTGCACTGCAAACCCCCCAGCTCCCCCATTTCTCTGAGGAGAGAGGTGGCTCCCAGGTTGTACTGGGGCGGGGGGTTATTCCATTCCAGGTTAAGGACATTGTATTGCCCCCATATGAACTTCATGGGGTTTTTAATCCATCCTCTCTCCAGTCTCTCAAGGTTTCTCTGAAGTGCTTGCTCTTTAAGGTATTGATTCTTCTAATCAATTTGGTGTCATCATTCAAACTTGCTCTAGGTAAAGAAATGAAGGCAGAAAAAATGGAAGATCTTCACATGTTAAACAACTGATTGGAAGAAAGAAAACAGAAAGTACGACTATTTCAACGTTACCCTCAGCCAAGTCCTGTAGGAATATATGTTGAAGTCCCTGCTGCACAACACATCCATTACAGGGCTGGAAAAGAGGTTAAACAGTGAAAAGTGGCATTTGTTGTCAGTGCCAAGTTACCTCCAGTAATGAAGATACTGCTCAGTTGTGGGGATTTGCAGTCTTATTATTTTTTCCAAGATGCAGGAAGCCAAACTCCAAACCAAGAGACATATGTTTAATATACATAAACATATGAATATATAGGGGGATATATATTGGCCCTAAAATAAAATAATTTATGTTTAATAATGACTATTGATAATTGTTATTTTTTGATCAAAAATAATTTTGTGAGATTTTTAGGTTATAAACATGGCTTTGTTTGGTGTTCAGATAATTTTCATTATGAGATGGAAGTTCCTAATTATTTTAATATCCTTTACCAGGTAGTATATGCATATGCTATCAATGCTTTTAAAATTAGTGCCATACAGTTATCATGGTGTGCATTCTAATGCATCTAACTCCATGATCTAATTTATGTCTTCTTCCTAAAAAAGAGCCAATGCTCCTGATGCAGTTATCTGAAAGCTGCAAGTGTCCTTTAAGCCAAGTCTGAGAAGCTAAAGATCCATTTAAAGTATGATATCCCTTTTCTCTATTTTATTTATCTTTTACCCATAAAGCATGTCATTCCTCTACCTGTTATCATTAGTTAGTGCTATATCCATCCATTGCCTTTTAATGTATTGCCATTAAACTGGATGGCAAACAGTGGGCAGGGAAAATGATATGGTCAGTGCCCTGGGGATGTAACAGTAATGGATGGATGGACAGTAATGATTCACTTATTGCAATCAGTGCTACTCCCAGTCAGTTTTGTGATGCAATATTAGTTGCAGAAGAGATATCAGATGAGAGAAAAAAAAATAGAAAAGTAGATTAGCCTACATAAATGGGAAGGAAATAGCAAATAGTTGTGGCTTGAACCCTTCTGTTTATTGCTGGGTTTTAAATGAAAATTATAGGAAGCACTAAAATGGAAATTAGCTTTTTCAAAAAGTTCAAGGTTGTTGTAGGCATTTTGAAAGAAAATTATGTCTGTCCTTAATGCTTTTACTAAAGGCCTCAAGACATAACAAAGCAAGGTGAAACAAATGGACAAGTTATGTTTTTTCCTCCCAGATGAAGGCTGTGTCATTGGACCTGGAATAGCTTCTATATACTGCATTGGGGTGTTGAGATAAAGTAATTTTGATTGAATCCTCTCAGATCAGCTGAGAAGGAAAATAAAGCCACTAAATAGAGTAAAATTACCCATGTACACCAAAGTGCAGCAGCATAAGCACTCTTCTAGTAAGGACATACTGAGCTGGTTTAAAGCATGGTGAAGTCCATAGGACTTGCACAAGCTTCATTAGGGTTCTGCATGTGTCTTTTCTTCATATTCTTTTCTTCTAACTCATATAATGATAGTGAAATACCTGTTTTTTTACTTCAGCTGTTTCAACTACTGGGAAAATAATATGCTGATAATGATGATGAGATTTTTTTTTAAATGCAGCGCACTGTAAAACACAAAGGAAACACAAGATGGAGTAGAATTGAGTAGGAAGTTCAGAGATTAATAAAATGGCTCTATATAAATGTTCATCTACAAAAGAACTTTATAGTCATTAGAATGTTGAATTTATAATTAATTAATTAATCCGTTGACACAATACTTTTTCAATACATTTTTCTCTTTGAAATCTATTTTTCTGGTGTCACAACTGGAAAAAGGCTGGTTTGCAAATACTTCTTGGAAGAATTACTAAGCAAAAGCAGACTGAACAGGAGGTGTAAAAAAGGCATATATTTTTGATTGATAGAAGGATGCAATGCTGTAAGAATAATAAACAGTGTTTAGATAGCAGCATAAGAAGCTTTACAACTGTTTGACAAAATATGTTTGTTACTATATACATATAACAAGAAACTGAATGCTACTTTAGCTTTATAGAGTTTAATTTGCTTTTCTTCTGAAAATGGGCAAATATAACAGCTGTTTCCAGCCTTCAACTTTACAAACTTCACTCTCATCTAGTAAAGTATTCTGCTAAGTTCCTGAAATTGGAGGTAAAGATGCAATTTATGTATGTGTTAAGACACAGAATTATGAAGACTATAACAACTGAAGAGTTTAAAACTGTATCCAGTACACTTCTTGCAAAGCTTAAGTGATGCATGTAATTACATTTTTTAATTCCATATAATATTTTCTAGCATACATGCATGTATATTGCAGTTCTCTAGCTAAACATTCATTCTCTGTGTTTTTATGTAATCTAAGGTGTAAAAAATGCAATTTTCAAGCAAACAGTATCAAAACAAAGAATGCAGATGCAATCTACAAGAGCAGAGCTAAATGTAAACCTCTTTGCCAATAAGATATGTTCCAGCATAGGGAAGCCTGTTCTTCCATGGAACGTGGAGAACATGGGCAAAGCAACAATCACTGGTGAAAAAGGAATTGCTGCTCCGCTTCTACCTGTTTTCCATGTCTGATGATCAGTGATTTTTTACTATAAACATGGTACAGTAATTGGTTAAAATAACCAAATTCTTTTCTGCTCCATCAGTTGTATTACTGTTTTAGTTCAAATCCACAAGCAGCTATTTAGAAGTTAAAGTAAATACTTTCCTTATTCACAAGGGAAAGTTATACATTTACCGTTTTTCTGCTGCAGAACCAATCTCTTTGTTTCTCATATGAGTTTGTGTTGGATGGCTTGGGAATGCAGGAAGTTATGCATTGCCCTGGAGTTCAATAAGGTTTGGACAGATTTATGGATGAATGGCATGCTCAGGCATAACACAAAACACAGCCCACGGTACTCCCCAAAATCAATCAGTTTGAAATCTCTTCCTTTCTTCTCATGTCTTATCAAGAAGAAACATCCCATAGCATCCTCCAAAACCTAGGAATTTTTCTGCTCCATTAAAATCCCCAGACAATTACCTCCCACATCCTGCATGTATTGAGTGCTATTTTTCATGTGGGTGCAGCCAGTGTAAGACAAAAAGAGAAGGTCCATGCAAATCTTTGTTTAAGACAAATAGTAGTACAGTCAGAGCAGGTTAGATATTTATTTATGCCAGAAGGGAAATTAAAATTTGTCTGTAGTTTATAGTAATTCACAGGATTTTAATAGTTTATGAGAAGAATTACTGGGCCAAGATGAATTGTCAGTCTACAAGTCAGGGCAGCACCTCAAAAGGTAAAGCAAGTGTTTGGTTTCTACAAAATTATTAAACTAAGTGAACTCAGACCGGCAGGAGCAACCAATATTGTTACTCAAGTTTATTTTCTTTTTTTTTTTTCCAGATAGGGTTACACTGGACCATAAAAAAGACCTCAAAATGTATCTTTTTTGGTACTTCAGCGTAGCCCATGATTGTCAGAGTACCATAGAACTCTGGCTCGTGAGAATTTTTTTTGCTTCAAGCTAATTCTGCTTTGGAGGGGTTTTTTTAACAGCTTTTTTAGAGTAAATTCAAAGTACCCGACTTGTATATCTTAGATCCCTGCAAAAAAAAATCTTCTCAGTCATTGTGCTACCCAAACGATCTTCTTGATCATCCTGGTCACTATAATATACATTACTGAAAGGTTTCAAGAAAATTCATCCCTGCTTTGCAGAAAGGTCCCTTAGAAAGATAGAAATGGAGAGTGTCAGGAAGTTATCATTTTGCAATAAAAAATAGGTTTCACATCACTAATGTACTTATAATTACGGTGATGAGACTTGCACACTCACCTTCAAATTGCTTCTCACTTCTTAGTTACTACATCCAGCCAAGACCAGCGTTCAGCTGTCTTGTTCCCTGCAGAACTGAAAAGCAAGAAACAAGTGCTCCCAAGATACTAACTAGTACAAAGCTAGGGCACACAGCAAGTGGAAAAATCAACAAAATACATATCAGATAGTCTTCATCCCCAAATTTCTCCTCACGTCATCAGATCAATCTCCACAGAGCAAAATTATCTGGTGCTCCATATGAAATCAAATTATATTGGCTCTAACACAAGTATTGAAGTATTGTTCCCTCAACACTTCAACAAGCCATGGGCAGAGTATATTCTTTGCCCTAGATTCCTGTCCTAAAATAAATAAATAAACAAATAGTTGTAGCTGCCTGGAGGCTGAAATAACTTTTAAACTATTTTACTAGCATTATTTCTAGGCTTGTTGTTTTTATTTCATGCCTAAAATGCTAGCTGAAATAATTTTAAGGGTCTGTTGCTGAGGGTGATATGATGTGTCTGAAGAAACCATCACTGATGGAGTCAGAACAGCTACCTCTACTAAAGTTAGCTAACCTTCTGTGTTCTCTCTTCATCTAAGTGGCAAGAGCAAGTCCATATTTTCCTGCTCTGCTTTACCATGTTGTCTATTTCTTATGGGATGCCTCGTATCTCTCTAGCTGCCTGTGGCAGCAAAGCCTAAAATGAAACTTAAACTTGCCCTGTTGAGGAACTGAGACCTGGAATTTGGTTTGGTGTTCTTTATTGTCTACAAGTCACCTAGATTTGTCCAGTGTCATATCTAAAATATGTTTAATTAAGTTGTTAGTTGTTGATTTCAGGTGACTTCTGACCACACTGGCAGGAGTACATAGGTGATTGCTAAGCAGAGCTCAGAACAATAGAAGAATTCTAAAAATTACTACAATTATGTAAAAGCATGCAGAACCAATAATAAGGAAAAAATAAATTTTCCCACCCTGAATATACAGGAATAAATGGGAAAAAAATGGAGAAAGAGAACCATACATATTAATGAGACAGCACCATCTAATCAAAACCCATTGTCTTCTGCCAGCTCAATCAACAAATTATTATAGAGGATAATGTTAAACTTAGGAACTCTAAATGTTTATAAACAGCCCAATTACTATACTGTAGTAACTCATCCTCAAATGCAATCAGGTTTAATATTTTATCAGAAGAACAGAAGAAGAAATTTGTATAAGATCAAACAACTACATAGACAAAGACATTTTTGCTTATGTTGAATAAATTTGTTAAATTTTAAATAAATGTATGTGAATTTGTTAGTTTCTCAATAGCAAAAATAAAAAAAACAAACATCAAGTAGTCAATCTCTAAAGATTGTCCAGACTGCAACAATCTTAAGTACCAAAACCCAAAAAGCACCCTAAAATCTCAATTGGCATATTATCAGCTCTTTTATAAACAACCAAAATGTACCAGTCAGTTGTAGGACAAGATATTTAAATTCAGTCAATGTGTTTTAATTCAGTAGCCAGTGAGGAAGGTTCCACTGAATTTACTGAAAAAAAAAAAATAGATGGACTTCAACTGACAGCTTTACCAAATTTCCCTGAAGTGTGTTTAAAAGCTCTATTAAATGCATCCCAGCTTTCAGGTACATTTAAGGGGCATTAGTATAGAAGGTTTTCTTCATCTCCAGTCCCTATGAGCGTACAATTAATGGAAATAAATATGTATAATTGCATATGACTGTAGTCCTTCCCAGCAGCACTAACTCCCCTCAGCAGTGGTTCTGAAACCAGTTTATCATTTTGGACTAGGAAATCACCTTTGCTTCCTTCTTCTTTACTGTTCTCTCCTCTTTTGGTCCCACAAGACAAATTATCTAGTGACAAACAGAATTATTCAGGAATGGTAAAGGCCTATTATGTCATTTAAACACTGAAGAGAAGCAGTTATTTAAACCTGGGAGTGACAGCTGTGACTGCCAGGACTTGTTGCCAGCCCTAGGAATGGCTTGCTCCATGTGCTTGCCAGCTTTTCTAGCCTCTCTGTGAAATGGAACTAACATTTTTTGATATCACAGAGATATGTGTTTTGAAGGACTTTGAGGACACGGAGCACTTTAATACTATTAAGTATCTTACTTTAACTACATAGACCAAAGAAGAGAGTTTGGATTTCTTTTTTTTTCCCCATGGAGATGTTATAATTCAGATTAAACCTGATTTTGACCCAAGTATGAATCTGAAACCAAGGATGGATGCAAAAATCATGTTTTCAAGGGATTTCCATGTCTAAGTAGAGGAATAGTAGCCTACAGTTTCTCATTAATCATCTAGTTCCATGATTAACTTTTCACTTTTAATCTTTATCTTCTCAAATTTTAAGAAATATTAAAAGATGAGGATCAAATGAAATTAATCATATAAATTATTTCCCATAAGTATTAATCAGTGATATTCTGAGGCTTAAGTAGAAAAAAAGAAAATAGAAAACACAACCCTGTGATGTCATAGTAGACCACTAGAATTAACCAAGTCTGTAGAACCATTTTTAAGGAACTTCTATGCAAAATCCCCTATGTTGAATTAAAATAGAATCAAAATTGTGCATAAAAGCAACTAAAATTACAGAATCAACTAGGTTGGAAAGACCTTTTATATCATCAAGTCCAACCTGCAAGGTGGGTATACAGGGAGTATAAAAACTCTTTATATGATAACAGTAAAGACTTATTCCAGTGAAATAGAATGCAGCACTGAGAGACTTATACTGCATTGTACAGTACCTAGCAGAACTAGAAATTTTGACTTGAAAAACAATGTAGGACATAGGAGGCATGTTGTATCAAATTATTTTCAGTTCATGGACGTTTCTCTTCCAAAAAGATACTGCTATTCGGCATCCTGGACCTTGTTCAGACTGTTCATGCATTTTTACAGTCCATTGTATGGAGGAAAATGTCCCTAAAGCAGCTTGCCCTGTGTAAACTGCAAACTGAAGACAGATAAGATGCCCAGTTTGCCAGGGTATGTATTTTTATTTCAACACAAGCAATAGGCCAAAGCATCTGAAAATCTCTATTAGCACATGCACACCTGAGTGTATGCCCATACTGATGTAAATGGGCCTGGAATGCCTGAATCCAGTTTATTTTGGATTAACTGTAATAGAGGAGACAAGGAAGATAATGAAATAAGCTCAGAGAATCAAATTTAGTTTTCTCAATGCAGTTATGACTAATAGATACTCATAAGAGCTTTCTTAAGACAAAGAGTGAAACTGTAGTAAAAGAACAGATGCAGGTGTAACCTCTGCATATACAATATCATAATAAACTCTTCATATAAATTTATTTCATATTTCTGTGTGTAGCAATGTGTGTAAATAAACATAGCACATAGTACCCTCACAAAAAGGCGAGCATATTTCTTCTTCATTTCCTATGCAATCTGTGACTAAATATGAAAGGCAAATATGAAAGGACTAAATATGAAAGCAACAACTACCATTAATTTTCAGCACCTGAAAACTAGGTACCGAGTGAAATTATACAGCAATGTATTTAATTCAAAACAAAACAAAAGTTTCCATATAGCACTTAAGCTGTGAAACTTGTCCTATGTTTATAGAGATGCTAGATATGGATTTTAAATATGAAGAAAAATAAATAGAAGGAGAGGTCATCATCTCTTTAGCATTTACTAAACATAAGAATCTTATCCTGGCTCAGAAAATCCCCAAATTATTAATGCAATTCTGGAATTCCATTATCAAACTAGAGAGAGTAAGAAGAGACATGACTGAATTTCTGAGGATATTGGGACCAAATGCTAAGTCTCAAGGGGTTCATCTTGGTCAAACGGTCTGAACCACCAGGACAAGAAGTAACCCCAGCAGGACATTAGTAGCCCAAATTCTTGACAGACAAATCCCAAAGTTTCTCTCTCTTATGCCTCTCTCCTTAATTGCCTTAAGGATCTTCAGCCAGTTTGAAATAATAAAATAGAAATCTGTCACATTCTTTTGGGAACTTTGCCTCAGCTCCTGCATTCTTCTGGGAAGGAACTGAATTTTTATGTCTCACTGTCAGTAGCAAACATATAATATATGGCAAAAATACTTAAATATTAAAGACTAACTTTAACAAGGGTGAAGTGACAATTAAAACTGAAGATCCAAGTGAAAGATAAAGGAATTTATTCAAACTCCAAAGAAATCTGGAGCAAGTGACCACTGAAAATGAATGACTCATATTTGGAATTCCAACAGACTTAAAATTCTATGGATAATATAGGTAGGGCCATAAGATACCATGGTTTTCCACTGAAAACAACTAGGTTAATTTTGCTGTGTTGCCCAAATATAATTTACAGTAGACCTGTAAATTCTAAGAGGGAAGTAAATAAGGATTGGTTATAGCACAGCTAATTAGTAAAAGATAAATAATGAGAACTCATGCCTAGTTTATTGCTTTTTCCTCAAAAATATATTGAAAATGCTGACATTACTTCAGAGAACGTTAAGATTTATGTATTTGGAGGCTAACAGTATTTTCATCCTATGTCTGTACTCTCTCCTTCACAGCTGTCATAAATGTTCTGTAACACTTCAAATTTTATTACACTAATTACATCTAAAATGCTTGTGTAACTAATATGTAAGTATATTGTAAGCTTGTGCACAGCTAAATGAACTTCTGAAGAAATTGCAATACTTCATAATTGCAATGTTTGTACATTATATAATTATACTGAGTTGCATTTGGTCTTAAAAAATTTGCACATACTGTACAATCCCTGAACTTAATGAGTACACATAGTTTTAGAACTGATTCACGGTTCATGCTCTCAGTGGCATTAGAATTAGATAAGATGCTAGTCTATCAATCCACCTCAGCATTTTATCAGTGAGTGGCATATTTCTTATAGTTAGACATGCCAATTCAAATGGAGTACACACTGTATTTAACTGCAATTGTAATTTATTTCATGCGGACTTAAAATGACTGACTTGTATTCAAATTATATTTAGAAAGAATTTTTAAAAACACCAAAACTATTGCTTATATTTAAGCCAAGAAATTCTGTTATTTCTCAAAAAAGCAACTTTTTTTTTTTGACAAATTAACCAACATTGCATACCAGAAAGACAGAAAAAAAACAATTAAATGTCTCTTTTTTTCCCCAGTTCATTGTGACACTCCACACTTTAAAGCTGTCTGTACTTTGCTTCTCTGATGCAAAGAAACAAAACTTCAATACTTCAGCTCTCAGACTTCTGAAATATTCAACTTCTTGGATGTCTGATGGTTTTGATTTTGTTGGTGTTTTTACTAGGGTTAGTACTAGACTTTATTTTGTATTTTCAAGGCACTCCCTCTGGATGCAGACCTTTTATCTAAATCCATTTTAAGCATCTTCTGCTTCGAACTCCTAAATAGCTTAGGTGAATGCCTTTCTCAGAATCTCACTAATTATTTCTGCTTTCTGGTCTTAATATATTTTTTTCCACAGATTTTCTTAACCACATTGTAGTCTCATTTAAGAGAACAAACAAAAAAACCCAACCAAACAACCAAACAAAATAAATTTAAAAAAAGGAAAAAGAAAACAACAAAACAAAACAAAAAACTGTTTGAAGAGACTGACTTTCTGACATTCGTTGTCTTTTGCTCTTGTTCTTCTCTCTTGGAAGTTCGCCTTGAAGGTAGATCTCTGTTAAGGGAGCAAAATACTCCCATTAGGCTCCTAAGGACATATCAAGCCAAAAGTACTACAAATGGTGGAATGGTGGTAGGTGAATTGGAGCCTCTTCTTCAGTAATCTAGGGCTTCTCTGCCAACCAACCCCATGGCCAATTCTAATAATCACTGACATCTCTTACATGGCATTTTTTTGCAATCTCTTTTCTTCTCAGAATATTTTTCTAGCCTAAAACTTCTTAATCAGCAAAGACTGACTTCATTTGAAAAAGGGAACATCTCTCTTTATTCAAATTATTCAGTCTATGCTACCATCACTTTGGGATCACAGCCCAACCTAAGAGACAAAAATTAAGATCTAAATTAAGATCTAAACTCCAGAATGGAACTGGCTGCTTGCAAGCTACAAGTAGAGTGTGCTATAAACACATGCTAAATTCCTATGTTGTACTCCAAATTTTCCCAAATTTTCATATATTAAAATATCTGAGTACTAGCAATCATCTGCCTGTATTCAGTTACAATATTTTGGACATTTCTGCTCCAACTGCCAGTTCACCAAGCAGAAAGAAAAATGCATTCCATCTGCCTTGAGTACAACATAAAAGAGGGAGCAAGTTGGCCTGAAGTATCCCCTCTTCTCTTTAGACTACTGTGCTGTTGGCAGGAGTGTATCCTCTTTCAACAGAAGAAGAAAAGAAATGATGATAAAAAGGCAGACACTCACAAAAAAAAAAAAAAAAAGTTTGGCCTTTCTGAAACAATAATCTCTGCAGGGATGAAAGAGGAGATATCAGCCTGTTTTCCATGAAAAATAAAACAAAGGCATGTGCTACACCACATATTCCTGTACATCTAGTGGGAGGTAATTGAATTAAAAATACTCACCCTGAGGTGAAAAATAGTTCCTGTGCCTGTATTTGCTGCCCTAAAACAAAGGCTTCTGGGCATATGACACGAATTCAGGAATTGCTTTTCCCACCTCAGGCAATATTTTACAGCTGCAACCACTGGTGCCAAAGTGTACCAGAAAAGAAGATACCAATAATTAGACCCATAAAGGTTCTTTCTGGGGATTTCAAATGAAAACTGGACTGGTTGAGATTTATGGAAAGGCAGAGTCCAGGCTGTTGAGATGTTACTTGGGTCTCAGGTCTTCAAAGAGACACAAACAGTTGTGGGTTGGTATAAGGCTGTTTATTGCAGGAATACATCAGTCTAGAAGGCCTGAAGAGTCCAAGGTGTTAAAGTCCATGCAAAAGCCTTCTGGCACAGAGTCCCAAGCAAGAGCTGCTGCATCAGGGCTGCTCTCTGCTATGGAGTCCCAGGTTCCGTGCAGGAGCAGTGGCAGCAGCAACAGTTGTTCTCCGGCACAGAGTCCCATGTCCCAGGCAGCAGCAGCAACAATAGAGGCCAATGTTCTGAACAGCAGCAGGGACCACAGCCTTCTTTCTTCATTTCTTCTTCTGCTGTCTTCTTCGTCCTCTTATGGTTGCTGATGTGTTGATGCTGTGGTGGTCGATGATGATAATGATCCTTACACCCCACTACAGGGTTTTTATTCACAAAACATCTAACCTGCTAAAAACAAGCATTCTTTCTAAACCAATCTGAACTTGATTCTAACGTGCGATGGTAGCACGAAAGTAGTATCAATTCTTACCTAAAAAACTACGTAGCTAATATTACCTATTTACACAAATGTATTATCTGTTATCTTACTTAAAATTTATTTACATGTATAGGTTTATCTATCTATGGGAATAGTTCTATCTATTTATGCATGTAGTTTTATCTGTTTTAAGTGAATAATTCTATCTATCATAGTGGCAAGGTTCTGCTATGTTTTTATTATGTCTAGGACTAAGTTGCTGAAGTGTAAATTAGGCCTTAGGGCCTTACTAACTAGCACAGTTTCTTACATCACTTAGAATGTATTTCTACTTAAAACCTAAAGCTTTAAACTTAAACTTACTTAAAACTATAACTCACACTTCTACTAACTTAAAACTTAAACCTACACTTTTACTTAATATCTATGTGGGCCTTAATATATCTTAATTTCTTTAAAGGCTTTAATTCAACCCCTGCACTCATTTCCTTCTCGGAGGAACTCAGAGAGGCTTGCATTCCAACACAGCTATAGGACTGGGGACATGGGAGCTTGAAAATAAAAAGAAAAAAGAGTCAGATGAGAAACCACAGAGGAGGAGAGTATTAAAGGAAAGCTTTTCAGAAAAAAAAATACGTAAGGAGACAGCCAGCCTACCAGAAGGACCCACAAGAAAACTAGTTAGTTACATATATAGGAAATGTAAGAAAGGATGAAAGAAACAGACAAAAGTGATTTATGCCTAAAACATTACATTCAAGAATCAAAGTGAAGGCAAAAACCTAAGCTGTGTAGGAATGATGGTTAAAGTAATACCCTACATTGCCACCACTTGTTTCTTTCCACAAATGTACTGGATTACACCTTTCCAGATCTATTCTCTCAATATCTTGCACTTGCAGATCCTTGCCATTTGTGAGGAAACACACCTTAATTTGTGATGGGACTGAACATTTCTCTGGATCTGCTAATGCACAAAATAGTTTTAATTGTTTATCAAGTACTGTCATGGACAAAACAGACTTGACTAATTAAAGACTTAACATAAGGCTAATTTAATTGGATTTGGATATTGAGAAACAAAGACAATGTTCAAACAGCCCTGAGCTCCACTGAGAAGAGTCTGATTCCATCTTATTATTCTTTCCTATCATGTAGTTAACACATCATAAGATATCCCCTGAGCCAGTGCTTAGCTTCTCCTTGTAGATCAGAGGTGCAGATACCTTCACCATGTTTGTGGCTTTTTACTGGAATTTTTACATTTATTTATATTTTTATACTTTAAGTTAGGCAAGATGAACCCACTTATTTGACTTTACAGGATAGTCTGTAATTCCAGAAAATCCATAGAGCTGTTGTTAGTGCTGTGTTTGTCTACAGAAGAACATAATAAATGGAGCCACAATCCCTTCTCTTTTACTATCTTCCACTCACCTTCCGTGACCAGAAAGAAAAGAGCTGTCAGAAGACACCAAACTATTGTTTCTTTCATTTTGAGTACAGAGTTCAAGAATCACCAAACTTTTTTTCTTTTATTATCATGAGATGAAATTTCATGTCAAAACTAACCTTAGTTATATATGTCTTTGACAAAGACAACTGTCAGTAACAAAAGTGTTTTTTTTCCTTTCTATCTGAATTCCATTAAAAAAATTCTACTCCAGCCTTGTTTATTTCCAGGGATGTAATTCTGGACTATATGAGTCTCTGAATCAATAAAAGCATAATCTTGAAGTTAAAAAGCTGTAAGCTATTTATCTCCTGAATTCTTCTATAAAGGCTCTGAGAGGGATACACTACTTTGACATATTGCAATTCACTCCAAAAGCTGAAGTATATTCATAAAAACTGTTATTAATTTTCATTAATTATTCATTTCATAACTGTGTTATGAAGTGAAAATAAGTACCATCCAGCTACAAGAAATCCATCTCCAAATTTCACAGTTATATTTCAAACATTAATCTCTTTCCCCTGGGCTATAATTGTTGGATTTAGATAGCATTTTGATGGAAATCATGTTATTTTTTTTCTCTCCCTCAGCTGACCAACAGCTTGCTAGGGACACAGCCCATAAGGGCTTCTTAGTTTGCACATAATATCTGCACCAGAGAATCAGCTTTTTACAGTTCTGTCTTCAGTTGAAAAACACCACTATTTAGTAGTTCAGAAACTCAAGTTCAAAGCCTAAAAAAAAGTAAAAAAAAGTTTTAGGGATGAAAAAGAAGTACTATTGATTAATGGTTGATTATTCTCTAAAACAAACAGTAAGTGTCGAAGGAATTTTGAGGTTTTTATCAATTTATTTCATCTTTAGTCACTACTGTCAATCAATAACTAGGTATAGTCAAGCTTGTATTTCTGTGTGCTCCAAGTATAACATGGCTACTGAAAATTGCTGTATATTATAGGTCTCTCTGTTCCCTACCAGTAAGCATTGAGTTCTAATTCAACACAATTTCAGTATTATCCAGCCCCATACACAATAGGAATTGATGATCTGCTCTTTCACCTGTTTCTGTTCTTTGTGACAAATTGATCTGATAAACCAGAAAATTAAACTGTGTCTGGAGAAACCAGACTGAACTCCACCAAAAATAGAAGAAAAGGGGATATATACTTATACTTGGATCAGGCAAGCATTTTGATGAAACCTTAACTATAAATCATAATGACTAATCAAACACAACAGTCTTGAGAATGACATACAGCACACTTTTAAAAACAGATCCGAAAAAAGTCAGCAAAAATTAAACTAGAAATAAAAGCAGGAGATATAAACTTGAAAAGAGTGTGATTGCCCTTTTAATTGTGTAACTATCCTACCCCGAAATCTTCCATTGAATTAATCATGCCATATTGTTATCTTCACCAAACAATGAAGAAGAAAATAATAACCATAACGAAGCAGAAAATAGAAATCTTAGCAGTGACTTAGTTGATGAATTTCACACGTGAAATAACACCCAGCAAAAAATATGAACAGTTTGAGAATATAATATGTACTGCAAATACTTTGCTTATTTACTTATATACTTTGCACATACTTAGACAAAGTAGCAAAAGAATGGATAAAACGTGTTAGAAGTTGCAAACCCTCAATATAGAGTTATTTATGCGTTGTCAAAGCACAGAATTTTTCAAACTAAATTAGGCTACTAATATCGCACAGAATTTATAATATTCCTGAAAAGACTAGAAAATGCAGCACTTAGCTGGTTATTGAGGAGGAAAATACTTCCTGTTTCAAAAAAAAAATACTGTTTTGTCTTGAAGAATATTACTATCTTTCCCTTCTGTTTCATACAGTAATGGAACTAAAGAAATTAGTGGCTCCTTTTAAACTTACTTCATTACACTGAATGACATGAAGTAAATGTTTCATTCCACAATATTCTTCAGTAAGGAAATTTCATTGACCTCAGAATTCAGCTCTGGATATATGCAAGAATGGAAACTTTTATTAATTTTTTTCCCTGATGGTCTTGCCCAAATAAAAATGGCAGCCATCTTTTATATCAGGCTACAGAACATGAAAATCAGCACCTCAGAGCTGAGCTTTGACTACCTTACTTTCTACTGTCAACAAGCACTGTGATGAGTTTGCATTAAATTTGGACTTCATTAATTTAGGAAGAAAATGTAAAGTTTCACAGAAGCTCTGAGTTACGCTGCAGTCATTTCATTTTAAACCGTGTTCAGGAATCTGCATCACAGATGTAGCACTGGAAGGCTGGCTATGTTTTGATCCTCCTTACTGCTCATATGTCTTTAACTCACAGACAGATATTATCCTCCTGGTATCAGGGACTTGAGAAACAAAACAAAGAGATGAGCCTTTAAAGGGTTCTAAAGAAAAAGGAAATGTCTGCATGATTGTGTTTTGTTGCTTTAGGCCTTTATCCAAAGCCCACTGAATGCAATGGATAGATTCCTAAATATTTCCAGAGGGTATAGAACCTTATTTTCTGCCTGCTTCTGGTGGTCTAAAAACTGTGAGATAGGGTGAAGTAGAGTGGGTAGAGCCTTCCTTTTCTTTGAGCAGAATGCAAGGAAACAGGATCTTCAGAATTATGCAACATCAGATGTAACCAAAACAAAAAGCCAAATTAACAAACAGACACCCCACAAACCAACACATAGCAAAAAAAAAAAAGACAAAAAATACCCAAGAAACCCCCCCCAAACAAAGAAAACAAAACAAAAAAAACAGCCCAAAACACTTAAAAAAATACAGCAATGCAGTTTTCATTGTCCTTAGCATAAGACAAAGTTATAGGTGTAAAGTAATTGTCACTCAGAGCATATAATCATCCACAAAATTATCACAAATTAGGGTATTACATTTTTTTGAATCTTCCCTTCCGAGTAAGCTGAATAGACTAGAAAAAACACAGAAATTCAGTACAGAAATTTCCTGAACTGGCATGTTGAAAACAATCAACTTCACCATCTCATTACCCTTCATCACCTCTCAAGAAAAGCAGAGATTTACATGCAATTTGCAAAGAAGGTTTTTCCTCACTCTACTTATCTTTAAATCAAAATGCAAGAGGGAAAAAGCCCAAACTGTAGTTTTTCCCTTTGTTCACAGCAAGAGAAACATTTTTCTCTAATCACCCACTGGTTGAATTTCTCAGAACATACTTGTTCACAGTTTTAAATAGCAAATAAATAAAATGTATAGTCAATAGGAGCCCTATAATTTGCTAGCATTATAATTTGGCAACATAAGCTTTATGTCAATCAGTCACCCTCTGCTACTTTGTACAAACATGTGTTTTTTGGAAAGGCTTCAATACACCCTGGCACCTGAAGCTGAGAGAAGTATCCAAGTCACTCTACCACAGAGATGAAAGTGAACATTCATCTGTAACATAACAAATAGAAATGGATGAGCAAAGAAAACAAGACACACAACTAAGTGCTTTCCCATATCTAGTATACACAAGCATTACATTCTGGTGGCATTTTATTCAACAGAAAAAGAAGGGAGTCTTTGTATTAAAATAACTCTGCAGGTTTAGAACTAAGATGACACCTGGAGGAGGCAAGGTTCTATTTTTTTGCCCATAGAGTGCAGAAAGGCAAAGAAGATGATATAACACTGTTAATTTCTGTTTTGAAAATATTAGTTTTACTTTTAAGTTAGAATGGAAATATAGTCATGGTAGTGTATTACAACATGCACCATAGTCATTGTTTGATGCAGCTGGTACTGCAAAGGCCATTCAAATGGAATGGCTGTACTGGTTTTTCTATACGCATTATTTTTGGTTTGGACGAGGTCAGGAATCAACAGAAGCAGTTGTGTGGCTCACAAGATAAACAAAGTTGGTAAAAATTACAAAGTTGTCATTTCAATTGGAGTAAATGTGAATTTTTCTACTAAATGGAAAAGGTGGTTACAGATATTATATTAACAATGGTCTTCAGATACTGCAGGCAAAAGACAGCTGCACCTTGTGCTTCCCTGACACAAGATTGGCTAAGTGAGTATATGTCCTGAGACTCATGATGATCCAGTATTAAAGCACATTAAAACTACAGTTCTGTTTTACCTTCTGTGATGACAGACACTCCAAACACAGTAATTTGCAGAACTACAAATCTTTACTCAGGTCTTCAAGCAAGTATCAATAAGGCTCACAATAAATAGAACTGGGCAGCAAGGTCTCAGAAAGTGGCCAACAACATCTCAGGAAAACAGGAATGACAAAAGAATCTATGGAGTTTTAAGCAGTTTTGTGTCATTACGGAATAGAGAACATTAAGTCCTTGTAGATGATTATAAAGACAGCACTGACCAAAACATTGCGCAACTCAATGAAAGTGCTGAGAAAAATGCATATTCATGAGAAAAATCTACATACACTACTTCCATTCCAACTTCATTGCAAACACCGTGCCTCTTACACAGAAACAGTAACTGCCTTGTTCCAAGGCAGGAAACACTCACTTGTCAAATTAAACTGTTAAATCTTCAGTTTCCATATTTATGAGAATGTTCTAGAATCAAGCTGGAGTGCCCAGCTGAAAAACAGAAAATAAGACCTACAAATACAAAATATACAAGTACCCAGGATCCTTTTTGAAACTGAATGCTTTAAAAGTAGCTTGAATTAATTCCTATACATGCGGTAGGAAGTAAAATTCAAAAATATATGTTAAGCAAAAGGAGATTTTTCATCCTACTTGACCAAAAAACCACAGAGTCTTGGAATAGGTTTAATCAGAGTGAAGAGATAGATTTCTGGCTTACTCAGTAAATTTCTTGCACAATAAAATGGGAAAACAAACACCAGTGTCCACTGCAGAATTCTATTCTTAAAAAAAAATCCAAAATAAGGGTCTCCAAATGCACAGAACAAATTTAAGAAGTTCAACACGGTGGAGGGCTGGAACCTTACTTAGGTCACAGCAACCCCATGCAGAGCTACAGGCTTGGGGAAGAGCGACTGGACAAGTAGAGAGAAATAAGGCAAAGGTTTCATTTATTCTCAGTACCTATTCGTGAAGATGGATTGTTGAGGGGAGAGTCACTTGATTCATAAGTTACCTAGGTTTATCAGTCTATTCTATTGGCTGTAATGAAAATAAATATGAAAAAATGGAAATGTAATACTTGAAATGGAGACTATGTAAAGACTGTTGAAAACTGAAACCCTGAGAGCTACTGAAGATGGAAAATCCATGATCTGCAAGATGAGGGTTTAAAGGTTTCAGGATGGATTTGAAATTTTATTCGAAAGCACAGATACCAAGATGCTTTTAGGTTACTTGCATTAGTGTAATGTAATAAAACTAAACTTTAATCAGTCAAAATAGGACAACTAACTGTAGTTTTAGATAGAGTCTGTCTCAACTGCATGCTACTCTGAATTCTGTCCCTTTTAGAGGCAATACATAGTTTACAGCCTTTTAAAATCATAAATCTATGCTTGATATGTACTATTTTGAATTTAAAAACTGGAAGGTACATTTCTTTTCCATCAGCACCGAAAGACTGAGCATTCACTGAGTACAGTCCTTCAGCCTACGCCTGGTTGATATGATGCAGCAATTTAAGAGCTGGAAAACCACACTTAATCCCGTGTAGTCACATGCTTGCAGACAAATAAAAACTCTCAGAAGAGTAGCTTGAAGTCTACAGCCCATGTGACAGTCAATCTTCACATTCACTGAAGCCTCTGATGGGGACTTTATCTGAAAGGTCTTAGAATTGTTTAGGTAGAAGAATAGAAGTGTTTAGGTAGGTAAAGACCTTTTAAGATCATCAAGTCTAACCATTAACCCAGCACTGCAAAGCCCATCACTAAACCATGCACACCCCTAAGCACATCATTATGTCTTTTAAAAACCTCCAGGTATGGGGATTCAACCACTTTTCTGGGCAACCTGCACCAAGGATTGACAACTTTGGTGAAGAAATTTTTCCTAATAGGCAATCTAAACCTCCCCTAGAGCAGCATGAGGTCATTTCCTCTGACTCTATTTCTTGCTGCTTGGGAGAAAAGCCTTGTTACAACTTTCTTTCAGGTACTTGTAGAGAATGATGAGTTTCCTTCTGAGCCTTCTCTTCTCCAGACTAAACTACCAGTTCAGCCACCTCTCAAAGACTTGTGCTCCAGACCCTTCACAGCTCCTTTCTGTTCCATCAGAAGCACAAGGAATCTGGGCCAAAAGCAGGTATGAGGACAAGGTTATGGAGCATATCTAAAGGTCCACCCTGGAGGCAGAGCTTAGGACAGGTGCACCTCCACCATACCTGAACTGAAATCCAGGCATTAGTCAGGATCCCAGGTAGGGCTGCTTAGGGCCATTATGGCTTGGCAAAACATCAGGGTAAAAAATTAGCATGCCATCAGATGTTTTAGGTTTTTCCAAAGAAAAAAGTAAAATTAACAAGATTTCTTAATTGCAATGGTTTGGGGGCAAAAATGCATTTGTCATATTACATACACACAACTGGAAAAAATATTTACTCATTAAGATTTTTTTCAGTACAAACACAAATCTGTATTCATTTTCTTTTTAATTCTGAAATTCTTTTCCCTTGAATTACCTAAGGGGAGATAGAAAAAGATAGAATCCAATGTAGCAATGTATAAGATTCATTTTTTTCTTTTTTTTTTTTATCTGGCAGGTTTAATTACCTAACATAAATATTGTAATTTATTAACGCTTTAATAATGTGACCTTCAACTATTCATCAGGGAAAACCAAACATTATAGACAAAGGCATTTGTTTTAAAATTATTCTAACCAGGGAAGCATTTTCTGTTTAGGGTGTACAGAGACTGTATTTCCAAAAGATGCATATAATGTTTTAATTTGACAAAGTTTTATGCACAACATGTTGTTCTTGTATTATGACTAACAAAAAAATCTATTTGACATTTATAATCCTCTTGCATTGTGAAAAGGAGAAATAAGGCAGCAGACTGAATTTCATATTCATACATGATGATCAACAACAGTGCTTTGCAGTTATATCTTATTTTCCATTTTTAGGATGCCAAAACTCTTTATAAAAACTCCCAAACTTATATTCTTATTTTATAGGTGGCATCTAAGGATATCTGAGGCAGACAGACAAAATGACAGAAAGTCACACAGACGCTGATGGGAAATGTATTCAACTTTGTGGGACAAAAGAGCAGAAAAGATTTGTTTTGTACACATCCACCCTGTCCTAGTTGTAATGCATCCTTTCAGTATGAAATCAACAGAAATTTGCTAGGTTTTTCTAGCAGCAGGTGTTTCAAGTTCTCAGAGGTGTAGATATTAACTAGAGCATAGTTTCAAAGAATAGTATTGGATGTAGCATAGCAACCTAAAGTTCATGTTTGGTTTACTAAAGAAACTGTTGAAACAGGCAATTTTCACATTATCTTTTGAATGGTCAGTTAATGAGAAACATTAAATAAAATCAAGTTCAGGTCAGATTAATATCTTGGATTCTAAAATAACCATGCTACCAGAAATGTCAACAGACAGCACCACTGAGTTACAGTATTAAATAATTCACCTTTTCCCAAGGTGAAACAGTGCCAGCAACAGTGCCATCTAAACACCAGATGAACCTATGTTTACAGGTAAAATGGTACATGATACATGCTTTGAGATGGTTACTCTTAAAATTGCACCCTCAAAGAGTTGTAGTCTAACTAAAAGAGAAAAATGTATGTATATGTATGTTACATATATGTACATTTATATATATATATGTATATAAATGTATATGTACATTTATATATATGGACTATAACCAGAAAATTCATCCCACCCATGTCAATAAGTCAAACAGAGTGACTCACGGAAAAAAATGATAGTGTTGAACCATACTACTCAAAAGAGAGGAGAGATGTCAGGTTATTAGGCAGTGCATTCATTTTCCTTCCCCAGATTGTCTTTTAGTGCTCTGATTTTGCATAAAAATTTAAGACTGAAATATTGTCCTTGGCTATTTTTGATTTAATTTATTGTAAGAAGTGGAAGCCTCATTTAATTGCAAAAGTGGCAATGTTTCTCTAGTGGACCTACTCACTATAACTAGATAAAGGGGATTGAATCATCATTTGCAAATCCTATCAGATATTTTTTTCAGATTTAGAGTGTTATACACAGTGGATATCATTCATTGTAGTTTCATTATTTTGACAGATAACTCCTTTTCCATTTGTATCAAGAAAAAAGTTTTATCTGACCTTTTTAAAGTGACTAGCATTGAGGTCCTTGTGTATTGTGTGCTATTCATAAAAATCTCATGCAAAGGCTAAAGAACACAGGTCAAACTTACTGTGTTCTTTTTGCTTTGGATAAGCATCCAGATGATTACCTGTGCTTTATCCAGGCCTGTCTGGACAATAAATCAGTCATAGAATCTTAAAAGAATGTGTGCTCTTAGGTGATATCAGTATATTCAATCTTCAATGCACTTAATTAAAAAAATTCAAAAGTTGCTATGATGTAAGCTCACAGACATGAAATCTCAGAGCAACTCACTGACTTTAATTAACACTATCATTCTTCTTTTGTGTCATGAAAATATTATACTTCTATTTTGCAGAAAAAAATTCAGCATTTTGCCCATGTAAAAACAAGCATATAACATAAAAACTAGAAGTGTTTACTCACTTCTGAGTTTTCATTAACAGCTAGAAAAAAGACCTACGATAGTGTGTCTGTCTGAAATTAGTCTTGTAGTTTTCTTTGATTAATTTGTAGACCTGTTTAACTTTTGGCTTTGTTTTTCTAAATTGGAAAACGGTTATTAAATCATTTTTTCAAAAAGTGAAAATATTGTAGTTATCATTAATACATCTTGGTGGGGAGCAAATGGTGGGGAAAGATGCTGAATACAATAAACCTTTCTGTTTTAACTTTCCTGACAGAATCAGCATGCCTATTCCTGCACACATCTATTAAAAATTGCCTTTAATTCTGTGGTACAAGTAGGTGTGGAATTGCCAGGTTGAGGTCCTGTAAATCATCATTCTGTCTTGCAGAAGTCAAACAGATTTTGTCACTATGTTCAACATTGGATCTTCAGCCTTTGTCTTTGGAGCCAATATGCTTTACTCACCCAGGCCTGTGACAGTTTGAGACATCAATACCTTCCAGCTCTTGGCTTGTGAGGCTGCAGCTGGCATAGCAGGACCAGCTCCCACAAAGTCTGATCAGTGTTTTGGTCCAAAATACTGGATTTGCACTAACAGGTGCTGATATTAAGGCAAAATTTCTCTATTGCTGAGTCTTTAGAAGGGCAGAATCTTCAATAGAAATGTTTGAAAGGGATGGTCAGGGACAGAATTTCACTGTAGAAGCCTTAAGGTGTAGAAAAAGCACTTGTTATTGAGCAAATTTATTTGCAGAAGTTAGACAAGCGTTCTTTGATATTTCAGTTTATTTCAGTCAGGTTTTATATTATCTTTCTTCCTCCTGCATTCATCCAAATCTCACCAGGAATTCTGGCCTTTCCTAAATTTCATGACCAGAAAAGAAAGTCAGGTAATAAATAATTAATACAAGAAAAAAGTTCCCTGAATTTAGGAACTAAATTTTCTTCTCTTCTCTTTGCAAATTAAATTCAAATCTTTACAGAGATTCTTGTATTTTTACCTTGCAAGTATGACAGCAATTACATTAAGCCACATAAATTTTCATAAATTTTTCATATTCCATTGCTCTTGACTATTATCATAATAAAAAAGAAAGAAGAAAAAAAATCTAAGGATATTTCTTAAGATTTAACATCAGGCTTAGATAAATTTGCATACATCTAGGTTCTAAGTCTTTGCTGATTATGCAGACATTTTCTGTAGATTTCTCCTGGCCCTTAAAATATATTGTACACATTACATCTCTGGAGAATTTAAAGCCAGATTAATGTTTTAATAGATTTATCTAAAATAGGTCAAAATATAATAAGATCTAAACCAAGTTGTCCTTTGGCTCTACCTGTAACTTTCTGATTATCTCCTGTAGAGACCAGTAATCCTGTAAAAAAAAAAAAAGCAGCAACTTTTGAAGCAGACACAAATCCACAGAGCATTCACAGATACTCTCAGAGCCATGGGATCCTTACTGCTGATAAGCACACCAGAGTTGATTAGCAATGTAAGTGGGATACCCTCACAGAACAACACTTTTGCTAATTCTGACACTAAAGCAATGGTCAACCATCAGAAATCAAACCTGATCTTAATTGTGATAGAAATAGATATTGAGGGAAAAACTAGAAAGTGAGGTAGCATACTCTATGACTTATTTTTGTGGGTTTGTTTCCATTTCCCCATGTATAACTGTCAATATAATTTTTTTCTTTAAAATGCTGTTTTGACACTAGAAAGTTCTACCAAACATACAGAAAAGCAACAAACAAAATAACAAAGCTGAAAAGGTGGGCTTGAGCCTTTATTCCCTCTTCATTTTTCAACTTATTTCCTTGGCCTGGTTGGGTCTTGTTGGGATAATTCCTTTGTTGCAGCCCTGATGATGCTGATCCAATCCCGATGGTTTGGATTTTTGGCTGAAACAGTGTTTATAACACACCATTGATTTGACTGTTGCTGAGCAAATGTTGCACAATTGACTATTTCCCAGTCTGTCCTTACAGTGAGTAGGTTGAGGGTGGCCAAGAATTTGGGAATGGACACAATATGGACACAATATAGACACGATATGGACAGCTGATGCGAATTGACCAAAGGAATATTCCAAGGCATATGGAATCACACTTAACAATAAAAACCTTGGGGAAGTTCTTTTTGTGAGGAGTACTAGTCATTGCTCAGAGACTGGATGGGCTCTGGTCTATTTGTGGGAGGTGGTAAATGACTGGCTTTGCATCATCTTTTTTTTTTCTTTTTTTCTCTTCCTTCCTCTTTCCTTTGCTTATTAAAGTATCCTTATCTCAACCCATACATTTTCCCACTTTTGTTCCTCCTATTCTCTTCCTCACTTTGCTCAGGATAAGGAGTGAGCAGGCAGCTGTGTACTGCCTAGCTGCTGACCAGGGTCAATCCACCACAATTTACACTGGAGGGTTTTAATTGTCTTTACATCAAAGAATCCATTTCTTACTATCGTAGTTCCTCCACATCCTGTGCATTGGTCTGTGGTCAGTATTCTTCCCTTGCTTGCTTAATCATCATTTTTATCCCTGCTGTACGCTGAAATTTGATGCTAAATTCAACACATCCAGCAAATCTGAGTTCTAAAAAAACTGTCAGAAAGCAGAGATTACATGGGTGAATCTAATATTATAATTCTATTGCCATAGTCTAGAAATATCATGCAAACCTTGTCCATTTGTGATGTTCTGAGTGAAGTACCATTGCTGTAGAGTCAGTAACTTAATAGAAGAGGCATCAACAGTCAGGTAAAAAAACCTCAGAAAAAATGTTATACACAATTTATATGATAACTAACACAAAAGACAGTTTAGGGTTTCACTTTTAGACAAATTTTATCTTTAATTTAATGAAGTACTAGAGAGCACTGGTTTGTCTCAAAACCTCCTGGTAAAAGCCACAGATTTCAGACGAGTGCGGAAAAACACATGCACACACACAGAGAATAACTGGGTGAAGGCTGTAAGAGATTCAGCATAATGATAAGATGATAAAGATACAAATTCACTTTTCCCAAACAGCTAGATTTCCTGTAGGTAGCTAAACAAAAAATGTTTATAAAACAATCTGAGATGTATATAAAAAAAATAAAAAATAGAATGACATAGAACTTAGAATTGCAGATACAAACATATGATTCCCCAAAACCTTTCAAGATATGGTAACTTCCAGATTAACTTCTGTGCATTCGGGCATTTTCATCCTGGCCTCTACACCTATGTGAGCCTGGATGGATCCTTAGAATATGTGCTCATTTGCTTAAATCCTAGGAAAAGCTTAACTTGCTAGGCTAGCACAAAACATGCACAGCACACATCAGGCATGGTTCATACACATTGGTCATACACATACATTCATTTTCATTCAGAACAGAGGAAAAAAAAACCCCAAAAATAAAAAAAATAAGAAAAAAGGAGAGAGATCATACTTCATGCTCTCTCTTCACCCAATAGCTCTTGTCCTGGAAGGTGATCAGTTTACTACTTTCCTTACACTGAGAGCATTTTTCTAGTAAAAAGGTGCTCATTGTTGATCTCCTCTCCAAAAAGTCTTGTTTTCTTTGTTTTGTTGTTTTCTTTCTTTGTTGGTGCTGGGTTTTTTGTTTGTTTATTTTTCTGTTTGTTTTTTTTCTAATGACACATCTAGAAAATCTTAGAAGCAGAGCCCAGCATGGTTATCAGTCTCATTTTCAGGGACACCCACATTACTGAGCTAGAGAGATGTCCCTATTTTTTCGACTGTGATGAGCAGGAGATTGTTTTCTAGAAAGCTATAAAGATGTGCTTTAAATGCCTTTTAATACCCTAACTTCATAAGAAACTTTGTGATGAGAGCAGCCCTTTGGAAAATGGTATTTGGGAATACTGACTCTGCACTAAAGCAGCCATGGACATGACAAAAAAGATTGATCCATTAAGAATGCAAAGTTGCAGAGTAATGAACAACACAGGAAAATTTCCCTACTATGTTAAAAAATAATTTTCCTTCATACTAGGCTTCCTGACAGAGGAAGTGGCACACTGTGAATTTCCTGTTGATTCCCATAAGAAAATACAGAAATTTGTTTCTTCCCAATACCTGAAATCTGGGATGAAACACTTAGTACCAACTATGAATGTATGGCAAAGTAATTTAAGTTGAAAAAAAAAAATCATATGTTTATATCTTATACATGCTAATATTTTTCTACTTGAATATTTTTAGTCTCCTACAGCTAGAAATCCTTTTTTTTTTTTTTTTGAATGCTTTGGTTCAAGTAGTTTAACAGATCTTAAAAATACTATTATTTTTTATATACTTTCTTTCTACTTTCTTAGAATTAAAAAAAGTTGAAAATATTTTTTTTAAAGGGCAGTTATAATATTGCAGCACAGTATTTTAGTTAAAGAAAATATCCTATCCAACATGACATTAAGGGTTAGTTTTCAAGCAGAAAAAGCTATGCTATACCTTCTACTTGAGACTCCCTTGTATGAACAATTTCCAGTACTTTGCTCTAAACCAGTCTCTTGGTTCGTTTGCATGAATGCTCATTACCAAATGTTCTACTTAGCAGCTTCATGATAGACTCAATTATTTAAATTTAAAACTATGATTTTTGCATTGACAGTTGTCTCAGATCCATATTTTTAACACCCTTCATGCATTGCCTGCTTAGTGATGAAATGCCAAATATAATACCTATACAGAAATGGAAAACACACAAAAGGTTCAATATCAAGGTAGAAGAACAAAGTCTATTTACTAGTATGAATATTTCACATATTTCTCCTACCCTCCCTAGAGTTTTAGAGAACCATAACTGTGTAATACAGCTTCTTAAAGGAAATTTCCAAATCATGAAATTTGTTTTTTTAAGGAATCTACTCTCCCTGTATGTTTCCATGTTTGAAATGGCTAATGGGAATCTTCTATTATGTTCTACTTTATTACTTACACAGCACTATAAATGTACATAGTATTCACAGGCTAATAAGACAGAGAAGGAGCTTACAACTTAAGGGGAGAAGCTTTTTGACTTTACATCTTGTCCTAGCAACGTCACCTCAGTAGGTAGTCAGAGGGAGGATAGTTCTTCCAATTTCTGTGGGGAAAATTATTTTTGCCATTCAACTAAAAGTAAAGGTTCTTCTTCCATTGTTGTTGGATGAACTCTGCAGGCTGCCAATTTGTGGGCAGCATCAGTGTGCACAGCCCATTTATTCCCTTTATCCAACTGCAAAAAAGAAAGGGAAAGGGTAACCTTCAATGTCTTATTGTCAAAATGAAGTATATATAACTTAACGTTTTTATGTCCTCAGATTTCTGCCCACCCATATTTGTCTAGAAAAAGACCAAAACTATAATCTTGCTCTAATTCACTTAATTGTTGATTTTTCAGAACTTCTTGAATTCTTTAAAGAATGGAATGCTATTTTCATCTTCCCAATACAAGACCCAAGCATAAAAATATCTTTTCAATCTCAGACAATAAATTATTCATGATCCCCCAGGCAGCGTGCTCCATATCATGAAATAAATAACTGCATTTGATAACGTCATTATCAAAGAAAGCAGTTTTCTTGATGTGAACAGAGCCTTAAAGATAGACTTAAGAGTGCTCTTTTCACATTACCAAGAGGAGACCCATATCTGCAATCCTGTCTTCAGAAAGTATTTCTAGGGGGGAATTTTCAAAAGGAGAAAGAAAGACTTGAAGATTGGAAGACTTATCTTGGTTCATGTTTCCTCCATGGGAAGTACTACAGCCATTTCCATCAGAACCAAAAAAGGAATATTTTATGAGTGCATAAAGCTTTCATGGTTCAATGCACAAGAGTTTATTTTGGTGCAAATTTGATGGAACCAAATCTGAAGATGTGTATATGGGCACCACATAGAGCGCATAATTCACAATGTCAGCACAAGACCCTTTAGCACTTAGCACTTTAGGCATGTGCAGTATGCCCTTGGGCCTGGCAACAGGTTCACACTTGGCTGGCCACAGAGATGAGATGTGGAGGTACTGTTGTGGAGATGTAATAAAGTGCAGCAGGTGAGAAACTAAACCTTAGCTCACTGTATCAGCCACTAATCAGTTAATCAACATTTCAGTTATAATGTTAATATTAAGATGAAAGCTTAATTCCTCTTCATTTTCTTTTCAAATGAAATCAAAAATGTTTTCCTTTCATTTTCTTTTCTTTTTTGAAGTACAAAAGAAAGTGACTGAAGGGAAGGACATCCTTGGCTTTTTACCAATCAAAGCGAATGAAACTTAGTTGAAAAAAATAAGAAGGCATTTCTGAAGCATGGGTTATATTAATTACCTGATTAAATTCAGGTAATTTAGCATGTCTCTCTAGCCATAAATAAATGTACACTTCAGTTAAACAGGTACTTAGACACTTATATCTAGAAAAAATTACTACTTTCCAAATAGGAATATATTTACAGATAGAAGATAGAAAGCTGGGAAGACAGAGTGACAACCTAGCTTAAAAATATTAAATTAATTCAAAGCTGTTTGTAGTTTTTAAAAAGTGGGTTTACCTGACTCTTCATTTATACTTGGTGTGTCTATACATTCAGTCCAAGAATAAGAAAGAGTAAAAAAATTGCAATGTGATCATGGTCATCTTTTCATACTTTGTTTCTAAAATCTCATGATACTACAGGACTTCCTTCCTGCATGCTGCTCAAAAAGACAGAAAACACTAGCAACAGACTGGATCTTTGAATGCATGTTCCATAATTTTACAGTTTGTTCATACAGAGTGCCTGCAGGATGCATTGAATTATAATGTTGATGTAATTTGTTTTCACTAACAGTGTTAGTCTCAGCAGGTTAATCCCAACTCAAAACTTTTGAGTAACTTCAAAAAGGCAACTAGTACAGATGTACAGCTGGGATATCAGTGCAAATTTTGTACCTTTCCAGAAATATTAATTTAAAAAAAAATTCAATTTCATTGCAGTTGATTTTATTTACTCTGAATACTTGCACTTAACTTCAATGCCTTCAATTTGGAAATAAACTAACATACAGCTCTAAGTACCAGAAACTGATCCCTAGAGTCCCAGAGTACTTGCAAACTCATTTAAGTTCAACAATGCCTGCTCATATTGATGATATCATATAAGCAAAAGTATTGCCTTTGAGGTAGGCAAATAATAATATCCACAAGACTTAATCACAAATTCTTTTATTATAAGGTGGAATTTGGAATTTAGATGTTTAAATGAAAGTTCTACAATCCTGACAAAAAAAAAAAACCCAACTCTGCTCTTGCCTGACTCAGAGGTACTGACTGTTCAGTGACTTCCCTGTTATTCTGTAGTGTTAATGCATTTATCCAAAGACCACTAAAGGTAAAATGCATAAACAGCTGTTTGAAGAGAGTCCTGGACAAAGTACTGTTTCATCTAGGTGAATGCCTAAACCACTGAGCTAGAGTGATGCTTCCTTTGTGTTCACTTTTAATATATTATTCTTCAGCTTTGCATTGAGCATTCTCACTGTTTCAGTGAGAAAGGCTAAGATGTGCCCTTGCCTAGAATAACTTTTTGGTTTAGTTAAAAGATATTGTGGCGTTAGTAATACCAAAGTGGGAAATCAGGCCAGTTCTGTTCTCTCTGGGTGAATAACTTGATTGCATGAAAGATGGGGAGCTGTTACACCTGGAATTTTTTTATGGATCTAATCAATGTCATTAAACTACTCTCTCTTTAACTTTTTAATTGTGACTCAGTAACGACAAAGATCCAACGAGCTCTGTAATTGCTTTTATTATCCTTACCTATTAAGTACTTTTTGTGCAGAGATGTATCCTCCCAAAATACAGATACGTTTACAAAAATAATGCCTGGACAACAGAGGGGGGGAAAAAATCATGGAAGGCACCTGTTGCTGATAAGAAAACAGGTTGTTATGCAGCAAGTGCTTTGGCAAACCATGAGGACCACATGGGGTGTGTCAAAATGTACCCAGCAGAAGAATTCTGTCTGCAAGCAGCCTGTACACAGGCAATTATATTACAGACATTGGCACCAAGGGACAAAATCAGCCTCGGAGGAGTGAATCAAATAGAGCTCAAGACATGTTGTGAAATTGCCCCAAGGAATGGGCAAGCAGCCAATAAAGCATAAGGCAGCGTGGTCAGGAATGAGTTGTGTCATGGCCTAACATATGGGATAAAGAAAAATCAGAAGAAGAAATTCCTTCCCTGTTTCAAAGTCTTACACAAAGGATAAAGTTATGTCCTATCCACATCTTTCTCTAAGTGCCTGAGCTTTTAGAATATACTTATCACAGAAATCATTAATCTCTCCATTGGAGTAACCCTGAGAGCACAGTGCTCCATAAAGTCAGTTAATGCTTGTAGTAAGAATGTAGCTGGTTTAGATATATTGTCATACAAAATGTATGGAGGAACTGACCGAGTGGTAAACATCCTCTATTTGTTTATAGTAGCTATTTAAATTTTGTAGAGGTGTTTCCTTATTTTAGAACTTCAAGATATTTGATACTGTTTAATTCTTCAACAAATTCTGTAGTTTCAAATAGGCACTATAAAAAGAAAAGGTTAAAAATTATGTACAAAACCTACAGAATTTTTCACAAATTGTGTAAATACAGGTACTCCTTCAGGGACAGCTCTGTAATGAAAGAATGCGATGAAGCCATAATTTCTTTGTTTGCTCTGTTGGGGTTTTTCCCCCCCACATCTATATTACAAAATTTCAGTCTGGAGAGATGAACATTTTTATTCTATATCAAATATAACTTCAAATGTACCTTTTTGTGGTTTCACCTCCCAATTTCTTTACTGACTAATGGAAGAAATATATTAGGTTTAGTAGGAATAATGGTGTAACTGTTTAGTAAGGAGGGAAAATTTTCAAATGTAACAGCAAAAATAAAAAACATGCTTTCTATGTGTAGAGTTTTTGCTTAAATAGAATAGAAAGAAAAAAAACCCTTTTGTTATCTAAGTTGCAATAAAAAGAGGGACACTATTATTTCATCTATGAGACAAATGGGCCAGTGTCCAATCCTGAAACAACTGTGATGCTACATGCTGCATACCTCTCTGAGTTTAAGGCTGCTTGTAGTGATTGAATTGTCATTTTGTGATAAAGCAGAGCTAAGAACATTACAGAAAACTTGTTTGCTTTTAGAATAACATTGTCAGGCAGTGAAGTTAAGGGAGGGAAAACAACAGAAGGGAACCCTCCCTTCATTATGGGAAAAGTGAAAAATCCCTTAAAAATTTCAAGGCAACCAATATCAAGAGCCAAAAGTGACAGTTTGTGCAAAGGCCAGATTTGCATGGATTCCTGGCAGAAACAGCAATATTTCCACCTAATACTGTGTGTGCCCTAGAAATGCAATCATTGCTTGCAACAGTGGCTGTGTTCTGCATGCAAGCCATAACACTCCTTTGTACAAGGTCAGTTCCTCCTTCTACTTCTTATTATTCTCAAAACAGCAGTCCAGCTCATTGATACAGTGAAGGAGCAATGTCAGATGATTGGCAAGTGTCTCACCAGCAGGAAGTTAGCTGATAAGCTTCTTAGGCAGTGAGCTCTGGTAAGCAGGAAGCACTGGAGCCAGCTCAAGGAAGTTACCCTTAAAATTGCTTTGCTCAGACCTCAGCCTCAGCTGCCTAATTAGAAGTTCTTGAAAGGAAGAGTCTCTGGTGTGCATTTTCTATAGACAAGACTCAGGAAACATGTTGCTTTGGTGGCAGTAAACAGGGAGATAAATGTTTAAAAGATACTATAAAAAAACATCAGTCGGTTCACAAGTACAAGAGTGGAAAAAACAGACTAATATAAGTGTGCACTGGAAGGTTTTGAAGCAGCCTGGGACAGGTCCCAGTGGAAAAGCAGAAGGCACACAGGCAAGCTATGCAAATGAGTATTGGCAATTTGAACATTTCCTATTTGTGGAACCCGATCAGGCCCAGTGAGGAGAATGCTGCGTAATGAGGACTATCATATTTCTCAACATGATCTGCTGTATAGGAAGAGCACTGACAGACCTTTTCTTTATAGTGGTTTAATCATATAGACAGGCCCTCTCATTCCATAAGGAAAAGACAAAGAATATTAAATTTGGAGCATTAGATGGAGCTAATGATAGGATGTCTGTGTGAACAGAGAAGGGCTTAGAGATGTAAATGCATGGCTGCTAAGGTTATTAAAATAACATTTGCCTGAGTCTTCTCTCCTCCTACCCTGACGTAGTGACTAGGGCTGCATTGTTATAAAATTATGAGATCTCTAAACTCAATATATTTTAAAAGCTCTCTCTGTATGAGTATGTATCTGAGTGTGTATATATATATATTGATATATAGTATATATATATCGATATGTATTGATATCTATATATATATATAGATATGATGAACTCTGATTATGAGATAATTTTCAATATGATTCAAAAAGGATTTTGTTACTTAGGGTTCCTCTTCCTTCACATATACTTTCTGCCATAATATACCCTTTTCCCCATAAAGAAAGCTCAAAGAGCAGTTCCTGGGGCTCACAAATACCACCTAGCTGGGGCTGGTTTTAGAGCTGCCTGCTAATTCTGACAGATACAGCTTTGAAAAATCATCACACGCCTAGTTAAACATCCAGAGCACACACCATTAAGTAGCTTGCTCCACTGTGCAAGCAGACAGGTTCTAGCACCCACAGATGATACCAGACAGTCTCAATTGTGCATTTTTATCTCAAACTTAATTATCAGGGCAGTCACATAAGTTCATCATAGATGCTTCTGGCAGCAGGTCTGTCATGTTATGGTCACTACCATTTCAGCTGCTCTTCAGTCCTTAGAAACATGCATCTGCCCCTCCCCAGCAGCTGCCATCTCAACTTTCATAAAAGCAAGGTGACAAGGGAGAACACAACTGCCACCAGGACCTGCTTCACTAACTCCATGGCACTGATATCCATGATCTTTGAGAAAGGTTCAGCTTTCAAACCCTTCAGGATCCTTCCTGCAATGGTGGGCTAGGAAGTAGGAACTTGCCATATTTAGTGAGAGCTTGATGAGAATGCAGTTGCTCTCTGAGTGTTTGTGATATATCAGTGGACTTGGCAGCTTGCAGTTTAAGTATTAGTGCTCCCATGTACATCTCCCTTTTTACTCCCCTGCTGATGGCACAGACACATTCTAAAGCCTTTCAAGGTTACTTAACTTCAACACGTAGGCACAGCAGGGGGAACTGAAGACTGGAATCTTCCCATCCTGTCGGGGTGGATATCTAGAAGCTATAGACATATATATGTATCTAGAGACATGCAAATAAATAAATAAATAAATAAATAAATGTAGCAGAAAATATGGATCAGAAATGGAGTTTCACATGACAGTCCTGCACTGCAATTTGTGGAGTATAAGTCACAGGCACAATAGAAAGTTAAAGCTTAGAGGCATTATGGACTGTCATGTCAAATCATACTAAAAGAGCTTTAATATGTGGATTACAGATACATTAAGCCATACTCTCCCCTGACTATTATGTCAATGGGACTTTGCATATTTAAATAATACTACAGTGTATAATCCTAGTACTATGCCATGCATGCACAATAGGCCTGGGTATACCTGATATGAGTAGGAAAAGTCCAGGTTTTTTGCACAAACATTAGTTATTTTTAGTGTGTTACCAGAGGGACAGATATGATTGTTTTATAAACTCTCTTTATAAAAAAATTATTAATCACAAACGTGCATTTATTATAAAAAAGAATGTATTTCAATAAATCAAAAAAACCCCAACATTTTCCCACCCCATTCTCTTTTATTTTCAGATCACTACTTCAGTGCATTCGAGCTGAACTGAAGATCTCAAAACAACTATGCTATCTTAACTACTTCTCTTTTCCTCTCTGCCCTCCAAATGGGTCCTTGCTGTTCCCAATTACTGAACTGTCCTTTCATCTTCTCAAGGGAGATTCAATCTTTCCACATCTCTACCTACCCATGCTCCCCCTTTAATCAGTTACTGAATTTCATCATCTCTCTTCCATCACAAATGTTAGCCCCCCACAAATTTAGATAGCACTTACTTGTGCCTAACTTCCTTTACTTCAACTAACTGATTTGTTTCTTTCTGTGTATAAAGAATAGGACATATACTGGGGAAGTGCACACAAAAAAATCAGAAAGGAGTTTCCATGAAAAACTTTATTCCTATAAAACTGATTAAAGATGATTATGGTTATGTTTGCATTAACAGTTTCTTTTTAGGCAATAGGAGCATATCTATTGAGTGAAACAGCTGTTGCTGAAAACTCATGTCCACAACATACACAGTTAGTTGGAGGTCTACTTCAGATTGTCTCCAATACTGCACCTTTTTCTGGTTTCCACATAGAAGTTGGAATTATTTTGATTAATTCTATCCCAAAGTAATTCTGCTTATGTACCCTTAAATAACTCCACATTGCAAATCAAAGTGGTTACAGTTGGGAAATTTGCTGTGAAGGTCTTCCTCACCCAAGTTAAATGGTAATTTAAATGCACACATATCAAACATGGTAATTTATTACCAAAATTACCACAGCTAACTTCAGGTACTAACTGCAATATCAGAACACTGCAAGTGTCATTTTCAGAAATCCTTTTATTTTCCCAGCTGAAAGAAATAGAGCTTTCCAGAGGAGAAATCAGTACAGAGCTCAGTAGAGCATGCTAAAAGTTGGAATTATTTGATGCAAAGAACTTAAAAATTTTGAAGTATTAGAGGTTTATAAGAACAACAAGAATATCTGGAGCACATGTGTGAAATAAAGCAAGAAAAGTTTTTATCTTGGAACAATCTCTAACTTTTGGGAAATTGATGGGACTTGAATGGGAGAGCTTATACAAAGCTTGGCTGCCCACAGGGTTCTTGGATTTTTGTGTCAAAAATATATCCAGTGCTGGAGATGGTTCTGGAATAAAGAGAGACCATGGATCTGATCTCATAGCAAAATTCTAATCTACATGGGTCATTTATTTCCCTTCACAGGTAGAAGATTATTCTCAGCCTGAAAGTCAACCACAGCTATGCACCAAAACCTGCCTTCAGAAAAAAAAATTCTCCATCCCTTTTGTTTCTTTCTGTCTCTATTCTGGTGTTTTGGCTTCATACCTTCCTTTGGCTTTTATATTCTTACAGTCTCCACACTCCTTTGTTTCCCTCTACAGCCCCATATTTATATCAGCACCTGTTGAGGCCTTTATATTTCTGTCACTCATCTCCCTTAGTCTCCTTCCCCCCTCATTCTAGATTTCCTTTCTGCCCAATCCAAATCTTGAGAGACACTGTCAGTCTATGACTAGCCTGTGGCTTATGCTACACCATTCTGTAAAGAAGAGACACACATCCAGAATGCTCACTTATTTTTTGAAGCCATGAGACAGCATCTACTCTTCTGTAGTTTTAGTAGTTTGCCTTTTTAGAGTCACACTTTTTTCAACTAATTTTTAAAAACACTAAACCTTTCTATCTAAAAAGGCACAAGCACACTGCCTGTGATAGCAGTGCTCAAGTTCAGTGATTGCTTTTTAACAGCAAAAGACAGGGGCTAGTTTCCATGCTGTGTTGGAAGGGAACACAAATTTGAATTCTCTTTTCCTACCACAAAAAAAAACCCCATCATCTTGTCTGTGCTTTCCAGCCTGGAAAATCTGTTAGCTCACTTCTGATGGAGGAAATTGAACAAAATGTTTGTAAATTGAATGAGCTCACTTCTGATGGAGGAAATTGAACAAAATGTTTGTAAATTGAATGACAGCAGAGTTTAGGCTTGGGTTTTGAACATCATAGCAAAAAGGACAGAGACAGAGAGTATTCGAAGAAACATCAATGTGCAAAACGAATCCACCAAGTCGTAGGGAATGGACCTTCACCTGATATCAAAGCCCTTAAGGAGCTGCTGCAGGGGCTGAAATAAGAAGGAGATTACAATGGGGAAACAAAATTATTTTCGTTAATGTGTCACCACTATATTCCCACTAAAAACTGCTCGTCACCATGAATGAGTATGTACAAATTGTCAACAAATCCTAAAGACTTTTGTGACTAAGGATGTGTTTTAAATAGCAGCCCATGTCTAACTGATCTCTTAATAGGTAGCTCAGGTGACTGAATGTGCTTTGGTGTGCAATATTGTGTTTCACAACGTGCATTCCTGGCTCAGTAAAGTGTAACCTCTTGTGTCCTGTTGCTTTGTTTAATTAAGTTTAAAGTTCTTTCTAATTATTAACCTGAATTCTTTATTATTTTCCCTTTGCAATGGATGATTTAACACAGCTTTCATACCCTTCCTACCCCCTCTGACTGATGTAGAAATACAGTCTGAAGGAAAGCTGAAAGCTTAAGCTTTGATGTCTGAAAGCCTGTATTATTTTTTGATATTAGATTAGCCATTCTGTTACGTAAGGAACTTTGATGAGTATTTTCTCTGTATTCTCTAACTGGGTAAGTAATTTCATCATGGTTGTGTGGGTTGGTTTTCTGTTTTGGTTTGGATTTTTTTCGTATATATAAAAATATGTGAGGGAGAAGTACCATAATAAATCAGCTTTTAAGAGAGTTGTGCAGTCAATTTGTTTTCCCCTCCTGTGGAGATAAAGACTGGAAGAGTTTTAAGTACTCTGTCAAAACTTGCACCCCTGTGTATGATTTGAAGCCACTGAAAAGTACATGTGCTGAAGCTGGGTGGGCCTTTTTTTAACTTTGTCTTTGGTTTTGGCTATTTTCATAAATATTGTAATTTATTCCATCAAGTCTTTATAACCCTTTAAATTGCAGTGCAGCAATGAAATGTTCAGGCTTCAGGAGGAAATGGCTCCTGGGGAAAAAGTCAAACCTTCTGTACTGTTATGTGATACCAGAGTATAATGAGTATGTAAAGTATCAAATTAAAAAATGTTAGCAGTTTATTATAGCTGAGCAATCACTGAATGAGAAACAGGTTTCCCTTTCATTGAGCATTAAGGACATGACCTGAGGCTGATAAGCACACTGCTGCCTCAGATTCAACATTTGATTTAGGGCTAGAGTAGTTGCCAGCCAAAAATCAACCAAGGATTTGTTTGTTTGTTTAATCAATAATTTTCCAAGCTGCTTATAGTAAAGAAGTATTGTAATGAATTAAGAAATTAACTAGGTTTAAGTTATGCATTTACATTTATCATACTCAGTATTTCTCCAAGCCACTGAAATACAAATCATCCTTTGAAGACACCTAGACCCTACACAACAATTCCTTATGGTTGCGTATATTTCACCATAGTTCTGCACACTTTTGGTGCCCATTTGTCTTCTCTGACACCTCCTCCTCAGTGGCTGCAATATTTGTTGTTGATAGAGAAATTACTGCTGAATTAAGGGAAATGGATGTATTGCTCTTTAAATATTCTGAGCTACCCAAGGCATCCTTGAGGCTTTTGCCAAGTTCTTTCCATGTGTCAGGTCTCCCAGCTATTCCATTACTGTGATCACACAAGTTCAACTTTTTGTAAACATTTTGTGTCCAGCACTAGGCCATATTCCTGTGTGAAGGTCTCCGCCTGGTCCCATGCCTGCTGCAGGACCATGGCTGGCACAGCTGCCATCAGTGGTCACAGAGGCTTCCACATAGCCAGGTGTGCAGGATGGAATTTGCACCAGCAAGGATAACTGGGGTGAGAGACATGTGCCCAAGTCCTGCCTGATGGGAAGCTGAGGTGTGTTGAAGGTGTACTCCTGCATATAATCCTCAGAAGTCACAACTGCTCTAGCCTCAACAGCACTCCTGGCATTAAACCCTGCACTGCTGTTTGGTAGAACCTGAGGCACTCACCGCTCTGAGCAGTCTCCTGCTCAGCAACAGGTCAGGATGTTCTTGGGTCAGGGACAGGATCAGGCCCAGTGAAGGCACTGGGGCCAGGCACTAAGGGCCAGACACAGCTCTTGGATGGCTGGAGAGAACCATGGAGACAGGTTCTGGATCTGCAGGGCAATTGAAGGCAGGGCTGTGAGGTGGTAGGGCTGAAGCTGGGCTGAAATGCAGCTGGCAACATCTCCCAGGATGGGAGCACAGGATGCGTCTGTGTGCCCAGGTGCCTGAACCCAGGATCAACAGTGAGAAGGGGCTGCACTCCACTGTCCCTGGCTGTGACAGCCAAGGCTCAAAACAGCAGGTCCACAGGACCCACAGTTGTTCCTGGGCAGCACATATTCCTCTCCATCCTGCCTCCACAGGATTTTTCTGCCACTCACATATTTCAGAGAAAGATTGTACACCGTAGATCAAAGGCAATGTTTTATACACAAATTTTTGAGTTAGTGAAGAATAACAAAGTAAATGTAAACCTATAACAAAATCAAACAAGCAAGCAGATGTTTTTCTTCCACACAGGTAATTTAAAGATTTTATGAAAATTCAATTTGAGTTCAGAATAACCAGGACAAAGCATTCATAACATATTTTCCTTCAATAAGTTCATTCTTAATGCTAGGAATTTATGTTGTTTATAATACAGTTTCTTTTTTCTTCTTCTTGTCTCTAATGGAAATGTACCACAGAATGAACAAGAAGAGAACTAATATGACATGCATCATTTGTAAAGGCAAATTTCTGAGAGAGACATCATCAAGCTGGAAATACATATTCTATAAAATTATCATCTCAGTCTTAACTACACTTATTGACATAATAGTAATATTCTTCCCATTTCTTAGGTTTCATCCTTGACTGCTGCAATCACAGTAAGCCCACCCTACAGTTTGTTTGACCACATTTTATTACGATTTCCATGTAAGTAATCCCTATTCTTTTGCAATGTTTTTCTTAATGTACTCTAATAGAGAAGTAGAAATATAGAGTAATGCAGCAGGTGGGGGTAGTTTATTGACTTTTTTCTTGTGATTTTTGAACAGTTCAGCCTTGCCATTTTCCACTTTTTTTTTTCTTTTTTTTCTTCTATTCAAAAAGGCTTGGTTTTTTTTGGTTTTATTTTACTTTTTCTCCTGCTCAGTACAGCTGTAGATGCATTGATTTATAAAGTAGATACATCCACAGACTAAGACAGAACATGTATCCTGGTGGTTGGGGTTATAAAAACCCGTGAGGAAATGGTGTCTGCACTCAAAAAAAAAAAATTGCCTAACCTTTTTCTTGTTGTCAGCAAGAAACAATAAGTTTTTCCAATAAGAAAAGAAACTGTATTTGGACAGTTGGTCCAAAAGACATCTTGGTAGCTCTTCACTCTCCACCTTTCTAAAGGAATTTGGCCAAAGTTAAAGCCTAAACTAAAGGAGTACAAATTCTTTCAACTTTATTTGCAATAACCATTCAGTTTTTGTTTTTTTAAGTCAAAACTAAATGTGTTTTGGCAGAACACCAGCATTCTCCCTTCCTTCTCCCCAACCAAATTCCCTCCCAAACTCCCTTTTCAGCCTGTTTGAACCTGGACTTTGACTACCCTGTATGTGGGATGTTGTACCCCGTCTTTGCAGCACACATGGGATAAGAGTGATATTTTGACTCATCCAAGTTCACACACTGTATCCTCAGACTGTGCTGGATCTTTTTGGTACTTTATATAAATATACCACTAGTAGACTGCAGACAAAAATCACTGCTCTGGCCTTTCTTTTTCTTCTTTTCCATCTGTGTCAGCCACAGTCCAGCCCACTTGTTTCTCAGAAACTGCAGATAGTGTTTTGTTATGCTTGGGTCGCTTTCAGAACAGCATTTTTCTTTCTTTGATGCTAGTCAGTAACTTTCTTATAATCAATGAATGTCATTCACATTGGCAGGTTATTTTCATTCATCTTTACCAAGAATTCATTAGTCACTGGAGTTCTCCATAAAACATCCTGATTAATAGCCTCTCTGTTTTTTGGTTGAGTAGAAAATTTCTGTTGTATTTGGTGAATTTCTCAGTCATTTAAGCACAGGATCTTAGAAATCATAGAGCTGAAGGCTTCACCTAGTCCTACCTGTATACAGGTAAAATAAAATTTGGGTATTTTCTATCTGATAGACTGCATAAATGCATTTATTTCAATCTTTCTTTTTCTTCATATTCTCTTTTTCTAGATGCTTTATTAGTCTTACTACTGCAAATTATCACAATCTTCTCTAAACCATGGTTTTGGACTCTGCTCTCGTCAAGGATCCACTAAATCCAGGAAGAGCTAAAAAAAAAATCTTCCTATGTCTTACATACAACAGCCATCTTCATTCATTCAAGAATGAGATTTTCCTGGTTTGCAACAAGATCACACTAGTGGCTTCTACTCCTTTTGAGGTCTATGTTAAGCCTTTTATCTTTTTCATCCAACTGCATGGCTAATACCTTTTTCAAATGTATGTATCTTATTTCTCCTTTCTAAGTTCAATGCATTGCACCTGTCTAAAATCAATCATATGAAATTCAAGGAACATCTCTTCTCAAATCCTCATTTTTGACCTCCAAAATGTGTTTGCCACCCTTCCCAGACTGAATTCTGCTATAAAGTTTGTATATATTACATGGATTATTCAAAGGCTCTTATACCAGAATAATGCATTGACTTTCAAGAAAGCAATTTAATCAGGTTTATATTATTAACTGGGTCTTCAACAATCTTTTTGCCAAAAAACTGCTGCTGCTGTGCGATTGTGTATTCACGTAAGTTGTTTCCTCAATTGTCATTTCTACAGACTTCTCATGTGCAAAGCCAATCACTTTTTGTTCAGGATTTTTAGCAGATTCTTTTTCAATTCAGTGTAGGGTATTATGGACTTCCCTGCTGTTCTATGCTCCTAGTGAAATGGAATGGGATATACAATCTTATCAATGAGGGATACATCTGTTGCTGCCCTTTCACCTGTTTCCAATCTTACTCCAGCAACTCCAGACCTTCCTGTATGCCACCAATGATGCATTTGCTGATGTCTTCTGAAACCACCTTCCCAAGTGCTTTTCATATTTCAGGACATTAAACCACTCCTTTGATTTCTTGGTTATCTCACCAATATCTTGGCTGTTACTTCCTATGATGAATCAACCTTTGCACACATTATCGCTTTGCATCTGGCATTCATACCTTCAGTCTTCCAAAGCTTTGAATCTATACGGTTCAGTGCTAATTCCAATAATACCAAGCATTTGTAATTGAATTTGGGATGCTTTCTGCAGATTAGTTTTCCTCTCTTCCACTTCCATCTTCATATTTGGCATAGTCATATCAAGCAGGAAGACTGACAGCGTATAAAGTCCAATTACGTACTTCTACAGCCTATTGCAGCTTTTCACTCTGCCCAGGATACAGAAAGTCAAGTGCTGGAATTGCTTGAATAAGTCATTAATGTATATGTGCCAAAAAAATAAGGAACCAAGGTAGTGCAGCAGGGAATAACTCCAGTTTACTACTTGACTTCCAGAAAGGAAAACAGAATGACTTCTGAAAAGAGATTGCATTGAATGAGTGAGCAAATTAGAAAATGGAAAGATGATAAGGGAAAGATTTAGAAAGTCTAACAATGCTTTGAAATCCTCTTAGTGCTTCTGTCACTGCCATAGCCAGCCTGCTGCTCTGCTACTTTGTTAAATCAGCCCTTCTAAATGCAGTATTTGTCAGTGACACTACTTGCAATTTGGTGCCAGTTCAATACTTAGCAGAATAGGTAAGGACAGCAGAAAAGACATTTGCAGCAGGAAGTTTTCTTTTCATACCAGCTGATGAAGTCCAAGGTTATCCATGGTGTATTGGTACATTGGTTAATTGTCAATAAAATGAGGCTAATGGTACAGTTCTTTACAAAGATACTATTTATCATGTTTAGGATCCACAGACTTTACATTCATTCTGCACCATGTAGCAGAGCTAAAATGCAGTCTCCCTAGTTATTTAACCTCTATTTCAATTTCTATTTGCTTTGAGCTTTGTCATCCATTTCAATATCTATTGGCAAGGTACACCCACGTTGATTTAATATAACAGACCAACATAAGTGAAAAAGATTGAGTTTTCCATAAAGTAAACAAACAGATTTTTGCATATTCTTGGCTTAGAGAGCAATATAGGAGTATCCAATTTTTTATTGACTTTCTGCCTATATTAAGGCTTCATGATGAGTTTATTGACTAGAATCTGATTCTTAGTATTGAAGACCCACAAACCAGTAATTGCATTCATTTAAGGAAACATGTCTATTATGTTTGATTATGAGCACATACCTATATTCTATTCATGTTAATGTGACTTAAATGTATGCTTAAAATTTTGCTAATTAACCAAGGACTTTCTTAACTCAATTGGGACCTAATAAAATTTACTAATGAGAAAATAAGTCCTTAGTCAAATCTTGTGCTTTGAAATATATTTATACACAATATGATCATATGTATTAAGTTCTTATAGAGTTACTGGATTACTTCGATTTTGAACCCAAGATAAGAGGCTGTGAACTGCCAACCTTTGGCACAAAAAACAGGATAAAAGTGGGTGACTTCAGGCAGGGGAATGGACACTAAGAGACCGGAGCCAGGAATTGCCAACATTTTGCATAACAAAGGTGAAGACCCTTGACTGCCAGTGAGGTGGATGGACATGGAGAGGAAGAGGGAGACCTGTCTGCAGATGGATTCTGAGGCCATAAAATCTCAGGGGTTCCTTGGTTGGGGTCTTCCTTGAGGCACCAGCTCGGGCTGTTCCTATGTTACTGTGCTGTGAATAAATGGCTTTATGGAATGAGACATCTGAGACTCTGCTGTGGGAAACCCAGGGCTGAACGGGCAAGGAAACTTGGTCTGACTGTGGATGGGTGTGTGGGGAGCCAAGGGGGACAAGTCAGTCACGGGAGCCGCCTGCTGTGAAGGGGCTTTCACCCAGCAGTGGCAGCCTCTGGCCTTGGGATGTGGCTGCCAGGGAGTCTCGTGGATGGTGTTAAGGAAGACTTCAGACTGGGAAGTTTCCTTAATGCTGAATGATTTGAAAAGCACAGAGCGCTACCCAAGAGCTGATGTTGTGTTTGAAAGTAACACTGGCCAAATGGATGGGACAAAAGTACATAAAGAGTTTTGGCCACCTTCATTAAAAGTCAGTGACACTAGCAGCAGCTGCTGTCACCCACAGATGATCCCAATGGGCTTTATATTTTATGCACAGGAAGAAGAACAATCCACCCACTACTGGAACACAGTTATCTCTGTGGGAGAAGTGTGGCATTCCATGATAGCAACCACATGCTCTGCCAAGGTAATTTGATGCAATTGCAACTTTAAACACATCCAGCAAGCATAAAAATATATTATATAATGCATAAAGAAATCTCTACAGAAACAAATGAATATATAGCGGAACATACATAAATATATCAAGAAGGAGATGAGGGAAAAGGGTGTTTTAAAAATCTAGATCTACATTTAATTTTTCTATTTAATTTTTATTTTTTCATAGAAACAAAATAAAAAAGTACAAAGAAAATCCATCCAGGTTTTGCATAACTAAAGGTAAGCACGACTTCTAAAGCTTTCATTTTCACTTCTCTGCACACTTTTGTGTTACTGTGATTTTACTCAATTGGTAAAAGAGCAGCAACAGCTGCCAATAATTAGCATGTGTTCTTTCTCTCTTTTCCTCCTCCCTCCATAGTGATACAACAAAATAGTTAGTAGCTAAGGGACTGTATCTTGTTGTATGAAATCATGAATTTTTGTTCAGGATTAGAAGCATCAATTCAAGTCCTGCATATTTATCAATGGCATGGAAGTTAAAAAGAGTATCTTGAGTAGATCTCATCAAAATTTTCTTCATCCTGTTTATTGCAATAGCATTTGTTCCTGAAGGACTCTTGTGATATCAATCTATGTGGGCACATGAGATAGATGGAGTAAAATTCTTATGTGTAGGCTGCAGAATTTGCATGTCATTCACATTTACTCTTTCTTTTTGAGCAAATCTGTAGTTTGAAGTTGAGAAAAATTTATTTGGTGACAAGACACGATTCTTTTCGATATTGATACATCAGACCACCAGTTGCCAAAAAAACCCTTGGGAATCTGTCTCATCACTATGTGATTCAATGATACAGTGCTTTAGGACCATTGATTTCAACCCCATTGTGTAGTTCTGTTGGAAAGGACCCATTTATGGCTACACATATAGCAAAAAAAATTTTAAAAGACTCTTCTTAAAATTTCCTTCTCTGAATCCATAATTTATATGCACAATTAAGTACTGCCTATATATATATTGTACATACCCACAAATATATGTTAAAAGAACTTATGAGGTTGAGTGCTCAATTGCTCAAAAATGTTGGATTTGAGACTCCTATTGCAATGTTAATTTTATCCCTCATACATATGCATTATGTTATAATCTTTAATTACACCGTTACACAGCATGTTTTCCCCATAGGACCTCAGCCTCTGTATAGGCCATGAATGTATGATACTCAGTGATCAATATGATGATCAATATTTTCTTTTACCCTCATTATTCAGTGTGTGACCCAAGGCTTAACTTACTTCATACAATTCAAACCTTACTTCTGAATAGGAGCTATGATTAATCTCTTAGTGGCTTCTCTAAGTTCATGGTGAGGGTATCCCAGTGCTTCATTAATGTGGAAGCACTTACAGCAGCTATTTTAGTGGGGATTATGGTGATATTACCCGTGTTTTGAGGACAGGGAACTGAAGTCAAATCCATGTTCTAGCTGGTGACGAAATTCAGAATAAAAAGCATTAGTGTCCTTCAGCCTTCAAAACTTCAACCACAGAGAAACATTACAAGATTCCAATCCTTGGGCATGTGTGGCTAAATTGCCCAAAATTACATAGATGGTGTCATAAGGACAAGACTAGATATCAACTGCTACAATAATATTTATGCACCATTGTTTTAAACCATTGTATTTTTTCTCCTTGAAAGTAATTCACATTATATATTTATTAGGGCTTTTGACTTCTGCATTTGTGTAAGTGGACTTCTACAATTCCAAACATTTTTCAAGATAGGAAAATAATTTCTTTTTCACATTATGAATAAACCTTAGATCATCTCTAAATCTGAGATTATCTCATCTGGTTAGACAATGGTGCTTGTAATGCCAAGGTTGTGGGCTTGATCCATGTATGGGCCATTCACTTAAGATTTAGAATTGATGATCCTGGTGGGTGCCTTCCAGTTCAGAGTATTCTGTGATTCTTTGGATCACTTTACCTGAAAATTATTGCCATATATCAAACATTCCAGAAGAAACGCAAAGATGAACAAATACAACTAAAAGAAAGTGATAGTTTAGGTTTAGGGTTCTTCTGTTGGTTTTTTATTTTTATCTTCTAAACAATTCAGCTTGCAAAAGCAATCTAAAATAACAAGCACATCATGATTGCAAGGCCAGATGCATAAAAATATATTCTCTACACATTCCTTAAGAGCTTGCAAAAGCCTGCAGCTGTATCTTCCAAGTTTTTAGGTTAATTTCTATAAGTTTTCAGAAGTACATTAGAAACCCAGTCTCTGCCTTTTTCTTAGATGTCTAATATGAATTGGATTTCAATCACAAACAGGTAGTAGTCACATTTTGGTAGACGAAGGACTGTTCTTTATACATTACACTGTTTTTGTCAGTTTTTTGCACTGAGACATGGGCCTTTCTATGTATAAATCAACTTGAGTTTAATACATTCAGAAAATTTGCCAAATTACTTGTACTTTTAATAAATAATAAAAATATCATTGTGGAAGTGTAAAGCTTTGGTCCACAGAGCTTCTGCATGGCTACAGGAGAAATCCTTTGGAAAAACTCTGTGTGGGCACACTGTTAGAGTTACTTCTGAGACAAGGAGGAGTTCTAAATAACATCAGGGACATAAATGTACATCCATGAATTCATATATAGGCATGGTTACAGAAAATAGCATAGTTATAAAGGTTAAATAAACATGCATTGTTCATTTATAAAGAACTTAAAAATTTCTCAAGAGCACAGTTATATCAGGTAAAGGAATTTTCTTTCTATTTTCTGTTGAGAACTGGTTGAAGGTCAGCTATTAATAGTTATCACAAAATAGGTTGTTTTAATTAAATCTGTTGTGCTGAAAGAGTCTTTTGTTTATTTGACACTTAGATTTATTTTCCTCCGTTATATAAGCGGAAATAACTCAATGACAGTAGTTAGACAAGGTGTCTTAATGTCAGCTTCAGGTTGGTGAGAAAGCTGACATTTATTCCTAAACAAAGTGAGGTTTAAAAAAGCTCAGAAAGTATTATTTGGGCAACTTGCTGTGTAGAGGACTCCCTGTGGTGTGTGGCTCATTTCTGTGTATGCTGTGGCTGCTTTCATGGTTTTTGCCAACAGCCAAATTAAAAAAAAAAAAAAAACAAAAAACACAGAAAAGAGCACTTCTCTGTCAGAACACTGTATAATGCAGAGGTGTGTGATGTTACTGGCAATAGCATCCAGCTGCATCCAGTTTTATCATTAACCCTCCACACACTCATTTCCCCGAAAGAAGTATCACCACCACTAAGCCTGTTTCCCAGAAGAGCAGCTCATAAAGTAGTAGTTTGGCACTGTTTGTGTTTATTTTGCATAGCTTCTTCTTTCCACCCTGTATTTCAGTTACTTAAACATCACAGCCTCAGCATGTTGCTGCTACAGAGCAGCTTGACTGAGTTTCCAATCATAGTGCCACAACTAAGTGTAATTCTAATCCATATATTTGAACAGTGTTCCAGAATTAAGAGACCATCAGCTAGAATTCACATTGTGACATGCAACTCATCACTCTGCAGATGAAGGAAAAGTACGTTTTGAAGATTAATGTTTTTACAATAACTGCACTAGTCTTTTCTAGCATCTTGGATTCTGCATCAGGTTTTTAGCAAAGTCTCTACGTTAATAACATCAGTAGTTTGCAAATAAGCATATTTCTCCCACCAGCATTGTCATCTTAAAAGTTGTTCATCAGAAAGTACCCTTCAATGACTGAGCCAAAAGAAGTCTTTTAAGACGAGGGTAAAAAAAAGTAATATTCTTTTCCTTTGAGAAGGAGATAAAGATTCCCTAATGAATGTGCAAGTGCCTGTGGATGCAGTTCACAAAGTACTGAGGAAGAATCTGCACCTAGTAAGTGGTTAAAGCCTGCTCCCAAAATGACTGTCATACGCCTGTGCTTAATAGTTTGAGAGTATCTTAGAAAGAAATTATGTATATATAGGTGTGATGATCATAAAAATAATCTCTTTAAGGTCAGAATTAATATGGCTTAAAAATCTTATCCCCGCATAGTCTTTCCAGTTTCAGTTTTCCATGCTTCCACAAGGTTTTTTTTGTGTTGATCAAATGGCTTAGAGTAAGAAGCTCAGAGCATTTAGACCTACCTACATTGATTTCAATGGAAGAGAGGTTCACGTGCTTCTAGATTCTGGGCCTTCATCTCCTTACTTTACAAGAAGGAATTATAGCACAGAAGTGCCTGAACCACCTGTCAGCCAGTCATGTGGACAGGAACGTGCCAGAAAGTGCTAGAAAGAGCTACCAGCATGTGTCTGAAAGTGGTGCAGTAACTGTGATGTTGTGGGACCTGCCAGTCAACAAAAACAACCTCAGAAACGCCACTGTGCCAATAGAGCTGTATCACTTTCCATCATTTTGGGTTGTTCAGGGTCTCTGCACTAGTTTCATATTACAAGAGGGTCAAAAGCAGCACAACTTAAGGCTTGCATTTATTAGCAGAAACATTCTATGACACAATCCTGGAGGATTTCCTTTATTAAAAATAATGTTAACTACTACATACCTAGTGAAAGGTTCCTCTTCTCACAGACAGAATAAAATAGATAATAATAAAAAAATCTTGAAGTTCAGGTGTATTTGGATGTTCATGCCAGCATCTGCTTGTAAAACTGTGTTATAGCTGGAAATATTTTGACAATGCTATAAAAGCTGATTTTCTGGCACTGCATTAGTTTGTTCCTGGAAGAACTGTCTTCCATGATACGGTACTTAATATATTTCAGAAGAAAGATTTTTAAAACCCTTGTTCCATGGGCATGACTTAATCACTCAGGCATTCAGTTATTTTAAACTAGAAATATATATATTTTAAGAACTTTACATTCCTCTGTTAAAAAAAAAAGAGGAAGGGGACTTGCAAGATTTTTGTTTTTCCACAGACCATTTCTTATTTGCAATAACAATTCTAAGATAACTCAGAAATGCATAGATAATATCACCATGTAACCTCTTTCAAATGAAAGGTAAAGTACACTTCTTCTCTACTATAAATCTAAGTAGCACAGTACACATATCAAACATAAATAAATCAGCAAAAACCACTTCACTACACATATGATTCTTTTCCTCTGGGAGAAGATGAGGGGAAGCATAGACCACATTTGAATTCATCATCACATTTCTTATTGAAAAGCTCAAGATGAATGTGACATAAAAACCTGAATACATTACTGCAGTAACTGTAGCTCTATTCTGGTGGGAGCAGAATATTTAATTGCAATCAGGCACCAAGGAAGAGACAGATCAAGAAAATTCATACTTGAATTGAGTTTTTAAATTAACCGAAAGATTGTGGCTTATAGATCAGGCCATATCTGGGAAGTACATAGTTAAAACTTTTAGATATCTTATGCCCACTTTTTCCATGACTTGGGAGCATCTTCCACCAGTACCCACAATGGTTGAAATAGATATAAGTTGCATCATACTTTATCTGTACCATCTCTGTCTGTGTTCTAAGGTAGCCTTCTTTGGTAGTATCTGCAGCATCGTTCATTTCAGCTCATGGAAGTAACGGTGAGATTTCTGATTTTAATAACAATGGCCATAAAACATTCAACTATGAAGCACTAAAGCTAACTTTGCATCCTGAATATTTGTTTGCCTGTGTGTGGGTGTATAATAGAAAAAGATGGTTATGAATAAAGTCACTTAAGCAGTAACAGTATTCTCTGTTTTAAATCAAGCTGCTAGCACAATATTCAGCAGGTTACATATTCTTTCAGATAGAAAGTTGATAATGGGAATTTGTATTAATCATATGGCCTTGCTTATTTCTGAGAAATCATTTTAGAATCTTGGTTTCTAATCACAGGACCAACCACTGAAAAGGAAACCTTTAAATAATTTAATTTTGATTTTCTGGGTATTATAGCCAGAATTCTATCAAGCAGCGCTTGTCCCAAACACCACAACCTGACCTTTTGGAAATGCCTGAACTTACATACACAATTGTGTTCATGTTAATTCCTGATTGGCTGGGGTAGATTTAATTTTCTTCACAGTGGCTGGGATGGGGCTGTGTTTCAGATTTGTGTTGAACACAGGGCTGATAATACAGACATGTTTTTGTTATTGTTGAGCATGGCTTACAGGGCCAAGCCCTTTTCTGCTTTTCATACTACCATGCTGGCAGGGAAGCTAAAGGTGTACAGGAGCATGGGAAGAGACACAGCCAGGACAGGTGACGCAAAGGGACACCCCAGACTGAAGGGACACTCCAGACCATAGGACATCATGCTCAATGTATGAAGTAAGGGGAAGAAGGAAGGAAGGGGGACTTCTGTAGTGATTACCTTTGACTTCGTAAGTACTTTTTACCTGTTATGGGGCCCTGATCTCCTGGAGATGGCTGAACACCTGCCTGCCCATGGGAAGTGGTGAACTAATTCTTTGTCTTGCTTTGCTTTGCCTGTGTGTGTGGCTTTTGCTTTGCCTATTAAACTGTCTGTATCACAACCCACAAGTCTTCTAGATTTTACCTTTCCAGTTGTCTCCCTGATCCTGCTGGTGGGGAAGAGATCAAGTGTCTGTGTGTTGTTTTCTTGCCAGCTGGGGCTAAATCACAACAGCACTCTTTCCTAAAACAAGGGCTCTGCAAATCCTTCTAAAAATAGATTTAAATCTTGAGAAATTTCAGACGTGATTTTCTTTTGGGTGTCATCATACCCAGGTCTTTACTTTAGGAGCTCCTATTGTTTTTTAAAATAATGAAAAATGGGTGTTAATGTCTCTAGTTTCAGTAAAATTTTCCCAAAAGCAAACCACGGTCTGCAAGACAAATTCTAAAATGCCTAATCCCAGTAGTCATCTGTTTCACTTCCATTCAAGTGAAGCTGTGCTTCAATACTCCACACAATTTGTATGGACTTTACTGTCACTTCTAAAATGTTCTATTATGCATTGTGACTCCCTGATGTGTCTAATTGTGTTACATTGTCAGCTTTATGAAATCTACTGTAAAAAGCACTTTATTCTTCTGTCTTTTCTGTGATGTTGTGCATTTCTTTCTTGTAGTGTTTGCTAGTTTTCTATTAGATGTTTTCTACTTTAATTAGATGTTTGAAAGTCTTCTGCCTTTAAGCTTTATAGGCTATAATCAAGCTGCAATGTTTGGTTTTGATTTTTTTTTCTTAACAAATATCAAGAATGTGCTTGAGTAATTTGAGGAGACTGAATATAACTAAACTGTAGAAATGCAGTGTGATAATAGCTTCCAAATGGAAATGCTCGATGCTCAAATGGTCATGACTTTAAAACGTTTTCCCCAGATTTCACTCTTTTTTTTGAAAATAATTATTCTCAAAGTTAATCTAATGTGAATATGTAAGTCTACTTTACAAACAATGATTTGATAATTATATGCATGAATATAAATTTCCAAAGCTTAGATGGGTTTGCATTTGTACCTTTCTTTTTTATTATTTCTCCACATGCTTAACAAACCTCCTTACATCCTAGGTTTAGGCACCCTGTTTCTCTATTCTTTGAATGACTCAGTGCTCTGATAATACTGACAATTTTTGAGACTTTCCTAGACATGTATTCTCTATACATTCTGAAGTATTTTTTTAGCTGTAACATGGAGAAGTCATAAAAAACTGACTATTTTCTTTTTTTTTTTCCTTAATAATAACCTTCATACCAATGTGGACAAAATGCCACTTTAAATCAGAAAATAGACATGGATTTAAAAAATATGAGAAGGTAGTATGCATTAAAATCAACATAAGACCATTGCTACGTTTGAAAAAGGTCTTTTATTTTAATGTTTTATAGAAAAGAATACAATCAGATATTTTAAAGATATATGGAAGAAATATATATAAGAAAACAGGAAGGAAAAGAAGACAATGGCATTTAAAATATGAAATGCACTTTGCTACCAGCACACAGATTAACTGTGACAGGGACATCCAAATGCATCATGAAGAGCTGCATGTAAAGAGCTGTACAGAGACAATTGCTAACAATGTATGAGAACATCTTCTGTTGATCCAACAAAACCTATGAGGAGTGCTTTAATATATAGTCTTCTATAATGTCTCAGGATTGTCAACTCATGATTTTTTTCTAGCTCTCATAATAGTATATGTTGTTGATTTTTAAGCTTAAACTTCTTTTTCTCATATAATAGCTTATAAAAGAATCTCAAATGTCTTGAAAAGTTTTTTATGTTTGGGTTTGTAAAGAAAAAACAGTAGGTGTATAGATTCTGAGTTTAAAAGCAAAACAGAAAAGAAAGATCATCTTCAAATTAATACTATTTTGCAATCATTTTAATCTTTGAATGCCCAGAGATGGTAACACTTAATCTATTGTTTTATCAATTTACTAAATTACACTTTGACACACTCAATATTTGAAGAACTTTCTCACAAACCACAGTATCTATAGAAATCTGACTCACTTTTAAAATAAACAACCTTCTCACATTATAGAATGCAATTTAGATTACACTGAAACTCTCTTAAAAATTGAAAGCCAGTTTCAATCTAAAATTGTCAATCTGGATGCACAGTCAAACCCAGACAAAGAAGGCAGCTACATATTGTCTCTGGTATGACTTCTCTTTCAGAATGAAAGCATTAATTTAAAAGGCTTTGAAACAGCTTTTTAGTGGGATATTCTACAATTTTAAAATTTTCTGTATTGTTCTGGAAGTCCAAACACAAATTTAGTTTCTTCTACCCATCTCCTCAACTGACTGCATCTTTATACCCTGTATGTTTGTTTTTGAAAATTCCTTTGGGAGGCAAGAAGTGTTTCTGCAGCATTTCCAAGAAGAATAGGAGAAGCCTTTGTGACTCCCTACAAAAGATCACAGGGGAGCTGCTGTACACACAGATTTAAATCATCCAGAAGAAAGGTCAGATAGGCACCCAGAATCTGTAATCAGTTAACATAAACCATCCATCTATTAGTTCTCACTTCAAGAAAAGGAGTGGAGGGGTGGAACCACTCCTCTAACTTCTGGGCAGTGACACAGTGTGGGCAGTTTGCCTTCCTTCCTCCTGGAGTTCTCCACTGCAGGCAGGATGTCAGGAGAACATGCCCTAGCAACAGATTTGCAACAGGATTATAACTCCAGGCAACCTACAAAAGACATGTAGGCTATCTGAAAGATTTGTCTTTTGCACATTCATGGCCTTTGATCTGAGACTCTGCCTGTGTTTGAATTTGAGTGGAGGAGACTATTACAACCCTAAGTACAGGAGTACAAGGAAGTTGATTACTGAATTCCATGTTAATGACTGGTCATTCTAAAGTATCACTGAAATACATTTAGCAGTCTTGAAGTAAAAATCAGGAATCTTCCCTTTCTCAAGAAACACTCTTGCTAAATTCCAGGATAATCTGTCAGAATTGTCTCATAATGACTTTTTTCTTGTATAAATCCTCTAAGATTTTTGGGCAGATGGATGCAGTTTGACAAAATATCAGATTCTCTTCAAAAAACATTTGAAAATAACTATATACATCAACATTTTTCACAAAGTATCATTAGAGGTATCATTTAAATGTTTGCAGAGATACTACAGAGACAAACCAATTTTATGGAAAGACTAATTCTATCTCTGACAATTTTATTTGGAAGTAAATATTTTTTATTGCCTGCCATACTCATTGTGCCAGTGATTCCTAAATACTTTCCCATATGTGATTGAAAATTATGCCTATCATTGATTTTCTCTTTTCTCCTTTTGTAGAAAAATAAAAGTCAACAAAAATTAATGACATTTTTCAATCCTTGTAGAGAAATAAGAGAGAGAGGAACCTACAGATGTTACTAACAGTTACCATGGTTATAAAATGTGTTTTCTTCCATCTAGTTCATTGTACATTTTCTAGTGTAAGACAGCAAGAGATAATTTTACTACATCTACAGTGTCCACAGCTTGATAAAATAAGAAAGACAGTACATAATTAATAGTTTATGTTACACTCAGGACAGTAAAAAATCCATTATATTCAAATGATTTCATGACAAAGTCCAAATATTTAATATTCAGTATGATCATACATCAAAAGATTTATGTCAGATTAAAATAAAATATAAGTATAGATAGAGATGAAGTTCTAAAGATTAAGTACATGAAGAGAGGAGGGGAAAACAAAACAAAGCAAAGCAATGCAGGAAGCAGCAATCATACAAAATCATCTCCAGCCAATTAACTGTCAGCTTCTTTATCAAACTTGGTTGAGAAACTGAGGAATTAGCTTCAGGAATAGCTTTGTGTCGTCATCATCATTTACCAGGTAAATATCTTTGAGAAAACACACAGCAAAATAACCAAATGTGATTTTACAAATCAGAAATAAAAAATATCTATATAACCCATACTATATTAAGAAAAACAAAACTCCATTTAAAAAAATTTACTTTTGGCCAGTTCCAGTAAGAATGTAACCAACTTAAACTGTTGGGAAAGTTCTGTGCTGATCTCTGCTGCCCTTTAGTATTATATTTTGAGGCTGGTGTCAGAAATATTTTTGTATCAAAATATTTTTATTCAGCTCTCAGTAGTAGATTAAACGCTATGTCAAAAAGAAAGTCACAAGAAGTTTATATACTATTGCCTGTAATCAATCTAATCCCTTCATATAGACTTCAGATTCTCACTGAAATCTCAAGTGTCTGCTTGCAGCATTGTTTGTCACAATTTTTGTTCTTCACTAAAGTGTCATTGTCACATTACAGACTCATCATTTCCATCTCTCTCTGCTGAGCATCTATCAGTATCCACATTTCACTCTTCCTCCAATGCTTCTACTTTCCTTTCAACTTTCATTATCCTCATTAGAAACACATCCATATTTTTGCTTTCATCTTTTCCTTTATGGAGCTGAAAGATGACAAAATAGTTTTCAAAGGGAGCGGGGTCAGAAGAATAAGACATTTCTGATGAGATTTTTCTACCATGCAAAACACAGCAGAAAAGAAAATAAGAGATAAACTAGACCTATGTAAAATTAACTTTTCTTTCCTTTCGTAAAGAGTTTTCAGAAAAACCACAACTTTTTATGAACCCTAGGGAAGAGTTTGGGAAATATTTTGAAAATATGTATTTACAGTACCTCCATGGTTCCAGTGATAATTGCATTGATTAAAAAATTTCTGGGACAAAGACTGTATATTCCTACATAACTAATTTAGCTGATTGGATAGTACTGAATTTCACAGAGGGGTCATGAAAAGATCTCACTAAAACTGAGTAATTTCCACTTCTTATCAATGAGGTAAACAATTTTGTTCCTTTGTCAAAATGTGTTTGTAAAACTTGTCAATTTCCATCCCTTGCTGTAGTGAAAATTAAAGAGGAAAAGAAATCCTGTGAAGACTGAGTATGTGAAGAAAAAAATGTCTTTTTTCATGAGTTTTATATAAATATGTTTTGTCAACTGTTTTGCCAATTACAGCAGAGCTGTAAATCTACCAGCATGTGCTAGCTTTGAGAATCTCTTAATTTTGCTCACAGCATCCAAGTGTGGAGCCAGAGATAATTCTTTTTTTCAATCACTTCTTATATCAAATAACATCTTTGCTATTTAAAAGTTAAAGAAATAATCTGCTTTTCTTCATAGAAATTAAAAGATCTGCTTTATATACATTAAAATAAATATTTTAGAACTTTTTAAAGATGGAAAATCAATTAATTCAATCAAGACCCTTTAGAAAATGTTTCCAAAGTCAAACCCACATATAGAGCTGAGGTACATAAAAGTTTGTAAATAAAGTTTGTAAATCAGACATGCTAACTACAAGACCTGTCCTAGACCTATTAAGTATTTGTGGTTCTAGGCCAAAGGCTGAGAAGCAGGTTTACGGACTTCAAATGTGGACTTTTGGATTTATGCACATTCCATTTAAGACACCCTTTTTTCTTTCTGTATCTGCCCCCAAATAGAAAATAGCTCAACACTCAGTTAGCTGCAGTGCAATGAAGATTCTTCTTGATTTTGAAACACTGATGAGTACCTTAAGATATAAACCCTTACTCAAAACACTGCAATTATTGTATTATAGTAACTTTAGACACTTGCCAGTTCAGAGACTGTGTTCAGTATTCAATATATGAAGAAAAAAATATCTATATGGGATGTAATAAGTAACACATATAGGTTACATGTTTTATATGCAAAAATAATTGTCTCAAAGACAATCCAATTCTTCAGGTCTCTTAGAGACATTTGAATTTTAATTATAGTATGGATATTTATGGTATTTCCCCTAATTCTTCATCTAATGTAGGATTTGGTTCTTGATTATCAACACAAAAATTTCTATACATTTGTGTCCTCAGTCATGGCAGTTGCCAAATATAACCCAGCTATTAGACAATATATAGAAAAAAAATTACACCACCAAAATTGATTTTCAAGTTAGAGAGATGGGAGAAAAAGTAAGTATAGTAAGAAAAAGTAAGTATAGTAACTATATAAATGGGCTGCATAAGAATCAAAGAACAGTCTTCCTGAGGTCATAAGAATAGTCCATCTAATCTGTCCTGTGGCCAGGAAAGATGCCTATAGGAAACTACAGGGAAATGGGGCAAGAATTAGGCAATACTTCTCTCCCATAAATTGTCAAAAATGTCAGTTGCCTGACATTTAGGAAGTTCCTAAGCAAAAAGTTGCATCTGCCTTGCGGATCTAATTGCTCCTGCAGAATTTTCCCCAGCTTTCTTTACTAACTCATATTCTGGAAAGCCAAACATCCTAGTAAAATGAAACCTATGTTTTGAATTTAAGTTGTCTGTAAACCTTTCACCTAATTATGATTTTCCTGATCGTGTGTGTCTGTATCTTTCCTAAATTCAGTCAACCATTTTGTACTCTGAACACTTAAGGCCATCTTTTGCTGCCATTTTTGACATCTTTTGTAGGAAGAAGAAAACAAAACTGTGGGACCATTCAAAAGAGAGCTGTATTGTTGAATTAACCCGTGTTATAATTTGATTTTCTATTTTACTGCTTACCTTCTTTTTGCAATTTCCAATTTTATTTTCGTTATGCATTTGACAATCAGATACATAAAATAATCTGCTTAAAAAGCTTAATTTCTGGAACTTTATACCTGATTTAGTATCTGCTCTTATTTCTAAACTCAGAGTTGGCTTTTCCCTTCATGTGCATTATTTGGCATTTCTGAATCTTGAATTTCATCTACCTTCTTACTGGGTACTCTGTACTGTGAAATCTTACTGCAGATTCAATCAATTTCAGGTTTTTTTGAAGCCAAAGAGCTATACCACATCACCAAATTTTAGGATCTTGTTATTCACCCCCAATCCTGAGTTCCATAAAAATATTTAAGCAACTTCAAAAACCAAAACTTGCGGGATATCTACATTACCTTTCCTATTTTAGCAAGTAAACACTTAAGTATACCTCTTAATTTCTTTTATCTATTATTGGTCATGAAATTGCATCTTATTCATTGATGGTTTTGTTTCTTTATGAGCCAGTGGTGAATGATCTAATTGATAGCTTCTTGAAATACATGTAGGGGGTTTAAATCAGATAACACATACATGTTTGTTAACATTTAAAGAGAAAACATACATCTACTCCATTTGTGAAACACAGACTAATGCAAATGTCCTATGTTTACTCATAGTCTAATCCTTTAAAGTATGTGTCTGTGAATATTATTTAACATATTTCCTTCAACATTTGCTTGAAATAGCAGTCAGACATAAAAATCTTTAATTTCCCAGATGCTTTTGTTGTCCTTTTGAAAATAGTTATTACATTCATTCATTCATCTGATACTAAAGCAAATTTAAGCAGTAAGTTATCAATTACAAACAAGATCAGCAATCTCGTATTTGATTTTCTTTAAAGCTCTAAAGCTAAAATAATTTCATGTTGACAATACATAGGCATTAATTTGTTATAAAACATCTTTGGGTCAGTTCCTTAGACTTGACACCCATAAAGAAAAAGCTTCTCTACTGGCCATCACTGTTAATACCAATGCAGAGAATTCTTTTATCTTTTATGCAGGACCTTTTAATCTTCTGATATTCCTTTTACACATCAAAATTATGTTGGTTATATGATTTTTTTATGATTTCTGCTTCTGACATATTAAAAAAATATTATTAATTTTTATGCTGTTAGCAGATTGCTCCACAAGATCTTTTTTGGCCTGTTTTATTGTGTACTTAAGTTTATGTTGCCAAAGTCTAGACTGCCTTCTTTCATCTTTCAGACATAGTTTCTGCTTTTCAATTTTAATGACTTCTTCAGCCTTCTTGAAATGAAACCATTGGCAGTGAGGAATGCAAGAGTCATAGGACCAGGAACGAAACAGACAAGAGGCACTTGAACCTGGCTGAGCAGAAAGGGTAGAAAGTGAGCTTCTGATCTCTTATTCCAGAAGCGCTCTGCTTTTCTCTCCTGATGATCTAATGTAAAATGCATACACTCTGACAGAAGCAGGATCTAGGACCTCAGTCTGTCCTCACCCAGGGGAGGGCAGGGCTGGCTTCCCAGCCTTCTATTTTCTATATGGCCAAATGACTTAGCAAGCTGACCATCAATTCTGTATTTCACAAATGTCTGGGACAATTATTGATTTCTGGCAGAGAGACTTGACTGAGACAGAGACTGAGACTTCACTCAAAACTCACATTTCTGTTTATTTCTAGGACAGAAAAACATAGAAGTTTGTATCCTGCTGTGTTTTAGATTTGTGACTAAAACAGTGTTGGTAACACAGGAATGCTTTAGCTGTTGTTGAGCAGGGCTTACCCAGCCTCAAGGCTTTTTCTGATTCTCACTCCACCCCACCATCAAGGATTCTGGAGGTGCACAGGGATCTGGGAGGGGATGCAGCTGGGACAACTGATCCCAAAAGTCAGAATGGGTGTTGAGTAGTATATAACAACATGTTCATCAATACAAGCAGGGGAAGAATGAGAAAAAATAGGATTTTGGAGTGATGACATTTGTCTTCCCAAGTCACTGTTAGGCTCCCTGCTTGATGATGGAGCCCTGCTTTCCAGGAGATGTCTGAACACCTGTCTGTCTTGGGAAGCAAATTAACTCATTGTTTTGCTTTGCTTCTGTGGGCAGCTTTTGCTTTACTTAATAAACTGTTTTTCTCTCAACTCACAAATTTTACCATTGTTGCCCTTCCAATCTCTCCCCATCCCACCGTGGAGAAAGTACAGACTGAGCAGCATTAAACCTCAACATGCAATACAAATTCTGTAACCACAGGGTAGGCCCTAATTTTAACCCAAATATAAAATTAGAGACAGGGACATTTCTAGAGCAAAAGGCTGTAGTTTGCTTTCCCACAGCGAGCAGAGTCAATTAAATGAAATGGCCTCAGTTCACCTTCCATTTCATCAGTCTGACTTTTAGCTTTGCATCCTTTTGATGCATATCTTTTTTTTTCCACCAATTTTAAAAGCAAACTATGCAAAAGTCTTTCCTGGGTTTTAAATCTGCCACTCTCCAGAAAGCTAAGTGCTAGAATTAATATATAGTCAATCCTGCAGTAAACATTCATGTTCCTGTATTAATGTTTCAGTTTGAATCAAGAGTAATGTTCAAACAAATCTCCAATTGTTCTCACTAATCACACTGCATCACAGCATGCAGCAGTCTCAGCACACACAAACCAAGTTTCTTTTACACTGAAAATAAACTGAGGCTTTCAATGGACTCCAGGTACAAATGAGCCTTCAAATTCATGCATCAGGCTGGTCTGAGTTGGAAACTTTGTAAAATGTGTATTGAATAAGCATCATGTCTTCAGACTAAGTGTTTTGCTCTCCTTAGTAGCAAACTTCCCTTTCTGACAAAACAAGTCAAAGAGTTTAACCATGATAGAAACATTGAAAAGATTAAGTGAAGTTTCATTACATAATTCTTCATTCTAAAATGTATGTAAGTAAAGCTGTTGTGATATAATACATTGATAAGTCTATACAGGCACGTCATGATTATACCAACATTTTTGTCTACGCCTATTATGTCTCAATGTTGTATAACTCTGCATCCCCCTGGGCATCCAAATAAAAAAAGAAAAATATAAAATCCCTAAATTCAAAATAACATGATTGTACATTGTCTTGATATATGTACTGTTATGGCAAAGAAAGCAGTTTAATTTGTTTTCAATTACATTTTAGAATGTGTATAAAAACAATTGACAGAATATATATTATGTTCTAAGGCTTGAAACATCAACCAAAATATATCTCAGTATTTAAATTGTATATAAAGCATGCAAATAATCTAGTCTTCTTTTTATTATGGTTTTCAGTTATCTTTTACTGTTTGTAATTCTTTGACTTTTTAATAAACAGAATTTTATTGCTGCTTGCCATCAAAATAGCTGAGATTTTCTAAGCTTTCCTTGTCAGAATCATGCAAGTTATGTAACCAATAAAGTACATTTATCTATGCTGAGAATACCAGACTAAACACTTTTACATTTCATAAGGAATTGTTATTTTACAATACAAGCTACTTCCCTAATTTTTTTTCAGAATGTAAATAGTTCTAATATTTATCTTTCAAATCGTGCAGTTTTCTAAACAGTTTTGTTCTTCTCCAATTACTACACACTCTGTCGAAAATCTGTGCTGTTTGTTAGCCTGGTACAACATCTGCACAATTTTTATTCAGAACTCAGAAACACACAGGCTTCCCAAATATCCTTTTATGACATAAAATAGTACTTCCTGAAAATATTTCACACAGCCTACCAAAACATGCAACTTACTTTCATAAAGTATCCTTCATGGGAAAATCCTAAACACAATACAAATAAAACCAAACACAGTAAATATTTAAAGGATAAATAAAACACAGTGTTAAGTCTTCCTTACAACTGCATAGTGATTTTCATAGAGTCAAAAACTATAGAATCATAGAATGTCTTGGTCTGGGAGCAGCCCTAAAGATCATCTATTTGCAATCCCCCCTGCCAATGGCGGGAACACTTTTCACTAGACCATCCAATCTGGCCTCCAGGCATTGGACATCCACAGCTTTTCAGTGCAACTTGTTACAGTGCTTCACCACCCTTACAGTAAATAATTTCTTCCTAATGCCTAATCTAATCTATCCTTTTTTCCATGTGAAGCCATTCCCCGTTGTCCTTTCACTACATGCTGTTGTAAGTAATCTCTCTCCATCTTTCTCGTAGGCTCCCTTCAAGTACTGCAAGGCCCCAGTTAGATCACCCTGAAACCTTCTCTTTCCCAGGTTGAACAATCCCATTTATCTCAGCCTTTCCTTACAGGAGAGTGTTTCCATCCCTTTGATCATCTTGGTGTCCATCATCTGGACTCACTCCAGCAGTTCCATGTCCTTCCTTTTCTGCAGACCCCAGAGCTGGATGGTTGTGAGGGGAGTGTCACCAGAGGGGAGCAGAGGAGCACAATCCCTCCCTGGCCCTGCTGTCCACGCTTCTTTTGCTCCAGGACACGTCTGGCTCTCTGGGCTGTGAGTGCCCATGGCTGGGTCATGTCCAGCCAGCCTCTCATCCAGCAGCACCCCCAGGTCCTTCTCAGCAGGGCTGCTCTTGTTCTATTCATCCCCCAGCTCTTATTGACACCCAACCCAGGTGCAGAACCTGGCACTTGGTCTTGTCACATTTAATGAAATTCTCATGCATCCACTTCTTGAACCTGTCCAGGTCTCTCTGGATGGTATCCTGTCCTTCAGGTGTGTCAACAGCACTACCCTTGGTGTCATCTACAAATTTGTTGAGCGTGTACTCCATCTCTTTATCTATGTCATTAATGAAGATGTTAAATAACACTGGTCCCCTGAGGTACAGCAGTCACTGATGTCTACTGGGACTCTAAGCCATTGACCCTCTGGATGGGACTAGATGAGATACATCTCCAAGTCCTGAGGAAGTTGTTTGATGTAGTTACCAAGTCACTCCCCATGATATTTGAGAAGTCATGGCAGACAGGAGATGTTCCTGTTCACTTATAAAAGGAAAACATTGTACCATCTTTAAAAGAGTTAGAAATGAGGACCCCAGGTGCTATCAACCTGTCAGCTTCACCTCTGTGCCTGGGAAGATCATGGAACAGATCCTCCTAGAAGCTTTGCTAAGGCACATGGAGGAGAAGGAGGTAATTAAAGATAACCAGCACAGCTTCACCAAGGGCAAGCCATTCCTGACCAACCCAGTGACCTTCTACAATGTGTGACTGCCTCAGTGGACAAGGAAAGGCCTACAATTGTCATTTATCTGGACTTCTGTAAAGGCTTTGGATCCCTCATAACATGGATTCCTCATAATATCCTTCTCTCTAAATTGGGCGGGTGGACTGCTAGACAGGTGCACTTAGATAACATTCATATCAAACAGGAAAGGAACACGGAAGAAATTTATCAGATTATAATTTTAAATTTCTAATTTCTTGCTTTAGACCTGATCAGAAAAAAAAACAAAAACAACCCAGCTTTAATTTAATCCTGATTTTTTTTAACAGCTGGGACAGTAAAAACATGCTTAAAATTGTACAATCAAGACTTCTAATAGAAGTTCAATATCACCAAGGTCATAGTCATTATCTGAGGAAGTTAAAAGAGCTGCCACTCGCTGATATGAGCATGGATTATACCTGAGATATCTGTGTTGAAGAACCAATCAATAGCAAGTCAGTTTTATCTTTCCTAAGTTCAAGAAATTTTGTTGACATTCGTGTTTGAATAGCACTAAAAATTAAACAAGTCATCAAGCAGCCTCCCAGGACTGCACAGACTGGAACAAATGTTCCAGTGAGCTATCAGCACCCATATGGCACACCAGGCCATGACAGTGAATGGAAGCAGAACAAGCAAATATAAAGCAAAAGAGAATCCTGAGGAGATGGTGAGTCAGGTGGAAGAACAGGAACTCCACAATTGAAAAATTAGTAGAGATTAGTTGAAACAGTAATTCTTTAAAGCAACAAACTGACTTTTCAGAAGGAAAATCTAAACCAGTCCAAGAGAAGAAAATCAAATTAAAATATTATGGTCTGTAGTGTGATAAGCAAAAAGAAAGGCATTATTTTGTAAAAAAAATCTTACCTCAAAAGGAAATACGCATTTCATTGTCAATTCAGAAAAATATCAGGTTGATGAACATCATGAACATTATAACTACAAAAGGTTAAATAATTAAAATGCAAAAGGTTTAACTGCACAGATCTTCTTTTACATTGTAACAATCTTTGTTCATGTAAAGGCTTAAAGAATGAGGAAACCAGCTCCTCTGGATTTGTGTTAAAAACTTTAATGTTGAAATTCTATGGCCTTTACTATGGAGGTCACACTAGTCAATAACGTTTTTCCCACCATTGGCTTGACCTTGATGAATTAAAACTAAGGTGCACTAGGTAAAAGAAAAAAAAATACAAGCAATTCATAAACAATAAAGTTATTTCCTTTACCAGAATTTTCTAACTATTGTAGCATAGTTTTGTAAGCATCTGGCTTCCAGCATATCAAATTTTTCAGTCCAGTCTTAGAACTAATAAGGAGGGTTATTATGAAATGCTAACAGGATTTAGAACTTGTTAAGACTTTCCAAGCAGTGAGGATGAAGTCAGGACTTCCTAAAAATCATTTCCCTTCAGAAATGATAGAAGAGTAGCAGCAGTTAGTAGATCTTCTCAGGACTGGTGTTTATATAAATTTCATCTAAGGTTGCTGTGAGTATAACTCAGCTATGTGATACCTTGTTTTATCCTGAGAACCAGATCTGATGCTGACTGTGTCACCTTGTTTAGGACTGCTTATGGACATTGCCTCACCTTAAATGCTTTACATGATGAACTTCTTAGATCCATATAAACTTTACATGGCATTTTCAGGTGATATTCTTAAGCCTTATTCTTGTAGTGGTACCCTACAGGAAAACCATGAAATCCCTGAAGAGAAATGGTCAAAGTTTCGGCTGCATCCAAAGAAAAGCTATGAAACTAGTGAAGGATTTAGAGCACAATTTTTATGAGGAATGGCTGAGGGACCTGAGGTCATTTAGCTTGCAGAATAAAAGGCTGAGGGGAGACCTCACTGCTCTCTGCAACATAAAAGGAGGACATATGTGGTCCCCTCTCTGAGGCAAAAAGTGATAGGACGAAAAGAAATGCCCTCAAGTTGTGCCATGGGATTATTAGATAGGATATGAGAAAAAAAATTCTTCCCTGAAAGGGTTATCCCCAAAAGGGTTATTATTGGAACAGGCTTCTCAGGGAAGAGATTCAATTACTGTCTGTAAGGAGTTAAAATGCAGGTTACGCAGCACTGTCCTAAAGCACATACACACAGAAAAATAGTTGATGCTCTGAGACTTATAATTAAAATATCAGCATATTAAAGCAGAGTGAATATTAGTTTCCTGGGTACTGGCTCTAAAATAGGACAGAATTTTACATGACTGATGCAGCAATATCAAAGCTGAATAATTCTTAGATAGTGCTGACAGTCAAATATTAAAAAATAAAATTTTGTAAGAGGAGTGTTATCTTTTCCTATTTGCATTCTGATTAGAAATCTAATGTCTTCATTAGTCACAGATATCTCTAATATTAGGAAATTCCAACATTAAAAATACATATTTTGGAGTCAATCCATCAGTTTAATGAAACAAAAGCAGTGGAAAAATGTATCTTGTATACACAATTGCTACTAGAACATGGTTGTTTGTTGTTTGGTTTGTTTTTTTTTTAAGGCAAAAGGAGACCCAAACCCCTGAATTTGTTTTGACTTTTCTCACTGATTTCTTTTTGGTCAAATGTTCATGTGTATGTGCTCTAAAGATTTTAACACAATTCACCTCAATTAGAATGTTTTTATCCTGCTATTTGATGACTCCCAAATTAAAAATTGGAACAAGCTAACATAGAAGGTCCTTTCATGGTAAACAAGCACCATTGCTGCTGGCAAGCTGAGGCGCTTGAAGCATCCCCCTTGAAGCTGTGTATGCCTTGAAGGTGTCCATCTGGTTGCTCGATCTCTTCTTAAGGAAAAAATTCCTGTCTTCTCCCTAGGGGAGCCCTGTTTGGTTGTTAACAGCTTTAGAATAATTTCCTCATTAAGTCAGAGGGTAACCTGGTCAGGATCCCTTGCAGGCAATAATTGTTCAGTTAAAATTAAGGGAGATATTTAGTTAATATCTTGGTAAATTGGGGTTGGATATCTGAGGTGTTTGGGAATATTTCATTGCAAGGCCAGAAAATTCAAGATAGTTTGGATAAAAGACTCATTAGCCTCTAATAAGCTGTCAGTGACATTGTTACATAATATTTTCAGCGTTTAAATTTGAACGTGAGGCAGAACAGAGCAGTTAGCAGTTCAGAAATTTATCAGATTATGATAGATTTAAGCAGTCATCCCACCATACTACTAAGAATAAGATCTTAAGTGGATGTCAAATACACATAGGATATCAGATTTTGGATAAAAATATAGGAAAAGGAAAAAGAAAAAGAATTAATTCCAGGAAGAATAGATGGGGGAACTATTAGAGTTACTTCAAGTTCTTTGCTCTGGCTGCAGTTTTCAAACCAGTCCCAGCAGGACATTCCCCAAACAAGCTAATTTCTTGTCATTTTGGCTCATTTACCACAAAAGCCAAGGAGAGAAGGAGTATGAACACAGAACTATTACCTTGCTAAAATGTCCCTTTGTACTAGCATGTAGGAAAGGCTACATGAGGGAAGGTTGTTGGCTATTGCTCATTCTCTACCTGTGCTACTTCTATAATTTAAAAAGGGAGCTCCCATCTGCAGAGCTGTCCATCTGTTGCACATAGCACCATTAAATTCAAAATGAAACATTAGAACACAAGAGGAAGGCAAGCACAGAGCCCCAAGGCAAAACAGTAGCAGTGCAGTTCTTATGGACATGTCGGGTACAACACTTATTTGCCCTCAAAATGAGCCAGAACAAACCTTTATTCCAAAGGCTAATGCATGACTTGTGGGAGAAGAGAGATAAGACATGGAAAAACCTCTAGCTGCGGTCAAACAGAGGCGCTGAACCCTCTGCATTTCTGTTTCACAGGGATTTACTACAGAAGTAAAAAACAGATGTCCCCAGGAGCTCTCTCTAACTTTTCTCTGCCTTAGACCTGAAACAGTACTTATTTGTCCTTTTTACAGGTGTGGAAAAATAGAATGACTTAGTTAATTTCTGCAGCCTTCTAGCTAAATACGCACACAGTGTTATACTAATTTATAACTAAATAATAAAACAATTTATGAAAAAGCATAATTACTGTTCACAGGCATGGTCAGATTTATTACTGTACCTGCAGTTAGCAATATAAAATAGAAGTCATCTGTCGAAGTCTCTGATCTGACGTTGTGGAGCTCACTGAACTCCAGTATTTCTCTTCATAATACATTTACTGGATATCTGTATTACTTTTAAAAATCCTTAACAGGAAATTATACTAAAAATTCAAAAACAAGCAAAAAAAAAAAAGAAAAAAAAAAAAGCCTTGCCAAAATCTGAAATGAAAATAACAATAACCAAAGAACCTACTCAAAATGTCTTTTTTTCTCAATTACTATTGCCTGTGGATTATGTAGTTGAACACAGACAACAGTTATTTTGAAAAGCAGAAAAGATGTGGTATGACGGTAATTTGAAATAAACAAATAGCAACTAAATTTGATACAAGGAGAGGAAATGCTTTTGGGAAAAAATCAGATATTTTATAAAGAAAGGAAGTTTAATACAGATGGGAGATTGAAAGCACTGAAATTCATAGGGAGGTTATTTATTCCCCAAATCTTGATAATCATATCAAAGTTATATTTAAATTTTATTTATTTCTGCAAAGAGAAAGCCATATAAGAAAAGCATGGTTGGTCTTAAGCATAACATATAAAGAAGTGCTGTAAAGGCACCATCCCACTCAAATCCTTATAGATGACCCCCTGAAGCAAATAGACTTGTATGCAATGAAGACTTTCAGATCCCAAAGGTAGTGATGATCTCATTTCCCTGAAGGGAACTGTTTGGCATCAGTGTCTGAACTACTAGCCAAAATCTTTAACTCAACCAAAAATAAAAAACAACCAAAAATAAATAAAAGATAAAAAAGAATAAGAAGAAAGGATTCTGCAAGTACATTGGTCAGAAAAGGAAGGCCAAGTGCAAAATTCTGCACCTGGGTCAGGGCATGAGTATGGGAGAGGAAAGAATTCACTGAAACCAGTCCTGCAGAGAAGGACTTGGAGGTTCTAGAGGATGAAAAGCTGGACATGAGCTGACAATATGCACTCACAGCCCAGAATGTTGGCCTTTTCAGCCACCATCTGGGCTACATCAAGGAAGCATGGCCAGTAGGTCGCGATGAGTAGTTCTGCCCCCGCTATACCTCACCTGGAGTGCTGCATCCAGCTCTGGGGTCCTCAGCACAAGAAAGACAAGGACCTGTTGGCTTGAGTCCAGAGGAGAGCCACAAAGATGATCAGATAGCTGGAGCATATCTCCTATGAAGTCAGGCTGAGTCAGTTGGGGTTGTTCTAGCCTGGAGAAGAGAAGGCTTTGGGGAGACCTCATTGCAGCCTTTCAGCACTAAAAGGGAGTTTATAAAAATGATGAAGAGTAGGCAGATAGTGTTAGTACAAAGTATTGGTTTTAAACTAAAAGAGGAGAAATTTAGATTTGGTGGTAGAGAGAAATTCATTACTGTGAGGGTATTGAGGCACTAGAACAGGCTGCCCAGAGGAGCTGCGAATGCCACATGTGTGGGAGTGTTCAAGGCCAGGTTGGATCAGGCCCTGGATTAGGCCCTCATCTAGTGAGTTGCTTCCCTTCCCATGCCAGAGGGGTTTGTATTACGTGATCTTTAAGGTGCCTTCAACCCAAACTGTTCCATGATTTTATGAAAAACATTAGAAGCAACCTTCAAAATATATGTGATCTATTTTCAAAATCAAATCAAAAGAAACCATTTTGCTTTCTATTGACCATGAGGAAAGTGTAGTATTAATAAAATTTCTAACTCATAAGTTTCTTCCTAGAAGTCTATCCCTCATGCTCATATGTCAGCTTAATCCTTTGACCAGTTCTTGTTCCTTTCCAGTCCTGTTAACTCACATTAATAAGGAGAAGTAAAGATGTCCAATATATTGAGCAGTGATGAAGTGACAAATAGAGAACAGAATAAGCTAGATTATTTTTCACCATATCATAAATAATTACTGAAGTGGAATAGAGACCATAATGTCTGTTTCTCTGCATTTTGGATTATAAATTGTGTCAGACGTATCTAACAAGATCTTCAGCACCTTAGGACCCATATATTTCACCAGCACTAGACAGAAAATAAATTTGGACTATCCACTCATTTATACCGACTATTTTTATGTCCATATGTCCTAATGGATCTAAACCATATGAGGACTTCTACAGCACACTAGGAATCTAATTACAATGGGTTTTTAAATCTGGCCTAAGTGACCTTTCAACATCAAAACTGAATCTAAGGCTAAATAGAGAAAGAATTTCTTCTGCTCAAAGTTCTGGGTAAGCAATCAAGTCATCAAACCCTTTTCCAAGTTCCAAATACTTGTGAAACTATTTCTTTAATGAACTTCTGTTCTACAAAATGATTTTTTGTAAAAGGAACAAAGAACGTTGTTCTTTGATCAACAGATACTTTGCAAAACCTAGTCTATTCGCTCTAGGCTTCATGAAATCAACTTTCTCACCTCTGAGAAGTAGTTCTCTTTCCTATCTTCCCTTAGGTGGTTTTATTTTGTCCTAGTTTTGTACTGTAGCAAAAGTATAAAAAAGGAAAAACAATTTATGAGTGGCAATTACTTAGACAGCAACAGCTATATTTTCTATTACCCTCTGGATTCTCTTATTCTTATAAGTTATATAGCAGACAACAAGCAATAGAATTAAAATGAATAAATCTTTTGTTGATCTTCAGAAAAAATATAATGATTGTATCATTATGAAAATTGTGCTTCCTTTCAAAATGTCACACATAATTGTGCATAGCCAGACTCAAATGAACCAGTAAATGGATTGGCGTTAATAATGATATTGGATATGCATGCAGTTTCAAGTATTAACTAATAAAAATGATTGATAGTTTTTAGATAATTGCATTTAAGAATATGAAAGAACTTTTAACAAAATGCGACTTGTAGCTTTTTAGAGAAGTTAATTAAATACTTGTTAAACATAATAATTTATTATATCACTGTTGTTTTATGAATAAAATAAAAAGGATAATCAGCATTTTTTATAGTGATGGAGCATCACAGGCCTGTAAACATAAGTCTCAAGTCCTTATGACTGTTCTTGTCTTCTTTCCACACTATCAATCTGATTTCTAAAATTCTTTCTGAATTCATACTCATTAAGCTGCAGTGGCAGCTGTAGTGGCAGTTTTGCCTTTACCTCTTATCAAAGGTTTATTAGTTAAAATCTAAAATAAAATGAAATAAAGTAAGGAAAAAAGTAGTAATGAAATAAAAAAAACACTTCTATCAGAAAGTGCTTTCAAGACTCCTGATCCTGAAGATTTATTTGAGATTTTCAAAAGCTGGTGATGCTTTGCATCTTGCAACAAAAAAAATTATTGGTTTTAACTTGATTTGTTATGAGCTATTAAGTGTTCATCTTAACAATGTCAGTTACTGAGCCAATTATTACATTAAGTAATGTTTGATTTTTCAGGGACTATGGCATATTCCTAATAACACTGCCTTAGTAAATGTGGGGGGTAAATTTCTTTATGGTTAATAATTCACAATTCAGTGAATATACAGAGATATACCCCCAGAATCTCTTTGGAAACCACACTGGCCTACTGATATATATCTATAAAAAGATGCAGCAAGAGAGTCTTTTCCACAAGAAACCAGAAAAATAAGTGTTCCTTATTAACTTTGGTTTGTTAGGGATTTAAAATACCACAACAGTGATCAATAGTAGGTAATGCTTGGGAATTTTTCCTATCTGAGTCTGATATTTGTTATCACAAATGAAAACTCTCTGGATTTTAGTTCAGAGATATGACTTAAAACCTGGGGAATTTTTGACATGCTGTAACTCCCTAACATGCAGTGTATCTAATACTGTACCCGGAGAAGCAGGATACAGCCCAGCAATCAATTATCCCCACCTATCCTTGTATTTGCAATGTTGCAAGCTAAAAAATAGCTAAGAAACACACTGGTCAGGCAGCAGAATCAGGCATTCAGAAGTTAAGAAGTGCTGGAATCTTCATTCATCTATCTTCACACTGTACTTTTTGGTGCAGTTCATAATTATGTGATGAGATAATATTTTTACACAAGTTCATTCATCATTTCAATAGAGAATGGAGTACATTCTATAAATGAGAAATTGAGCAAAAAACTTTCACTAAGCTGTCTATGGTTCCTTATCTTTGTTACTACAGACTTTGTAAGTGATAGGTGACCAAGATTCAGTTTCCACTCTTCTTAAAGAAGCCTTTGAAGACCTGACAGTCACCGCTAAGATCAGTCAGAACCAGCAAGCTATGGAATATTTGGAAAGGTTGAAACAAGCTTTCAGAATGTCTTCTTGACACACTTCAATTCTAATAAGCAAAGTCAAGAGAGAAGGGGCAAGAATGTCTATGAACATCTTAGCTACTTGCATAAAGACTGGTTCTCTCACTTTGCTTTCAAAGAGCACTGAGTGATTTTAAGTGAGGAACAAGAACTCCAAGCACTGAGCTGAAAACAACCTTGCTTTAAATATCTTACAGGCCAAAACATAAGGCATTCAACAAGGAATATTTAAATACTTTAGGGTGTTTATATTTGAGGAAAGTAGGGATGTTTGTTAATATTTATTGCTCACATTCTTTAAATATTTTCTAATTAAAGAATAAGAGGAAAATATAAATATTTTCAGTTCTCAAGGATGATAGATGTGGTCCTTGCAACCTAGTTAGTAAGATAGTTGGTAAGCTATTAGGTAATGAGGCACTTAGGTTTCAGTCTCTGCCCCAGTGTAAGTTTAGATTTTGTAGAGGAAAAAATAAACTATCAAGCAATCAAATCTCTCCAGAAAATATCAATGACAGAATTTAGGCAACAAAGCAGTCTCTGCTGAAGATATTTGGCAGTGGAACAAACTTCCAGAGGCAGCAAAGGAGTCTTTATATTTGATTATCTTCAGGAAATTATTTTCTTTTTGCCTTTTTGGGCAGAGTAGTATATGGGGGATAAGGCAACAGAACAGGGGAGATGCTGTCTATAGGTTTTTTTTTCCCTACATGCTCTTCTAAGGGAAAAAAATCTTTCTCTTCTCCTGAGTAAAATTCTCATCCTTTAAATTAATAAACAAAATATCTCAAATAAATCTCTGATTTATGGATCAAGTATATATGAGGACCATAGTTATTCTGTTTTGGAAATAGTTATAATGTAATCACATTAAATACAACCAAAACAAAAGCAAGCAAGTGAAATACTAAGAGCCATATGTATATATGTATTTATAAAGTTGAAATATTTTAATTTTATTTTTCTTCAGAGTTAACACTAAAGAGCACCCATACATATTTTTGGGTGTTTGACAATAACTATGCTCTTTTTAGTAACAGTACACACCGTTACTGTTCAGAATACAATAACTCTGCTTACTAATAGCAATGCTCAAATGCACACAACAGTTTTCCTCATCTTACCAAATAGAAAAAAAAAATTTTTTCAAAGAAGATTTCCACTTTTTACCCATCTTAGCAATGGACAAAATTTCATCCTTTTCCTAAGAAAAAATAAGACAAATAGATCCTGCAATATTTTTGGATGACCATCAAATTTAGATTATTCTGGAAAGGAAATGGAAAGAAGAAATTCCAGATTCTTAGGAGATATTTCTTCTTCCATATTCTGTCTGTTCTACACTGTATGTCACGTAAGTTAGATATCTAAAAGTGGCTTAGAAACTTAATAATCTAAGTTGATCTGATCAGCTACCTTTGTATAAAGTTTCAAAGGTCAATGAGAATTCCACCTGATTGATAATATTACTTCTTTACTGACAATTTATCTACACAATTTAAATTGTTGATTTTTGCTATTTACAGCATAAGACCACTGATCCTTTTTTATCACGTGCTGGACAGAACATAAACAGAAAGAGTCAAATCTTTATTTTACGATTGCTTATATCCCAAGCAAGAACAATATTCTTGAGCAGAAATAGCTGTAAAGATTCTGTGAAGAGGTTATACCATATGGACTGAAGGAAAATTTGTTACTCTTGAAACAAAGAACAATGACAAGAAAACAGATTTATCATTTTGAAGTGAGATCAAGGATGGCTCCATGGAGAATTCTTCAGTTAGCAATGTATATTGAAAAGGATTTGCATTGTGCAAGAACATAAAATATCTCTACAAACGTAAAGTGCAGATCTCTATAAAAGTTACCAAAAAAAATGGAGGTTAAAAATATACTTTAAAATATTTGAGGCTTGAAACCACAAAAGATGTCTCACATTAGTATTTGCCAGTCTTTAGAAATGAGTCATTATGTATTCCTGTAATCACCTTACCTGACGATGTCATTCATCAGTGTTGACACGACCATATTTAAAATAGACTTACCAATTTAAAATAGACATACCAATACTCAGTTTTTGGGGTTTTTTTTATTTTCTCACTTACCTTGATAAAGCATAAGAGTAAAATGCTAGCATGACTCTTGAAAGTTCAATTTCCACCTTGTATAATGTATTTGGCTCAGAAATGACATATACTTGGCACTATTCTGCTTCACCAGTGTTAATCATATTTTCTTTCAGCTTATCTTCAAAGACTTCATCTGTCTTATACACTCAGTACTTCTGGCTTCAAAGTCATTTTATATTTCCTTATCTGTTTTTAAATTCTTCATTGTTGGTTATTTAATTTTTTTAACATTGTTAAACAGGATTTTAGAAGGTATCTCCCAAAAGATATCTAATCTATAGAATATAGAGTTCACCTTCAAAGCATATTAGATCACCCTGTACTTTTAGTTACAGAACATAAAAATGTAAACTAAAATGGCTAAATAATATTTTAATCGGGATTGCTGCTCTAAAGTCAAGAAAGTCCATCATTATTACCAGAAGTACAGGTAGCAAAGCAGTGAGGGAATCAGAAAGATAATTTTCAGAGGATGCATATTTTGAAATACTGTAAAACATCCAGTAGAGTGCACAACAATTTAGATCTCACCCAGGATTCTGTGGAACATAAATGCCTTTAATTTTATGGTGTGATGTGTGGTAGTCAGAAGTACACAGAAATTCTGAAATGTCAATGTATACAGCAATTTGTAAACAAGAAACACAGCCAGGAAGTCTGATTTGTTTCTGGAGAAAATACCCAGGGTAAAAAGACTGAAAAGGGAGAGCTGCCATCTTCTGTCTGAATTGGAACTCTGTGAAGAAGGAGTATTTGTTTGTTAGTACAAATCCATCAAATTTCAGATTTAAAAATCCTAGTGCTTATGAAATTTGAAAAAATTATATATAGGGACAGAGATATATTTTCTTCACATTAGAAAAATAACAAGTGTAACCAGAAGATACACATATACATGTAATCAAAGCTATATTTCAACAAGGTATTCCGAACAATAATTTAGCATGAGTGTGGCGAGAAATAAATGTTCCTCCTTTTTTTCCTATTTCAAATATGCTTTTATGCTTGCCATAGCTGCCCCAGAATATCCTACTTTTCAGGAAAATACAGCTGATTTAGGAGTAATGTACATCTTTTGTATTGATTATAGGGCTCAAATAGAATAGATTTAAATGAAGACTTCAAGAATTGAAGTTCACCCAGACAAGGAGAAATCTATTCTTGTACAAGTCTTTTGAACTGATTCAAAGAAGGAGCATTATTTCTGTCATAGAACCATAGAATGATTTCAGATAGAAGGAACCTTAACGATCATCTAGTTCCAAGCTACCTGGCATGGCCAGGGGCACCTTCTACTAGACCAGGTTGTTCAGAGCCCCATCCAACCTGGTCTTGACCAATGTTGTGGAAGTTTTTTAATGCTTATTCGTTAACGAGTAATTACATAGGAATAATCAATTAACTAGAATGCAGTAGACATTTCCCTCTAGATTTGAGGTGCAAACATCTTCCTAATATCCACCTAGAAAACCAAAATTTTTGTGTGCAGTAGATGCAGAGTGTACTTACTCTACCCTCCTCATCAGTCAGTGAAGAAACTGACACTTCCAGGAAACAATTCAGACCATTTAAGGTATGAATCCACCAAAATATTTCAAAGACTTCACCAATCTCTAGTGATTACAGAGATTGCAAAAAAGGGTGACGTTTTCTAACTAAGCCTAACACAGAAGGGACAATTTCAGCTATGATGCTTACATTTCCCAAGAACTACTTCAGGCCAGCTATACTCCCTCCATCCAAAGCAATGTAAGAATGTGATGTGAGTGCTGCAGCAAACATCACAAACTGTAAATGACATAAATACATGCAATAGGTAATTTATGAAGCATAAGTGAAGCGCTTTCCTAATTATTCTGGAGAAAAGAAAAATAAATCAGAAATTTGTTCTTGCCTTAGGAAGCAGGGAGAGGCTGTGTTCATCCATTTATTTGTACAGTATGGTACATTGGCCATGCAAGACAATAGCAGTACTTCAATACTGCTGACACACTGATAGGTCCTGTCAGGACAAGGCAGAAGGCATATAGCAAAACTCAGTGGTAAGATTCTTAAAAGTGTTGAAAAACTTCTTAAAATTACCAAAATGATATCATTTTTAAGAAATTAAAGCCTTTGTTTCACAATTGAACAAGCTGCTCCGTGGTAGTTCACCCATACGCTATCCTTCCATACTGCAAAGGTAACCACCATTTTCCTGCGCTGTATTACAATCTACTACTTTGTCAACCCAGCCATAAAAAAAAGGAAAATTGTTATGGTGGCCAAAAATTGTTATAGCGGCCATATTTAAAATTTATGACATCCCAAAATGTAAGGAAAATAGAAGGAGTCAGTTTAGGTCAGGCCAAAAATTCATCTTGCCCAGTGTCTTGTCAATGAGATATGTTGGTTACTTGTTGAATGCCTGTTTAGTGCCTAGGGAAGAATGTAAGAGAGGGGATGATGTACAAGGTCCCAGAACATACACTTATCATCTTCCCAGCGAACTCATTTTCCTCATGGAAAATACCCGCTTTGTCTTATGTTTCCTCTTGAACAGTTTATTGTAAAAAAATTCCTGAGGGAACTATAAACAGGAAAAATCTGCTGTATTTCAGTTCATTAACAAAGATATGTGAATTGAAATCTGAATTTGGGACTACAATTTTCTTCTTTTAAAAGAAAATACAAATAAACAACCAAAACCAACAAAAAAAAAAAAAAGAAAAAAAAACCAAATATGTAGAAAATATAATAGTCTGCTTCATGTTACTTATTATTTCTGAAAAAAAAAGACTACACAGTCCATTTTACATTGCCTACATCTACCACGGTAAGGAATGGAATAGAAAAGGTAAATCAAGGACAATAATGACAGAGTGTGATTTAGAGAAGTACTATACTTGGTTCACTCTGATTTGTAGGATCTTAGTAATTATTCAGACAAATTGTAGGTACCTACAGAAATGCCTGTAAATCCCCAAGGTTTCATCTATTTCACAAAGGAAAGGTGTGTAGCCAACAGTGTTCCAATTGTAAATCTTTAGTAAAAACCTGTTAGACAAGAATCTGGCAGGGCAAGTAATATTGTTTGACTTGTGTCAATGTTCTTACTTATTTCTATTTTTCATTCTTTTAATTAAATAATGTATCAAGGGTTTAATCATATCTCAGAGCCTTGGCATATAAAGGGTGATGAAATTATGGTCACAGATGCTAATTTTTTGTGAGTTTGGAAGCATAGGAGCAAAGTATGAATAATCAGGTAATCAGGACTTAAGACTAAATCTGAAGGAAGGAAATAGAGTCCAGAAAAAACCTTCAAAACCTGAGCATATAGAGGGCAACATTTTCCTACTAAAAGGCAGAGATGTTGAATCTTCTCACTATGGCATTCTCCAATGCTGGTTGCCTTGGGGAAAGGTACATACCTCTAAATGGATAGGTTCACTTATTGATGCCGTATCAAATATGGTAATGATACCCATAACATTGCTTTTATTATCCAAGAAAGAACCCTGTACAGAGGAGTGATGTTTTAAATGGAAAAAAATATTCTTTCTGATGATCTTACTTGTGAGAAGTGCTCAGTTTTGCTCAATGCTGTTATTAAAATTCTTACAGGTGAAATTTCCAAGAATGTTCTAAAATAGTAATATTATTGGAAGGCTGAAGAAGATATCCATTACACTTTTGTCATAATCATAGTGCTGATGTCTTCTCTCGAACAGGCAAAGGATAATGATTTTATTAACAATATTGTGCAAAAAGAGTCTAGTTGTCAAAATATATATTTTACTCCCACAACCTTTTCCAATTATAGAATCTGAGGGATCAGAATTATAGTGTAATCTGCCCAAATGTACACCATTTATACAGTAATCATCTATTTGTTTTCTATTACATATGGCCACATTATGCTTTTTTACCCACAGGTCCACAGGTATGTTCAGGATTTGGTAATTAACATTGGTCTTAGATGGATAATCCAGAATTTAAAAGACAATTTAATTTATATTCTACTATATTGTACTCAGACAAGTCATTATATGAGGTGAAGTCTACTGACTATCATGAAAAATCCAGCCTTACTCTGCCCAGACAAATAGAGATGTCATGATGAAAATGGAGTAATTAATGAAGTACCATTTATATTAATAGCCCAATTTATATAGCATACCAGGCTAAGTTTATCGTGTTACTACACTAATTCTCTTTTCTGATCTCATTTGGCAAAGGATTTTTTTTTTTAATTTTGACATTTTTTCTGTCATGAGCTCTGTGCAGCAAAAAAGAAAAATGAGTAATATCTGAATGTAGGTGATGGACCCAAAGAGATTTCCTTTATAAAATATCTCTTTACAATTACATGTATTGTTGATATTTTTCATCATCTTCTTATCCTTTACAAAATATTTTAGATTAAAATAATTCCAGGAAGGATTATGCTGATTTCTGCAGAGTCACACCTGGGATGAATTTGGCCCTGTGTGTTTTCCTCAATACTCCATTGTCACTTTAACTCTGAGATACTTGCTGGATTAAAAGAACAAGAACTTGTTTTCTTGATCTCAAAGCTTATCTAATCCTGTATGTGACTCTCTTTCTTAGTTATGTGAAATTTAATCACATTCTATTGACTAATCATGTTCTCTGTGATGCATACTCGTTATGTAGTAAATCTATTAATCCCATGGTAATTTTGCATGTTATTGTAATTCCCTAAACCATATAAAGTGTCCTTACTTCTTTCTTTGTAACAAATAAAAAAAGTAAATGGTGTGTATGTGGATAATATTCAAATAGTTCAGCTTTGTTCTTCTTTAATCCGTTTTTGACCAAAGATATAATCTCGAACTTCTTTGAAAATAACCAAGGAATTATTTCCCCAAAAGCCTATTTAAAAGGACCACAATGGCCAGGATTATAAAACAAAGTATATTTCTAAACTAAAAATCAGAAACTTTTATTACGGGATTTCCATTTCTGCTGAAAATGATCAGGTTTCACTACAATTGTATCTTTTTGGCAAGTCCTTTCAAATCCAGCCATATAAGATGAAATTCTAGGTCTATGAAGCAATGCCTCCTCAACCCTTTTTTTATTGTTTTATGTTGGCTTTGAACCCTTGCCAGCCATGTCTTTCCTGCTCTGTGAGCTCTTTTTGCCATCTGTGTCTTATAAGTTTCCAAGAGAAAAAGAAGAGAGCTCTGCATCAAGAGGAACCAAGAAAAACATAGCTAAGCAGGGGACACATACAAAAGATCTCAGAGGAAGAGAAAGTGATCAGACAAATGTTCAGTAATAATCCTTCCTCTACCTGATCACTTGTATCATCAAGAGATACCTTGATAAATCCTCCACAGTACGGTGCTCTCACTGGATATTCAGGTCTTCATTGTATTCTTTCAAATACTGTTTTGCAGCACATAATATTTCTCACTTTTATATATTTTTTGTAAGAAAATGTGCCAGCCAAAAGTACCAAACTACATAAGTTATGCATTAAGGTGAAATATAAGGAAAAAAAAAGTGTTAGATCAAGTCTACATTCTTTGAAGAATGAATGGTTATTTTGGAGGGCATGATCTGTGTCCATCTACGCAGTATTAAAGAAAAAGAGAAAGAAAGTCTAAAGTAATGTCTAATTGGTTATTTATAATGAACCCATGCTTTTATTATTTTGGAAAGAATTACGGATATTTATAACCTCTTTTGCTGGAAACCATGAATCTTCCCTATATACTACTTTTGTTCAGGGCAAAGTCTACCATGTGACTCTGTAGTATTTTAGACCATTGCAGGGAAAGGGAATTTTCTAGTTTGATCTTTCCATAAATCAGTATGAATTCCTCATGAAATTATAATTATCTAGGAAACATTACAGTAAGAAATCAGGAACCCCTTCTCTCCTGGAATGAAAGGAAGACTTATATCGAAATATTAGGTCTACACCAGCAAGAATGTCCTACTCTTCACCTCATTCAGAGTCATACTCTAATCATTGGAGAATACTATGATTTCTGAAACATCAGTCAAAGGACTTTTGTTATACATATCCATGTATTCCTCTTGTATTTTTTATTACTATGATTATTTATGCTTAGCAATAATTTAAATAAATGAAGAATATTATTTAGCATCAAACAGGTAATGAAAACTATCTTTATAGTGATTAAATGTCACCTATTAGTAGGTTGAGTTGTCAGAAGGTCAAGGGAAGTAATTATTGCTATCTATTTAGCACCTGTAGTCCACATCTGGCTTTATCTTTTGTTGAGCCCTTTGATTTAAAAGAGGTATTGACCAAATGAAGACAATACAACAAAGCAGCACTAGAATGCATGGGGAACTGGAGCACATGATATGTCAGCAAAAGTTGAGAAATCTGAATTTGTCTAGACTTAAATAGAAAAGGCTTGGGGAAGATCTAATTGCTCTCTTTAACTACATAATTGTGAGCTACAGAAGAGGTTGTGGCACACCCTTCACAGAGATGCATCATGAAAGAAAAGAGACTATGATCCTACAGGAAGCAAAAGAGTTCTCACTAAATACAAGAAAAACAAATTTCATTTTAAGAATGCTTAAGCACAGGAAAGAAACAAGCTGTTGTGGGATGTTTTTTAATGTCCATCTAGAGTTCCTGAGCAGGTCCTGCGCAACCTGATATAATTACAACACCAGCACTACTGTGAGGAGGAAGTTGGACTAGAGGATATACAAAGGTCGCTTCCAGCCTAAAATGTTCTATGCATCACCTAGTGTGAGGATCAACATTCTGAACACCTAAAATGGCCATTTTGCTAGAATTCTCATCAAAATGTATTCTTCCTTCAGCTGTATTTCCTAATAATTCAGTTGCACAGCTCTCTATTTTTTTTCACAATGCACTTCAATACTGCAAAACTTTTCCAGATCTAGATTGAAGCTTCTCTCCAGCCTCATCAACTAGTTTTGAAAATAGCATGATGATCTACAAAACACAGCATGAATTGTCCCTTATTATTTTTTATTAATTAAGTTCTCAGTTATGCAGTTTATTCAGTCCCACAGCTGAGCCTGTGCTTCCTGGATCTCCATGCTCACAAGAGGTGTTTGTGTCCCATTAGTTATTAATTTACATTTGCATTACACCTGCAGCTTGAGGCTCTGTGATGCAAGACTCTGTCTGAACACATACCCTTGGGATTACCTGTCCCATCCTTAACAAGTTAAAAGTCACAGGAGAGCAGACAGGCAAAACTCATGAAAAGAAAAGGAAAGCAAAACTCTACAAACTGGAAAATGTGTCTGAGAGTGCTGCTAAAAGCCACAAGACATTTATGCAGGTCACATTTTGAAGCCAAACAGATATTTATTGAGAATGTTTTCAGTAACTTAATCACAGGACCATGTCTTCCTTTCCTCTGCCCTTCTGGCTTTTTCGATGAAGGAAGTCATAGCTCTGCCTGTCCTGCACTGGATTACAGTAACAGGCATGACTGCTCTCTTTGGTTATTATTGAAATAAATTCCATCTACTGGAAAATGATGACAAATATCTTGTCTTTGTTTATTAATCACAAATGTGGCAGAATTATTTCTCCCTGCACAAGACACTTACCTATTTACACCTCTTCATTGGGATATTGTGAATATAATACTTTTAGGAGGCAGTTCATCACAGCTAATTTAAACCTCTACATTAAAATAAGATAAATTGAATCTTTACATACACTACAGAAACAGTTTAGTTAGGGTATCTAGTACAGAAATAGACTTTACAGGTGGATCTCACATTCACAATTAGTGGATTACAAAACTAGTTCCAGATCTACCAGCCTAATATTCATAGGAAGTGGCTGAAAGAGACCTTTGTAGATCCTCTAGTTGAACTTCCTCCTCAAAGTGCTGCTGGTTTTGTAATTATAGTAATTAGAAAAGGTCTGTCTATTTTCTCTTGCTTCTGGGACCCAAAACCTTCTCTTTACTGTTTCAGATAGACTGCTCAGCCATTATTTATGATGACTGTTCAAAATACTACCTCCTTTAAGATAAAATATCCCAACACATTCAAAAACCTTTAACCATAAACTTCATTTAATATTAGGTCCGTGGCATGGTGCATCATATATACAACTCTTTATGGTAATGACAAGCCTCAGGCAATACAGTCATTTCTGCAGCAGCTTAAATCAAAATAATGGTTTCCAATCACTTAACAATTCATTTTCTTGTCTCTATCATGCATTTTTACTCAGCTGATTATCTTTTTTATCTATTCAACATCATTTAAGTTACTATCACTATATGAATGACACATAGCTGCTCATGTCCTATGTTATAAATGCTAGATGCAATTATTTGCATGTCATCAGCCTCCAGTAGCACAGGCTGTGTGGATTTCATTAACACAATGAATGGAAATATTTTTTGTCTATATTATCAAATAATCATCACTTCAGTGACACAGGTTTTCTCATCCTTAGATCTTCATGTTAATTTTCAATCCAAATTATTTTTAAGCAAGTTCAACACAACATAAAGCACCACAAGAAGAAAAGCTTCAGACTTCAGACTTAGGTAATATTTGTAGCTGTTGCTGGAGATAAAAATTGGCTAATTGTCTTTTGAAAACCTTTGCGTTCTCCTCATTTATGATGTTGATAATAATGTTCATAAACATTTTAGGAATCTACGTCCAAGACCTTGATTCAAAACATTCCACAATAAAGTGTGAGACTCAACAGTAGTGTGCAGGCCCACCAGCGGTCAAATCTCTGTCAGTTTTTCATCCCTTGATCACCTTTAAGCCATCAAACAAAATAGATTCCAGATTCATCAAAAATAGAAAAAAAAGGAGTTTGATACAGTTCTAAATCCAGCACCATGTAGCAGCAGTTAGTTCAGATAGCAATACAAGTACCCATGCACAGATTAGGCATTTCCCTATCTCTTTTACCTCCATAGCCCAATTCAGTAAGCATTCTTCAAGACTGGTTTATTCATAGGAATTCTTGCATAGTAACAATAAAGGGATACAACCTTATTTTAAAATGGGACAGTGATAAAAGAGAATGCAAAATGTAGACAAAACATATTAATTTTTCACTCTCTTTCCAGAAGAAAAAAAAAATTGAGACATTCAGGGGCTTTTTTTAGAGGTAATGTTGTTTTTTTTTTTTCCATTGGAAACAAATTCTGAATGGAAAGTCTGTTTTCAGTCTTCCTTCGTATGTCATTTACAGTGAACAACATGGGTGTGCTAGCAGAAGCTAGCATTTTATGGACAGTAGAGCAGAGTCTGCCAATTCATCAGCTTTTACCCTCTTCCCTAGCCTACATATCTCAACAGAACAGTTATAATTGTTGCCACCTAAAAACCTATTACCTGAAACTTCTGAAAACTTTTACATTCCAAACTAATTTAAGATGAAAAACTTCCACAAGATCATCTAATCCTGGAACAGCAATGGCTATCTGCCACTTAAAGCAGAATTTGACAAGTACATGCCATTACCAGAAGAACTCTTGAGACTGTTGAATGTTAGAGTAACAGATAAGTTTAATTACTTGGGTAACGTGAAATAGAGGAGGGAAAAAGAACTTCATTGTCTGAAAGACAGATTCATAACACACAGAATACAAACTCAAGCTTGAAAGGATGACCTCTTCCATCAGCAGTTCACTGGCAGCGTGGGATGGTTTGAGAATGAAGAAAAATAAAGCTCAGGTCAAATAATATTTTGCTTCATACTAGGCAAGTCTCATGTCCAGAGAAAGAAAAGAATTTATAAAGCAGAATTATAAAATTAGCAGATGAAAGATATATGAATCTGTCATTATTCTAAGAAAGGAGGAACTCAAATGAAACAAGTATTTACCTCATGGGATAAAAAAGAACAAAGCAAATCACTGCCAACTGTTGAAAAGATTGCTGAAGAGTTGCTACAGCATGACCCTGACCAAATCAGTCAGTCACAAAAGCATCCCCAGAGAAAAAAATCTTATGAAAGGTAAATTTCATATGAAAAGGAGGAAATTATACAGAATGCAGGGAGCTGAGTGTTGTAGAAGTTATAGGTTTGTCACAGATATGGTACTATAAAAACATCATCCTTGCATTTTAATAGAGTATTTCTGATGTTCAAAGTCATGACAAAACCAGAACCAGTAGAAAGTGCTGTTGTTATGTTTCACAGAGGCTCAGAGCAAGACCTTGGGTGTCAGTAATGCCCAGGACTAATGGTGTCATTCAAACCTGCCCTGAGAGCACATTCAGCTGGGAGCCATTGAAATATTCTGACACATACTCTGCTCTCCCCATCCATTTTTTGCACAAAATAAATTTAGGTGTTCAGAAATAAAGGGGTTGTGTTTGTGGAACAGTGCAGTTGCACAAAATTTCAGTTTTAGATTTTTATAGGACCAGGGCCCTGCAATGATAAAACACTAGGTCTACAAAGATCAATTTACATGTGGCATAGAAACAATAGATCTAAGATCACTTGGTATCTGATGGAGTAGTTAAAAGCTGGGTTAAAACTGACATTCCTGAAAAGGGAGATAAAAACAGAAAGGTTTAAAAGGTACCAAATAATTTGGTTTCTGCAAGCCATGGTTACCCTGAGAAAAGTAGACAGAGGAAACTGCTGGCAACAGCTGGTCTTGAATCACTTAATGTTCATAGTATTTTGCAGTTAATTCAGGTAGATGAGGCTCAGGCAGGGTAGACAAACTGCAGAGATTTAATACAGAGATTTGAGAAGTGCTTCTCGTTACATAAAAATGAAACACATCAGCAATGCATTTACAAGCAGAGAGCACAAAAAATCTGAAAATATAGAAGTGCTCATGTGTGAAGAGCTAATGTAGCAATCCAGGGATAAACTGAATCCTTGATAATATTAGATCATGATTGGAATCTGGAACAAAACAGCCTAAAGGAGAAATTAATTTAAGTCTTAGCTTTATCTCTTGATCAGTTAGCAGAATTTGTCTAGCAAAGAGAGCTACAAAGACCAGACAAAGCCATGGTCTGCAGACAGTCCTCTGAGACTTGCAGACATGATAGAGAATCCAGAATACTGCAAGAAAGAGCACCTGAGGCAGAAATGCATTCAGAGGTCAAAGTATGAATCTATTGAAGCCAGAACACAATGTTCCACATGCTGGGGTAAACAGCTGGAGTCAGCTGAAACAACTGAGCCCCAGGATATGGCAAAACCAGAACTAATAGACTTACTGCTCTCTGACAGTAGTCATCCTTATTTCTCACAGGAAACACTGTCCCCACTCCTACATTGTCCTAGGACTGCATGCAGGGCATATCTAAGATTAAATGACACATTCCTACTTAGTTTTAATTAGCAACTGGGTCATGGAGATTTTGAATTTTGCATTATGCTACATTATATGTTAACTACTGAGCTGCTGTTAAGTTTAGCTAGAAACAAAGAAAAGAGGAGAACATGTCTTTAAGTAACCCTGATACGAGCTATTTAAAACCTTATGTAAATATAATGTAAATGTGCAAAAGGTTAAGCAGTCGCAGTTTACATACTGACAGATCCAGTTTTAACTGCCTAGCTCTGAGAGGCAATGCTTGACCCACAAACTGGCCCTGTTCAGTTAAATACCTACAGATGCAGATGACCACACTAAACTAGTACTCACAGTCTGAGGAAAATTCTGTCTTCAAGGTGATTTCCAGACATCTTCGCTTGTTTCTGAGACCTGTACGTTTTGGTTAAGCTAAGGTCTGTGAAGAAAGGTGGAATGTGGGCACATACCAAGAGATAAGACAGCTACAGACTGAATGTATCATTCTCACAGATATCAGCATCTGACAGTTATGGGGTACTTTGATCTGCAAAAGAGCTTGACAGACACCAGATAACTTGTGAAAGAACAGGCAACACACGCACTGACAAAAATTCCTTTAGATAGTCGAGGAGGACTGCGTCCATTCCTCATTTCAAAAGAAGAACACTTTTCTTAAGAAATAATTTGGTGAAGGGTATCTTTGATGGTTGAAAAGGCTGTATCTTCAGAGCATGCGTTTTCTTCTTTTTTCCACAACTGAGTTCTCTAAGTAGGCTTTAAAAGACATCACCAGAAAGTATCTTTGAAATGAAATAGGTGCCTAAGTAAACCTAAACTTAGAAGTTTTAAAGATTTTCTTTCAAGTGTGTATGTTTTCTTGAAGCTTGAGATCTGTCGACATTTGTATAGTATGATGAGGAATATCATGTAGTAAATGAGGCAATCTTAAATGAGAAGATAAACCAGAACCATTTTAAAGGCCTTTATGAGGCACACACAGCATTATAAACATTATTAAGCTGAATAAACTCACATATTCAATGTGTTTGCCTCTGATATTATTGGTATACTTTGATATAAATTTAAAGTTATTTGCCATGATCCCCAATTCATTTTTTCAAGCCTACTCTTTCATGGTAATATTTTGAGAAAGAAGCAGGATTTAAAGAAATATGACTGCTTAACCTTGATGCTCACTGACTTCTGCAAAAGAGAAAGACATTACCAGACTAGACTATATGAGAAAAGTAAATATATCATAATGGTTATACATACCAAATATACAGTGTATGAGGAAACTACATTCGCTATGCAAAAGAGACATTCTGCTCTATAATTTCAAACTGAATACTTTTTTAACTTTCATTTTGGACAGCTTTTATCATATTCACACTTTCCTACTTTGCTAGGGAATAATGAATGACTTCAAAAGGTTATATTTTAGTTGAAAAGACTTTCATCTGAATTTTAATTAAAAAAAAAGCAAGAAAGAAAAAATTGAGAAACGGGGAAAATATATAGCAAAGTTACAACACAACATCTCCTTCTGTCTCCAAGTGAACACTTGTTTTCTAGCATGGTGTAAATGGCAAAAGGTATACAAAATCACTTTTGGTACCAGTGAAAACTGTATAGAAATATGGTTAACACCACATAATAGAAAAAGAATCATGAACAGTTAGATTTGTCAGCTAGCACAAAGAAGCAAAATAACACCTCCTAGCTGTCTCAGTAGAGCATATAGAACATGTCAAATGCTAAGAAGCAGTCTTCCCCATGATGAATTTTTAGACAGTTGAACCCAAAATGCTAAAGCCAGCTTATAGTTTCTTCTAGCTTTGTTTCCATTATAGAAAGACCATTTTTACACTGCCTTAGTCTCTCCTATAAATTATTCCTACAAACACTTGCATGTGAGTAACTTTGTGTGAGCAATTCTCTTAGTAAAGCTCTACACATATGTACATGATTATTTGTGAGAACAAGCGACTGAACTGAGTGTAGAACACAGCAAACATTATCCTTTGGTCACAGACAGAAACTGAGCACAAAACAGAGAGCTAGAATAGCTTGTCATTTGAGAAGAATAATTCCCCAAATCCATATACATTATAATGAAAATCCTCTTACTGAGCACACTATGTCTGCTTGCATATTTCCATATATGTTTGAAGCACTATGTGCACAAAACCCCTGAACAACTTTCAGATCCTAAGTAGCATAATACTAATCACAAGAGTGATTATTTACAGAACACCTGAGTTGGAAGTCAGCAATGGCTGACTGTCTTTTTAGATCACCACTGTCTTTTTAGATCTTGAATTGGCCATGAATGATTCATGGCCAATTCAAGATCTAAAAAGACAGTGGTTAAAAGTTAAGAAGTTAAAAATTAACAATGGTTTTAAATATTATTTTAAAGCAGATCTTTCTAGGCTATTCTCTCTCTTCAAACATCTGAGCCTTAAAAAGCAATGCTTTTTTTAAATGAAATTTTCCCAATGAACCAGCTTGCCTTCTTTCTCAAATGTTTGCTGATTTATGGATTCCTTCAGTATAAGGATTTTGCTTGTGTAAAAATAGAAGACCAAAAGCTGAATAATGCTCTGCAGAATTTTTGAATGGATCTCACAGTAGGTCATGGTATAAAACAAACCAAGGAGAATTTTCGACTGGCTGAATAACATCCAGACAACCAGAAGAAAAACATAACAGATACAAATCTGAATGAAGGACATGAAGTCAATGAAGAAAATTGTGCTTCTTGATGAAGAAGCCAAGATATCATTACAATAAAGATGACACTGTAAGTCATAACAAATAGAACCAAATTGCATGTAGCTTTGCAGATTTTAACATCACATCTCCCACTGAGCTAAAGAAACAACAATCTCAGGGTCAGAAAAATGTAACCAAGACATGATGTGGTCTGCTGAGTTCAAATAGAAAAATATTGCAGAGCCATTGCTGTAAATTTTAACAGGTAATAAAAGCAGTAGATCTGTCTGGACTAGAGAAGAAATTACATATAAAAGACTGCTAAAATGTCTGGAGAACACAGGAGCACATTTTTCAAAATAAAGAATGAATGAAATATAGGCACTATATCCTGCAAGGATCTTCAGGAATGTGTTTTGGATGACAAAACATTGTACCCTTTGACAATTACTCTTTTAACAAGAAATAACTAACAATTAATGAACATGAACAGCTGAAGTTGTTTGTGAATTGTAGCTCTTCACTGACTTCATAGTACCAAAAACTTTACCACAACAGCAACCTCCCACATAATTTAGTGGTATTTCTAGACTGTGGCTCTCTAGACAAATCGCATTTAGGCTAAAATTCTCCTTTTCTACTGATGTCCTGCACAAACTTACAAAAACTCTAGACTCTGAGCACTTCATTAGCACTTTGGTTTCAAGCAGAGTAACTCTGTCATGAACTTGGCCCCACAGGTGCCAAATTAAAAACAAGAGATTCTTTGCACTGTTTGTTCAAAATAAAACAAAAGTGTTAATTCATTAGCCTTGGACCTAAACTTATGTCATTATCTGCCAGATAACTCTATACAATAGCATAACTTTATAATCACTGCTGTAATTAGTGATGTTTTCTTTTGTCTACTGCACTGTTCGATTAACACACAACATAGAGGAAACACTCCACTGACATTTACAAGGCATGTAATTTTTATACTTGATTAAACTTTGGGGTAATATGGGAAAAAATCCATTTCTTTCTAGTTTCTATGTTAGTGGAGAAGAATGTTTGCTTTGTTTAAATAAACCCTTTATTTTGCATTTCTATAAGAAAAATATTATGGAATAAAACAATGAATATACCAAGAGAGAAGAAAATTCAAGAAATAAACTCAGAGACAGTATCATACTGATAGGAAGGCAGTTTGAGATACTGAGAAAAATTTTGAGTCTACATCTAAAGATGAATATTTATATTTATGATAAATGTATTTCTGATTCACCCAGGGATACATTTCTCCCCAGGGAAAAAACCTTTAAGAGTTTCACACTTTCAGTTAACAGACTTTAGGCTATAATTCAATATATGTAATTCAAAATACACAGTAACACACACTGATTAATCCCATTTCCATGTCCTGAGATAGCAAATGCTTGCTCCTACTCAAAGTGGAGCAGAATTGTTGAAGGTATTTATAACAATATAAAGGTTGATTGTATTGTTTATTTGGCTGATGACTTTCCAGTTGTGGATGAAGTAAAAAAAGCTAGAAGAGGAACTGTTTTTAAGTCAGAAAATGTAGGGATTCCAAAATACCCCTAATTTCACAAAATGCATCAAGATATATTAGAACACTAAATGTATAAATAAATTAATTAATCAGGGTCTTCTGCTTTCCATGAAGAGTTCAGAAGAAGTAACGTTCATTAAAGTTTGCAATTCTCAACAGTTTTGAGATTCAAAAGAACTTAAGTGATATTTTATACAAACCATTACACTGCATACCTGCAGGTTGTATTATGATATATTGAATTATATTTTTAATATATGCATACATATATAGATTTGTTTGCTTTCTGGTTTAAAACTGCATAATGCTATTGCAGTATTACAAATCTGAATATTTTTTTTGCTATGGTAATGATGTGACTTTTTATTGTGATGTTTAATTTAAATATATGTGCATTTATACAACCACTTATATAAGTTCCTCCTGGAGTAAGTATATAACATTAAAAAAAGTATTCAAAATGGAAAAGGTTTATCTATTCTTGTTAGGAAAAGCTATCCTGCTGCAGGTAATTTTTTGTAACATTGATATAGGTTAGAGGCATTTTGCTGCTTTAGAAGAAGAAAGCATATCTCACTATTTGACCAATGACACAGCCAACCCTGTTCATATCGTGTAAGACTTTCAAAAAATTCCATCATAATTTTTGTTATCATCTGTCCCAAGGCCAAAAGCACCTGTGATGAAGGCAGTCTTATGGCTTTTACCAAATTTAAAATAAAGTCAAAACCTGGAAATCAGTGACAGAAAGAATCATTGTTCCAACTGTTGAAAATATTCTAACTGGATTAGAATAATGAACACATATTTCTGTTTGGTAATCACTTTACTTCCCCGAAAAAACAGTTGTGCAAAGGTAATTGCACTGGAGATTTTCAAAGTCATGCTTTTATTTCCACAGCCACTGTGGTTTACGCGGTGCAGTTCTGATAATATCAATTAAATTTATTACAAGGAGATAAAGATATATTTTATAGAATATTTTACATATTTCAACATCTGTTATATGAAGCGATACACTGGGACTTTTCAATGGAAATGTTGAAAGAATGGATGCAATGTTCATTCAGATTATACTCTGTGGGTGCCACTTGTCCAAATAAGCCATGAGTTTTGACTTGGGGACCCTACTGAGCCTTGTTTATGAGTCTGGTGTATAAGCAGCAGCACCCTCAGATGAGTGAGTGTCTGTAGGCCCTGGACTTCAAGAGTTACAATCTCACAGGCTTGACCAAGCTGTAGAAGTTTCCCTTCTACTGCCTTCCACATAACCTCAAATAAGTAATGAAGTTCTTAGTCAACCTATACAACCAAAGCTTTGAAAACCTGTCTGGAACAATCTACACTCTAGGCTTAGGATGCCTGGGTTTTGACTTGTGAGTGAAACAGACAATAAACCACACTGATGATCAGGCTCAGGCTAAGGTGCAGTCTATGTGTATACCTGGGGACAAGACAGTTCTGAACTCCCAGGTCTGGATGCTCACCTGAGCTGTTCCCAGTACCCTGATGGCTTAAAACCCTACAGATCCTCACTTTCAATATACTGCTCTTCAATGGTCTGAGAACCCAAAGTTCGAATTTCATAGGCCATGGAAAATAAGTGAGTGGAGAAATGGGACCTATGGCAATATCTGAACAGCAGCATAATTGGAGCCTAAGTAACCCATTGCCTTGCATCCCACTGCACTCCAGTTACTGGGGTCAGATTAGCAGTAGTGTCCTTGTCTTGTAGTCAACTCAGCTGATTAAACCCAACTGAGGCTACAAGCAAGTTGTCATTTGTAAAACACGTATTGGTCTGTTTGCTATTACCCAAAACCAGCAGCTTAGAACCCCTAGGAGCAAAGAGCATTTACATATTGTTGACATTCACCTTTGGATATTCTCCTTAGTTTTGTCAAATTCAGATTGCCTCCCTCTGTATGTACAAATTCAGGAGCCATATTTTCTCTGTGATATTGAGGAGAATATTTAAACTGTAGTGAAAAGAGGAGATACTGTTCTCCTAGGAATAGCTTCTATCCTTGTTGTGGCTTGTTTCCTGTTAGATAAGATTGCTTTCTCAGTTGATGCTGGATGTAAATGTAGATAAACAGAAAAAAGAAGAAATAAAAAAGACTTGGTTTGGATTTTCACTAATCTGCTACTGATGTTGCAGTTATTTAAGAGTTTCAAAGTTTATATCAAAGTCAACAAGAATATCTTGTACTATCAAAAAGTTGCTTTGGAATAGAAAGAAAAAGTATAAAATTATTTTTGCTTTTTTCTCTCAGTGCACATTATCCCTTCCTTAAGTACATGGCTAACAGGACTTAGTAAACATCTTTCCAAATTCCAGTAATCTCATAAATTTTAATCCATTATTTTCCAATTAATATTTTTATTTTAAGTATTTTTTACTACTTTTCTTTTTTTTTTCAATTTTAAATGTACATTTCATCCCCTCAATGAATTTCAAGTGACCAGGTATGTAACATGAATAGTATATTTCAATTACATTTAGTAATACAGAGAAATATAGGTATCTTGACTGACCAGTGATACGATAAATTACTAGCTGTTTGAATAAATATGATTACCTGGATTTTCCTATTACGTTAAACATGCTGGCATGCTGCAGTTTAGGTATTTATAGCTATTTCCTTTTATAGCTGATGAGAGAGAAACAGTCATTTAACATACAGTACAACAGACCTGATTTAGACATCTAACTCAAGAGAACTCTTTGAACTTCTCCTTAGAAGCACTTATTTTTCCTGGATGATTCACTGTATATTGCACATTTCTGAATGTAATCAGTTGAATTTCACTGCCAGGCATTCCTCAAGCAGAGTCTCCAAAGCAAAGCAGCCATTAACTGTAAGGCAGACATCCCCAGAACAGTTGCCCTTCTCCCAAGTAGTACAGTAGCAAGCAATTTGCCCATAATTTTCTCAGCTAATGGTTAAGTGAAACTAGATATGACTAGGCTAAGAATGTTTTGTTCACTGAGAATTTTAGAACTTTGTGATAACTTGTTTTTTGTTTCAGACACCCCAAATGTACTCTCTCTATATATATATACATATTTACATGGCACAACTGGCAAACATTTTAACCTGCCAGACAAGAACACAGCAGGTTAGGATTTTTCATCATACATTTCTATTTCTGCCTCCATACGTCTTGAAACCAGTTCTATATGACAGGGAGAGGATCTTTTTAATTAACTCTATATAAAAGTCTTTAGGGAAGGAGGAGAGATGTGAGTCTGCCTCCTTCCAGCTCAAAAAACTGCTCTCTGTACCCAGAGAACTCCCAATTTATAAACGTCTGTTAGACAATCCCACCAAATTAGGCAATTGTAGCACCTTCTTCATTGCTACCAGGGAGAATCTTGTCTCATTCTTTGAAGAGGAACTCTAAGTAAGCAACTTATCTGCTAGGCAGGGATCATAAGTGCCTCATTGGAGGCATCTTCCAATGAACTTTCAGTCAGCCAGCAAACTTCAGAGGTGGTCAGGTTGTTAGAGATACACTTGTCATCACTGATTCCTATGCTTATATCAAGGTAGCTCCTCAGGCAGCCTAGAGGTTTCCTGGATCCACTGCTGAGTTCCTCAGCTCACTCTAGATCCTATGAGGAAAGAATTCATATATCTAACTCTAAACTCTGAATCCCACTTTGTCCCAAGGAAGAAAAGTTAAAGAGGAAATTTATCAAATCTGGCTCATTCTTTTTCTTTCTGTGGCTCAATACTCTGTAAATTATTCCCTCCAATAGCCTCAACAGAAGATAATCATTGGCAGCAGTGGCTGAGCCAAGTAAACACTTAATTTCATCTTGTGAGAATATCTGGCTGATTTGGCAATCCAGTCAGAAACTGCCTTTATTCCTATTTAGTCAGGTCTTCTTAAAATTAAATACAGTGAATGCCCATTGAAGACCTCGTAAGGAGGGAGATGAAATATGGGGTTTTAGAATTGCCAAATGTTATCAACTATTTTTAGTGCATCAACAAAAGTCAGATAGCAAGGCCAAAAGACAGCAGTTAGAAGTAGATGCGGACAATGGACTTTTTCTTCAGATTTTTGTTAAAAGATGTGAAAGGCTGCAGAAGTAAATAAATAATGTAACTGTATAGTATAGATAAAATGCAGAAAGCACTGCTCTTAAGGAAATTGCTACAGGTAGAGAAAGATGTATTCCAGAGTTAATATTTGCCTTAACTGAGTAAAACTGTTTTTTACCTCAAAAGAAACTCTGTAAAGAAAAGGGTAGCTATTTGAGTTGAGGTAACAATGTGATAGGTGGTCTAACAAGCAGTTTCGGTGACTTCAAAAATTAAAGATCAGGAGCTAGATCCTGAATTCCAGAAGGATGCTCAATAGAGCATCACAGATACATCCACACTGTATAGGAGGTAAAAATAATGGCTGCAACAATGAAATTTCTCTTATATCAATCCTGACCATGAACACTTCCAGGGATTGGACATCGACAAATTCTCTGAGACCTGTTCCAGTACCTCATCACCTTCATCATCTAATATTTCTTTCTCACATCTACTCTGAATCTGCTCTCTTTCAGTTGAAACCATTGGCCACTGTCCTGTCACTACAGGTCCTGGTAAAAAGGTCTCTCTCAAGCTTTATTATAAGGCCTTTTAAGTACTGGAAGGTGCTGGAAGGTCTCCCTGGAACCTGCTCTTCTCCAGCCTGAACAACCCCAACTCTCTCATCATGTCTTCATAGAAGAGGTGCTCAAGCCCACTATCATTTTCATGCTCCCTCTCTCAACTATGCAGCAGACCCTTATCTTTCCTGTGCTGAGGACCGCTGAGCTGGAAGCAGTGCTCCAGGTAGGGTCTCATGAATCTGGAGTTAAAGGGGAAGAATCACTTACTGCTCACTCTTTTGATGCAGGCCAAGAAAAGTTTGGCTTTCTGTCCTGCATGGCCAGCTCATAGACAGCTTTTCATCTAACAGTATCCCCATGTCCTTTTTTTACGGGCTCCTTTCCATACATGCATCTCCCACCATTTACAGGCACTGGGGATTGCCCCAGCTCAGGTGCAGGACCTTGCACTTGGCCTTGTCAACTTTCATGAACTTCTCATGGGTCCACGTGGCAACCTGCAAAGGTCTCTCTGGATGCCATCCCTGTACCTACAGAACTCACATTTAGATCTAATCTTTCTTATAGGTATTAAAAAAAAAATATGGTCAATATTAAAACATTTATTGTGCTTTCAGAAATAAAAAGAAACCTACCTAAATGCTCTTCATTGCTAAATCTGTGTCTTCACTTGAACTTAAAAAAAAGAATTTGTGCTTTACTAATAACGGTTGCTATGCGTTCCCACTCCCCCAAAAATCAACCAGTCATTTAATCCAGAAACTTCCGCCAAATATTTAATAAGATGGAAAGAATTCTTCATAATGAGAACAGATGAAAACCAAATAAAAACATTTAAAACTGTCTTTTGGCAGAACACGAGACTTATGACTGAATATATTGAAAGATAGGGAAGTGAAACACAGAGCACCTTGTGCTTTGTACATTTCAAGTAGATGAATTTCATTGACAGCTCAGCCCAGAAGCCATGTAAGTTTCATCTACCCAAACCACATCTGCATCCCCATGATCTTAAACACAAACAAAATAGCATGAATACAACATGAAATTAAAAGTTTCATTTTGATTTTTCAAACAAGAAAAAAAATAACAAATCAAAATATTTTCAGCAAATTTTTCTTTTTTCTTTGATTTCAGCAAAAATTTTTGAGCTACATGTGATTTATATGTGACTTGATATTTATGGCATTTTGGAGAAAATTTGTGTTTTAATAAAACAGTGATGGATCACCAGAGTAGAAAGCTTTTATACTATACCTAGTGTACAATGTTCTTGGCCAAAACATACAATTACCTTCCAATTTTAAAATTGATCTGCTATTTTAATTTTATATATTTAAGTTACTTTGATTTTCATAAAAAGAAGGCAATTGCAGGTGTTAGTAACTCTAATGCTTTGCAAATGTGATAAAGGGCACAAAATGGCACAATATATGCTGCTTTCAGTATTTCCTACCCATACAAATTGGCCATGCAGTATGTTGACCTATCCAGATGCTTCACAATTCTGAAATAATTCTAAGCAGACCTGCATAAGAATAGAAAAGAGTCAATGTAAATCATTTTTATTCCCAGTCTCATCATTTTTCTTTTTTATAATGTCCCATCCAGACTGAGGTCACACATACTAGGAAATTACTGCAGCATGATAGCAGGTTATATTAGCTAATTTCTATCTTAATTCATAGCTCATCATCTTGTGGGTTTTATTAGGGTAACCCTATAGAATTCTGATTAAAGAAAGGCTGATGAAATCACAGAATCCTCACCTTTCTTCTGCCTTACAACAGAGTCCAGAAGTAAGCAGTGGTATTTATTCACATGGTGTGCAAAGCAATCTGGAGAGACAGAGTCCTCTGTCATCTTTGATAGGCTATGTTCTCCAGATTGAATATCAAACAGCCTGTTGGCATCATTAATCATGAAAAAGGTATCTTTTCTCTTCTATTTGGAGACCTAATTTCTTTGGAATAAGAAAATAGAAGTCCTCCTAGTATCCTTCCCTAAAAATTCTGTCTTTAAGCTCTTAAGTCTATATAGACTAAGCAGAGGGGATTTTGATACTTTGGGAAAAGGGTGAATTCTTTGGCCTTGAAACATTACTTGGTCCTTTGCCTTTTTATCTTTCCTTTTTCTTGTTTGTCTGCAGAGAGAATAGTACCACTTTGTGAAGACACTACAAAAGAAATAATTTCAGGAGTCATCTTGCCATCTACAAGAAGGATTCACAGATGTTTTAGCTGCAGGTCAGAGTGTCTTTTTTGAAACCACTAATCTACTAAACACAAAAGTACCTCTCTCTATAAGCATCTCTTCAACATCAGCAGCAGTTAATCTGAAAACTTTTCTGCTTTTAAAATAATTTCCCAGATACTCAGTTTTAAAGGAAAGTGACATACATGGTAACAATTACTTTTACATTAATGCAATTTTCCTTGAAGGCATCAGACACTGAAAGTGACCCATAGTATTTAGTACTACTGTTTCTTAAAATATTCCCTTGAGCAACCAGAGATCCTCAAATCCTGACTCTTATATTTCTATATTTTTTTAAAGGAACAGATGCAGTTTTATTTAAATTTATTGGTTTAAGCAAATTCTCTTATGTTTTATGTTTTCCAACATTACCATTTATATGTGCTTTCAGAAAAAAAAAAAGTCAAAATTAAGCCACTTTTTCATATGTAGAAGAGGTCTTAAATTGGGCAGAAAGGGGAATACTTTATTTAGTCATGAAATTATCTCCTCTTAGTTCTAATTAACCCTGGTCTGTAGGCAAGGTAAGGTTTGTTCAGAGCTGTTGGGAGATCAAGGGTTTCCTGGACAAGCCAGTCTTTCTATGAGGCAAGAAATGATACATGCCTCCCAAATATGGATGACCACTCTCGGGTTATTTTATCTTCCTCTTGCTGTTCTTGTGAAGCTTCTGGTACAAATCCAGAAGTTTTACTAGGTTTTGCTTTCTGATGCTGCATGCAATCTATACTGCAGTTTCACCACAGTGCCTGGAATAATGAAATTTTTGAGCCACAGCTTTAAAATAGAAAGCATAAATACTTGCTTTGTAAACTTATCTCCAAATTTGAAAAGTGGGAAAGACAGGAATCCTTAGCCTCCCCTAGGGAACAAGTGTACAGCCCCCTGCTCCAGCAATACTAATTATGACAGAAAAGTTGACAGTGCCATCCTAATTTTTATCAAGCCCCAGCTTTATTGTTTCAATTCCTCTCAGTGCAACTAGCCAGAAAAGGATTATTTACACTCACGCTCCTCACAAAATAGCAGGTTTGCTCACTGGGGTAAGAATCCACAAATGTATTTCAGGTGCTTTGTCCTCTCTGCGTTACATCACTGTCATTAGATCAAAGAGAAACAAGGACAATGTATAAAAACAAGATGAAGATTTATGGTATATGGATAAAAAGAAAGATATTTTCATTTTTACCATGGCATTAAAGTGCACTTTTTTCAGTTCTCAGAGTGTTTAACATACAAGTAAAAGAAAAGTAAGTCTGTCTGGATCTTTCCTAAATTTTTGAGTTAGAGCAGGAGAGGAGTTATATGGTCTCCTCACAGAGGAGTTTACAGACTGTTTCACTTATTCCTTGTGCTGAAGGACACCTTTCTTCCCAGTCAATCTAGGACTCAGGCCATGTCATAGGAATTACCTGTGTAGGAAAAAACCCTACAAAAAGATCAAGCTGGGAAGGACTGAAGCAGGGAATGGGAAAAATTTGCACAAATATTACTACTGAAGAACATGAAGCTGCAGCTTAAAAAACTCCAAAACTTCTTCCAATCAAGTCCACAAAATAAAAAACAGGTTAATAATTGTATATCTGCAAGACCAACTTGAATAACACTAGACTGAAGCAATTCTTTTGTTGTCTACTGTTGCTGGAATATGGCCAGATGGAGAACTTTTATTGATATTAAAACAAATTCTACTATTTCAAGTGAGAATAAAAAAATCCTTCCTTAGAAAATACAGATGGTATGAAAATACAAAAAGTACTGATGCAATTTCCAGTTTTCCTAAGGGTTCCTATGATACAGGATCACGTATGTCTCTCAGCTAGAGCTGGCAGCATTTGGTCATTTTACTTGTGAGACTTTTCCCTCACTGTTAAAACAGAAAATCAAATTAAGAGACCACCTTTCTTCAACTTTGACTCCTTTATTATGCAGGCCCATATCCCCCGATTTGACCATTTTATTTTACGCAGAGAATGAAAGTAAAACTGCAATATCTTGGTTTAAGCCTAAGTAAATGTGCTCTTTTATTCTATTTCCCTTACGGTTATTTTATCTAATTTTTTGTTCCTTTCCCTTAGAACTGATACTTCCATGCCATTCTTAAGAGACTCCTACAGCTCTTAGGCAGATAATTTAAAAATGCAAGAGATTTTTTCCAAAACTCTTACTTTTTTTCCATGTTATGTACTTCACAGACATCTTACTGGGGTCAACTTCTGTCTGCTTTGGTACACAAATAATTGCATTATCACTTTGTTATCAGGCAAAGGAGCAGCTAACAGTTTAAACTTTAGGGTCAAGTGAAATCTATCTGTGGCTTTATGGGTAATTAGGCTAGGTTACAAGAGCCAAGTGAATATTCATTAGTTACAGGATGAATCCTCAGCATGTAGCATTAATCTGCATTTCCCCATGCTTCCAAACCTAATTCATGACTAGTATTGACATAACAATAACATTTCAGGCATTATTTCCTTCCAGACAAAGGAATAATTGATTTGTAATAATCCCTAAAGTATACCATCAAAACTTTCTAACTTTCCTTTAGAAATCTGATAAAATTAATGCTACTTTCTGCCTCTGTTATTGCTGACCTTTCTCTACAGTTTTTAAAGTGGACTTACATGAAATAGGGGAAGGTATAATAATTGACATAATTTTATTAAGCAACATCATTCCATTTGGTACAGAGCCTGATTGATGTATTAATGTCAGCAACATTTATAACTCAGCAGTGAGTTATAAGAATTTTAAAAGGATCCTGAAAAGGATTGCCCAGGACATTATATAATATATAAATGGAGCTTAGATACATATGTTCTATCAAAAAAATTCATTATATTTACTTAGCATCAGACATTCCTCATCACTTTTACCCATTATAGTTTTTACCAAATGCTTACCCAGATTTCATTAGTACAGCACCTGTGTTATATAGCAAAACTTCGACTCCTATACATACTTTTTTTAATTGAAAGAATTAAACAAGGAACAATCAAACAGTCTAAGAATGGCTACATAAAACTAATTTGTGATGATTGTGTATATGAAAGAATCTTCCCTTCTCATGAGCTAAAAGTAGATTCATCAGCATCTGCAGCAGTTGCTGACTTTTGGATTGAGTTCTAGTCATTTCTATGGGCTCTCTAACTCTTCATATGTCCCAAGCCAAGCCAGTAGTAAAGGATATTTAGTGCTGAATAGACAGGCAGAGGCTCTTTCTGTTCTTCTTAACAATCCATAAAATAGAATCAAAAAGTCAATACAGGCAGATGTCTCCCCATTGCTTTGGGGAAGAACAAAATAGAGCAGGTACTTTTGCTTGTTATTTTTAATAATGGAAATTTCCAATTTAGATACTATTACACTAAGTAGATAGCAAACTACTTTTAAATTCAAATGAACAGAGTCACAATACACATGCAGTTTGAAAATTTTAAGTCAGTGAAATCAATGACAGGCTGGTCACTGAATTTCATGAGAACATAATTTTGTCAATTACATTTTGCTATCAGTTTAACAGCAATGGATTAATGAAAATCCATTAAATATGCAAGTCAAATTTCTTCAGATATTTGATTATTATCTTTTTCTTTTTTTTTTTAAGTTATCACATCTCACTTTAAGACACAGGTGTTTATCTGCATATATTTTATTCCAGGATCCCTATATTTATCTTTTCAGAATTATATCGCCAAGAGCATTAATTCCAGCACAAATATTTCTGAGAAAAGGTGTTGGGATTTCTTTAATCTGGATGAAGATAATGGCCAGAAGCGTTCACTCAGCCACTTTGTTTGCATCTCCATAATCATCCTTATGTCAGAAGTTAGTTGACATAGAAAGACAAAAAAGGATTGAGAAGGAAAGTTATTTTTTAAATTTTGCCTATAAATTCCATTAACTGAGCACCTTGCATGAGCAATAGTGAGTGAAGAGGAGGGAAGGGCATCTTGGAATACAAAAAAAGGAGGTTCTTTCACTAAGGAGAATAGGTATTTGCCCAATACATGGCTCACATACTCTGGAGGAAGATGCTAACTATATATCCCACTGGAATGTGGAATCTAATTCATGTTGGGAAAAAACCTATGGTTTTGGCAACATACCTGGTTATGAACTGATTGTGTGTCCATTTGGCCTGTATCTAGACTAAAAAGTTAAAAATAGAGCACCTTGGCAATAGATTTAACAAATTTTAGCAATTTGGCATCCCCCAGCTGCTTGTAAAATACTCAAGGAAGCTGTTATTTCTATTGTATTTTTGTTTCCATCAATGGGGAAGAACCCAGATCCTTCGCAAAACTGACTGAATGTAAATTTTCTTGTGTAGAGGTATTGAGGAAATTAAGCTACCTTATAGGTAAATTCCTTGGCTTCTTTATCAATTTAAAGATTTTTCGTTGTCTCATAAGACAATTTATCACTTCCATGTTTTCATTGTACTCTGCTTCAAGCTACTGAAAAACAAGTAATACACTGCACAACTTGCTGGCCAGATGTACAGCTCAGTTAGCAAATTTTGCATACTGAACATGCATATCAGTTCATGTAAACACCCATCACCCAAAAGTAATTATTTATTCTCTGAAGTTATGGACCCACTCTATAGAATTAATACTGCCACAGAAGTTATACTGACATACAGTACACAGAGAGAAATTTCACAGAAAACCCACTCTGTGCTGGACAGAACCAAAGACATTTTGATGAACATTTGTTTTTTTGCCCTCAACTTTATTTTCTTTCCGTTCCCCAAACACAGCCTGGAACAGATGAGAAGCATAGACACTTTCTGGTATCTGAACCAAGCTTCTCAGGAGTCCTTATTAAGAGGATGGCTTCTCCTAAACCATCCACTTTCCATGCAGGAACCCAACAAACCAGTGTAGAACCTCCGTAGGAGAGGAAGCAACTCAGCAGCTCCTCAGGCTTCCTCCTGGGGTTAATAACTCAAGACAGCATGTGCAGCTGTTGTGAGAAAACTACACAGCTTGGATGGATAGTGAGGCATGAGAAATCTGGTATTGCCAAAGAAAGTGAAAGGCCTAGAATGTGTTATTCCCCTTATGGCCAACTAGAAAATTTTAAGTGGAGAAAATAGAGATTCAGAACTAATATAAAATTATTTTTTAAAAGCAATATTTGACCTTCCACAAACTCTTCTTTTATATCATACCTGATTTTGAAAAGTTTTTTCCTCGAATCCTATTTTAATTTTACACTGGTGAAATACAGAGGAACTTCTTTTGGTTCACATCAGTGTAACTGATATCAGCGTCAGACCCACAGTCTCCATTGTAAGCAAGTCATGAATGGCCATTCTTCATGGTCATATAAAATGATACAGAGGTCTCTTGGCACAATCATTACTTTTTCCATTTTCTTAGACAAACAAACCCATAAAACAGAACTGACAGATGTTATAACCCAAGAAAATGAAAGAGAAAAACTTCAAAAATACAGAAGAACTCAAGAAATTCTAAATAAAGTAAGACTGTGACAGCCTTCTGGAACACCCCTACTTGTATTTCAGGATTTGGAAAGCATAAAAGGTACAGAAAAAAAGTTATTACAATTGCTGTCCTTGCTAGATCAGGGTACTGCAAGCAGCAGAAGAAAGATTCCAAAATACTTGTTTGGGATGTGCAATAGAAGTTTCTTTCTGTTTCTAATGCAACAGGTCTGTATAAATCTGTTAATTTTAATGTGGTTTACATTTTAGGTTTTGGTTTTTTTAAAAGTCTGATTTTGGTTTTTGAAGTAGCTTACTATGTGTTTTAGTTACACCCCATGTCCAAAATAAAAAGGTATACTTTTCCCTATACTATATTGAGAACACATTGTAATATAAATTAACAATTGATAGTTAATTAAAATTAATAATTTCAAGTAACTAAAGTTCTCAGATACTGAAAGCTTCATTCTTTGTTGAAACTATGATGTGAAATTCAGCCTCAGTCACATCAGATGGTAGTTGGAAGCTTCTGAAGTACCAGCTCTCAGGCTGAAGCCACCCTCAACCTAGTGGGAAAAAAACACAGGAATTTCTTTGAAAATATTCCTTTTCACATACATATGCACAGGCTGGAGATTTAGCAGATTCTCTGATTTGAGAGTGGTTTCAAATGTAGCAATTTCAAGGATCTCACTTTATAGATACCACGGCTCAGGCTGCATTTGAAAGTGTTGGTTTCAACATTGCTGGAGGTTTTAGGAATATAGAAATTAATAATGGATTGTGCTGAATAAAACACAAACAGCACATAAAAATCCTCACACTGACAAAGAGTTTTTTCCTACTCTTTCCCTGTCCTGGGGCACATGGAGCTAAGGCAGACAAATGTAATGCATATTACCACCAATGAATTAGTGTTTCATAACAGCATCAAACCTCGTCAGTAAAGCTGAAAGCTGGCTTTCAGTAGTTTAAACTCAGTTTTTCTCCAAGCTCTGCAGTTCTATAATATTCTGACTTTGGTCTTCCTTAGATTCCAACACAGAATCTGATATTTTTTAAGGGAAATGTGCACATACATAAACACATCCATTTCTATTTGCCTGTGTGTGTGGACATCTGTCTTTACCAGTCGTTCTGTCTACTTAGCTATTTGAGTGGTGACAGTAATTGGAAATCAACGTCATAGAACTATAACTGCAAATACAGAATTCACCAAGCAAGCTGTCTTGGTCCTTGTAGAACTGCTCATTGAAGCATAAAGCACACAAAAAGCCCTTCCAAGTAAAATGCTTGCAGAGCTATGGTAAAGTTCAATTAATGGTTTTTAAGTGGCTTAGGACACTGAATAAAATGAAGATAAGCACAGGAGAAATGGAGCACATGTGTTTATATGTGTTTAAAATCGGTCTCTGTAGCTCTTAGTCTTTATATGTTCTGGATGTGTTGCACTAGTTGAGTAACACAAAGGAGCCATAAAACTGACTTAACCAGCCAGTTAAGCTACATTAACGGGTACTTTGTATCCTTGTAGTGGATGCCTTGGGTCATCAGCTTAATTCAAAGCGGTTGGAGTAAAGGAGGGAAGGCAACCTTTGAAGTAGGTAAGATCCCTTAGAGCTTGATCCCCAGCCAATTGACATCAGTAGTAAGATTCCCATTTGTCTTAAACTGCTGATCATAATTAGTCTAATTTAATGGATTGCATCAGCCATTTCCCCTGCACTCTAGTGTTGACCTGAAAAAGTGGTTGTTAGCCCTTTTTTCTAAATAAAAACCAGGGACTTCAGTGTGGCTTAAAACACACAACATTAGCTACAGTGAGTTTTTAAGGTGAATACAAAACTATGGTTGTGATGTAGATAGCATTTCTGCAATAAAAATCTGAGCCATATTTTTTGTTGCTTTCAATGCCTGAATAATTTTCTATTACTGATGATACACCTTGAATGATTTGGGTGTTGTGGTAGTTTCCATGATGAATGCTTAATCTCTTTAGTTTATGTTCCTTCTTATTCCCTCTCTGTCTCATGGCTGCAAAAATGTCCTTTGAACAGGCCTGCCAAAAGATTAGTGATGCTGACATTGATCTTCTCTCCTTTTCCTCTTACCAATCACTAGAATCGAGAAAGCTTCTTCAGAATAGCATAAATATTGTAAGAGATAAGAAAGCAGAAATTATGAGATGCTTCTGGTCAAGTTTCCATAAACTTCAAAAATCCCACCGGTGGTTTCTGCTGGGGATTTTTATTGATAATACCCAGGCTCTAAAACCTCATGTCTAACACGTTTCTCTCACACACATCACCTCAGCCTTTTCGCTTTCTCCCTGCTGTTTCAGTATCGCATATGTCTGCACTGAAGTTGAAGCTGCCAAGGATGGTTTTCTAAAGCATTTTTTAACATGGTTATATGAGTACTTATCTTTAAAGTTTCATTAAAAATCTTAACCCATTATTTTTAATATTACCATTTTGAAGAGGTTTTTATATATAAAATTAAAGATATAAGACATTGTGGATGTAGGTAAATACTACAGAAAAGCCAGATTACTGACTGGCAGTGTCAGCTTTTAAAAACAGTGGGGTTTTGGTTTCATTCTGGACATTTGCTCATCTGTCAATCAAAAATCTTGTTATACATGAATCTGATGTCAGATCAATATCTGACAAGACTTTTGACTGTCAGGACAAATTGTTAGACACGGATGTAATGCCACATCCATGTATAACAAGGCCCATGTAGAACAGCTGCCAGTGATAGAATCCTGTCATTCATACATTATCAAAACAGCTAGAGCGGCTCCCTGAGATCTCATGTGTTAAGTAACTACATCAGAGCCTGCATTTCATTTGTAAATCATGAGAAAAACTCAATAGAATTACAGGTTCAAATTAAAGAAGTCAAGAATCCATAACTGTTTGTGCTTTTTGATTCACAACGATAAAAATGTTGTGGGGATTTCTTCTCCCCTGTGGTCTCTTCAGTATAGTAATGCTCATGTTTTACTTTCCTCCTATTAAAGACATGAAAATGAGTGGGATTCATGTTAGTCTGCTGAACCAATGAAACGTTGTACAAATTACACTGACAGAATAGGAGGGGTGGTAGCAAGAATTGAAACAGGGAGAAAAGGAATGCATGTACATTACACCTAATTCCAAAGATCACCAAAAAAGCATATGCGAAACTCGTTTAAAGTTCATGAGCTGTACAAAAAACATTGTTATGCAGTATTTATTTGGAATACTATCTTATTTTCTAGATTTACCCTAATGGCACCAAATTGATGGACTGGTTTCTACAAAGATAGCAGAGTTCTGAGACATTTTCTGGTAGTTATATTGTCCACAGCATATTAGTGTGGGTGCAAAGGAGTTCAGAATCTTCACACTACATAGAAATGCAAGCTTTAACTGAAAAGCAAGCTTTAACTGAAATGCAAGCTTTAACTGAAAAGCAAGAGGAAATGCTGGAGGAAACACATTTTAGAAAGGCATTCACAGTGAAAAGAGAAGCTGAGCTATACAGAAGCAAGCACACCTAAATCTGTATGATAAAGTCATGAAGGAGTTTGATAGAATTAATAATTTACCTAAATATAGGTTATTTAAAATTATCTGAGTTGATCTAATGTACCTGAGGTCTAAATGTCGAGCTGAGAGCCACAACACATAAGAATCCCATACCTTTCTGATGCAATAGCTGGAGATTAGGAGGAGTACTCTATATATCTAGGATGGCTCTAGATTATTCTAGTGAGTCAGGTGAATCACACCCTGCTCTGCTTTCATGTCTCTACCTGAGACAAGTCTACCATACCTATTACCATGGCAACTTACCAAGGACTATTCCTTTCTCTGAGCACAGACCATAAAGGGCTAACATTAAAATACAGACTAAGTGCTGACATCTACATCATCCTATTAATATTCAAAACCTACAGTGGCACTGTATTCAAGATAGATGCCTTCCTAGTATGTGTGCATCCCACATATATACAACCCTTTCCTTTCCTTAGGTACTGTAGCTGTAAATCTGTTAGTCTTAAATTAGGTATCCTTAAGTCTATCACCAAGGCAGGACTAGTTATTTCATGTTATAGGTGTTTTGAAAAATCTTTATTGAACTAATCTCTTATGCTGGCGTGTGACTTTTTGGAAAAAGAGAAATCTTTACAAGCTCACAGCAATACTGCAAACTGAGATTTGGAAGAGAAATTAAGTACTCTTTGCCCAAGCAGTATTGTGAAGCATCTTTAAGTGGATAAATATTACTTTTAGTGCTAGAAATAAAACAATTCTTTAAATATAATACCTCTTCTCTTATAAAGGGTGATTTGATCTTGCATCTCCCCATATTTTATGTCTTTTTACTTAGTTCAACACCAGATCTCATTTGTGCTTAATTGCATTTAGAAGACAACTGACTACACAGTGTTTCCTGGCACCAAGAGTTTTAATTAAAACTGAATTGGAATACAGTCTCTTTTTGGTAAACAGGATCAGTTTATTTTCTGGATGACCCTTGAAAAATCACTGATACATTCAAACTTATGAAGTCCCTCACTGTACAAACAGCTATATCTATGGAAGACCTCTATCAAAACTAGCTAGTTCAGAAGGGATGACTTGATCCATGGACATTTGATGATTGAACATTATGACAGGACTGGAGTAATGGTAGGCACTGAAAATGCTGTGATACCATAAAGATAAAACACTGAGACATGTCAGGCCCTTCTTTTGTGGCACTGAGTGTCAAGCCCAGATGCATTTGTTCTTGGATCTCTTTCTTTATAAAACAAAAGGGCAGGGAGTTAACCTGGTAAACATAGCTTCACTTGAGAGACCTGAATTTCTTTGCAGGATTACTTTACAGTAGTAGCATGCTCTCAACTTCACTTTATCCATATTTCTGAATACTATACAGTTTAACACGTTCATTTTATTATTCTACTAAATTGTGGATGATACATTGACAAACCTGTTTTCAGTTACCATACCTTGTACTTCTTCTGTTTGCTGACAGTATATTCCATTTTAGTAGTTGGTTATGAATTGCCTTAAGTCATCTGAACTGCATGATCCAAAGATGTTCATATTTCTTTCCTTCCCTGATGGCAAAGAACTACTTTCCTTTCACAGCCTTTTTTTAAAAATTGTAATTAGTCTAGAGTCTTGCCTCTATACTCATTCATCATCCTCTCCTATTAGTCTTATCGCTCTGTAGGGCTGGAGAGAATTGGCCACTAAAACCACCAGTAACTCAAGTTTGAAATAAGGCTATCAAAACAGAGAGGCTTACATGCCAACTCCTTGGACAAAGTGTAATTGTAAAGAATGGGGCAAAGTTATAATGAGAGGAAAAGATTCCACCTTTGAGACTCCTGCTGTGCTTCTGCCACTTTTCCATACTTCTACAGGCAATTTATTGTAGCTCAACAAGTAGAAGGCATAACCAATGATAAGAAATTTCAGTTAATCATTAAATTAATGCTATACTTGTCCTCTCTTGGCTATTATACTAAATATGCATATTACAATATTTTGAAGTAAACATTGTTGTCCAGCTTTAAGAATGGTATTCTCCAGTTTAGTGCTCCTGCTAAAACCACATTTCCACTCCCTCACTCCCCTCTCCCCACTTATTGGTGGCAGGAGAACTGGAGGCACAAAAGGCAGAGATCACAGGTGGACATAAGAACAATTTACTGGAGAGAAGAAAATAAACAGTAACAGCAGTGACAGAATTGTCCAAAAAAGAGTGATTCACATCTTGCAAAAATTCTCACTGAGGAGCCCATGACCCGACTGTGGCCATACCATGCCCAACCACTTCCTCTGGCTCAGGACCAGTGCCAGACTCACTCAACCGGAAGGAACTTCCTTTTTCCCTGAAAGAGATTCCTTTTTCCCCATCCCCAGCAATGAAATGTGATGGTATAGAATAACTCTGGGCTGCAGAGGTATAGATGGCTGCAGAGGTTATTCTCTAACCTCTGCAGGTTAGAATATAACCTGTTATATTCTAACCTCCCCATTCCAACTACTGCAAAAGTCAACCCTTTCCTGGCCATATCCAGGACATTTGTGTTTACAGTCGTAAGCTGTTATATATGAAACTGATGGTTTTTGAGAGCCTCCTCTGCAAATGAATTGTTGCTGTCCTTTTTTTTTCCCTTAAAAGTTATTCTGTTGCCATGATCTGCAGCTTTTAATGTCATAAAAGTACATGGCAATAAGGATGGGGAGGTTAGAAACTTCTTCTCTCTCATCTGGTACTTAAGAAAATACAAGAAAGTGCTTTTTGTGAATTAAGGGTGCATTTAAGCAACAGAGGCTCGATTAATGAATATGATGAAAATTATAGGATCATAGATGTTTTCCAACAAGCTACCACTGAGTTAAGGTACAGTGTTGCACAGTTTTAGGAAGCCAACTTTCATATCACAAAACAACCTCATATCTTCTAAACTTAAGCAACTAAATCTAACAGGAAATCCTACTTTTAGTTATATGATTATGAAAAAAAGAATCTGAACCATTCTTGAATGCTGAAGAGATACTCATAGTTGCAGAAAATGAATGTGTCAGCTCATCCAGCATGATCAGAGCCTATATCTGCCAAAGAGTCACAAAACATTTAGGAAATGGATTTTATTATTTTAAGGCCACATTTTTAGGTATCTGTAACCTAAATTCAGGAAAAGGGACTGGGATTACTAAAAATGTGCAGAATTTAAATGGCTAAATCTAAGCTAGATTCTTCCTTAGAAATAGTAGAGAGAATTGTCATTTCTGAAGTGTGAATCTTCTTACCAACTGCAGACAAACTAAGATAAATGTACCTTGAAATTAATTCTCTCCGTTGACAACAGAGATCCTAAGGAGACTGGCCAAGGTGAGGGGAGCACCATAATGCAATGAAAACTAAAAGCTTCGTCTCCACGGGATCATAAGAAATGTTAGAATTTGGTACTTAGGCTTGTACTGTATCCCAAGAGAAAGATCTCACAGTTATGCTGATCAGGACAACTGCAAGGAACAATCAGTTACAAAGAAGTCATGTTTGAACACCTGCCCTTTTGAGGGATTCAAAAATCTCATTCTAAAACCTTTTATTAGACTTGGGTTATACTTTCCTTCAAGCTATAGACTCTAAGGATTTTTTCCAGACTCTTAACAAACATTTCTACATTCGCAATACTTCATCTTCAGCAGATTCATTCAGAGACTTGTCATACACACAATTAGAAATCTTTAATGGAGTGGAAATACAATCTTGAGGAGGTTTAGATCTCATGTTTCTTGCTCAGTGGTGACTGCCCCAGATATTTGTCTGATATGCAGAAATTGGGCAGAAGTAAGAAGTTGCTGCACTGCCAGTTTTGTTTTGAGAAACTGGACAACTGTGATGTCTTTGTATGCAAGTCTTGTTTGTCCAGAAGACCCACTGCTGGAATTTAGCAAATTTAGGTAGCTTCTTTAACAAAAAGAATGTATAAGAGTAGATCTCAGAAAGAAGCTAAGTATGTTGCATCTAACAATGCACTTCTGTATGCATGGAAACCATAGGTTAGTTCATGTGGGCCATACCTATGCTAGCCAACTAAATAAGGCCAGAACTGTTCTCTGACACTGGGTCCAATAGGCATAGTAGTATTAGATAATATTCTTACCCTCCTGAAAGAGGATTGACTCCAGCCTTACTTCTGTGAAAGGTACCCAGCCTCTCTACTCCTAAACAAGCCTGTGAGTTGTATGGGAGAGTGATATTTTAATACAATTGAGACACCATTTCTTTTAAACAGTAATAATTAAATATTACTAAGTAATTTAAACAAATATATTGTGCTTATATGTTATTATCAACACAACCCAAGGGAAATCTTTGTTTTAAAATGAAGAAGCATGGGCTTTTGTGTAATTCAGTTGTTCCTAAAAGCAGTTTTATGAACTGTTCTTTTGCAAAAACTGTTCTACTGCAAAAGTAGACTGTGTGAACCACTTTCCTGGACACCAAACTGTTTCTTCTATAATTTGATAAAAAATATTCAGGTTTCACCAGTAAACCTAGATTTCTAAAATCATTTGACTCAGCCCCAAAGAGAATAATAAGGCACACATATCAGTCAGAATGAGACTGAAGAATAGCCAAGAAGGACTTGTTAAAATAATGTTTATGAGCTTAAGATATACTGAAAGTCAATTGGTCTTAGATTGCTAAGCCATTCAATTTGGCAATACAACAGATAAAAGTGGATTTTATCCTCACTCCTCTTTGAGGAAGAGAATGTAGAAAAAGGAAGGAGAAATCAGTGGGTGTAGATGAAGATCAATGAAGCTATGAGATTAGAAGGTTTAGTATTATGCTAAAGTCTATCTGTGAAGTGTAGAGAGCCTTAATTAGCAAGCAGCCCATAAAGCACAGTTTTATAGGAGCATGAGATGGCTGGGCTAGTATTTACTACCTATTCTGTGTATCTCTCTTATTTACTTATATGGCAAGCTCTTTGGAGCTGACATTGTCTTTAGGCAAAACTATGAGGAACATGAACAAGATTTTAATACATGATCTTTCTAGGACAATGAAATGGCATTGGTATGATTAAAGACAGATGACTTTTTCTTTAAAGTAATCTGAATACCTGTTTTTATTTTAGATCTCCCATCCATAATTTCCTGGGAGGCTTTCAAACACAAGAAAAAGAAGATTTTAGTTCCCAGTTGCATGCCAGTTAAATTTACTGTCATTAGCACCTAAAAAATGGATTATCGTGGTTGGTGTTGCTTCAAAACCTCCTTATGCCAGGAGAGATATCTAGGATATTTTTTTTACAATGCAGAATTCTCAATATCCACCTGGGAAAGATCTCCAAGAATCTAAGATACCATTCCTCAAAAACTGAAGAATTGGTGATAAGCTAGGTACTTCAAAAACACATAAATGGTACTGGAGGCTTTTTCAGACCTGAAGTACAAAAAAATACTATAACCTCAAATATTTTTGTTTCTTCTTTCAGCCTTAGGCTGAGTATTTTAAGGAGCTTTGCACAAACATTGCACTGAATTTTATCTGTGAAAACTGTATGAAGATAAATATAGGGGGATTTTTTTCTTATTCATATGAAATACAGTTTATAAAGTAAAGCCTTATCAGAGTTATGTAAAACCTCGGAGAAAGCATGACAATACCATCCTTCTTCCCTTATCTTCAGTGCTGTAAACATTTTTCAGAAATAATATTACACATCTGACATGGGGAATAGCAACATATCCAACTGAAACTCATCCAAATCTAATCCATGAGGCTCTCATAGGAGCTTTAATGACCTCCACTTATACAAATGGACTACTTAATGCAGAAGAAATTATTGCTGGTCTGAATGAAGAGAAGCCTTTGACAGGCACAGTCATTCACAGATTTACCAAATGACTAATAAAAATAACCTCTGTATCTGCTTTCTTCTGTGAATTACTGATGTTACTGGAGACAAAAAATTAGCAGGCTATGAGGAAAGTCAAGCTCTGAAAAATAAATTAGATTAGTCCTGATAACCTGCTGGGCTCCAGTCTTGTCTATTTTTCTTGTGTAAAAAAAAAACTGTTGGCATCAACAGACTTGACATCAAGTGTTTTCTTGAGTATTTTCTCCTTACCTTTTTTTCTTCAAATAGCCTTTATCAATAAGGTCTGAGCCATGTGAAAAGTAACTTCATTGGAGGTAAAAAAAAACAAAATAGAGAAGAACAGAAAGGAGAGCATGCTTTCCTAAGAAATTTACTTCTTTAATACTTTATTTCAAAGTATTTAGACATACAGTGGCCTATTAAGAAGAATGGGCAACAAATGAAGGATGAGGGAGAGAATGAGAAAGAGAGGAGTGCTGAGTCAAAAAAGAAGGTAAGAAAGAAAGGAAAGAAGGGGGAAGGGAAAGGAAAAGAAACAGAAATAAAGGAAGACATAGAAGAAGAAAAGAAAAAAGAAAAAAAGAAAATAACAGAGAAGCAAAAAAAAAAAATAGAGAGAGAGAAAGAAGGAGAAAAAGAACAGGCAGACTTAGCACAAAATGATAGTGCAACTATAATGGCCCCAAGCGAACAAGATTTTTTATCAAGTTGAAAAAAATTGCAGTTAAACATGGAAAATTCAAATTAAATATTTAATGAAAGGAATATTACTTTGCTGACTGAAACAAAGTAGACAGCACAGCTGAAAATCAAAGCTGTGTTGCCTACTTATGCTTTGTCATTGCCTTAAAACTACCCACAGAGAGTACCAATGAACTGAGTTCCACAGGTTTTATCCCAACTGTGAATTTTCATACTTTGGTAATTGAAGGCCAGCCAGTAGAATTCTTTTGATGTTGCTTTCTAGGTGCATCTTTCTAAAGCCAAAGAATTTTAATGGAAAGTGTAATACTTTTTCTGCAGTAGAAAACAAAATGTTGTAGATAGCACAGCAACTTCTTAAGCAGGACCAAAATCCATGGAAAGCAGTCAACACTATGATCCACATACACCTGTCAAAACTGCTGAAGTAGGGTAGAAGATAACCAATGGAACATAGCAGAGTATGGAAAATCAGCAGGCTACCAACAAGATTGAGAAACACAGGTTTGTTTTTTTTTGTTTTTTTTTTTGTCTCTGACAAGTACTAACAGTAACTTCAGGGAGAAAAATAATAAATTGAATCTAAAGATTTATTAGCTTCCACTCAGCTGGATATTTAACCTGAGGCAACTTGTTGGTTGTGTGTTTTTGAACTAGGCTATGACTTGACATAAGAGTTGGGATTGTCCCATAATATTCCCTTTCTGATGCACTTTTTTTCTTTTTTAGAACAACTGTCTTGACATATGAAACTAACAGCTTTTATTCCAGGCAGCATTAATTCCTGCCATATCCTATACCAGGGAGACTGAAGACACTGCTCTGTGTTCAGAGAGCATCTAGCATAACTAAGACCAGTCTCATGAGAGACTTGGAATTTTTCTGTTCAAACAGTAAATGTGGAAGCAACAAGTTGACATGCTGAAAGAGATTAACTCCTTAAGTGCTTGGACACATACAAACCTGCTGGAAATAACCACAAGAAAAGTGGTTTTAATAGAAAATATTTGTGTAGCTAGAAACTGTATATCCAGAATCTTTCTGGTTAATTGAATGTGAGAGACCTTCCTCTCCATTCTTTTCCTCATTTCTTTATCTTTATTTTAATTAACTTAAATTTAAAGGGGGTTTAAACTATGCTCTAGTATCATTCCCTGCATCCTACACTTGGCCTCTGATTTACAGCTTTATTCTTTTTATCCCCAAAAAATAAGTTGGTATGGGCAGTGTACTTACTGCTTTTAATGAGGAGAATTAAATGGAAAGGCATTTGAAAAGTAATTGAAATTATTTTAATTTTGAAATTATTACCAAAGGCAAATGTTCAATAACTACAGTTTAAAGCAATTAGGAGAAGTATACCCATGTAATGGATTTTGATGCACCTATTTGTTTAGATTAAAATTATGTATTTCCTAAATATTTATTCCTTAAAAAAAACCAACAAAACCTCTCCCTTACTAGAAATGCTGAATAAGCAGTTGTAAAAAACATGGGATTGTTGGTTTTCCCTTTTAGTAAGAAAAACTGTGTCAGTGCATCAGATCAAACAGTGACCTTCAAATAATTTCATTCTTTAAGCATCCTCCTGGCTATGCTGACTCTCTCAGTCACTGTTCAGGCAAAGAAAAGGAACATCTTATGTCAGTAGTGGGTTTCTTTATGGATCTGGATAGGATCTCTGTTTTGCCTTGTGGATCTAATTAGAAAAGCAATGCCTTGTCATTCAATCCCTGCTTTACTTACAAAGAGGCAATAAATGCTCCTGCACTGCCAAAAGCAGATCCTGATCCTCTACTCTCCTGTCATCTCCACTACACAAATAATTCATTCAGTCACTGCTTACCAAATCATCTAGTTCCCTTTGGAGCAGGATTGGGATGGGATCTGAGAGACTTCAGGAGCATCTTCCTGAAAGCTTTGAATTGCTCCCCACCAAAGAGTCATCTGTCACGATGCTGGAAGGTTTATACCCTTAAATAATCTCATCTTTCATGTGCCATATGATAGGTTATGCATAACTTGCATCAGTTTCATGACATAAAAACACTTTCTGCAAGCTGAAGCATCGCCACTATGCCTCTAACTCACCTGTGCCCACACACTCGCACACACACACAGACACAAGAAATTTTTAACTGAGGTTCAAAGAAGCCATGGAACACGTGCTTCATAGAAAAGGCACAGCAGTTCTGCTCAAGAAAGGCAAAGTGTGAGCACTTCACCTTTAGAGTGGGTGTATCACTGAGCAGCATCTAGCAGAGTCTCACTTCCTGAGACTAATGGATTTAATATTGTGGTTGTAGGCCATGTCCTTTCTTGGGCTTCCTGCTGTCACAGCGAGATAGGATTACTGGCAGCAGGTGGACTTCTGCCCCCTGTTTTCTGAGAATATATCTTAGTTTATCAAAGCAATCTAAAAATTGTGTGTCAGATGGAAATTAATCTAATTCACTACTAGACCAAATTCAAACCATGGTCCTACCATGAATTGCTAAGTGATAAGCATCAAGAATAAACAAGTTCATGAAACTGATATTAATTTTCAGTTTCAGTAAGCAGAGAGTTAGAGCAGTGTTGGATATTTTTAAAATACTGTCAAGAAGATTATGACCCATAATCAAAGTTTTGAGAATTGAACTTCTCACAGCTTTCCTAATATAGAGCAGAATATGATGTGGTAGGATCTAATCCATCACCAGCTGCTTTATTGAGACAAGAAGTGGTTTCCTAAACAGAAGAACTAAGGAATCCTGGCCTTTAATGAGTTTGTGTCTTGATTTCCTATTAAATTTTTAACTTCTACTACAGCTATAAGGCCTAAACCTGATGTTTGTTAGTCTTATCAGACTTCTTCACTAGAGAAACTTTGATCAAAAAGTCGAATTTTTGATGCTTATTAATGCACAATCTTTGATTAATTAGTTTCTTATAGATTAGGACAGTTATAGTGTCTCTCTCCTTGAGCTAAATGTGCTTTAAGGGAAGATGAAATCTTATATTTCTTCATTCAGGAACAGCCTAATTAGAGACTCGAATTCCATTGTTTGTGAAAATGTTGCCTTTTCTTCTCAAGACTCATAAGGTTTTAGAACAAAATGGATACTACCCTCTTGTCCTATCACTTCATTCCTCCCCCTTCCCTCATGAAAAAAGATTGATCCCACAAGATTCAGCTAGGAAACACAGGGAAAAAAATTCTTCTCATTCTTCTCTATTGCACGAATCCAAGAAAGAGTGCTTAAGATTTTCAAGAAAAAAAAGAAGTATGGATAACATTTATAGACTGTGTTAGACACTTCAGAAAATAGTAAATATCAAGATAATATTAAGGTACCCAAGGAAACATAAAAGCATTTATCCAGCCTTTTGTAAGACCACAAAATGTGTTTGTATGTATGTATGTGTATACACATGTATATTCAAAATTTAATTATCTTAAGGGATACTACAAACATGCTTGGATGCTCAGACGTGAACATGAGAATCCAGACACTTGGAACCTCTTGATGCAGTTCCCCTGTTCACAGAGGAACTTGGAGATGATAGCATAACCTTGGGAAAAATCAAGTATTGTGGTCGAAGGAAGCCTGTGGAGGATTAAAGAAACCTCTGCTTCAGCTGAAATGCTAAAATGGATTAGCAAAGACCCACAGCCAATACATTTGGATCTGTATCCTACTTAAACTTCATCTTATAGGCCAGTAACTGTTCTTTGCAGCCATGTCTTTCCTTCTAAAAACTGTCGTAGAACAGAAGTTAAAACAATGAAATAAAAAACTCTTAACTATATTTTAAACTAGCAAAAAGGTGAATTAAGCTAATCACTCATTGGTCTCCATGCTACAACCTGTCCCACTGGTGAGCAGTCTTCTTCCAGGCTGTGAAATTCCATGCACTTCTGTGACACATACCAACAGGACCTGCCTTGTGTCCATTGTCCCAAGTCACTGCAGACAATGTTTGCACTCTCCCATTCACATTCCTTGTTCAGTGTGTACCACCTATGTAATTTCTGCCTTTCAGAGACTGTGTGAGTCCCAGAAAAACATTTTTTTTCACTTTAAGAAGGACTGCTTTCCCTCAATATTTTTGCTTTTCTTTTCCTGCCTTTTTACACATCCCTTTTCACCCTCTAAATTGATGAATTGTCTATATTTTATCTTTCTGTATCACATTTGTAATTTCTTCTCTGCCTAGCTTTGTACCCTTCATTGTCTATTCTCAGCACTATCAGACATTTTAAATTCTTAGAATGTGCTTTGCATTATTTTCTTTGCATAAGAGGTTTCTATACTTGTCTCTATTTTGGGAGATATCAATTTGTTCAGTTCTCCTGAGAAACAGGTCAGAAAAAAGGAAAAGGCTTTACTCAAACTGACTGGAAACTGAGTATCTGTAGCCTTTGCTTATGCTGTTGTTTTTTTGTTTTGTTTTTTTTTTTTTTTAATTGACACATCATTCAGAAGCATTTGGTTCTGCCCACAAAGAAAAAAAGAAATATTAGCAAACTGAGAGGAAGGAATCCCTTTTCTTTCAGACCATAATAATGCACCCCAAGTGTGTTAAATAAATTTGTCCAGTCAAGTGCTTAGTCCCTTGGACAGTCCCTGCAAGCTCCATTATGATGGATGGTACTTTTGCCAGTTTTGAAAAAATGAGATTATAAGAACTGAGACAAGTGAAGAGGCAGAAGAGATGGACAAAAACAACAAAATTCATACAATGCTAAACTACTTGGAAACCAAAAATCAGTTTTAGCACTACTGATAAGAATACTTGTGGAAAAATTAATAAAAATCATTAACACATGCACAAAAAAGTTTTATCTAGACACTTTGACAAAGTTCATATTAAGAATTATGGCACCTGTCTTGCCCTTGTGTCTGTTTGTATGACTCTTCCTATAACTCCTTAGGTGCGCTATACTAAATACTAAAGGCATTATCAAACTATATCACACATTATCTCTGTGAATCTATTGAAGACCTAGAGAGGCAGAGAGGTAAGACACTGCACAGAATGCTCTTTTCCTCGTCCTTGAAGTTCCTGATAGCCACACATTTCTTCCCTCTCTTTCTTGAATGATTCTAATCAGCAACATCATATTATTTGGCTTCTTTAACACTGGGGGCCAGGATTAGGGCAATGAGGTTGCCGTAAACTTGGGAAAACTAATGACAGAAGTAGGCAGTCAATTAACAGTGCTGGGTGTAAAGACTGAGAACTGAACATACTGCAGTAAGTATTCATATTCTGATTAGAAACTGTCTACAAGTTTCTACACCTTTGTGTACAGCCACAAGGGTGGCTGTACATTACATAGATGCATTTAATTTTAGTTTATATTTTCTACATTCAATATTAATATCTAGCTGTGGCCAGACAGTTCAAGGATCACCCAATCCCTTGTCCCATGCACCATCTGTGTTCTGCATCCCTTTTCTGAGTTCTGCATTATCACAGTTATCCCACTGGCAGCATGGGTGAGAGCTAGGCTGTAAAAAGGCTGATCTTGTCTGTATGAGTTGCTGTCACACTAGTGATCACATCCTGTAATCTTATTATCTTCACCATGTCAGCAGTGACTCCATACTGAGACAAAGCTCAGAACTGTTACACTGGTTCTCTCCTAAGTACAAGCCCTCCCTTGCCTACAGAAATAGCAGGAAGCTGCTCACAACATTTGATTTTTGCTAACAGGAAAAGGATCAAAATTATGCTGATTAATGTAACAAACCTCAACATTCTTCAGTCAATGAAAAATTAAATTGATGTGAAATTAAAAAAATATAATCAAAGTGAGGACCATCTTTTTAGTGTTAAAAACAAACACAGAATTACATTGAAACATCAATACTCTGTCTTCTACCTCCAGAATTGTTCTTATTAGAGAAAAAGGGTCCGTAGTGATACAAAGCAAGTGGCAGGCAACATGATAATGAACATTGCCACACGCTGCCTTCTAATAAAATTCAAAAGACAAATTATACTGGAATGAACAAAACAGAAACAAGAATTTATTCTATAAATACATAGGTCAGAAAAGAAAGGCCAAGAGTGTAGCCCTCTAACAAACAAGAAGAATTGGTGATATATATGGAGAATGCTGAGGTACTCATCAAGTTCTTTGCCTCAGTCTACACTGTTAGTCATGTTTCCCACATCTCTCAATTTCCTGAAACTCTGGGTGGGCACTGGGAGAGAAAATTCCCACCCACTGTCAGCAAAGAGCAGATTTGAGACAAACTGATTAATTTGAACAAGCACAGGTCTATGGGGCCTGATGACAAACATCCCAGGGTCCCGAAGGAGCTGGCTGATGTAGCTGCCAAGCTGCATTCTATCATATTTGAAAAGCCATAGTGGCCAGGAGAAGTCATTAACTTGAAAAATTGAAACACCTCTATTTTTTAAAAAAGGGGAGAAAGGAAGATCCAGAGAACTACAAGCCTTACCTCTGTGCCTGGGAAGATCATGGAACAGATCCCCGTGGAAGCAAGGTTAAGGCACATATATGCAGGGCAAGAAGATGATCCAAAAAAGCCAGCATGGCTCTCCCAAGGGAAAATTGTGCTTGACCAAGCAGGTCGCCTTTTAAAATGGAGTGACAAGGGAAGATCAACTGATATCATCCACGCAGACATCTTTAAAGCCTTCAACACAGTCACAAACAGGGGTAGACTATTAAGTAGATAAGAGATTGGATGGATGGATGGATGGATGGATGGATGGATGGATGGATGGATGGATGGATGGATGGATGGATGGATGGATGGATGCATTCAGAGAGTTGTGGTCAATGCCTCTCTGTCCAGGTGGAGGCAGATGATGAGTGATGTCCCTCAGGGTTCTGTCTTCACACTGGTGCTCTTCAATGCCTTCATCAATGTCTTCTTCCCACAGACAGTGGGATCTAGTGCACCCTCAGCAGGTTTGCAGATGGCACCAAGCTGAGCAGTGCAGCTGACACAACAGAAGGAAGGGATGCCATTCAGGGGCAACTGGATGAGAAGGATGCCTGTGGGAATCTCATGAGGTTCAACAAGTGCATGTGGGTCAGGGCAAGCCCAGACAGAAATACTGAGAAGTCATTAATAGCAGTCCTGAAGGGAAGGACTTAAGCATTCTCGTGGATGAAAAGCTGTACATGAGCCAACAGTGTGTATTTGCAGCCCAGAGAACATGAGACCATGGCCAGCAGGGTGAGGGAGGTGATTGTGCTAGACAGCAAACCCTTATGAGACCCCACCTGGAGTACTGCTTCCAGATCTGGCATCCTAAGCACAAGAAAGATGTACCATATCTTTCACAGGAGAGCCACAAAGATGATCAGAGCATGTGTCCTGTGAAGTCATACTGAGAGAGCTGGGGTTTTGCAGCCTGGAGAAAGCTCAGGAGAGACATCATTGAGACCTTTTGGTACTTAAAAGGAGTTTATAGAAGAGGAGGGCATCTTTTTACAAGAGCATGAAGGTGTACAACAAAGTAAAAAAATTTTAAACTAAGAGGAGAGAATTAGATGTCAGGAATAAATTCTTTACTGTGAGGGTGATGAGTCACTGGAACAGGTTTCCCAGAAAACTTGGGGATAGCCCATGCCTGGAATTGTTTAGAGACAGGCTGGGTGGGGCTATGAGAAACCTGGTCCAGGGGAAAGTGTCCCTGACCATGACAGAAGGGTTGGGATAGGTGACCTTTAAGATCCTTTCCTACTCAAACCATTTTATGAATCTATGAAAACCATAACCTGTAAGCACAGAAAAAAATCTGGTTTTAAACAATATGATAAGTGTATATGCAAATCAAATCCATTTTCTGCAGTGTCAGTAATCAAGGAAGGGTCTGGAGAACACCTCTGTCTACTCATAATTTGCATTTTGGAACACTTGTTTTGGTCATGCTATTTAAAACCAAGTAGACAGATGTAAGCAAAAGACAAACAAAGTACAAATGAAAGAGACAGCCACAGTACACAGCTCTTTTCTACATAAAAGAATTTTTTAAATGTGAGACTGGTTGTGCTACCCTTTTTAGCTTGGTAGAGTATACACTGGTATCTTTTGCCTTTCCACAAGTTCACAGATTGCTTGCGGTGAGGAAATTAATTTTATGCTCTGATTATTGAAGCTGTTCTACAAAGAGGGAGCAACAGACTTCAGCCTATTATTAGTGCACTAAGCTGGGAGGAGAGTTATGGGTTCTAATCCTTCCTCCCCGAACTGGGTCTGTATTTTAACCTATGTGTATTTAATGCAGAAGGTACAACTGCAGCCAGTGCTGGGATTTGTAGCGTTCACACTGAGAGTATGAAATCTCTTTAAAAACTATCCTTAATTATAAGAAGATTTCTGAATGACAGGGAGACTCCAACAAGGGTTAAGTTCTGCTCTCCTTGCTCTGTCATTTAACTGGGTGAAGACTAACAAAGAAAGAGTATAAAAGTTTTAAGCATCCACTAAATTCTGAAGCAGAATAAAACCAGTGTATTTCAGAAAGGTAATGGGTTCATCATTTTCAATACTAGATGTTTAATGCTTCACCCACCTCCTTTGGGGTTTTATCCTGGTAGATTTGTCATTGCATATAATTAGACATTAGAAAGAGCTGTCTATCACTCCTAGGCCAAATCTTGCAACTTTATTGTCAGACCAATACAATACATTTATTTTTTAAAAATGGGCTGGAAAATTTCTGCTCCTAGTTCTGTGGCTCTCCTTCTCTCTCTCTCTCTCTCACACACAGAAATAGAATTAGAATCAGAATTAGAATCCTAGCTCTCGGGGTCTCATTCTTCTCTCTCAGAACTAGAATTTGTCTAAGAAATGTTGACATAATCATGAATAATTCCCAGTGGAAGAATTACTGATACTCATTATGGTTTTCCATTCTGAGACTACTTTCTTTTTCTTTTTAATGTTAAAAAAACTGTACTTTTTTGTCCTGAGAAAGGCTAGTCTGAATGGTATATTCAAAAAAGGGTCACCAATAATTGCTCAATTATTAGAAGCCAAATTTCTCATGAATGAGCATTACCTTAGAGATTTCTAAGTTATGTAAATGTGCAGCATGATGTCGAATCCTATTTTTATTGGATACTGCCAACTGTTATGAAACTTCTTTCTCAATTTTTTTTAAATAATATCCCAGATGCTGCAGTTTCATAGGTTCAGTGGTAATGAATTTTGACAGATTTGTGAATGCAAAGAACTCAGATTCCTTTTTGTTAAAGGGAGACTCTGTGGCATGAGGGGCTCAGAAAAACAACCTGTACAAAACAAGGATGGGGAGTAGCAGACACAGTAGCTGATACAACAACATTGAAGAAACCCCCTGTAGCCAGAGCAACACAACTGCTTTCTGTTCATGCAGCTTTTCCTATGAGTAGTGTGTTCATCACAAATCAGTGTTAATTTTGATATGTATTTGTTTTTCTCCTCAATATGCACAGGAAAAACTATTAGCAGCTTGGGTATCAGCCAAAGGACAGGCAAATACGAAGAATCATCAAATAATTCTAATTTCAACGAATACAGAATGCTTCTACAGTACAGAAAAGCTGGAGATAAATTTCTGGAAACCTTCAGAATCACAGAATCATAGCATGGCCTGTGGGCCATGTTTCTTTTGGATGCGACCCGGGATACAGTTGGTTTTCAGGGTTGCAAGTGTTCATTGCCATCTCACATTGATCTTCTCTTCAAGCAACACTCAAAAGTCCTTCTCAGGGCTGCTCTCAATCCATTCCCCACCCTGCCTATACTTTTAGTTGGGATTTCCCTGACCCAGATGCAGGACTCTGTACTTGGACTCCTTGAACTTCATGAAGTTTGCAGAGACCTACCTCTCAAGCCTGTCTTGACCCCACAACAGAGCTTGGTGTCAAGTAGTGATAGGCTCAAAGGTAGGTGTCTGTAAAATTAAGAGCAGTCTTAGATTAATATTACTCCTGAGAATGAGTAACAGTTTGTGATATTGATCTACTTGTCACCACAGCTGAGTTTAGCCAAACCCCGAATCAGGGATGAAAAAGCAGAAAACATTACCAGCAACAGAATATTCAAAGATGGGCCATAAAGCAGGAAATGTCACTTTGCAGCCTGGGAGATGTAAAGAATGACACCAAGTTAGACCATTAGTGCTGACCTGCCAATAGGTACCTTATACTGCTGAGCGTGTCACTGCATACTTCTGCTACTCTTAGAATCAAACTGCTAGCACACAAAACAGCAAATCAAAACCAACAATGAAAAGGGTTTCTGTCCTTTATTTTGTCCTAAAACATCTCAGATGTGTCTTCCTTTATTTTGCATGAGATTTCTTCAGGTAAGTCCATGGATCAGCAATCCTCTCCACTGTCTCTGAAAATCTTTTGATATAAAAATTAGTATGGAAAGGATAATATCATAAGGGACTTCTTTGTCAAAACTCTTAACTTCTCTAAAAATAACAAGATAATTAAAAATACTTCAGGAGGCTGTATTGGCACCATGAAACTAACTATTATATGCTATCCCACTTTCAGTATGTAGTTACTCAAGGAAAAGAGAGCAGAGCAATGTTCCACTAACATATAGTAGCAGAAGAGCAAACAAAGAGATGTGTGATGATAGCACAAACCATGAAGTTAAACTAGCTCAACAGTTCTTTCTTAACTGCAAATGGGACACCCCAAAGCAGTTAGCATCATGTCATTCAAACCTTAATTATTCACATTTTCACTCTAAAAACATCACCTTCTTCTTGTAGGAAATAAGAACTTTTCATAATACAACATAGAGAAAATTTGATTCACTGTATGCCATAAGTAGTTAGAAACGCCTCTTTAAGCTTAATATAAATAATAGCAATGAAACAATTCCAGTTTTCAGTAGTGCAAAAGAATTGTATCAGCATATCTGAAGCTGATGAATTGCAAACATTCATTAAAATAACCAATGATGGATTTCAAATTAAATCCATTAGCTATGAAAATCATAAGTCATTCACAAGTGAGTATATCATATATCAGGTGTCAGCAGAGGGAAAGAGGTCTTATACCACAGACATGCTGCAAGTATCCCCTTTCCCCTGGTATGAGACAGTCTTGCTGTCTTCTCTGTCCATTTTTTTCTTGCTTCATTATGCTGCACAGAAGCACATTAGGAGGAGGCATGCTGGCGTCACCAACCATCCAGGCACCACTGTGGTCATGTAAACCTGACTGTCCACTGTTGGTTACCATGGCCATTACTTTGTTATGAAAGGTGACACAAAGACACTAACAAGACTTTTCTTCTAAATAAAGTTACATTTATGCAATGGCCAACCTCTTCTGTCTGTTATACATGCTTTGAGAAGGCACCCAATATTTAACCCCCCAGAGAGCTAGAAGGAAGAACAACAATAAACTTTTTTTGTCATCATCTGACATATTTGCTTAGATTCCCTCTACAGTTAATGAAGAGAAAGAAACACTTCTGTGGCATGATTCATGTGTTCTATTTTAGTTCAGTTTCGGTTAGGATGAGATGAATCCCACCCCAGAAATGCCTAGTTTATTCTGCTCATCTAGATGAGGAGACTAGCAGACTCTGCACTAGAGATAACTAAAGCTAATTGAACCCAAACTTTTTTCTGTTTCCTTAATCCCATTCAGGTGGTACTATGTACTGTTAGGCACATGCACAGGCATGGATTCAGTATCAAAGATAATAAAACCATGTATATATAAAATTTACATGTCACAAGTCCCAGGGAGTAGCTGACCATGAGTTTCCTGATTCTGGTTTCTGGGCTCTGTTTTTGGACAAAGTTCTGTTTAATGAGTCAGTCACTGACTTTTCTTCCAGATCTGGAATGCCGTGACTATCTTGCCATACTCAAAATCTTAAGAGAAAGTCTTCAAAGGATGGAAATGTTCTAATCTTCCCTGTGGAGTACAAATGTTAAAGTAACTTCAACTCACAACTGAAGGTAGCGCAGTGCTGAATAAATGAGCGAAACAGTACAGCACCCGATCGCTGAGCCTTCAGCTAACAAGAATAACAGGAGACTATGGTTTATCCCTGTCACAAGCCTCTGCAAAAGAGAAAAGGATCTGACACATACTTATTAGTTTTTTACAGCAAACCAGAGGAGAATTGGAAGTAAGGGCCCTAATCCAAGTGCCAAATGCAATCTTACATTACACTGTAACTCAAATCCCCATTCTACATCTATTGTACAAGACTGTCTGCTGGAAAAACAGCTTGTGTAGCAGAAGGAAAAGGCGGTGACAGGCTGCTTAGACAATGTTATTCAGCATAATCTCACTGTTTGTCTAGCATTACTTAATGTCCACAAAGAAGTGATTTGAAACATTACATATCTGTTTCTCTTAATTTAATTTTAACAACAAAACTCAGAATTATTTTTAATGTACTTAGAAAAATATACTCCAACTGACACTTATAAAGAAAATGGAGTGTGAAGCACATATCCTTGGATCTCTTTTCTTCACCTGAGAACAAGAGTACTGACAAAGAGGTAGTTTCTCTACAAAGCCAGGCAATTTTCAGACCTAGTATTTCAATGAGCACTTCTATTTTTGTCATGCTGGACAAGCTTGCTTGGCCACGTCGAGAATTCTTCCCTGCTATTGTGTATTTTTCACAGCACTTCAAAGGAATTCATAACTTTTCTCTTTTTTTTCTCACTTAGAGATGACTCTGGACAGCTAATTACAATATGTCACACTATGTCAACGATCCTTTGGCTCCTAATTTAGAGTAGAATAAAAGATGACGATATATCACAATGGTCCTGTAGATAACACAATGAAGACCTCCTTTAAGAATTTTCTATTTCAGCAGATTGTACTTGTCTGTCCTGAATTAATGGAACTAAAAAGAGTTTGAGGGGGAGGGTTGAAATTTTCTGTTGGGGTTTGTTGTTTGTCAGTTTTTGGTATTTTTTATTTTATTATAAATGGCAAAGTTCAATCCACAAATGGATAAGAGCTAAACTAGCTGGAGTTCTAGAAATTAGATATAACTCTTGGTTTTGATGAGTCATAACTTTTCAAGGGAATAGGGTGTTTGTAGATGAAATCCCATGGGCCATTTAATTTATGGCTTTCATCCCTTTAAAAAACCTGAGAAAAGTGATCTGACCTCTAAAAACCACATTTTCAGATCATCCCATAAGACAGCAGGAAGGAATGCAGATTAAGAATGCAGTTCCAGCACCTTGCTCTTTAAAATGCTTTTAAAGCCTGTCTTACTCATTCATGTTTTAACAAAGATGAATGCACATGACAGGTTTTATCCTAGTTGGCCTAGTAAGGCAAAAATAATGTTAAATCAATGCCAAAGTGATCAGAGATAAGACCAGGATCAAAGTTCTGATCAGCCCACAATGGATTACTCTGTCTTAAATATTAAAAAGAAATTCTTAAAAAAAAGATTGTTATCAAAATAGAAATACGTCCCTGAATCAGCTAAGGTATCTCACTACTACCATTAACTAAATTTTACTAATTGATGAAATGACACCTGGAGAAGAAAAAAGCTAAACATAAACTTAGTGGAGGACCTAAACACTGTGGAATTAAAACAAAATTAGAGTTACTGAATACAAAACAGTTCCTAAAGAATTCAGATATCCATGAGAAAGACAAGGAGGAGGGGGGAGGGAGGGGAGAGGACCAAACAATCTAATGAATATGTATAGTGTTAAGTGCTAACCTTAAAAGTCCTGTAAGTGTCTTACACTTGCTCGTGGAAATAGCACAAAGATCTTCAGCTAGTTCTTCAGGCTTTAAATCTCCCCTTGATTTCAATTGTTTTTCAACATCTTACAGTAGCTGCACAACCACACCCAGTGGATATTTCATATTCATTTGAGAAAATAGATAACTTAAATTTTCAGAGGAAATGTATATTTTCCATTAACTCTGTCACTGATGGTTCATGCACAAGGATGCCTTCTTCCTGCCTTGTATGAGAAAGCCACAAGACACAGCTGGCTTCTTTATGTAGCATGTAAACTCAACAGAATGCATAGGGTCTCTGTGAGCTTTAAAATGTCTTCACATTTTTTAAATATTCCATGCACTTGTGAATAATTTGTCACCTCCTCCAGTGAAGGAGTCAATCCCCAACAGAGAACATCTGGTCTTTAGATCCCACATTCTGAAGGTAATGAAGGTACTGAAATGCTTAAAAACAAGGGAGTTACCGAGTTGAAGATCTCCTTTGCATCACCAGTACTGCTGTCCTCCAGTACTCAGAAACAGTGTGTTAGCATATACAAATATTTATGTACTTGTGTAAGTGCAGATATATATCCTCCGACTGACCTTTTTCTCCTTTGTCACTCTATTCTCTCCTCCGGAGTTCTTGAATTTCATGAATTATAGAAGAACAGAATTGTTTAAGTTGGAAAAGGCCTCTAACATCATTGAGTCCAACCTTAAAACAAACACTGTCAAGTCTACCACAAAGCTACCTCCTCTAAATCTATATGTCATTTAAGTAAATACCTCTAATGATAGCAACTCCACCACTTCCCTGGGTATCCTGTTCCAGTGCTTGACAACACTTCTGGGTAACAAAATTTTCCTAATAAAATCTAAATCTCCCCTGGAGCAACTTGTGGCCATTTCCTCTTGTCATATGGCTTGTTACCTGGGAGAAGAGACCAACTCCCTCCCTTTTTCTTTTTACAACACCTTGAATGCTTCTTCTCTCACTAATAATCATAGAAGTCCCATTGCAGCCACCAATCTATCCAAGACAATTGGCAAAGCAAGGGTACATATTTTGAAAAGCTATAGACAGTATTGTAGAACATCTCCTGCTACTGGGAGACTATAGTTTTTTTCTTTTTTTCTTTTTCTATTTCTTTTTCTTTTTTAATAAGACCCTGTCAGAATTCTAGACTGAGATCCTGATATGATTCTCCCAAATAAATCCTGAACATGGATTGACATTTCATGTGTTTTGAGGACTATTCCCAGCAGATAGGCTGCATTCATTCTCCCTTCTGCAAGCTAAGACTGGTGGTGCCATTTCTTACCAGCTGATCTCAGCACCCAGGAAAGTTCACAGTTATGTTTAACATGCATTGATATGGTCACTACATCCTGCAGCTGATGCATATGCAGTGCTTGTGACTGTTACATTAAAGTGGCAGGACAATAACCTGATTATTCCAAATTGACTTGGGATATAATCAGAATATTGAAATGCTTCCAGTACACTTTGAAGTAAGTTTTATGTGGATTTTAAAGGGTGCCATTTCAAAACTGTGTTAATTATTAGCAGAGTCAAAAAGAAAACTGAGATTCAGCTGCTCACTGTACCCACCACCTAGAGGCCTTATTTTGATATGTTATGTCAACAGGAGAACAATGAATAACCGTATTCATTGCACCATTTACCTGAATAAGGCCTGCATAAATTCTGATTCTGAAGGTCATTGTCAAGTATCAGAGATTCTCACATTTTTTAGATTTGTCAGTACAGATACCTAAGGAATATTAAACAGCCAGACCCTTCAACTGCAATCACCTTTATTAAATAAAATCCTTATCAGCTGTATCATTATTGCAAAAGAAATTACAAACACCAAGACATATTCATAGTAGTACCTGATTTCTGTAAAAGAGTATTAATCAAGAAGTTTTAACTTTATCAATGACACAAATGAAAAGGCATTTTCCATTGCTTATTACACAAAGCTCAGTGGGGTAAAGAATAACAAATCTTAAACTTCCAGAGTTGAGCTAATGCATTATTTCTCCAGATTTACAATACTTTTGAAATACCTTACATTTCAAATCAAGGAACATACATTTTAAAGGTGATTTAGACAATAAAACTAACATCTGCCTTTTTCATGTCAACATGGTTTGTCTTAAAGCATAAATTGGTATGCTTATGAAAGCTCATGTTGAGGTAACAATTATAGTGCTGTTGAAATTTATTAAATCAAAGTATTTTTACAAGGAAAATGTGAGCACTTATTGTAAGATTAATGGCCAACATTTAATCGAAATTATTTAGAGTGCAGTTAACGAGTGCACTTAATGATTCAACTAATTTTTATAAAAGGAACAATCAATAGGAAAAAAGATACTTGTTTGAGAAGAAGATTTCAGCTTTACAGGTAAAACAAAAAAAAAATTAAGCCAAATATCTGAGCTGATATTCATTTGACATGATTTCTGCCAGAATAAAGAACTTCAGAAATGTAATATCAAATTTGTGACTTCTGCTTTTAGACCACTTTTAAAGGGAAATTGTAGTAATGAATGTTTTTAATCCAAAATATTAAATAAAACTTCTAAATCAGACTACTGTTCAGAAAGTTTTATGCCAGACTGTTGTCTTACCTACTATGAGTACATGTTTTACTTGCATGATATGCATGTAATATGGCAAAAAGGCAAGTAATAAAATGACTTTTTCAATGTGTCAGAATACTTAACAAAATACCTTGACATTAGTAGATGATGATGCAGCAAAATCCATATTCCATGCCACATATGGAGTATAGGAGCATAAAACAGGTCTCACTAGTATGTATATCATTCTGCTTCTTGGTATTTTGTAGATCTACTAAATGTTTTGAATGTGGAGTTTCCCCTTGAAAATAGTTTTTGCATTTGATATTTAAACATAGAAGCAGGATCAAAGGATACAATAGCTTAGAAATTTAAGGTTCCACCAATCATAAATGATTATTCACTAATAAGGAAAACTCTAATTACTCTAAAATATAGTATGTTAAAGCTTCTCCTGATTTATTCCTGCCTATCCTGATCTCCTTCACTAGTAAGGAAAAAAAAATCCCATTGCTCTTCTTAGAATCTTCTGAAACTTCCCAATAGGTATAGATCTTCAGCAAAGCAAACCCTTTTGTAAAGTGTTATAAATGATCAAATTGGTAGCCAAATTTATAAAAAAAATTAACAAAGATTTATTAGATCGATAACAAAAAAAGAATAGAATTTTGAAAGGCCACCACAGCCAAGACAGCGTCAGGCCTGGGTGCAGGCGCTGGGTGAACCGAGATCTGACTGACAAAGTGCCAGCGTTTCCCCAGCGGTTCACCCCGACTGCTTCAAGCAGCCAGCTTATATACAGTTTATTCTGCCTGAGGCAGGGATGACCGAACATTTCTTTGTGTCTCTTCACACGTAGAACTGGATCCATACATGTGCAGGAATAGACAAAGGTAGGTCCAGGGGTCCAGATGGATGTCTGAGCACCTTGGCAGAGTCTGTATGTAGCAGAGTGACAGCCTGGTTCTTGAGTACGGTAGATGTAATCTTCCCAGGTGCAGGTCCTGTGAGTGATTCAGACATTCCACAGAAACGATCAATCATGGCCCAGGAAGGTTTCTTTCATGCGTTAACAGACTTGATATTATCTAAACGTTGTCCTGGAATTAATTGAATAAAAATGAGACTCTGCTCCCAGCCGGGGTGATCACAGACATACCTTAGATTCTACAATATTTTATACACATATATAGCATGAATTATCTCTACCATATACTACATAAAGCATTACTACTCACAAATATTTTCTGTATCTTTAACACTGATGTGCAAAACTGCCTGGAGACAGGATCAGTGATGGAGCCCTGGCTAATCTTCTGTGGTGCCTCTGGTTTCATGGCCAATTTGGAAAAGAGTAAATGACTTTCAAAATTTCAGTCAAAGATGGTGTTGGTATTTATCCCACTACCACAGGAGAAAAGAAGATAAAATTTGCCCACAATTCATTCCATAATAACTAATCTCTTGTCTATCCAGAGAGCAAATTGGTAGCTGCAGAACCAGTATACTAAAAAAATTGGAAATTTCTTTTAATAGTGTAATACAGGTTATTCTTAAAAAAGATGCATTGCCAAATCTGCTAACCTCAAGTATCTTCCAAGCCTCAGAAATGGGCAACTTTTGTGCCTCAGGCATTGGACCCAAACCAATTGATTGGTTTTGACCCTGGAAGAAAAAGTAAAGCCAGAAAGATTCCATTCATTAATGTGTCTCATACAGCTAAGCTTTTAGAGTTTCTCATGATGGCAAAGAACAATTGAGAAAATCCTTACATTATCTGGAGAAGTGGACAAAATGTCATGACAAATGTGTCATGGTAGCTTCTCACTGGTACAAGAATAAGCACATACTTAACAAAATTGAAACCATGAGATCTGTGACTTCTCCTAAGACTGTGCAAACCTTGATTTCATAAGTCAGTGCAAAATAATCATTGTACTTTCAGTTTTAGCAGCTCCTCTGGCTTGTTTTACAAAGGTTAATAATGCTTTCCACATGCCACTGGCTTTCCGATAGCACAAATTTAACACAAATTACTATCCAAGAAAAGAAGTTACTTTAGGACTTTACATAGAAGTAGAGTGTCTAAACCACTAAAGAATTCCAGTCTCCAAATACCCATTTACATGTCTGATGGTAACCTACTTCCTTCATCTCCTGAGCCATCACTAGAAGAATGAGATTGAGTATAATGTCCTATGACATACTGCTTAGCTGCTCACAAGCAAAATGTAGACAATCTTTGAGTGTCAGGCCCAAGATGTTGCTGTCAGGTTGAGGCAGATGAAACTTGGTGGTCTTCAAGGCCTCTTCCAACCCAAGCCATTTTATGATTCTATGAATGAAATAAGGAGTACAATTATTCATGGCAACTCATTGTAAGATTACTTCCACTTCACCTCTGTCCATTCTGTTCTCTCTTCCTGATTTTTTCTTCATATGTTCTTGCTTCATCTGCCAGAAAATTAGGTAGCTGTTTTCAGGGAAGGAGTGTAGAGCATTCAGTATTTCATACTTTTCTTTCACATTCAGGAAGTAAGAGAGTAGGAAAATGTTATGCGTATATATATCTTTATCTATATCTATATATATTTATATCAATCATTTAATAATATTTATAATAATCACTTGTTGAAGAGATTGCTATACATTTATAATAAAACAGTGAGTGTTTGGCCACAATATGCTGTGCTGATTTCAAGGATAGTCAAGTCACAGATCTAAGACACAGCAGACTGGGAAAAGCAGTCAGAAGTAAGAACTTCCTTTTTATAACCGAACTTCCATTCAGTAAAAATTGTTGAGATTCTGAGATAAAGTCACAGCCAAAATGAGGACAAAACATTGAGATATCTTGGGCGTTAGTGGGTCAAATATAATTATTTTTTAAAACTTTAATTTCAATTCTGTCCTTAATTCTCTTTAAGTAAAGTGAAGTCTCTGCATTATGAAAAAATGTAAGCTGACATCATTCCTTGCCCAACAACTGACCTTCAAAGTGACTTCTTTTGTCCATGATCTCTGCTGGAATTTCAAGCAACATTGCACTGTTTTATTATTAGCCCATGGCTGCTCACTTTTTTGTTATTGTTCTCAGTTCTTCTGCTTCAGAAAATTCAATGCAAAACCACTCATTGGCACTAGAGGTTGCTAACTCAGAAGAAGTGGGGTTCTTTTGAGATCTTTTCCCCAGTCATAATTCATAATGTTCTCAAGGTGGAATTCATTGACATATGACATACGCAGGAAAAAAAATTAAATCAATATAAAGTCTGGTTTAGAAAAATAATTGTCTCTTTGAAATTCTTAATTTAATTGAAATGAAGCACTTTTACACCTTAATGAAATTCCTTCAAAAATCAAAATGTGTTTACATGAATTGTTGACTTTTTAACTTAAGTAATTCAAGAAATGCACACTGGATAAAGGCCTCTGTATTCTACCTTGGGCGAAGACATCTGCAGGTAATCATAGAATCATAGAATGGCTTGTTTTGGAAGGAATTTTAAAGATCATCTATTTCCAACAGCCAGGGACACCTTCTAGTAGACCAGATTACTCAAAGCCACATCCAACCTGGCCTTGAACGTAGGGATGGGACATCCACAATTTCTCTGGGAAACCTGTTCCAGTCCCTCATCACCCTCACAGTATTGTGAATTTCTTCCTAATTTCTAATCTAAACCTACCCTCTTTCAGTTTAAAGCCATTCCCCCTTGTTTTAGCACTGTGTTACCTTTTCAAAAGTCCTCTCTTGGAGCCTCTTTAGGTACTGAAATGTGCTGCAAAGTCTCTGAGAAGCCTTCTCTCTCCAGGCTGAATAACCCCAATTCTCCCAGCCTGTCTTCACAGAAGAGATGCTCCTACCCTCTGATTATCATTAATAAAAATCCTAGACATTTTTGCTGCATGAAATGGAAAAATTGGGAAGAGGATTTCTTGATTTCAAAGGTTAATTACAAATGTCCTCGTCTTGCACAGATAAAACACTATTAAACACAGGTAAATATAATAGGAAAATATGAGACGGAAAAATATAACAGCTCTGCATAAAATTTTGGTTGTAAGGTGAAATAGTTATTCCATTTCTCTAATATAACAATAAAGCTCCTGAAGTCTGGAGGAAGGCCTCCTTATGCACCTAGGAGTCCGTAAAAGTCAAGAAAAGTTCCTTATCAAAGGAGCTTGAAAATGAAAGCACAAAGAAATACGTCAAGCTGTAGGTCCCCAAATTCAGCAGCTTCTATGCTGTAGGGCACACTGCACAGCAGCACTGGCCTGCAGCAAGGGATCATTCATGGCCTGAGGTCTCCAAAGAAGCCCTAAAGTTAAAGCTTCCAATGGAAATGCGCCGATTTTGGAGCTGAAAAGTAAAATATAAGAGTTTTAGTAAATATTCCAGATTTGGTGGAGAGCCCTGGCCTAAAAAAAAAAATCCATATAAAGGAAAGACTGCTGGCTAGCTCACCAAACTCTGTCAATTAACCACCTGAAGGTGAGAATCAGTCATGACTTGGCTTACTTAGAGATAGATAGAAATGAGCAAGCAGCACAGCTGAAGGCTTTTGTTAGACCTAGTGTTCTAGTCACAGATTAATAATTAAATTTCCTTCTGGCTTTCTATCTCCAAGGAACTGATGAGCTTTGACACTACTCTTTTACCAGAATTGCAAAACTCTGAGCCCTAGAAGAAGTAAGAGTCAAGAGATCCTTAAGTTCTCACTCACTTGAACATTTTCTTACCCATAATGTATTTTTCAGCAGGAAGATATAACTTTGCTGTCATCTAATGCTATTAAGTCATTTACACAATTAAAAAGCAATTATGAATGAGTATTGTTGGATTAGATGAAAATACCCTGTATCACTTGTCATGCATAATACAGCGTAGCCTTGTTACATACGGAGTTTTGAAAGGTGAAATAAAATGCAATCATTTATGTAATTAAATGTAGACAGGAACACAAAACCAGAGTGGAGTTGCCAATGGTTTGTGATAGTCAGTTTGTATGTCAGCAGACAGAGTGAATTTAAGTTGAGTTTAATTACCAATTTTTGGAAACTCTCAATTGCTTTTCATAAAAATTATTAGCACATCATATCCTACTAAATAGTATTTATTAATGTAATTTAAAAACCTACTGTATTAAATATAATTTAAGCATCCCTTGTAAAACTTGGCTGTTAACTGATTACACACAGGGAACTAGTGAAAAAAAAAAAGAAAAAATAAAGGTTTTTACATTAATTGCAGGGCTTTGATTAAGAGTATTTAGAATTAAGGTAGTCGTTTTTCAGTCTCCATGTACAGAATCCTTTGAATTTCAAAAATTCTGTAATGATTAGACTCCTTGCCTGATCTGAAAGAGCTAAAGAGATCAAATTGGCAGCTCAAGCTGGAGCTTCCAGAGGAAACATCTAGAGCTACAGAGTAGGAGTAAAGAAAAAAGTATTTGTAGCCATGCATCAAGCCAGTACGTTAGGGGAGTAGAACACAGAGGGACAATGGGGTAGAAAAGCAATTTGGAAAATCACCTACTTGGAAGTGGAAGTTGATGTATCAAAAGCTGCATGAAAGGGAATTTTTTAAAATGCAGGTAGTCAAAATTCTGCCTTGGAGTTCATGATGTATCACATTGCTCTTTTGGCTTGCAGAGCTCTCCAGGCTTGTATCAGGCAGCTCACACATTAAAGAGGCTGCTAATCTTAGAAGCATGTCCCTTTTCAGTTCTGGAATCTCACCTACGTCCTCCCAGGTTGGCCCAAGGTCAGGTTTCTGGGATCCAGCTGGGATGTGGATGGATTACAGGGACCTGTCAAACAGCATAATGGTTTCCTGATGTGATCTGCAGAGTGTTTCTACACTGCAGTGTGACCACTGTTCTAACAGAACTCATTTTAAACAACATAGCTCAAAGAAAATTCTGCATGATGTGTAGCTCTGGCAAGGACAGTGCTGTGCCTAAAATTGGAAGTATAGTGAAGCAGAATGATGAGATCCACCAGTTCCATCAAATCTTCCTTCTTTACTAAGACCTACATGTATTAATGGTACCAGCCCCTGCTTTCTTGTCACCCAGACTACTTCAGGAAGCCAACAGATGAGGCTGGTTTCACCCTATACTCAATGTCTACTGCACAAGGAGCCACAGACTCTCAGGGTGAAAATGATCTCATTTTCAAAAGATCTAGCATTAACACTTAAATTAAATAATGACTTATTCATTTGTGTGAAATTTATTACATTGTATTTGATATAAGCACTAAATTTACTTAAGTAATGTTTTATTAATTTTAAAAAATTACTTGAAAGAGTAACAAATTCGACTTGCTACTTAAATAATTTAATTCCTTAGCTGAGTAATTGTTTTACTTTACATTTAAAAAGTATAAGAAACTCACTGTAGTTTCATGCTGTGAAATAGCTTTTAACTTTTTTTAAAAACCACCCTTGGTTCAGAGATGTCTAAATGTTAAATCTTAACGTCAGCTGTCATGAACCCCTCTAAGTAGAGAGTGATAACGTATATATAAAAATACATATTGCTCTATAAACCTCAAATTTTAATCATTGTTCAAGAATCAAATATTATTTTGTATAGTATCCTAATATTTAAATTACAGTTTATTTTACTACAGATGGTAAAAACTAACATGGAGATGTCAAGTTAGCTTGGATAGATATCCTAACCCTGGAAAAACAGAGAGTAGAACTCTTTGTATTCAGCCCAACTCTTTATAAGTTGAACTCAATGATCTCAGAGGTCTTTTCCAAGCTAACTGATTCTGTGATTCCGTGAAGTGAGAATATGTGAGAGCATCAGCCCTAAGAACATCCAGGACTGAAGGCTGCCTACTGGCAAGAACAAAGCAAAAACCTAGAAACTTTATCTTCTTTCCATGGGAAAGTTTGGTGCCTTGAATGTCATTTGGAGAACACGCCAGCCCCATCCCACATTCAGCCACCTCTTCCCATGCAACCTGCTGAGCTCCCACTGCAGAGGCAGGGTCCTGGGAAACCTACAGTGAAAGGAAACAAGGATGATCAATGTCATCCTCTTTCTTCTTGGAACAAAATGAAGTAAATAGTTTTTTTCATCTTGGAAGATGGATTAATTAAGGAGGATATAAATGTTAATGAGATATACAATCATAGATGGCATGGAGGACATGAATACTGAAGGGGTGGGGAGAGCTGCAGGGACCTCTGTGAGAAGCACAGTTTGGGCTGTTCCGTGCTGGGCACAGCTGGTTCCAGCTGTGTCCAGGGAGACCCCACATCAGGGTCCCACAGCCAAGGGCTGGAGCCTTGGGTTAAACATTAAACGGTGAAAACTGCTGCACAGTGAGAGAGAGAGAGAGAGAAGCTAGAGAGTAAGTCCTATAGTAACAGCTGACGGAGCTGGGGCTGTTTAGCCCAGAGAGAAGGAAGCTCAGGGACCTGAAAATAGGTGGCAGCACAGTGAGGGTTGGTCTCTTCTCCCAGGAACAAGTAACAAGACAAATAGACACAGTCTTAAGCTATGCCAAGGGAGGTTTAGGTTGGACATTAGGCGGAATTTTTTTTACAGAAAGTATGATTAGACATTGGAATGGGCTAGTTGAGGAGGTGGTGGAGTTCTGGAGGTGTTTAAGAAAAGATTAACATGGCAGATGGTGCCATGGTATAGCTGACAAGGTGGTGTTGGGTCATAGGTTGGACTTGGTGATGTCAGAGGTCTTTTCCAACCTAGTTGATCCTGTGATTCTTGGAAGTGAGAATATGCGAGAGCTTCAGTCCTGCAGACACCCAGACTGTGAAAAGGTAGAAGAAGATGTTCCAGACACCCGAGCAGAGATTCCTCTGCAGCCTGTGGTGCAGACCTTGGTGAAGCAGATGTCCCTCTGCAGCCCATCGAGGTCCATGTGTAAGCAGAGATCCACTTGCAGCCCATGGAGGAGCCCACACCACACCTATGGGCTCTTTCATAATTTGTTCTCCCCTGCCTTATTGAAGGAGTGAGAAGGCAACTGCGCAGGTGTCTGGCTGCTGGCCAAGGTCAAGTCACCAAACGCTCCTGAGTATTTTGACAAGTTCTGGCAGGTAGAACTCATTTTCTTAAGAAGTAAGTTGTGCACTAGTACAGGAAAAAAATATGGCACCGAAGAGCAGATTAAATGAAGCCAAATAATATAAATTCTTTTATATTATAGAAGAACTACCAAAACTTTTATATTTGGTAGTTCAAGATGGTAATATCATGCATAGTTTCCAGTCTATTCTTTGAACTTGCTGGTGCAGCTCTCCCTGAATGCAAGGAAGGACTTTAGTGAGGTCTAACATATCAAGAAAGTACACATCATCAAAGGAGCTATGCCATGAAAGAAATGGGTTATATAATTTCCAGGAAAAAGAAATTAATCAAAATATTATATAATATTCTGGTGGATTCTGTCTTCCAGATGTTACAGCACCTGATCAGAAGAAAACCTTTTCATTCTGCAATATGATAGGAAGACAAAGAATTAATGCTAATACCATAACAACAGATATGCATGAAAAATGTTTGCATTATCACTCTGCCTATTCCTTTCAATAAGCTCCTAAAACTGCAGTCAGGAAAGCACCAGCTTGAAAAGAATGAATGGCATATAAGCTGTGTTTCTGGCTGATAGCACAATGTTCAGGTAGTGAGACAATTACAAATTCCAGAACATGCTGCTGAGAATGAATTGTACATGTTGAAGCCAATTAGGGCTAGAGTTCCAGCATTTTCTAGCAACCTTCAGATCTTGCATACGACAATTTTAATTGTGGATGACTTTTGCCAGTTCAAAACCAAATATCAATATGTGATATCACCTAACCCTCATTCCCTCAATAAATATGACTCAACATGATTCCAAAATCAAACAGCACGTTGAATTTTAAGTCAATTATATCCAACTAAGTTCCAATTGTCTTTCCTGTATACATTTCCTAGTTTAGTTTGGTGAAGTATACAAAATTTAAAGAGCTCTAGGAAAAAAAATTAAGGAGCACTGAAGGGAAGTGTGGTTTATGTTAAAGTCATTCCTATGAACACCTGTGAAACTGTTGAGTTTAATTGGGCTACATCTGCTCCTGATTTTGCAAGTTCTAACTGATTATCTATCCTCATATTGTATTGAGTTGTCTCTTCCTTTTTCCTTTCTCAGTGTCTTTTGGGGTGTAGTTACCTAGGATGGTACACCTGAGAAATCAGAAATCTAAAAATCTGCAAGCTGTGTGGGATTTGGTACTTCTCAAAGACAAACATTTAAAAGGCAGACAGATTTACAGGCTTAGTTGGTATGGGTGCAAAAAGACTAACTCTGGCAATTATGTGGCTTATAGTGACCTCACAGAGTCCACTAGATATAGAGAATCAGTAGAAATAGAAGGGAAAATTAGAGTTTCCAGGTGGAATGTTTCTTCCACATAAAGACTGTAGCTGCTTTCTTCAGAGGAACTCCATGCACCATCACAGGAGACAGTACAAGGCCATATCATGTCCTGAAGTGCACTTTATATCTGCTCATTTTATGCAACATGGGTTATACTGATTCATTGTGGCAAAAATCCTACTGACTTCCTGGATTAGACTCTTAGTGCATCTTTATGAGTCAGAGCAGCAGTAAATCACTGTTATCTCAGTGGATTTAGAAGCAGAGAAAAAGAGGAGAGAGAATATCACAAGGTGGAACATAAGCAAGACTGTGGCAAGTATAAGACTCCAGTTCAACACCCCTATCCTGCTACTGAAGAATGTTAAATTAAAGGTAATTCAGCTTGAATGAAAAGCTATTTGAACTCATGGTTTTGCTTCTGCTCATCTCAGAACTGCCCCTTTCTGCCCTCCACTTCCATTACAAATGCTTCTTTCCTAATAGAGAGCAAACCCAATCTGTATTCCCATAATCACAAATATCTGGAGAAACAGCTTGTGAAAAGTTGCCAATTTTATTTAGAAAGATCAAGTTATAGCTACATTTTCTTTTATAGCCTAGTAGATGGAACACTGTAGTAGGTGGAGAATTCAGGTTCATCATCCTGCTCAGCATTAGGCAATTCAAACTGGATGTAACCAGGATCTATACAAAGTGTCCCGATCAACAGGAGAAGAGCTATACCAGATGTTTTATTTCCCATTCTTCTTGAAGCTATGTTAGAGACAGAGACAGACACATCAAAATTATGTTACTTATTTAAACTCAAATAATTGATGGTCTTCCCAGAGCAAGAACAGAGAATCTGTGGAACTCAGGAAAAGTTAAAAATTGCATAATAAAAAAATAAAAAGCAGACGTTCATATTCATAATGAAGGTTGTCAGAATATACATCCACTGAAGTTGAGCAGAGTTTGATCACTGATATTTGATGGAGCACTGAATGTTTTAAAAAATAATTTTGACTATAATATCTGTTTATTTGAGGAACAGTGATAGCAAGCTCTCAGGAAGATAGAAAAATGCAGACTTTATACAAAATTTAAAAGACATGTAGGAAATAAATGACAAAAAGTATTTGTTCTTTTAAAATGACAGCAGACCTGCAGCCTGGAGAGAGTTCAGTTTTCTTCTGTCAGGAGTTTGAGATTTAAGAAAAAATTAGTGCTTAAATATAAAAATATTTTCCTCTCCATTTTTTTGCAGTACAGGAATGGCTTAAGTTTATCTGCAACACAGGAAAGAAAAAGCAGTGCATTCTTTCTCTGGAAACATTATTAAAAATATTGCTGTCCTGCAATATGTTCAGAAGATTTCTGATCTGTCAACAAGACCTATCCCTCTGCTTAAATAAACTCCATAGGTGCCTCTTTTTTATTTTTGGGAAAATTTAATCTAAATTTGATCTTTAAAACTCTATGTGACTGTATGTGATCCATAGCTGTTAAGAGCAACAAAGTTTTAAGAACAAATTTCCAGAGCAGGCAGGATAGAGGTAGAAACCTGCAAAGAATCTGAGGGAGAAAAGGGATTCTTTCACTTCATAATAATCCTTTTTTTTAAATAATTTAAAAATACTATTAAGAGCATTCTTTAGTTTGTTAGTTCCAAGTTCATTGATATGATTAAAATCTGGGGGAAAAACCTTCATTTCATGGTCAAGAAGACAGTGGACTGAAATTATTTTTAAGAAATTCAAGCATGTAAAAATACCCATAGTGTAATGGAGATTTTTTTACTCTGGAAGTTATTCACCCAACTCTTGCAAAGAATTCAGATGGCTTCATTATATCCTCCAGACCCCTTCCTGCTTTTATATTTTCTTCACCAAATTGAATCAAACTTCTCTTTCAACTTTATCTTCTTGCTACAAACCTCCAAAGCTAGTCTGCTGGAGTTCAAAACAATCACTTGAAAAACTACGTGTCTAAAACTGCATGGACCCTATAATGACTAGATATGGGTAATGCAACATCTCCTGTTTCCATCTATGGACAAAGATATAAAAAATATTTATCCCTCTTTTCTTCATTGTATGCTTACATTAATATATTTGTCAGAACAACAGATTTTCCACAATACAGAGAAAAGAAATCACAACTTCCCATAGCTAGAAATTCTTCAAGTTAAATGTGATATATTTTCAAATTTTAAAATAAAATTTTACACTTTCCCATTAAGAATATAAAGATACTCAGTTTAAGAAAATATTCGTATGTAGGCAGGATATATTTTTAAAAGTCAAGAAAATTACCTTTTTCTTGAGTCATGCACAGGGAAGATGCTGAAAACACTAATTAGTTGTTAATGCAGCTCAATTTGCTGTTTTAATGCCTCAGAGACAAAAGGCTGTTAAATGTTGTTATTATTTGTGTAATAGTAGAGATAGATATAAGTTTCCATTTCAGGCTCCCCTTGTGCTAGAAATTGCAGGCTATCCAATAATTTAAAAGAAAACACCCCAAACAATCTTTTATTATAAAATTAGATTTCAAAAATTACATAAATAAAGTAATGGAAGGGACAGTACTCAAAACAAAGCTGTGTTTTTGCCTGAAAACTGCATTTTGCCTGAAAACTGTAGTTCATGTAAACATTGAACCAAATAATATCTCCATCCAGCCCAGTGGTTAGGTTAGTTAGTGAAAGGTCCTATGGCTTTCTTTTGTTCAAACATTTTCACTATTCCAGCAAGCAGAATCAGAAGGAAACATAAGCAGCATGCTGACTAATTGCAACCTGTCATAATAAATGACTGGATCCACTCAAATTCAACAGCTCATATAAAGGAAGTACTCCCAGCTGAATTGTGCAGATGAAAGAAAAGTCAGTTTTATTTATTTAGTATTCTGTTATTCAATTGTGTCCCTTCTTGCAGCCTAGGTTATCATCATACAAGTCATACCTTCTGGGGATATATTTTTAGAGCTGCTAGTAAAATAATAACCCTTCTGCTTGAAAAGTTTCCCACAAATAAGGAATCCTGACAAATTTGACAGTCTGCAGGAGACAAAGCTGTGTGGTGGAAAACAATACCAAACTGAAAGAAAAATAAAAATAGCAAATGTGAGAAAAAGATTGTACAATTTTCCTACAGCTCTACACAGTAAAGCTTTTGATGAAACAAGACTTTATTATTTGCAACAAAAATACTAATTCTATGGTATTATGAACCTAAACAAATGACATTTTACAGCAAATAGACTGTTAAATAAAAATAATTAAGAAAAGCAGTAGTATTCAAGATTGTAATGTGCCTTTGACTGATTCAGTATTATATATGCTACTTTCTAAAATTATTTTAGCTAAGTGAGAATGTACAATCTACTAGAACTGTTTGGACGTTTTCTAAGTACAAAAAGGTGGAATGAAACATGCTGCCACCCTCCCACTTAATAGGTCTTTCTTAAGTACACCTTTCCCTGACTAGCTTCTTCAAAATAAGCCTGAGCCACCTTCAAAGTGTCTAGAAACCAGATCATCTTGCTCACTCTCCCAAATTTGGACAATGACATACAAAATGTTAAGGAGAGTTAAACATTCTCTGGACAAGGTAAGCTTCATTGCATTGTATTTTGAAGCATTAACCAAGCCATCAAAAGGAACCACAAGATTATATTCTGCCCAGCCTACCCATATAAATTATAATCCTGAAGAACCAATAACCATTCAAGTCCTCAGCTCTACCCACCTGAGCAATTAAATATGTACATTCAATTTTTCCATTTTAATTTCTTTCTTCTTTAACTTTTCCTCTGGAAGTTATTCATCCATCTCTCCGAAAGAAGGATTTCAGAGAAAGAGGACAAAGAGACGTTATCTCCATCAGGTTTGCTCAGTTCCTTTTTTTCCTTTTTGATGGAAAAGTAATTTATGTCTCCCTTCCATTTTCCAAAGTTACATCTCAAAAGCTAAGGAAGAAAGGAAAATCTTGACTACCGTTCCCATCAAGGTGGGGAAGCAACCAAGAAGTACTGTACTTACCTGAAAATAGGATTCCTGACAATAAACTGCTGTTTGCAACCTTAGAATGACTTCTATATGGAGAGTTTCTTCTAGCAGTATAGTAAATGCCCTTGAAAATATCACCATAAAAACTTTCTGTCAAGTGAGGGATCAGATTTTAGAAGTCCCAGGTACAACGTTCCACAGACAATATAGTTAATCTGTGATTAACTAAACTAACTTCCCAGGCCTTTCTCTGGAGATCTTTGAGCAAGACTTCCTCAGATGCTTTGCACAATTATCATCTCCTCCTTTCATCAGGCTTGCTAACTGCCAGTACACCCTCACTTTCTTGTCATTTGAAAAACTTAGGGATATCTTTTGGGGTCTCCACCCTTGTCTCTCCAGCGCTGAGTAACCAGCACATATGACTTTTGTCTTAGCTTTCACTCCTTTTCTTCTGATTAAACCTTGAAAGGTTTCTGCTGCTCTCCTAACCCCACCCCTTTACCTATTCCTCATCTCCTACCACATATCCTGGGAAGTGTGCTGTTTGCCCAGCTATTACCATCTTTATCTCTGCTAGGTCTATATGCAAGCATGTCTGCTCGTATTTTCAATTCTGCCCAGAAATCTTGCTGATTCCTGTATCTTAGCAGGGATTTCACTCCAGGCCTCACTGGACTCCTTGGGCAAACAGTTTACTCAGTGCAGTGAAGGTTTTTCACTACAGAAAGGGTAAATTAACAGAACTGGTGGTGAGAAAAGAAATTATAACCCCAGTAAAATGGCCTGGGTTTTAGTGTGGACCATTACTGGGCTTTAGAAAAGAAAGGAATTTGATTATCATATCTTAATAGAAAAGCCGATTAGTTTAATAATAAATAGTAGTTACAGCAAAGTATTCAGGTAAAAAGAAGAAATTAGTACAGAAGATAATGGTCATCATTAAATGAAGCAGTTGAAGAGGAATTTTATTTTCAAGATGTAAAAAAGATGGTAAAGCATATAATTTGCAGCTATTTAATTCTGTTTGGTAGCATTTTGTGCTAATAATAATAGGCAGAATAATAATTGGATTATTAATGAAAAAAACTTCAGTTTGACACAAAACATTAAAACATCCCTTCATGTCATCTATAGGATTATTCTTGCCTCCTTTTATGTACATAATCTATGCCATTGTAGTATTTTACTATGTCACAATGTTGCCACAGTTATCCTCAGAAATTATTTTCTGAATACTGAATAGAGGCTCAATGATTCAATTAAGAGTGTAAATTGGCAACCCTTGTGTGAGCCCATCAAGTGTGGAAATTAAGACAGGCAAAATTATTTGCAGTTTTACTCAAAATTTTCCAATAATTTACACAAATCTATCATGACAAAAAGGTCTGATATATCTTACAAATACTTGTTATAATTCTACTTTTGTAGGGTTGTGTTAAATCACTTTGGTATAGAAGAGAGTTGAACCTGATAGCTCCTGTGTATTGGATAAGTCTCCTCTTTGCTGTGTTACCATAGGAAAAGTGCACTAGGTAGAGAAAAACCCAGGAATCCATACTGTTTTTTCTCCTTTCTGAATCTTGACCATTTTTATCTTAGCTTCCACAAAAAAGGGAACAAAAATAAATCTATAAGTTCAGAAGGGACATTTTGCACAGTTTGAAATAATTTTCTGGAAATAAGCCCTGAAGTAGGTTCCCCTTGCTATGATACTTGAACGACAGGAAAATCCTCCTTCTTCAATTCTGCTGAAACATTTATCCTTCTTGTCTGCCCCATACACAATTTACTTTGCCCCTTTTGATTTTAAGATCCTCAGGATGGGAATTGTATCTTCTTGTACACTAAATCCATTGCACAATGGAGTCTAAATATTCATGGGGTTCCTGGGGAACTACTGTTCTAAAAACATTATAGCAGGAAATTTCATCATATTTTTAGGACATGAAAGCCTACATGAAAACCAGTTGTTTTTACTGCTCATGATTTTCAATGGGGCTAGATTAAGAGTCATCTTATATAAAATTAAAGAAAAATACTAATAGATACAATCAGCCAAATATCTCCACAACAGGTAAATATTATTAATAGTGCCAAATATTATTTATAGACACATTACTTTCATCTGATCTGGCACACTAGCTAATAGCAACTAAAAATAATTATAGGCTGAGATGTTTGCAGATAGACAGTGACCTCATTAATTGCTGTGATGGAGATGCTGGTAGCTCCCTGCAGTGAGTCATTATAGAAGTGCATCAAATAACAAACATTGACAGCTAGCTCATAGTGAGTGAAGTCTGACAGATGGTCAATAAATTCAAAAGTGACGCACTTTTGTAACTAAAAGGTAGGTTTGAAGGCTTTTGGGGTTCTAACAGTGCTTCTCCTGAGCACCAAAGCTGGGTCATAAAAGTTAATATCCAGTTCAAGCCCTTCAAATATAAAGGAAAGACGAAAAACCCGAATCCTCCAGCGAGTAATCAAACTGCAGTAGGCTCAAGTTTCTAAATACTAGTGACTTCCTCATTCACTACTGCTAGGAATGCTGCATCATTTCTAGTCTGCCACTGCACCATGCTGTGCACCACCACAATGCATTTTATGCTAATGTGATGAGATGTCACGCAGTTTGATATGATGTGGAACAGCACGGTGGTGAAAACTTATGGACCAACATAATTACTTTCAGATAAGAATTATTAACTCAGCTGGCAGAACTCAGATCTAAATGTGCATGATCTAAGGATAAATAAATAGATTAGATAGATTTACTAAGAACAATTTGCAAGAATGGATATTCTGTTGTGTCTGACTCTGAAAACAGTTCTATTTAAAGTGCTTCTCCCTATACAATAGTACACACATGTGTTCATCTCCCATTTGCCCTTTTCAAGACTGAAGTATTTTATTAATATTTACTTGTTTTCTGAGTTTTGCCCTTTATAATTAATTAAAACAAATATTTTTGGGGGTGTTGGTTATTTTTTAAATAGCTGAATTGGCTAACACTGTTTTAATGAAATAACTGTCTCTCTGGTAGTAACATTATTGAAGGAGTAATCACAAAACTGGTAATTAAAAATACATGCCTAGATCCTCAGCAGGAATAAAGCACTTTTCAACTTTGGAGCAGAGCCAGTTTCCTTTTCTACTGCACTGTCCCTGGAGTCCTCATGACCTGTTTATTGAGGGAGTTACACTGGACCGGGGACATACAGCAAAAGAAAACTTGCAAATCATGTTTGCAAATAACAACACTTTGACAGTTGATTTTGCTTGTAGTTGCTGGGCTTGTTCTTGGAAGCACTGAAGAGGGTTCGATTTTATTCAAAATTCAAAACCCAAAAGTGTAGACAAGAACTGGGCAGGCACAAATCTGCAAGTGAGTATATGAAAATAGGTACTGTGCTTTCAAAAACTGAGGAAAGGGAAAGGGAAAGGGAAAGGCCACTATCTAAGAAAAGGAGAACAAATGAAACAAGGAGCAGCAGTAGTAGAAGACATAAGTCGTGGATTGAAGTGATTCCACCACAAGATTTCAAGAGGGCCCATTACCCTAGGAGGCCCTAAGGACCAAGGATGCGTCTGATAGTTCTGTCAATTGCCTGAACACAACTAAGCACGGGCAAAAACAGTGATGTTTTGGTTATATTTAACTTGGAATACTTCACAGTGCAGTGAGATGTTCTTTAGAAGCCTGAAGCAGAGACCTGGCACTACCACATTTGATAAGACACAAAGGCCACTGTACACATTTATGCTGCTAAGAATAGAGAGTAACTGGTGACAGCATGGAACTAAGAGCAGAATATTCAATCCATCCCCTTCTTTGGCTGCTATTCAAAAGTCATTTACTGTTTATAAGAGAGAGAAATGACACAGCAACTTCCTAAATAGCATGGTTTTTCAGTTCAGTTACAAAAAAAAGCAGGTGAAGAAAACACACATCTAGTTCAGCTTTTGTGTGAGAAATTTTCTTGCTGAGTATTTGAATATGTCAAAGGAGAATGAATTATTATACAGCCACCGATAAATCTGTTTATGAATTTCATAATATATTTTCTAAATATGGGATCCATAAAAAAGGATGTTCTGTGTTGGGCTAAGAGAAGTCACCAAGATATTTCAAATATCCTAAAGTCTCCTATGTCTTAATATTACCTTTTTCTGTTGTTCTGTATGCTCAAACAACAATCTACTGTAACCAGCCTCAATAGCAAGAATCAAAACTGTGGGGTTCTGTTTTCAGGCACATTAGTTCAGAAGGCTTGTTGAATTCCAACAAGGACCAAAAAAATTGTTATCTAACATAGATAGCCATCCATGCAACCGAGGGAGAAAATTACAAATAACTTGTAGTGAACTGTTTAGGAGCAGTTGAGCAGCAATTTGTCCAAGATAATTATTCATTCACAAACATTAACTAATCAGTGAAAATTATGACTCAAACTAGGGTAATCCAAAATCAGATAAAAGAATAAATTCACTGAAATCATATTTGTAAGTGGTGAACCAAAGCCAGAACCAGGTGTCCTGACAACCACTTATCACCTATTGTCACTAGCCATTGCTGATGCTTGTAGCTATTGCTACAAAAGAGAGGAACCTTTCAAATGTGTCTGATTTTGAAAACTGCGTCCTTCCTTTCCATTGTATATTTTTCTTTCTTTTTCCATTTTTGCATTTGTGAAAGGATTCAAGAACTATTTGATTTTAAAGGAAGCAATATTTCAAGGCTAGACTAGATCAATGAACAGGAAAAAAATTATGTTGCTTATATTTTTTTTGCTCATTAATGTTAGGCTTTTAGGCAGCTTCTTAAAAGAGTTATTAAAAAAACCACAGCAAAACTAATACAAAACTTGTCATTTCTCCCTTCTTATTGCCTGTTCTAAGCTCAGTAATACTTTTATAGGCTGTATTGCAAAACAACTATAGATGATAGAGTGCTTAAGGATTTCTTCAAGCAGATTGTTATGAAAATGAGTTGACCTCATCCCCTTTTGTCAATAAAATAGGATATTACCAAAAGGCAGCTTTTGCAATTACATGTGAATTGGTTTTCAAGCTTCACAGAAAGGTCGATTCAAACAGTGACAAACATCACCTCGGTAGGCACCACTGCCTACCTCCAATTTGGGAAAGCTTTTATTAGCTCACATTCATGCTGAGGGTCAGCTTTTCAGTGTTCTTTTCTGAGAGACTGAGACATGAAAGCTCTTGAAATCTCCATTTGCTTAATGAAAATAATATTACTGAATGAATGATAATCAAGTGATGTTTTCATTATGCCAAGTAATTTTCCTACAGTATTTCAATTCCCCTTAGCAACATGTATCTGCGAGGGTTGTAACCTACGGGCTCTTTACAGCAACCATCTCTCACTCCTGCAAAGGACATCTTGACCACAGGAGGGCTAACCATTTGAAAAACCAAAGTAGCTGTCTAGAGCTCTCTTTGCTGCTCCACTCCTAAACAGAAATTTCTTTGTCATTTTCCTTATTGCTATTTATTTCTGCAAAGCGTATGCTTTTTGATACAGTCATGTTAATTGATAGATAGCAGCAATACAGAAGTAGGGTCTTGTAAAGTGAGCCCCACTGTCAGGGAGAGACAGGAGCGGGGCTGTGCTCTGCTGCAGATGGAGAGTTGGGAGCCAGGAGCTGCTTGCTGCAGGATGGCAGGGCAGGGGTCCAGCTGGCAAAGGACATGGACCCTGGATGAGGTGAGCAGGGCAAGCCTCATGACAGAAAGCCAGTTCAGCCAGCATCTAGAAGCCAGCAAGTCCACAGTGATGAGATGATTACAGGATGAGGGCAGGAGTTAGTCATCAGGACAGGAGTTAGTCATCAGGTCAGGGCTAGGATCAGTGATGTTCATGGCAGGTACAAAAATTCTTGGAAAGACTGAGGTTTAGGACCCCTCCCAAGCAAAGGGAAGCCAGGACTCAGCTCTTTTCCCAATAGTCTGACTCAAGGTCAGATCTGCACCATATCACGACTGGCTAGGAGCCTTCCTTTTAAACATCTTTTGGAAAAATACCCATTATCTCTAAGAGTTAAATGTAATGGGTTAGGACCAAATGAAGGTTATAAGGGCTTCTAAGGATGGAAGCAGGTGTTTGTGTCAGAATAAGTTTCAAGAGGATGCACAGAGCTAGAGAAAATAAAAGCAATGCAGAGGATTTGTAGAGTAATTTCTGTGAGAGCTCATTGTTGAAAAAAAAATCACTGCAGACAAACCAAGACTTTTCATGGTTTTTCATTGATTCTATTGAAAAGAAGTTGTGCATTTCATCTAGCAAAAACCTTCCTGAAGCTAAGGGCCTAATTTTATGAATAGGACTTAATAAACAAGTAGATTTGCTTGTAAACATAAGCATTTCATAACAACATGTAATTGTGGAGATGTTTTGTGTGAACAGAGATGTATCCACAAAGAACTTAGAAATCTTAATGAATTTACATTGTATTTGATTAATACTTTTAATCTTGAAAATGTAAGTACATCTTTTTGCAAAGAAAAACCATTAAATTTCATCACATATTTTCCAATTTTTTTTTATAATTATTCATCTGGAAATGTTGCTTAGTATACTTTTTAAATAAAAAGACAATCCTAAGAAAAAATAAAATTTACTTAACCCAACAGAAATCCCCTGTTCAGAGAAACATCTTTTTTCAGATTTTTAATGCTGCAAAGAACAGAAAGGATGATCTTATGCTTTTGTCTGGACTTTTATGTTCAGCTAAAAATAGGTTATTCATAAAGCTCTAGTTAAGACATAAAGATATTTCATGAACACTATTAAATAAATTTCAACACCTATAAAATCTTAGCATCTTTCTGTTTCACAAAATGATTTGCAGTTCTAGTCTTAATAAACAAAAGCTTATGAAGTGCTAGGTATAATAGCAGACTAAGATTCCCTCATGAATTCAAGACCTAATACAAGCTTTCTGACTTTTCTATTACATTTCAGTTCTGGAAACACTTTGGGAATTATATTAGTGCTAATCCACTGTGGGATAACAGGATATAATAGAATACGAAGAGATGCAATTGTGGTTTTCTGTGTACACTTCAATAATTGCAAAATGCAAATGATTCTTTTTGCAGACAGACATTCCTTACTCTCATAGATTAAGTGTTTATTATAAGCTCACATATGGACCATAACAGAACTTATGTCACCATCACTGATTGCACTATACTTTAACTATCTACAAATCAAAGAATTAATGTAAATCCATCAATTTTCTAAGAAAGCCAGGTTAACCTATAAAGAAACCTTCCGCTATCTAGTATGTCATATAATTTATTAGAGCTAGCTCAGATACTCTTATGTAGCAGATACAGTATGAACATACTGACATACTGGGACTGTTTGGCTGGTCTTATAAAAATTGTTAGATCACCTCAGGATTGGGTTACACCAATTTAGATAAAGATACAGCAACTTAGTTATGACAAAAAATTAAGTAAAGTCTGTGGAATTGTCAGAAAAACTGTGGTGCAGCTCATTGTTTATTTTAGGTTAGGAGGTTAAGAATCATAACAAACACATACATCATTTGGGGTGCTGGTCCAAGCTTAGCAGGTTTTCCTGGTTCAGTCAGTGGACTGAACTGAACAATATTGTGAGACTCATGATCAAAAAATTAAATATGCTGCTTCTTCCAGAAATACTAGCAACAGGCCTGGGAGTCACAGGGTTAGAATAACTAATATGACTGACATTCTTAATGGGACACCTCAAATGAACTTTTTCAAAGATTTGGATTAATTAGTTAATGGATTAATTAGCTAATATTATACCCCAGGGAAGCATTATTAGTAGAAGCATGTGTGATGTGTTTTAGGGATATATAATACTGAATAATAAAGGCAAGCTAGAGAAGTCCTTCTGTAGCTGTAGGAAATAGTAGCTGTCAGGAAAGGTAACTCGATGAAAGTGCAGCATCACCAGCCATACTGCACCATGAGCTGCACCAGCCCTGTCAGCAAGTGCTCGATGCTGGGAGCCAGCCAGACCATTCTGGCCAATCCAGCCACATGGGAGTGCAGTGTAATTTGGGAACCACCATATGGCAATAAACATGGCTACACAGATACAGGGCAGCCCCTTCATCACAATGTTATTAGGCACCAAGAACACTATGTGACTAAAAGAGAGCAGACTGTCTGGGGCTGCCTCGCTGCTGCCTACATATATTAAATATGTTGGCATAATGTTTTGTTTTGCAACCTCGGAGAGATAAGTATCCTGTCTGAAATATTTTTCAGACAAAATATTTCATTACTGTAGTCAATTTTAACACACAAATCCTTCCACTTGCATGATTAGAGAACTGATAGGAGTCTGAAGGATATTGCTGAAATGCTTACAGCCTGCACAAAAGCTCAGAGTTTCTTGTGTGTTAAATTGGTCACATTTCCTTCGAGAGAGGAAACTGCTTACACTGTTCTCACTTACAAATGTGTTTGGGAACACTGAAGAACTTAGGTTTACACATTTAAAACAGAGATATTTGAAGCTTGGTAGAATCTGATGCATGTGCTATTGTTTTTTCTTTCCCCTCTTTTATTCTTCTTTCTTTTCTGCCATATACATCAGTCAGGACACTTCAGCGTGCACCAAATAACATAAACTGGCCTCTGCTTTCTCTTGTTTTTTAGTATTAAGTCTAAAGTGTAGCTACCTGCTGAGACAATAAACATGACTTCCCATGACTTTTCAGTAAATGGAGCTCACTTCTGAGGCCCTGGGGCATATTCAATCTAAAATATAGATATGAGGGCTGGAATTAGAAATTTCATGATCAGCGAAGTGTACTTATAGCAGCTACATTTTGAAGGGGCATTCTTTCATCTATTAATTATATTCCACTTCCCACTCTCACCAATACTAGCGACTCATCATTTTACATATTTAATGGAACATGACTAAAAATACATCAGAAAATTATTCGGTATTCATACTGTACTGAAAAACTTTCAGACTTTCCGTTTATTTCTTTCAGGCAGGCTGCTAAGTCTTCGAAAATCTAGAAACAAAAGAAAAGGACTTACAAAAAAAATTATTATGACAAGATAGCTGCAGGATATAACAGAAAATCAGTGTTCACTGCATAGCATAGTTCAATATAGAAAGTAATTTCCCAATCTTTTTCTCTATCTTCGGCTGCCTACTTCCTTGCATGTCATATATCACCATACAGATTTTGCAAAGTAGATAGCATAGTGACACTGCCAGCCTCCCTGGGCCTCATCTTTAAAGTTGAAAATATGTAGAAATAGAGATGGAGAAGTGTGCTGACTTCTTTTAACAATACTTTAATTTTGCTGATCCCTCAAAATAACAGATACAAAAAAGTATACCCCAGCAAAAGAGTATGCTATAAGAAAAACTTTATTTTACTACAGTTTTCATGCTGGGTATATCAAAACTTTAGCATTTATTTAAAAATATATGGGTATATCAAAACTTTAGCGTTTGTTTAAAAAGACATTTCCATCTCTTGTATCTGTGACAGGAAATTGTTTTAAATTATTAGATTTTTAAAATGTGAATGTTAGTTAGCAGGACAAAACAAACAGATTTTTTTAAAAAAGGAACTTCTCTTATTTAACTGTAAAGAGTTTTCAGTCCTTAGAGCATCACTCATCTGCTGTAAGGAAATTAGGATTTACAACTGCTTGTACTGGAATTAAGACTGAGGGAAATGAGAGCGTGGGAATTAGCCCATAGTGGATTTTCTGGTTTAGACTATATCATTAAATGCCATAAAAAAGGGGTATGTTCACCCTTCCTGAAAAGGCTCCGAGTATGCATACTTCCAAATTAGAGACTGTGGAAAACAGTAATTAGAAATCATGGAATATATCTTGAAAATTGACTAAAAGTGAAAGATGCTTTTGTGTTTCTCTGAAAAAAACCTTATGGGATAAGACAGGACAGGATGCCATGGGATAGGGATAGGGATGGGATAGGGAAAGAAGGAAGACAAGCTGCTTGAAAAGAACACAGAAGTTGCATAATCTGTCGACAGGTAGAAGGAAAGAGACCACAAGATTTTGTGTGCCCAGGTGTGAGGAAAGAGGTCATGTCTGATTTCGTTTTAAAATCAATTTAAGTTAAAGAAAGTGTGCAGAGGATGAAGATTTCTCTGGGTTACTAAAAGTGCAGAATATTGAGATTTTCAGTCTAAACGTCATGACCCCAATCCAACCAAGAGATGACTGGCAAGAAAAGTTATGCATTGAAATGCAGGCTTTTTTTTTTCCTGAAATCTATGTATTTTCTGAAATATAATAAAAACATCTGTCAGAAGCCCTCTCAAGCCAGTCATTTTTTATGTTGTACCTAACGTTCATAACTTAAATCCTGCCATTTCTGTTCTTTTAATCTAGAGCAACAAAGATTAAATCTTTTGGAAGCATGTAATTTATTATGGAACCTGAAGATCAAAAATGTCCAGAAGACCTAACCACATGGTGAACTATTATTTGGAGGAGAAACTAGAGTTTCACCTGCCTAAGCACACTAATTCTACCTGTAGTGCTATACAGTCACTCCCCCTTGCTTGCTCTAGCCCTGTGAATCCTTAGTTACTCTATGCAAAGTGGAAAAACTTTAAAAGCCTGACATGAGAAAAATCATGCCAAAAAACACCCTCATGAACTGTGATAAAAGTAGGCAAAAGAGATATCCTTAGACTCTCTCCTAGCCAGGGAAGGGCCAGAACTTGATTCAGCTGCATTTAGAAGAGTGCCTTGGATACCTCTGGGGCTGTTGAATAAAAGAGAGAAGCAATCATTCTTTGTATAGCACTATTTAAAAAGAATTTCCAGGTGCATTCTTTCAGAACAAAGCCACTTTGGGTCAAAGTAAAAAAGCTGTGTGCACTAGAAATTTATGATTTTAGACACAGCCCTTTATAAAAAAAAAAAAATTAGGAAGTAAGTCCTCAGAAATAATTTCAGTTTTAATAGATCCATTTACTAAAAGCATCTAAGAACATCTACAAATTATGCTGCTTCTAGACTTCATCTTGCAGTGCTTTACCTATAAGAGAACAGATGCAAAACCAAGCAAAATCCTGGACTGAGATGGTAAAATGAATGCAGGAGCTGACGAGTCTCTTGAAGTTTTAAGGTGTTTGGAAAAGACCACTCTGACCATGATGCAAAACACAAACCATATTGGTAACCTTCAGATCAGATCCAATGGGATCCATAGAAAAATGTAGAACAATCTGCTTCTGGAAGCTAGGAGTGGCTTAACTTGGAAAATGACAGAGCTTTAACCTTGTATTCTAAGTGCTGAGTGGAAACAAGTATGAAAATAACACATTAGGCTATGCTAATTAAGCTAAGGCTTGCTCATATCCTTTCCAGGTATGAGCAAGTAAAATTTTTAATACAATGATAATCATATAATTCATATTGCTATTATTGTTGTTATTATTATTATTAATACAGGCCCATATGACATAGTCTTTTTATGTTTATGATATAAATTGTCACCCAAAAAGAAAGACTGTTCTTTGTAGGAACCCCAACACGTTTCATTTATTGCTAGAATTTACTACAATAATATGCCACAAGCTTGCATTTTAATAGGGATAATTAAACAAAATGTCAATCTAGTTACCTATTCCTAAATTGTTGGAGGATAATTGCTAGGAAAGTTCTATGTCTAAAGTAGGTTGCATTGGAGGGTTTTACATGCAAAACAAAGCAATATATTATGGAATATGATTTTCAGTTAGTCCCCTTAGCAAACAGAACAAACTCTGCATTATCATCACAAAATTGTTGAATGCATAAAAGCTAGATTTCTGCCATAGAAGGTGTCATAATTCAATTTGCTATCTTTTTCTCCATTTACATTCAGTGGTTTGGTTTGGGTTTTTTTTCTTTGTTTTTCAACACTCAACAGCAATATGCCTTCTCCATAATCTCTCATATGCAAGCACCTGAAAACATACTCGAAATTTGAGACAAGAAAGCTGATGTAGTGTTTCCAACCTGACAAACATTTACATTTTCATTAATTTTGTATTAGTGCATGAAATGAATTCACCAGTAAATTTTATTAGAACAGATGAAAATTTTGTGAAAATCACAGGGATTTATATTCATTGGATTTTTTAAAATTTCTTTTACTTTTGTACTTAAAATTTATGAGGATTTGCAGACAGATTTTTTTTAATTTTCCTAAAAAATTAATTCAAATTACTGACAAACCTCCTAAATTATAGGTGACTACAGTCAGCTCTTGACCCTAAAATATGAATTCATCTCTGGTTCCTTAGGCTGATAAACAGGGTGTAAGATTTTTCTAAAATTATTACTATTATTGTTGCTGTTGAAATTTTTTCATTGGGCTTGATTTCAAAGTCTGGCATGTTGCCTTCTCTGTATATTAAGAGAAAGAGCAAAATAAATAACTGCTTGTCACTTTTGTATACTTTACAAACTCTCTGTAATGTTAAGCCCACATCACTAAGTAGATGGGACAGAGATTAAGATTAGGGTGTTTTAGTGCATTATTTGGGAAGTTTGCACGGTGTTAACACTTGGCACTAGCTGAGATTTAACTGTGGCTGCTTGTATAAGTAGTGGAATTTGCCAAACAATTTTACATGATTATATGTTAATGTTGCAAACTGCTTGTGTGAAAATATATGATTAAAAAAAAGAGTGAAAAAGAAGAATCAGAAAAAAAAGTGATAAACAAAGCACCAGGTGAATATCCAATTACAGGGCAAAGACAAGCAAGGCTCAATTAAAGCAGCAAATTCTAATTTCCTGAAATAAGAAGATCCAAACTGGAATTGTGCAGAGCTGGAGAAGTGAGAATCCTGCTGGTCAAGGTAAGCCAGAATTTAAGATGTCTGAGTCTCAGCAGCTGTGGAACAAGATAGGATTTAGGCTTTAAGCAAGAGTCGAAACAAATCTAACATGAAGTGACTATTTCCTGGGGAAATTTCAACCATTGGAGATATAAGTATAAATGATATAGATGAAACAAGAAGCAAAATAATATTTTTGGCAATGACGGGAAACAGAGAAGTTTGAATAGCAAGCTATGAAGTGCAATGTTGTTGTTTTAAGTAAACACAATGAAAATTAAGTCTCACAGCTTCATGCCCATTTTCATGGCACTGCCAGGAGTTGGCATTTGAAATGCTGCATTTGAAATACTTTATTTGAAGTACCAAACAATTTTGTTGGTGCACTGACTTGATTAATTACTTTCAGTTATAATTTAGCACCAATAGTATAAATAAAAAATAAGAATGCTATTATACACATAGCCTTTAGCTAACATTCTAACATTCCCAAGGTCTGTGCTATGACTGGAAGTCATGACCAGTGCCTGCTCTGCAGTTATGTGTGTATGAATCAGAGTCCCTTTTCACTTCACATATTGCCATCCAAATGAGGCACACTTCTTTGTGGAAAGGGAGATTTCATGACTAGAGTTTTATTATGGCTATTTCTGATAAAATTTCATATTGAAAACTGCTTTTAAAACCATTTAAGTACCCATTATCTCTCAGTGCAGTATATAAATTAGATTATTGCAGAAAACAGCCCAATGAAGGGTTCTCTATGGTCTTGGAAAGTGTGTGTTTCTAGCTAATCATCCAATGATATTGCATTGCCTACTTTGTGTGGCAGGTGAAGAGAAAAAATGAAGCCATAAAGAGACCTCATAGACATATCCATGTTAATTACCCTCCCTTTTGAGAATTTATTTGCATAGATACTTTGCAATTCTTCATAAGACTTGCCAGTACTACGTTACTATATTTGATCATGTCTTTGAAGCTTTTCATTGAAATTATCATTCTTAACCATTTTCCCAGTCTCACAACAGAAATTCCTTGCAACTTCAGTTTGCTTATATTGAAAAAATATTTTAAACACATTTTTATATCCTCTGTTGACAAATTAATAGTTTTTGCAAATAATCTTACAAGAAAATGAGTATCAAATTGGCTTTAGTTGTCAAGGTTGATCAAGATAATTTCTCTGAAGACTGATTGTATTCAAATAACTGGGAAAATGAGAGAAGTTTCCATGAGGAAATGAAAAAGCACAACAAATAGCAGGTGTTGTCAGCAAGATGGCACAGATTTTGAAGACTGAGAAAAAGTGCCACGTGTTTCATGGACAGTAAAGGTGGGTTGCAATGCTGTGTCTGTGTCATCAGCAACTGGATATTTTCTACCTTGTAATCTTAATTTTTTTGAATAAGTCTCTCTGGGTTTTCAGGCTTAAATCCTTTGGGAGCAAGAGATTGTAAATACTCCTCAGCCCCTAGAGAATAACTATTCTGTAAGGTATATATGCTTTGGTGTTCAGAAGGGAGCCCATAGCAATTTTCCATGCAGCCAACTTCAATATAACAAAAGAGAGTCATATTCACTGTTGTTATAGACAGTTGCAGAAAGTGCTCGCATTTCCAGTTTCCAATGCCAAGCTACCACATCCTCAGGGATGCAGAATTTTGAGAAAATGAACATGTATTTCATGTCATCAGAAACAAAAGATGTTTCTCCAAGAGGAGATGAAATGTAAGATCTTGCCTTCCTGCAGCTATCACATTTTTGCCAAGATTATAGACAAAATTAATGGATAAAAGAAAACACACTATATAATCAAAGACATCCTCCTTACAGTTTTCTTATGCCTGGAGGATGAATTGCTCCAGTGGATGTCCTCCCTGCCTTTCATGATGAGGTCAAGAAACTTGCTGTCACTACCACTGTTGTGATTAATGATCTGACTGGCAGTGACAGTAATCAAGCCATGGACTCTGTACAGCTAGTTCGTGCTAGTCCCAGTGGCTTGAGTCACTGCACTGGCAGGGGATCTATCTGTTTCTCCTACAGACATCTCCTTGTGTCCTTCTTGAAGAAATCTTTCATGAATATATGGGTGAAACCAAAATAAATCATGACAAAAATTTAAAGCAATACACTATATTTTTGAAAATCAAGTGACAAAAACTTTGGAGCATTTGTAAAAAGAGTGCATAATGAATAATTAAACTACTAATAATATAATCCTCTTAAAAGCATAGAACCACTGCTTGAGAAGATTAGGCGTCTAACAGCTCTCAGTACAATGAAAGTGGTATAAGGGGAGAAGCTGAATTTCCTTCTCTCTTTCTCAATTTTTTGTAACAGATTTTCAGTGCATTCAGTTTGATTATGTTTTAATAAGTGTTCATTAGTTGAACATACAAAAATATCTGTATAAAATTATGAGAAGACAAAAGGTTAGTATAAAAATATCACATTGGCTAAACAATGGTAAGAATTGAAGGGTTAAATTTTGAAACTGGTTTGATGGAAAAGTCCACTAAAAACCTGAAGGCAAAGACAGAACACAGGAAAGACGATGACATCTGAAATGAAAGAGACTGATAAAAAGGTTATACAAAAATAACAATGGAAAAATCTATTAAACCTACTCTATTCTCAGAAATAAATTTCAACTTCCATCTGGTTAAATGCTATCTAAATTAATTCTTTGAATCACACAGGAGATAGAGTACTGGAAATAGAAAGTACTTATAATATTCTTGAATCTAGTTAACAAGTCAGCTCCTATTCAGTTTCTCACTATCTGAAGTTCTCTCTCCAGGCCTATCCCATAACAGGATATTTAGCACATCATGAGGGAAAAGATGAACATTGGCATTGGTAAGTCAAAAAGGAGCACGTGAAGAAAATGAGACTGTATTTGGGAAGAGAGCAAGTGAGAGATCCCTGGAGACAGCCCAGTGGACTGTGGGCTTCCCAGCAGTAACTCACAGTTTTGTTTTGCATGGCAACTTTGCTCTTTAACACTCTGAGCAAGATAGAGATGCAAGCCCTAGCAGGTGAAGTTCTCAGCTGTATCAAGAGGAAGACTGGGTGGTTTGTAGTGAGGAGCTGAGAGAGCCAGACTGGGCAGGACAATGAGTCTTGGTTATGTGAAGACAGCTGCCTTGTCTTTTTCTAACATACTGGGCTTTAGGACAAATGCTGCTACTAATGTGTGGTTTCTGTCCTAAGGAGTGCTCTGCATGAAGAAATCCATAAGTTGTGTAACCTCTGCTTCAGAGAGCTGCTACCCTGATCCCTTTCCTTTACAGAACCAAATAGTTGCATATTATTGTATTTAGTATGCTTTATTTATGTATCTATTTATCTATTTATTATGAAAAATAAAACTAAAAAACACAAAACAAAACAAAACAAAACACACCATTCTGACCACATTTTGAGGAAAGTAGAAAAGGACCAAAAGGTATGATATCCATTGTCCTCTAATGGTAATCCAGGCCCAATAACCAGTCTAGGAAAAAGAATTACAAACCTACAAGCAACAAAGGCTTTGATAGCTTTTACAACCATGACCAAAAAAGCATGAGATAGATAGATTTCACTCTAATTTTAAGCTCTTTTATTGTTGTTCAGAAAATAATTTTCCTTCTCATGGATTTTTACTTGAGTGATCATCTACCAGACAGACATTGACTACCCTGTCACAGAATAGAATAATATATGTTTCACTTTAAATTAATCTAATTAATAAAACATTCATGGAAAAGAGCTGAACTACATTTATTTGCTGCTAAACTCAGAGAGCTACATTTTAATCTCATTATAATATGACCTTCCAAAGTCTCTTCTGCTTAGTCCTTTTTGGGATGGAGGAGAGAATTGGTTGCTTTCTTTTGTTCTTAACTGTATTTAAAGCATGAAGTAGAAGACACGTGTTGTATTTAGTTTGCCTGGTTAAAATGGGTATGGGGATCAGGAGGGAAGGGATGGCAAGAGCAAGAATAACCTTTAATAAGAATATGAAAATAGCCTTTATAAAACAAGGGTAAGCAGCATTGCAATCTAATTTACCCCCACATAAAATGCAAAATAGAACACTGTGTGTAATAAAACATTAGTATCTTTATTGCCAGCTTAATCTTAACTAATCTTTTCTTACATTACTTCAATAGTTACAGTAATTCATCTGCATGAAATTTAAATGAATAAGGTTAGCCTTTCAGTTGAAACTATGCTGATTCTTACACTTCTATTCACAAAATACTTCATTAGTATTTGCATAAGTTGCTAAGTCAGTTCCAGGCAGGATCAGCCTCCTCGGAATGTCAGCAACCTAGAACAGTTTTCCTCTGAACATCCCCTTCCTTTGTAATACATAAATACAATCTTCTGGGGCTCTGTAATTATCCAAAGTGAGCATTAATGTTGCAAATTACTTCAGCACCCCTATGATTTATCTGTTGTAAACACACTTTATAATATTTATATTCCTATTAGAACCTCCACTAATAATGAGCTGACAGAACATAAATATTTACATGATAGTACATGGACAAATGCGTGATACCCTCTTATTAGTTACGTTTCTGGTTCTCTCTATCACACTTGGAAAAAAATAAACCTTTGCAATTTTCTGTCTTCACAAAAATATCTTTGAAAATGGCTCAGAACATTAACAGAGCTTCACATTTGCCACACTTTTCTTTAAAAGAATGGCATCCCTTCATACTTATGCAGGCTGGGTTATTGCTTCTTCACATTATGCATCATTACTCTGAGTAGGTGTCTTATCAGCAGCTCCAGTTGTTGTGGAGACGATTGGAATTAAGCTTTGGAAGCTTTTTATTTATCTTACTTGCTTTATTCCTACAAGATTTTCAGCATATAAGCTTCTTTGTTCAGCTCAGAATTGGATACATTGCCAGGCATTGTAAAATTTACATCTTCCTTTTTTTGTATTTGTTCTTAAATTGGATTGAAAACAAAGTATGACTTTAATTAAAGCTCTGCTTAACAATACACAATTTTTCCATACAGTGGAATTTCTGAGCAGTTGTGAGGATTTTGCAAAGGCCTAATAGGTGACATTCACCACTAAGCCCCAGGTAGAACTGCAATATACTTACCTGTGCTAAGTGTCTGCCTGACAACACTCACACGAAGAAGCCTGTAATAATGCTGTTGAAACACTGGCTTAGCCAACAAAACCCATGGAACTTAAAGTGAGGGTTACCTTGAACAAACTGGATACAGTATATAATAACTAACAAGTTCGAAGGATAAATGTTGATGTTTAGAGGAAGAAAAGGAAAGAAAGGGAAGACCGGAGGGAAAAAAGAAGGAAGGAAGGAAGGAAGGAAGGAAGGAAGGAAGGAAGGAAGGAAGGAAGGAAGGAAGGAAGGAAGGAAGGAAGGAAGGAAGGAAGGAAGGAAGGAAGGAAGGAAGGAAGGAAGGAAGGAAGGAAGGAAGGAAGGAAGGAAGGAAGGAAGGAAGGAAGGAAGGAAGGAAGGAAGGAAGGAAGGAAGGAAGGAAGGAAGGAAGGAAGGAAGGAAGGAAGGAAGGAAGGAAGGAAGGAAGGAAGGAAGGAAGGAAGGAAGGAAGGAAGGAAGGAAGGAAGGAAGGAAGGAAGGAAGGAAGGAAGGAGAGGGAGGAGGAGGAGGAGGAGAGGGAAGGAAGGATATCTGACATCTATCATTCTTCACCAAGTCTAGTTTATGTAACATGGACATTCACAAAATTTAGGAATAGGGAATTAAAAATAAATTTCAGCCTTTCTATCAAGGCTTATTCTACACTAGATACGGTGTAGATGACAGAAAGATGAAAAGCAAAAACCCAACGAAACTTACTGGTCAGTCTGTTAAAATCTGTTCAATAAACATTCCCATTCCAAAGACTGCCTGAGGCTTTTTTCTCTCCTTTCTTCAATATTTCACAGAAGACATCTGCTGTTCAAACACAGATTTTCCATTGCCTGATTAAACTGAAGATAGTTGTTTTTTGAAATTCTTGACAAAAATGTTGTACTTATTCTAGAGGTCATAGTGTGTAAGAAATGCATAGTCACTGCCCAGTCCACATTGAACAAAGGACTAATAATTACAACATTCTAGAGAGTTTTCAGAAGCATCTAGAGCACCTGTCCAGCACATTTCCCTTGTGACATGCTTACGTGTCAGTAGCCTGGTGGAGCTGAGAAGTATGCTCTCACTGTTTGGTAGGAGACTGAGAGTAGGAGAAGATCAGGCAGGATTCCCTGCTTTGGAGATGGTATAACAAGTCACCCAAACAAGATGTATTACACATTGATTAATTTCTGAGTACCCTGTAATGTAGTGCCATACCTGTCAAAAAAAAAAAAAAAAAAGTACCCTGAAGGTGACTCAGCTTCCCACAAAGGCTGTCCCTGTCATTCACATCTAAATGGAAAATAGGAAAAAAGGAGAAAGATGCTAATAAAATCTCCCACATAAGGGGGTGAGATGATAGAGAAACTTGTGATAACAAAGTGCATTCCATTGCATGAAAAAAAGTGCAAGGTAATTTTTAAAGCACTGAGTGCCTGATACTATGTTTTTTAGCTGAGTTATAACAAGAATTGGTGTAGCTGCTACAGTGAAAAGGCACATTATCATGATGCTATGTCAATGAACAGACTGTTTAACAGAGTCATAGTCCCATTTCAGAGCAGGTCAATGTCCAGAACACTGGGCTGCAGAGACATCCCTGAATATAAGAAAAGGATACCTTTTCTTTTTCACTATTTCCACAGGAGTTTCATGTATTTCACTGCGTCATCTGTGCTTTAAAAAAAAAAAATAAAGTATTTTAATTTTATGTAAGTAAAATTAACTGAGATGTGGGGAAAAAGGGGGCTTTGCTACAGCTTTTCAGTACATAAAAGTCCCAGAAGCATTATAAAACAAGGTAATATTATCTTGAGAAAATAATATTCACTTAGCCATAATACAAACAAAAATAAATGCACCTCCAAAAAGTAGAAAGAACTTCTAAACAAACACAAAATATCTAATGCTATTTGCAGTATTTTAGACCATGTGAGTATGCTACTCTTGAAACTACAGCTGCATCACTTCTGCAATAATCTCAATTTGTCTAAAAGTCTGAGTGTTTGCCTCCTCTCTAAAGCTCTCCTTTCATCCATCTATTCTGCTCTACTTAGCATAATTCCAAATACAGAAAAATAAATTTACAGGAGACTTACAGGCATTGTGCTGTAAGATTCACATTTTGTTCAGACAAATCACCTTGTCTTTCTAGCAAGTAGCTTCTCAGGTTGGTGTTGCTGAAGTGCCCAAGCAATCAACGTTTGTGAAACATATAAAAAATAAGAACTGCAGTATTAAATTAAACTCAGAGTTCAACTAGTCCTATATCTTTTCTTCTGACTTTCCCCAAAGCAAAAAAGTCACACAGAAGGCGAATGTCATATAATCTATTCCTTCTATATCTCCTTGAATTTCAAATAGCTACAGATTTTTTTAAAGTCTGAAAAGTGTGAATACAGTGGTCACCAGGCTCACATCAGTACACAAAAACAAGCAAAAAAACAACATCTTTTTTTTTTTCTGATGAGGATTTTCATTGGTTTCTCATGCAGTGAGAAAATGTATCATATTACACTATAGATAAATCAGATGCCAAATGTAATTTCTGAAAAGGAGAATATTTTTAGATTTTATGACAGAAAAAAAAATATGGCTTTAAAATGGGTAATCTTCTATTTCACTAAATGTGCTGCCTGACTGAGACCTTGTACGCCAAGCTTCAGCCTGAAGCAAATTGTTATAGTCGAGCTATTAACGTCTAAAAATAGGAGCATGTGATGGAAACATTAAGAAACCCACTACTGGGCACAACCACCATCCAGGGGAGGATGAAACAACACTCCTTTATTTTTCCTTCTTTACCTCATCACATTAGTGCAGTTTGTGGCACCGAACTGTGTCTGTGCTAAATGCATTTTTTTTAGTCACTTTCCTTCTCAACAGCAGCTTATGATGGTGATATTTAATCTGTCTCTCCCTCTCTCTTGTTTTTGAAAAAACTAAACAGCAGCCAAATACTTCAGGTCAGGCACTTGCCACTTGTGACTTAGTACTTAAAGAAGGTGCAGCTTCCTGTGGGAGAAAACAGACAGGCCGGAGGATTGCAAGAGTGATCTAAAATTAAAATGCTTTGCAACAGGAGGTTTTTGCATTTTCACTTGAAGCATTTTGAGCAACAGAACAGTAGAGTTATATTTTGTAACAAAATGTGCAGCAGTGATTTACTTTTCTGTCACGAACTGTGCCTTCTCTGTGTTTTATCGTAGTGTACAAAATTTCTCATCATCTACTATTTATTTTACATTCAGCGCTGTAAAACCAAAGAAGCACTGACTCATGAGTCAGCAGGTGGGTGCCCCTCTCCAGAGGCATTCCATGCTTTTTTGCCAAACCATTTAGCACATCTGCAGCCTTCACTAAATCATTTTTAAAAGTAATATCAGTAATAAGAGTCAGAGAGGCTTGAAAGGTATGTGTGGTATGTGTTCTGCAAACAGGCTCTCAACAAAAATCCCCAGAGCTAGGAACAACAGTAAAAATCATCTCAAAGGAGCAGTAGAGAGTGGAGAAAATGGATCTTGGTATAGAGGACATGCTATTTATGGAGGTCAATCTGCATCAGTGACATAACATTTCAGGGCTATTCAGCTATAAACACATTCTCATGAGTCGTGCAGGGTTTTAAGGAAGGGATAAAAAGATGAGCACATACAATGTGTGTGTGAGTGCTTCTCACTAACAGACTGCTTTTCTACTTTGACCACAGAGAGGTGTGTTGCAATCAAGGCAAAGACAAACTGGAAAACAGGCTTTAACACTTCAAAAGGAAAAACTAAATCAATACACTGGAGTCCTGGGAAATGCCTTGTTTTGCAGAAATTTTTAGAAGTGTCAAGAAACTTAGGAGCCTGCTAGTGCCTGTGCTCCTGAGTCACCTGGAAAGCCTAAAAGTCACTCCCCATACACTTCTGGACCAGCTCAAATTCTGCAAATGTTTTACTGCATGTAGATACCAGTTTGGATAGAGACAACCTGTTAAAATCAAGTTAAGGTCTCCTGGAGTGTGTATGGCACAAGAGCTCTGCCCTTGTGCACAAACCTGCTCTTCAGAAATGCTTATATAAATAGGCAACTTGTTGGATTATTTTGCTTGCTTATGGGGACAAGATATTAGACTTCAGAGATTAAAAGCCTAACTCTATTTGAATCCCATTTCTAAATCTATCTCAATCCCTTTGGTAACCCTTTGGTTATTTGACAAGCAGGGTGATAATTTGTCATGCCAGAGTCTTCTGTGTGTTTTTCAGAAATATTATTTACTTCTGAAATCACATTTTCTGGATATTTTCTGGCTTCTATGTCTGCTTTCTAAAATTGCTACCATACCATGCTTCAAATTATCTGGTCATCTCAGCAAAACTGCTTCATTCACTTGTCTAAAAGCATATAACATTGCAAATCACCTTCTCTGAATTTCTGCCAATATAGTTTAGACAATACAAAGAACAATTTTCTCCCCAAAATTTTCCATTTATCTTCAATCTCAATAAGGTGAATGTCTATCTGTCTCCAAACCCCTTGTTGTTTTAGTCTGTGTTGGCACCTGGAAGCTCCAGAGAACCTGAAAAGAGAAAGCCACTTCTTGCATGTGACACAGATTTTGCAATGTTTGTCAAAATATTTATTACTTCTTATTTAAAGTAATACTGTCCAGGTCTTGAAATACTAAAATATTTGTTCTGAATACTGGATTTGAGTAAGTATGCAGTGCACCATGTTTCAAATATATTACACTCTCCAGATAGAGCCACCTGACTTAGTATAGTTGCAAATGTTGAAATCACTTTGTTTTCTTTAGGATTTTCTGGGCATTTTGTGGATGCCCTGCCAATTCTGTGAGGTCCAAAAAACAAAGCAGAAGCAAGGAAGCAACTCCCTTTTTTGGTGTGTTGAAATTGTACGTAGACCACAAAATAAAGCTCAAGGTAAAATGTTGCCAAAAAAAAAAAAAGGAGAGTAAACATGAGGGGGGGAAAAAAAACAAAAAAAAAAAAAAAAACAGGAATCCTGGAAGAACAGTAAAAAAGAATGAGTAAGGAAAATGGAGAAACAGAAAGGAAAATGGAGAAACCACAGAATCTAAGGAATTTTAATGTATAGGAAAGATTCAATTGATTTTTTAATAGCTTTTAACTTGAAAAATTGCATGCAAATTAAGAAGCATGCCCCAGATTCACCAGTGACATAATTCCACAAGGACAGTTGTAACAGATAGTAGTTGATAGGCATGTTCTTAAGGGTAGAAATGAAAAAAAGGGAAAGCAATAGACAACTTTGTAGATACACTTCCAGGCAGACCAGAACTGCCTGCTGTGTACACACAAGAGAGTGCTGCAGCTTTATGGGGGAGAGACATTCACCAAGATGTCATGCCAGCATACTGGTCCTGGTTAGTGCATACTGAATTCATGTCATGTCCTGCTCCTCCTTGCCTTCACTCCTGCAGCAGTGGCCAAAAAAGATACAGGAGAGTGCCAGTTATGGGTTGTTGCTGTTCATGATTGTGAAAATAAAAGAGTTCACTTCCTGGCAGCTGATTCTGCTCTGCAAGCACAACATAAAAATTTCTTAAAGGGCAGAAAGAAATGCTCTGAAGAGCATCCTGGAGCAATAAAATAGTGAGATAAATAAAAGACCTTTGAGGCAAGAATTTTCATTCTATGGGTTTGAAGAGGAAGCAGTATTTTTATAAACATTTCTCTTGGAACAGGGAGAAGATGAGAAATGCAGAAAATTTCAGCCTTACCTGCAACTGAACAGCTGGTACTGACTATGAATTTACTGCATAGGACTGTAATGACTGTGTCAGACCTTATCAAAACTACTTCATTATTTCAGGTTCTCAGATTGTCCCTTAGAGCAGGAACCATTCTTACTACAGCCTGCCACTTTCATATTTGCTTTGGTTTTTAGACGCAGTCTATGCCTCTATAAAACCTTGCAACTTGTACCGTCATTTACATCTCTACAGAGGGCTATACATGCCAAAAAAACCCCAGATGATCCTGACAAGACATACTTTTTCCTTCACTGTTACTATATGGGAAAGATACCAGGCAAGTACAATCATCTCAGTGTCCCTGAGCATATCAGCTACATTCAGTGAATCCTGAAGGGATGTGCACCCCCTAAGTCTATTTGCAAACTGACCATGCTGCAAAGCAGTGGCCCAAGTATGAGATGAATACGCTTCCGATTTGTAAGGTACACAAGCACTTTAGGAGCAGCTGGGGCTACCTTTCCCTTTCCAGACAGTTGGCTGATTTGATCAGATGAAGTTTTCAAAAAGTGACTTCAGAGCAGAGTTGAATTGAATACCATTTAAACCTATATTTCTTTTCCACCTAGACATATTTGAAAGTCCTGATCATACAGAAATTTGAGTGTCTAATTGTGGTTTAATGTGTCTAATCAGAGTGCCTAGAGTTACTGAACCACAGATTCCACACTCAGATACTCTCCTCTGTTGGAAATGCCTCATATCTCTAGAGTACCAACATTTGTGATGCAGTCACGGGGACACCTCAGTAGGCATCTATAAATTGTCATATGCATTTGACCAGACACAGATCTTGCTGAGTGCTTCAGAGCCCTTGGTGTCTCCTACACTTAGGAAGACTTCTCATCAGTTCCCTGGGGGAATAGTGCATTGAATCTAATGAATCAGTTGGGGAGAAAAGAGAAAATGAAATGATTGATTTTTCACTTGGTGGGTCAAGCTCTCATATGGGATATGGAAAATCAGATTCTTTTATGGGAAATCAGCTTCTTTTGTGTGTTGTGGTGTTTGGTGGTTTGGGATGGTATTTTTGTATATGCATTTTTTTTTTTTTTTTTGAGATAGACTAGTTAAATTATTCATTCCCTCAGACTGTTGCTTTCTGGAATTTTGGATTTTAACCCGGGCTGTAGGAAACTTGGATTTATGTTTCTGTTCTTAGCTATGCCACTGGGACTACAAGATAAGGCACAGCCTTGTCCCAGTGACTACTGTATTGACTATCCATAGATGTCAGGGAAGTCTTTGCCTGCCTCCCAGAAGAGGAGCTGGCCATAAGTACTTAATTCTAGAAAGTTCATAGCTGACAATCTGCTATCAGAGGGATTTCCAGTGGGAAATCACTGCATCCCTGTGTTCTGGAATATGATGTCTGACCATGTTCAACTCTTGGGTGTTAAGGCCCCCTCTCTATTTTCAGATTCTCAAAGTAACTAGCCTGCTCAAGCAGCTGAATCCTGCTTAATTATTCTTTTTAAGATTATCTTTTGTCATTGTTGGCAGAAAATGCTTGGGGAGTTGCAGGAATGGGGAGGATGCAGCATATTTTTCAAAAGAACCTATTGAAATTGAGGACCTATTGTTCTGCACTTAACTATCATAAACAATTTATTTTCCAAAATAAATTAAGATAACATAAATAGCTCCCATTTTGTTCCTTCTGATTGACAATCTTGCCCTCAAAGCACGAGGCCATATTTCAGTGTTATCAGTGAAATGTACTTTAATACTCAGCAGAAGTCAGCAACCTGTTTCAGAAGAGGGATTTGCCTCTCCCAAGAGCACAGCAGGGAGGCCGTGGCCAACTCCCTCACTACAAGTTTAAAGACACTTCAATCATGAGGATGAACCTAAAAGGATATCCAGTCAGGTGTACAGTGCAGGTGTTTCATTTCCATGTAACAGTGACCAAGACAGTGTCTCAAGAGTGACATCTCCTTGCCCAAGGGTGGGTTTCTCTGCACAGCAAACCCTTAACGTGTGTCCCTCTTGTCACCAGGCTCACCAGAGCTGCACTGCAGCCAGCAAATCATTTCCTAATACATTCAGATTCATATTCAAATCCCAATCTTTTGTCTTTGATCAAAACAAAACAAACAAACAAAAGCTGCAAACAAACACAAACAAACAAACAGAAATAATTGCTGTTATTATTTCTGTTAGGGTTAATAGTATTATCCAGTACCCTAACTTTCATAGATTGAAGAAAAAAAAATTTCATCGTGCTAACCAGCCTCCATTTCAGTACAGAATTTGTCTCATTAGAACTGCATTTAAAGGTTTAGTGAAGCTGTTAGTGATTATTTTTCTGGTGCCCATAAAAATATCTTTTTCTGTGAAAAAAAAAACAACTAAAGTTGTGTAGTTTTAATTATCATCTCCTCTAGCATAAGAGCACCAAAGGAGGGAATTGTAACACTAAATGTAATGAAAAAGAAACAGTGTTTGGATAATATTGCAGAAGAAATTGAATAATGTGAAGCATGGAATTACACATCAGAAATCTCATATAAATTTAAATGAAAAGTTCTAATGGGAAGCCTTTTAATCTAATGAAAACATATGAATTTGCAAAGGACAATGTCTCTCATTTAAACTATCAAATTTGATAAAAAGATCCCAGAAAGGTTTAGGTCTAATTATATTTTCAAAAAATAACAGTTGACAGAGAAATGTAATAATCTTCTTGAAAAGAACTAACAGAAAAAATTAATTACACCAAAGTGCTACAGCAGGGAAAATGAGGTTGATATGTCTTGTTTACCAGTGTAGAAACACATTCAGCAAAGCAGCTATTGAAACATCAAACTTGTTTTATCAGTATTTTTTCATCAGTATATCAAATGTTCAAGTGACTGCTATTTGAAATATCCTTTCTTCAAGACACATTGAGTGTGACTACTTACAATGAATCCAACACATAACTATATAAACCAATGAACACTAAAGGACTTCCTCAGATACACTTCTTTCAGTGATAAATACTCATATTAGTTAATTAAATAATTAGACATTTTGTCAAGTGATCTGGCATTATATCTCCTGTTATTGGCAGAGATAAATGAACCAGTTTATGCTTGCATAGTTCTATATATTTAGATTCTAGGCTTTCTGGCAAGATGAAAAACCTGTTTCAAAATTGTTACTCTTTTTTAGCCTTTCTTCTTAATAAAATGAACCCAATAGGTGATAATGCCTGATGATACTTAAATTTTTATTACTTTTGCTTTGTTTCTAATCAATAAAGACTGGGAAAATGAAGAGTTCTGTATTCATATTGTACTGATTATGTGAATATCTCCTTTCAAAAAATGTGAAATTATATTTTTCCTTGATAAAAGGAAAACAGCACTTCCTTTTAAAATTATCCTGTACTCGTTGAGTTCAGATTTTAGCACATATTTTTTATGCTAACTACACTATTTCCTAATATGATCAAATATATGTTGTCTGGCCCCAGTCTGGTATTATTTTTAAATGTGAAGGGAATGTTTGGGTGTTAACCAAATTTGAAAAAGTGCAGGCATTATCCTCTGCTGTTCTCTAAATCATCTTAGTGCTAATTTTGACTTCAAGCAGACTTATGATAAAAGTAACTATATAAGTTTTAAGTATCAAAGAATATTCTAGACTTATTCTGTTTGAATTATACCCCATGTCTTGAAGAAAGTTTTAAAGGGCTTATCTCATTGGAAGTCACTATGCTTTTCATGGGCAGTCAGAACAAATGTTATTAAAAGGAATATCTCAGTAAGATTCAATTATTTATCACAGGTTTTGCTTATAATGATACCACTTTCCTTTTTTTAACATCCTGACAAAAAAATTGTATGAAATAATAGTTTTTCAGAAGCTAGTATTATTCAGCCTCAGCAAAGAAAAAGACTTTGCCTCACAGATTTTTTTCTGAGCGGGACACAGCGCCCTTTCACAGAGGAGCTGGAGGGGCAGTGGAGATCTTGCAAGCCACCAGTAGGATTGTGGAATGTCCTGGGACAAACTTAGGGTGATAAAAACAAAATAATATTAGGAATTCTGTACTCCTTGCTGTAAAGCAGAAACTGGATTAAAAAGTAAACCTTAAGGAAAGAATCTACCCTGCAAGGAGGGTCAGGAAGGAGATTTTTTTGCAATTTATATTTTAATTTCTCATTTCTAACAGATCTGACTTTTGCTATTAGCTGCCTCATACCTGTCTGTTTGTGCCATAATAAAACCTAGCTTTACAAAATAAAGGTATAGTAGTTGCATGAATGTTGCAGGAGTAGGGCTGAGGCCATGGTATGTCTGAGCTTTAGACAGCTTAAGTTCCTTATACCAGCCACAATGTCACCTGTCCTCTGTTATACATATCTCCAGGTTGTTATAAATATTCTTCCATAATTTTTTCCCACGTAGGTCTTGTCTCAACAAACTGACCAGTGGAGGGCACCCTAGAAACTTGGCAGGCCACATGTACCCTAAATATCATATTATTAAATAGTAATTGTAAAGGACAAACAAATACACAGAGAGGAGACTGACAGCCATGTAGGGTGGATGCTTCTACACACTAACAGAGTTACTCCTAATAGCATAGTTTTAATATATTCACATCGTGTCCCAGAGCTAAATTTAATTCCCTGGCAACCATGTATTTAGCAATGTAGAAATAATTATTAAATCTTAGAGATCCATCAGAGGTCTTTTGAAGAATTGGACAACTACAGCTAACCAGCATAAGCTTTTTTCTTATTAAAAGCCAAACGTGATTAGCTTGGTTTCCAGAGAGACTTCTGTTGCAAAACTTTTGGAAATCTGTTTTCAACATTTCATTCACAAAAATTGATAAAATATTTGGCATTTCTTATTAAATGATATAAATTAAGTTATATATGAATTTTGAACCTTTCATGTAGGGAAAAAAAATGTATTTTATTTCTTTATTTTCTGTTCACTTACTTTTCATCTGAACATTATTCTGTTATAGGTCAAGAGGGGCAATGCAATATTGTCCATTACAGCATATTATTTCTTTAATATTCTGTTTTTCAGTTTTAAAATATTAGGACAATTTTTTCCTAGGAAAAAATGAAAACATCCCAATTTCTAGATGAATGGTCTCTTTCCATGACAAGAAATAGATGTATCCAAAGTCCACAGAAATGGGCAGAAGTCTTGCAGTTCCTATTGAGATGACCTGAACCAATCATAGGAGAGCAGTGCTTCAAAAAATGAACTTTAGCACAGGAGAATTAATCTCCCAAGTCTCTTTCTACAGCTAGTGGTGAGACAGAAGAATCTCTACAGGCAATTCAGAAGAGGATTCAATAATCCTCAGAAGAGGAATAATACTGAATCTAATTTTAGATTTTTCCTTGCCCTTCAGGGGAACCTATCTCTCCCTATTGAACACCTTGAACTTGGGAACATTAGCAACACAGGACATACATAGTCTTCACATTCACACCCCTAAGGCTGGACTGTTTCATCATAACACGGACACAAGCTAATCTAAAGCATATGCTCAAATAATGGTGTCTTTAGCAGTTGTGTTGACTTATTTCTACATATAAATTTTTATCATCTGAAACATCAAGTATTTCTATTTGTTTTGACCCCAGTCATCAGTAATAAACAATTAATAAAGTAGCATTAATATATCAAGATGCAGTTTTATAGTACTGTTCTATATCTACACATATGCAAACTTTGATTTTTGGGAGGAAGAAAACCTTTTTAAATGTTTTGTAAGCTTATCACTTAAAAGTAACTTATACTTTTCCCTAATCAAAGAGATTTAAAGAGAAATTTTGGCTTCCTCAAGGCAGGATTTGGTGAGTAGTTTCAATAAAAGAAAAAAATCCAAGTAATTCTGCTTTTACATGATTTCTCCTTTTGATTGTTTCATGCTCTACATGAGACTGTGGCAATTAATGAATATTGACAGCACTGTAACAGTAACAACCTCACCTCGCAATCTCCATAACGAGACCTTAGTGTTGGAAATACATTTCTTACAAGGTGAAAACTCCGTTTTCTTTCCACTCCAGCAGATAAAAACTGAGTGTTTGATTTAGGCCGTGTGTAGCACATAGTACCATGAACATTGTGTCCCAATTGCATTCCTACTGCTCTCTGCCAATGATGAAGCAAAAGGCAGCCAACACAAACCGTTCTTATGAAACATCCTAGTTAGATGTGAAAAAAATCAAGAAATACTCCAACCACTATTTGTGTAAGTTGATCCAGCCTTGTTCCACAGCGTGCATTTTTGAGACTCCTGCCCTTTGGCTGGAGAGTCAGCCATGCCCTGTGGTGGGTCAGCTGGGGAGGTCTGGAACTGGCTCTGTCCAACACAGGGCAGCCCCAGACAGCACCCACAAAGGCCACCCTGCAGCCCCCACTTCCCCTGCCTGGGCACCTGCTCTGCATGCAACCACATGCCTTACAAAACTATAAAAAATAATTTCCTCTTCTTGGTATCATATCTTAATCCCACTAACACCCATGACAAAACATCAGTACTATTTTTATCATTGCATATGTTTTTTCTTAGTCAAAACAATCTTTTTTAGTGATTTGAAGTTCCCAAGTTCCCATACAAAGGGGGAGACTTAGAAACTTCCTTTCTTAGAAACTTCCTTTCTGTTTTACCAAAGCCCTCATTGTTTCTGCACTTATAACTGTGACTGAAAGAATGGAAATCCTTGAACAGTTCATCCTTACTATCTCTTGTTTATAATTCCTTTTTCCTCAGCTTATAAAAACTCATTTTTATCAATCTAAGCTTGTTAAGTAAGCTTCAATGAAATTTAATTCAGATGCTTTGTTAAAATCCAATTTTACCACAGCTAAACTGTGCATGTTTTGAGCAATTCTATGCAAAATATTTTTTTTCTAGCTAAGTAAATCCTTTCTATTTCAAGGATGCCCATTGTGCTAGAATTTGGTTGGCTTTTTTGATTTTGACTTTTCACAGTTTTAGGAGAAGTTCAAACTAAGAAACAACGATTCCAGAGCAAGGGTGTCATTTCATGGCAGTAGTACTGGATGCCTTGGAGACAAAACCAGCAACCCCTGAGGAAATGGCTGATGAGGACAAACAAGTGCAGAAGCATAGATGATAGAAATCATCAAGATCAAAAGGAAAAAGAAAAACATTACGAGCACTTCCTTGACCAAGTTAAAGAATAGGCTATCAATGACTTCAGTCAACAGATGAAGGTGAAATTCATTTGGAAAAGACAAAGAAAAAAGTTGAAGGAGAAGGCTAGATTATTCATGTTCTGCACACAACTAATTTCCCATGATAATGCATTTCCATCTGTAGGCAGATAGACCAATAAAATAGGAAATAAAATAAAGAATATTCCTTTACATTATGAATATACCTAAGGCCTGTTAAAGCAAAGATGATGGCAGAAATCTGTGAGTCTGTATTGGATAATGTTTAATTACTTGTATCAGGACTGGTTGGTCTACTGTCTTTTGCTTGAATAACTCTACAATGAATATTTTTATGTGACTTAAATTAAATGAACAATGGTTACCATTGATAGAAAAATTGATTGAGAACAGAAAAACTTCTAGTCATTCTTTGGACTTACCAGGGGACCTAATCTGGTAAAATGTATCATGGGTTCTCAAGTAGGGACTTCAGAGACAGATTTGAGGACTATAACACACAGGAGGAACTTTACCTTTAATGAACACACACAGCATTAAAAACCTGTCATGCAACAGATGTAGAGCACACAACAAATACTTAGAGGCACTATGCCAAGGAGAACGAGTCACCATCTTTTCTTGGCCTTTTGATATACAGCTGTGATTAGATAGGCTACATTCATTTTATGTCACAAAGGCTGCATTATGTTTGTATTTGTTCTGGAGCAGTGTTCAAACTTTTGTTGGTATCATTCTGTGCCTTATAGTGCTTTGAATGTAAAAAGCAGTTTATATTTTTACAAATGAAACAAAGATGTGAGTTAAAGGCAACATGCCGTTTATTTTAAGTAACTAAAATGCGTTTTATGCGCTGAATTCCCAAATAATAAGGGTGACGGGAACAATCCTCACTTAAATGATTTAATTACTTTTGTGTCTGTGCAGCACAGGTCACTTGGAAACCAGAATAATGTACTCATTTTGTGATGCACCAGCTTTCCTGTAATCTGTAGTCTGACATCACACCCAAGAAGGAGCCCCAATTAGACACAATTAAAAAATTTGGGTAAATAAAGGAATTCTATACTGTCAAATTTGAGAGTCACATGAATGAATACTTGAGGATATAGAAGGCATGTTTTATTAAAAAGACTGTATGATTGAGATTTTATATATCTGTGCTAAATATAAAAATAATTTAGAATTAAACTTTGTTAGGTTTAAAAGGTTTTCTGCCTCCCACATATATTTAGGTACTGAGTCACATTTCTTTGTGTCTACAACTAGGTTATCAGATCAATCAGACAGAACCTTCATGCCTAGTTGCTAATTATTCTTTATTACATTTCATATTCTTTCTAATGTATATGAGCAGTTCTCAGGAGTTATAATCCCTTTTACTACACTGCCATTATAATTTTATATACCCAGTAGCCTTTTATAATCACAGGAGAAGAAAAAAAATTTAAATAATGAGAAATATCTCAAGAGTTTTCTTTTTAAAGAAAAGACTGCAGAATTTTTTTTCCCAACCATAATATAACTTAAAAGAAATTTTTTTTTGTGTTAATAGATGTACAGCCCAGATGTGCTTACCTACCCTGAATTGAAGCTCTGGTGTTTAAATACTACAGCTTAAGGACACAATTTGTTTAAATTCATGAAAATCTTTGAGCAGTAATAGTTTACAGGCTCTTTACACAAGGTGCAGCAATTTGATTTTCAAACAGCTTGGCACTTTGTCTCATTACCCTTCTGTCACTCTAAAATTTACAGCAGGTGACAAAAAAATTGCCTCATATAAAGAAAGTATGAATTCAGTATAACATATATAATGCTGATTAATAGAAATTGTAGCAAATTCAAGCAGTTGGATGAGGACTTTACTATCTTCCTTATCAAACTACATTCCACGCATTGCTTTCTACCCTAGTTAAAATATCCAGAGATTATATTCATTATACAGCTAATACTCAATAGCATTTGGTGTGATTTGTTTTTCTAAGAGAAGCACTTCTGACAAAGACAGAAAAAATTTACAAATCAAAGAGAGCAATGGCCAGTGTTGTCATGGCACCGTGGCAAAGTGCATGAAATGTAACACAGTAGCTTCCCAGCTGCTTTTCTTCTGGGGTCACTGTCTTCCTTCCATTGACAAAAATCTAGATTCACAACTACGTAGCTGGTATAAGAGGGATCTGTGCTATGATCTTCCAGGAACTACTTACACACAGTGTAGATAAAACATATTTCACCCAAAACAAGCATTGAACACTCGAACATTAACTCTCCTTATGTGTTGATAAACTATCTTTTAATGTCTTATTTTAAATTGTTTTAATAAACCATTATACGGTCATTCTTAACTTTGATTTGGTAAGATAAATAACCTTAATATCAGCGGGTTTTCACTTTGCAGTGGCCTTTAGCTGTGTTTACTCAGTCCAGTGACTTCCCTGACTTTCCACTTGTTTATTGTAGAGACTTTTTTGAGAGGACATTTGAGAATTGACTTACATAATAACAAGAAATTGCAGAAGTATTTTAGCAATGGTAGTCCTGGTTTCTACTTTGTGCCATGAAGTATGAACTACCCTTGACTACAGAGAATCATTTCAGATTTTTAATTTTTCCTGAATTTTAGAAGTAGTTAAGGAAGTAGCTATCCATTTTACAGTGTGATTTGATAATCTGGAGTTTGTAAATTTGTTCTCTCTGCATAGCTGCCGAGGAGCGTGGATTTGTAGATGCTACTCTTTCCCAAGTTTGTTAATATAAACACTGATTGCTATATTTCCCTTTTTTTCCCCTCTCAAAGTTATTTCTAACTCAAGAAAAGATAGAACTGTCTTTTGGGGTTTTATAAGAAAAAGTACTCCTCCCCTTACTATTTTGCCTAAATGATATTTCCTAAAAGATGCATAAATGGTGATTTTAAAATTCCAGTCATGTGAACCATCCCCTCAGGTTTTTGTCATACGAACGAGGTTGTGTTTATGCTCATAAATAAGCAATTCCAATTATGCTTGTTTATTACCAAGCTCCTATCATTGGTGTATAGGCAATTAAAGATTAAAGAATTTCTTCGCTCATCGTCCTTTGGTGTCTTGATTAATTTTGTTCTCAGCATCACAATTCTGTACTGAAAGTTCATGTGTTTTCTCTTTTCACCCTTCTCTTTTATTTGATGCCATCCTAACCACTGCAGTATACTTCTTTGGTAGTTGCCTCAGTGATGTTTTCTAAGGAACTTTAAAAGGTTTTTAGGACTTCCTAATGCCTATGTTGAAATTAATTCTCAGAACTGATTGCCATTTTATTAGCAGAGTAATTCCTTAAAAGAAATCCACAGTTGATCGTCAGCCAGCAGTGCAACGCCTCTTTGACTTTACCTTTTAGGGAAGCAAACAATCTATTTCAGCATTGTTCATATTGTGCCACATTTGCCAGCTATTCCATCAGGATAAGTCCTAGTACTACAAAATACTTACTAGTATCAAGCAATCCACTTGAAATTGTCATATATATTAACTTTTAACTAGAGTGCTGCTGGACCATGCCAGGGTAGACTGAATCAAATGTCACTTCATATACGGAAAATCATGCTCAAACTCCTATCACATCAAAGCAAAATAAATTGTGGTGCGATACTATGAATTCCTTTTGCCAAGCTGTCATGCAAAAGAAATGGAACAATTCACAAAAACAATTATGTTCATAGGCACTCATTCTTAAGTGTTCTATTTCTTAAGAAAGTTTTATGAATAATTCAAGTAGTGACTTTAATTAGTGTTTAAATGATCAAAAAGATAGTTCTGCTTAAATAATGATGTGATTTTACTAGCAATTGTTTTACCACCATGAAAATTATTGAAATAGAAAACTTCCTAAGACAACTAATCAAACTTGAACAAATACAGATGCCACTGTATTTTTCTGCAGGTAAACTTGATTGCTTTTGTCATGCTAGCAGAGTTTACAGCACATCTTTTGAGAGTACGCAAGGTTCTTAATAAATCTCACTTATGTCTTTCACAGGTTACAGATATTCTTAAGACTTACATCTATGTCCTTCTTCAACTTCCTTAAAAGTCAGCAAAATATCTTGTGTTGCTAATTTTGGTGGAGGAAAAGTTCCAAACCAATGACATTCTTTGAGACCTCTGACAAGAGGTTGTGATTAATATTTTGCAGCTATCATAACCATGGGGTTATGATAAAAAAATCCTGTCTCATGGAAATCAGTGAAAGTTTTTCTCTTGACTTCACACATTATCTCCATCCTAAAAAAGGTGTGATTTAGTTGCCTAACTGGAGTTAAACAATATCACTTTTGGCATGCTTTCATAATGCACCAGGTCATCTGTCACTCCAGAAGAAAGGCACTGAACCCCACTGTGTCAGATCTGTCAGCCCCACATGAATGTATGAGATACAGAAAACTGAAACAGCACCACATGCATGTGTTAAGGCCACTGAATTGTACCCAAAGCAATTCTTTTATTTGGAGTTACATATAAGCGATGGAAAAGATGAAAATCAATACAATTTTTATATACTTTTTTTTTTAACATGACTTAAGCATTCTAAGATTCTGTGAACTTGTCATTCAACCAGGCTTTCTTTTAAGTAGCAATGCCTCAGCTAAAGAAAACAGGAAATTGAAGATCTGAAGGAAGAGATACTAGCAGGTCACAATTTTAATTTTCATGGGATTTAATTTATAATATTTTTTCTAACTTTGTTACTAAAAAAAAATTAATTTCTTTCTACCTGCTTCTAAATCATCTTTCTCTATTTTCATGCTTTCTCAGACTTTACATGGTGAGTGGAATTGTAGGTGACGACTTTAGCATGAGATTATTTTTTTTCCCACTGACTGTACTGAACAATTTCCATAATGGGAGATGAACACCAAGCTACTAGGCAGACTGAGCAGTCTTAGACACAGCCTGGAACAGAATCCTTCTTTCAGCTGCTGACACACAGGTGTTTGGTTCCACTGGAACAACCAGAATATCTGAGAGCTCATACAAAGGCAGAAAACACAATGCTCAAAGCCTGTGCCTGCTGGAGGGCAGGCAGGGCACCATAAGGTGTCTCAGCTGGCCCTAGAGGCATTTGTTTAGGCAACTTGGGCCCATAGCACCTTTCCAAGAAGCTGGGAGTAAGAATGTTGCCAGATCTTTCTAGGCAGACCAGAAAAAAAGCTGATCTAGATTTTTGTCCCATGATTATTATGGTTAATTCTAAAGAAAACTGTCTACCTTCGTCAGTCCAGTTAGCTCTCAACATATTATAAAAGTATGCAGCTGACAAACAAGATGCACAGGTGTTTACACTGAATTTTTTATAACAATGAAATTCTGAAAGCAGTGAAATGTTTTCTAATAGACTTACTCATATTTATATTTACAGGGAAGCAGGTTTCCAAAACACAGTAAAGCTTTTCATTTCACTAAAAATATATTCTTGTGAAATGTAAAGATTCCTGCAAAGATTAATTTGGAGCAAGTGATTATCAATAAGAGGATGGTAATCTCACTAAAAGAGTGAACTCACAGGCATCTCAGAATTATATTATTCTCATGATGTACAAATGTTCAAAGCAAGAGCAGTTAGAAGGAAGCAGAGTTAGGAATTAAATAAGCACCAAATAAGCAACTGCTTATATTTCAGATACATCCAGCTTTTTCATCACCATGTCTTCTAATATTGCAACAATGGGGGTGAGCTGAACATATGTACAGTACAGGGTTTTAAGGGACTAGTCTTGTTAGTCCAACCCATGCTGTTGGAAAACAGTTTTCTATATTACATCGAGAAGTAAGATTCATTCTTCACAGGGACCTTAAGCTTTTAGGAAAAAAACGAATATTTTTCAAGGTTCTTTTAAAGGACAAAGGAAGAGATGTACATAAAATTTTTGAGTTACCAGTTCTTTGTCTCACATTGTTGTTTCATGAGAAAGTCTTACAGAGAAAGAAGAAAGTCACTTTGCAGTCCTCCTGGGATATAGAAATCATGTATGAATCCATAATGGCTTCTCATCCATGCATCATTGGGGAAGGAAAAACCAAAGGTTTCTCTTCCACCCCTACAGTGTGCTTACTTTCTCTTTTTGCTGATTGCATGCTCTCTTTACTGTTGAAATAGTATTAAAAACACTTAATAAAAACTGTAACTATTTGTTTTAAACTGAGTTGTTTGCTTTAAATGACATATACAGAAATGGTCATCTACCTCCCAAAAAAAACTGGCAAACAAACAAAAAATCAGCAACAGCTAGCATGAATTATAAGAGGGTTTTATATTTCCTTCAGCATAAAACAGGGAAAAATAAATCCCATCAGTAAGTAAATGAAGTGGATCTCAGCATAACCAATCTATGAGCTGAAAATTAGTTTAATTCCCATGGTAGGAAGTTTAAGAGATTCATAGATTAGAAGGCCAGAAGGGACTGTTGTGATCAAATTTATAAACTTATGCAGAGATTTTCAAAGGCACAGAAGACATTTGGGTATGTAATTCCCACTGACTTACAAAAGAAGTTGTATTTTAATTGTGACTTCATTACAGAGCTCCCCTTTCAAAGAATCATAATTTGACCAATAACCTGAATCCTAATTCAGGATGTACAATAGTCAATGTCACCTATGATTCAATTACAAGTGTCTCAACATAGACAAAATGCAAACAAGTTATAGCACCCTCAGTGCCCAGTATTTTTCTTCTGACATTGCCTGCAGAGAAGCTAAAAGAAATTTGATTACTAGGCCTGTCCAAAACCTGTGCAGCCATGGTGGTGGTAAAAGTACCTTTAGATTGAAATAGAAAACACAGACTATCTGAAGCAAGCAGAAGTATAGGCATAAGCCTACACCTTGAGGGAAAACACATTTCTCATTTAATTTATTTGACAAAATTATTCCTTCTCTATGGAAAATATCCTGATGACATCAACAATTATAATAAATACCAATTTTTAAAGTTCACTAGAGCAGAGTCAAAATTCAACTTGGAAGGGATTAAATGCATTCTGGTCACCAAAAGGACTATCTTGAACAGGAAAAGACATATTCATCAAAAAAAAAAGATATTTGTTAATCTCTTATAACAGACTGTTTCTCCATGGTCTACTTCCTGTATTTAAATACAGTTTATCTTAGTTTTAAAAATAGCATTTAAAAAAGGAAAGAGGAAGTGTTACACTGGATGAGACAGTGATCCATCTATTCCTAGCATCCGGTCTCCAGGAGAGATTGTTAACACAAGTTGGTATTTTTTCAGATATATCTGGTGTCTTCTAATGACAGTTTTAATGCTCTGTTTATATTTCTCTTCTATTGAGGGCTTTTTTATTTTAATGTTTATTTACTCATTTATTTATTTCACTATTACTGGCTACGATATCTCAAGTGCTGCCACAAATACAACTGCAAACCTTTTTTATTCCAATTGTGCTGGCTCTGAAGTGCCAGCAGTTTATGTGTTTCTCCAGCAGTCACATTTTGAAGATTGCTGTTGGTCTTGAGCATTCTCTCTAGTTTTAGAGACAGAAAGAAAATTTATGCCAGGGAATAGTAGTAGAACTAAAGTTTTCTTACCAGAAAAGGAGGGTCTTTTCAGTGTATCTGCTGCTGCTGCTTCCTTCCCAACGTGGCTGACACGGAAGCTCCGACTGACAATACGCTGACCTAGGAAGAGCAAAAAAAAAAAGAAATCTCAGCAATGTGTTTGCCATCAAAACGCCTGTGAATCAGTACAATCTCAAAGCTGAAGAGCTCATGGGAAGTTTTTTATACATCAGTCAGTTCCATCCACAGTCTGGTTTCTTTACTTCTACATATGTTAATGGACTTATGCTCCAAAATTTTACTTTTGACTAATTTTGGCCAACAACTGCATTATGTACTAGATGGAAATAAAGAGAAATTGATCTGGTTGATGGAGGTTTTTGTAGGGGAAAAAGTAGAGTCATCTTTTCAGTCAAGGTAAATCAATGGGAAAAAGTAGAGTCATCGTTTCCAGTCAAGTAACCTATTGAGAAAAGTGCACATCACTGGTTTCAACAGATCATATTTATGCTTATTTTGGAAGTTCAGGCATATGCAAAATAACAGCTTTGAAATGGTAATTAAATTATTGGAAAGACATAGTGCACTTTTTTCTTTATCTGCTCCAAAACCCAGCACCAGCTTATTTTTCTCTACTACTGCTTTCTGCAATGAAGATTAACTAAGCATACTGAAAAGCTGAAAGAACCTCTTTTCACAGACTTAGTTCTATATTCTCTGTAAAATATAGAATCAATTCTGCCTACAAGATAGATCAGTTTGCATTTTAGCTAGTATATGGAAGACAGAAGTCTAAAGAAAATTAAAAAACCTCTCCCTGACTCCATTTACTTATTGCTCTTCGTCCTTCAATGGTCCCGTTACTCAAAGTCCTCCAATTTACCTCTGTTGAATCAAATTCAGCTCTGTTCTCTCTATCAGCTTCAAAATGTTTGCAAACACCATGGCTTTTCCAAGGAAGCTACAATATCAGCAAGTTTAGATTGAACATAGAAAGATTCAACCCTAAGAAGCCACTCATTTTACAGCAACAATAACATTTGCAGGTTTAAAGCAGCATGAAGCATCACACATCACATGGATGATCTGGAAGAAGTCAGTAACCTGCTAACAGCAGGGATCTCTCTCTCTCTTCCTCTGTCTCTTCTTTCCTCCCCCTTCTTTCTCTGCTAATCAACTTTTTCTCTTTTATGAATCTGAAAACCTTGATGGCTGTTGTTGGACTGAAATACCTGCCTCCATGCACACCTTGATTAAAACACTACTGTGCTACCAGAATGTTGGTTTCATTACTTTATAGTGATGCTGAAACTTGACTTGTTAGGCTTTGTTTAAGCTCACCGTGTAAGTAGTTTTCTTTTGATTGTCTCACTGGTTTTCTTGAGAATCTTATCTTTTCTTGCTTGCTTCCTGTGGTTGTAGAAGCTAATTTACCTCAAGGGTGACTGCTGTGCTTACTCAGCAAGATAATATTGCCTTTGGAATTAATTTCTAGAAAAGCCAAGAAAAATCACAGAACCTACAGATGTAAGATTCAGAGGCAAACCCCACTTTTTTTTTGTTTGGTGTTTTTTTTTGGTTTTTTTTTTTTTAACTTTGGTTTTAAGAACATAAATTTAGCATTTGTGGAAAACAGACACATAATGACTAGTATATAGCATATTCTTTCCTGGTAAACTGGGAGAAGAATCTATACTGATAGCAAATGCTGTAGTAGATTTTTTTTTTTAATCTTAAGTGCTAAAACACCACAGTAACAGCAATGAGCTAGAAAAATCTCTATAAAAGAAGAACAATGAGAGACATATGCATTAAAATACATTATGTTTATCTTATTTTCATTTTACAGGAGTACAGAATACACAAGGTACAGTAGGAAAGCAGCTGCAGCTCATTACAAACATAAAACATCAGGAATACTATTCTTACCCTATATTCTTAAATACATTCTTAACTACATATTCTTAACCTTTTAGCAAGAACTTCATAAATAATTAGTGTATCTGAAAAAAAAATTCTTGAGATTAGTTCACCACAATGAAATCTTCTTCCATATACTTCCACTTTTCTTTTATCCACCCATAATCCTCCCTCTTGGTTTCAAAACAAGAAGAAGAGGAGCCACAAATTAGACAGGTTTTGGGCTCTTCAGAAATATACTTCTTTTATAATGTAATTATATTATGATAAAACTTTGTCATTTGTAAAGTTTTAAGTGTTTAAGAAAGAAAAGGGGATTTTAGTTATTCAAGTTGAAATTATCTTGAAAAATATAATTTAGGAAAATATTAAGTTAATTTCTAAGATGTCTTTTGTATCTGTATGTTCCTTTATAAATAAGTTTTTAAAAAATAACCTAAATTTTTCTCTTACCAGAGAATAGAAAGAAAAAATATCAATTTCACATGTGCAATGAATGATATTTTTGTGTTTTGTATGCTTCAGCAAACTAGGAGTTTATCTGTTACCAGTCAGAAATTATGAAATCAGTAGCCTCAGTCTCCAATTTCACACATTTCTTTTATTACACAACAGGTCCCTTGAGAACTGAAATTCTGACCATTTTTTAATGCATTATCACATTGGTCACATCGCAGCTACTGTTTATTAGAGAACTGCATCCAGCAGGCAAAACCTGTAGACAAGCCTTTTAACTTTCTAACAACATTAATGAAGCAGATTTTACATAGCAGGATTAGAGTTGTGATAAGGAGAATTAGCCTGTGATTTGAATTAGAATCTCTGTTATTGTTTATTTACATGTAAGTAATGTTTATGGCCATTTTCAAATTCTATTATATAGTGTGTTCCTACAATACTTGCTGGTGGTATAAGGGAGAAAGATTAAAAAAGAAAATTCCTAAAAAGATAAAATCAGGGAAAGGAATATTATGCCTGATTGTGGAGATGCAGCAAAAAGCTGTAGTTTTCCCAATTAAGATGAAGTGGTTTGAATGATCTTTTTAACTTTGAGACATAGCAGTCTCAGTTTTATTTAGGATCTCCTAGGTAAGAAGACTGAGAACCACCTCTCCCTTTTATGAAAGTATAAAGATCTTTTTTTCTTTCACACAGAAAGAGTTCTTTTTCCCTCCCAGATGATTTATTAGGAGTACAAAAATTTCAGTCTCCTGTGAAGTCTCCTAAATTGTTCGTCTTTAAGCATACACAAGGATGTGATAACCTAATATTTTTAATGCAAAAATATGCAGAAAACGCACTTTAAAATACCACAGGGACTCTTAATACAGCAAAAAGAAACTGGAAAGGCACATCTGCATTTTGTTTTTCTCTTACTTAAGCCCTCCTTGGAAATGACGGGTTGGATATTACTCACATGATATTCAGAACATTTCATACCTTGTTAGTGAAACTTGCTCACACATTTTACTCTGCATCCAGCCTGACAGTACACAAGCCATCTTGAAAGAATCCCTTAAATAAATTTTTTTCCCTACAGTGCTCTATTTTTTCTATTATTAATGGCTTTCAGAGCATGGGTTGTGAACACAACTCTCACTACTTTTCTTGGACAGAACTACTACTCCTGGAGTTGTCAGCTCCAGCTGTGCCATGGAAGTCTAAAAATAAATGGATCTGCTGCAGCCTGGTGAGACTGTTAAACTCCTGTGGTGCTCATTCTTGCTCCTCAGTGAGCTGCACTAGTTCATCGGGTCTAGACCAAAGAAGATCCGCCCTGCTCCCATGTAGTTGCAGAGAAAGGTTTTGAAGTAGTAGCCTATTTCTTGGGAATGGGGAGGAAACTTGTCTGTTCTTGTTAACCATGCAATAAAAAGCACTGAAGGTCCTTTCAAGTCTGCAGCAGTTCTGTCATCGCATGGTGCCAGCACAGGATATTCCTGCAAAGACCTAGCCTGTGAAGGAATATGTAATCAATTCATCCCTACAAATCAGTGGAACAAAAATCATTCAGTGAAAAATACTGGTTTTCCCCCAAAGCATACCTCCTTTTTCCCCTTTGCACCCATTGGTGTGCACCTTGTATGCAAGAGGCACAGCCAGTCTCTGAGTACAGCTGCTGATGTGTCATTTACGTAGCTCTCCTTCTTCTGAGCATCCTTCTGTAGGCATATTCGCCATTTTCTCCAAACAATGTGGCATCAGTTTGGGTTTTCCCTATCAGAGGAAAGCAGCAACACCTTGAAATAAAATCAAAGCCACAGCCTTAGAATAAATAAACCTATTTTCAGAAACGTAGAGAGACTATATTAGATGTGTTATCCCAGTAGTTTCAAAAATTAAAAAGGGGAGAGAGTCTTAAATAATTTCAGCAAAAGCCAACACAGTTAAAAGTAAGCACTAACTCAAGTCTCTGGAAGAGAGAGACAGAGAAAGCAGATAGTACCAGTTGCCTTCACAAAAATAAATGTGTTAAGTCACTTGAAATAACCATCAGTAGCTACAGTTAAAAAAAAAAAGTTACGACAAAAACTAACATCAGTGCTAAAATTCAAAAAGTTGCTTCAGGCTTTTAAAATTTGGTAATAGAAGGCAATACATTTTATAAACTGTCAGCTCAGTGACTTGACTTCAGCTTTATCTACTGCAAAGCGAGAGGTCAGGGTTAAAGAACAGCCAGAAGCCTCCTGCCTTTGGGACCAGCAGAGATGAGAAGGATCTGTCCTTCTGGACTCAGGGGAGGGAGGAGGTGCAGCTCACTTCTCTCTGGAGCACTCCCCAAGTAGATGTCTAGCTCCAGCAATGACAATAGTAATTATAATCTCGAAGATGGCAGAAAAGCTGAAACAGCACGGGGCAGCATTAAAAAAAAGGAAGAATCCTCAGGAGCTATTGAATTCCCTTTGGAAGGCTAAGTGTGCTTGCTTTAGAAGTTTTCCTGAACAGTGAATAGAGGGATTTAAGACAGCAGGTATAAAAACACGCATTGTTGGAATTGAAGACAGTGGAAAGCAAAAACCATGAATCATCATTAGACATTATAAGGAAATAAAGCTATATGTTCTGAATTCAGATGAAGCCCTTGACAGAGGCAGTGACAGCTACTGAAAAGACAGCACAGCTCTCAAGTCTTCCTTATAATGATGGCACTACAATTGGATTTTACATGAAGCATAGTCTGCTTGCTCCTTAGTTGTCATTTCTGAATCAGCTAGGGGCTGACACATTGCTGCTCCAACAAATAACTTATCATTGAGCTTACAAAAGGTTAAAGTTCTTTTTATTTACAGATCACAAACCAGAGAAGCAGTGAGAGGCAGTATTCACATTCATTTCTTGAAATTGTGCCCCTAAAAATTGAACTGTGAAACAGGCATTTAGCCAAGGATGTTGTTAGTATGCACCCATTGTGGCAACTCTGCAAAGGTGTGCTGAACCTGTTCTCAGATGCTCTGCTCCATGCAGAGCAGAGAGAGTACCATTCCCTCCAGCCCAGGAGCAATCCTGTATATCTACAAAAGCAGAAACAGACTTGCCTACAGGAGGCAGAAATGAAACAAAAAAAACCCACCACCAACAGAATAAAAACCAAACAAATAAAATGACAGCAAAGCAGTACACGTAGACAAAAAATCAAAAAGGAAACCAAAAACCAAATTCACCAAAAAGCCAAAAAAACCAACCAAACAAAAAAAAACCTCTTCAATACAAAAAAGATAACTATATAACAAATTTATTCTGAAGGTGCTCTTTATAGAGATCTGGTCCAGGTCATCAGAAAACATTTTTATATTGTTCCTTGCTAGACTAGGCACTGACCCTTACCTCAGATTTCTGCATGTAAATGAGGCTGAAGGAAATCAGCTCCAAAATTTCATCTCTTGCCTAGTGTAGCGATCACAAATCTTTTCAGGTTGCTATCACTGATCCCCACCCCCTTCCCATCTGTCATCTTTTCCCCTCACTAATTTCTTATCTTCCCCAACTTCTGTCTTCATAGAGGAAAGAACGAAGACTTCCTATCTTCCTTTGGAATCCAGCTAAGCTTCTGACCCTCTCAAGTCTCTCCAGGATTCGCAGCATCTTCTGTCTTTTTCCACAGGAAAATAAAAAAAGAACAAACATAATGAAGTTTTTAACTCTTGCAAGACAGTGACAGGAGCTGACACCTCTTCTTAAGAGACTTCAGTGTGGAGGATGAAAATTATGTGGGTAATAATCACAGCATAAGACCAGAAGGAATCGTATTTTGGCTGACATCTCACGTGCCATAAAACATTATAACTTAGATCATTACACCTTGTCCTGTTTATGCCCTTACAAAAGTCTGTAACTTGCATTTGATTAGAACAAATATTCTCAAAAAGTATCTGGAAAAAATATAGAAATGCAGAGTTTCTCATTTCTTTTGGTAGTTTGTTCCACCAGTTAATCAGCCATAAAATCACTACCAAACCCAACTGCTTATTTCTAGGGTTGTTTATTTTTTTTTCTGTTCTTAGCTTCTTGCTGTTGGTTCTTGTTAAAACTACAAGGAGTTTTTGGGTTTTTTCTGGGATTTTTAAAATGAAATTTAAAAGCCCTTAAGTATACAGGGTATTCTTACAAAACAGTATTTAAACACTCTAATCATGCTGCACGTAGATCTACCTTTTGACAGATAAAACTGTGAGAATATCCTAATGAAGTACACTTCTCTACACTCCTTAAATTTTTCCTATGGCTTCTTTTTGCTCCACTCTAATTTTTTAACATCTTCTTCAAAATACAATAAACTGAATCCTTCTGCAGTATCAGATGCCCAACTACAATATTGAGCACGAGTATAAAGCCTACAGGACATTGAGAAATCATAAATAATAACTTCAATAGAGTAAGAAAAGAGTCAATGTTATTTGACTGTTAAAGTGCAATACATTAATTCAAATGTCTGGGGTTTAGTTTTCATCATATTGAAGACTGCTATGTAAATAACTATTTTCCAGATTTTCCAGATTTTGTTAGACCAGATGTAATAACTGCAAGTAGAACCTTCTGTCAGTTGTTGAAATATTTAGTTCTTTATTGGTTCTATGTTCTTTGGGATCCCCATCTGGAAATCATCATTACAAATAACTTTCACATACCTCACCACATAAATACAGATATTCTAGAAACAACTGCTAAAATCTCTATAAAATCCTATACTTCTTAGAGGCATGAAAAAATAATCAGTAAAGTTGAAGGGAGATAACAGTGGTTCTCTAATTGCATGCCAGAAAACTAAAGGTTTGAAAGTTACAAAATACTCTTAATAGGAGACTCCATCTTCCACTTTAAAAACAAAGTCCAATTTATTTATGCATCTCCACTCATTCAGTATAATTCTTCTAGGTACACAAATAGAAATACATATTTATGTGCAAATTTTAATTCCAAGGTTGGGAGGCATAATGGAGCCTAATTTTATTATACGAGATAATTTTCCTAGAGGTGCATATTGATTTCATACTGTCAAACAAACTGCAAAATACATTATAACAAAACAATTAAAACTGCTGATAATTATTACAATTAACTCGCTGCTTCATACTAATGGAATGTTCAAGCATCCGAGAATTCCTGATTATCAGAAACTAATGGATGTTCAGAAAAGGATGTCATTTTCTGTAGCAATTTGTTCTTGGCCAATTTAATGTTCCCTCAAAACAGTTTTCTGTTCCCAAATGTCTCATTTGTAGCTTTACAGAGGAAAGAATCATGACAGTATTGTCTCAGTGCTTATTTTGTCTTCAGAAGTCAGGTCTGTTCACTTTGCTGTTATGCCAGGAGCATATAATCCAAAATAAAAGAATCATAGAATCATTTTATACATTCATTTGTTAAACAGAGCTGGAGGATTCTAATTTGAAGCAGTGTTAAATGTGAACTAATTCTACTGAAGTGTGAGAGTTTTGGCTGAAAGAAGAAAACTGATCCACTTTATCTAGCTGTATTTCTCTGTCGTGTGTGCTACTTTGGCTGTGTGAAACCTCCTTATTATACAGCTCTTGATCCCCATTGTGCTGCTGTTACACTTGTGATGCTGTTCCAGTGCCTGAACATGATGCTTTTCTATCAAGCACCCAAGTGGAGTTTTGCTATTCAAATCTGACCAGTTCCTGCAGTAGTCCTTTGATAGAAAGAGCAAGCTGGGAACAGCAAAAGGACAATCCCTTAAAGCTTACTTCTGTCCACATGCATTTTTTGCATTTTGGCACTTACAGTGCCAGATGCACATCAATTGAATGTTGCCCTGAAGTGAAATATTTTCTGCAGGGACTCACATAGCTGGTTTGGCAATCACTTTTTGTGCCAATGTTAAAACTCACGATACAATAACTTGCTTTATGCAATACTTTTATGTGCTTTTCAATAGGAGCACTGTGATCAAGGGCGGCATCAATTCTATAGGACACCTCTTTTACAGAACAGAACTTTTCTAATTACGAATATTTTGGGAAAATACATATCTCAAAAGCTACAGTTTCTGACAAACCACGAGAGCCATCAGATTCTTTTCTGAGATTTGTATTTCCAGTATCTTCATTTTTTTTATTCAGAGAAATGAAGTAATTAACAGAGACAAGCAAGTATTATTAATCATTTCTTCAACATCATCCACATAGTTTTGTGTATTGAACTTACTGGAAAACATCTTGTGATGTAAAGGTCTTACTGTCTGATAGAAATAAGCAATACCATTAAAACAAATTAGCCATCACAGCCTTATGCCTTATGAACTTTCCCACAGAAAACAAAAAATGAGTGAGAAATGTTTTATATTCCTCCATCAGAAGTGTTTAAGATATGATACATTCTGAAGAATTACAGTCTCTCTTTGAATTTTTAAATAAAATTTCCAATAAACTGGGGCAGAATTTCCAAGGATTACTTTAAGACCTTTAATCTTTTTTTTTTAAAGTAGGAAATATATTACTGTTTTGCTGATTTTTAAAGCAGGAAATACCCTAGTGCTTTGCTGAATCAGGGCCTAAAAGAGCAATCCAGTCACACTTGGGGACAAAAATACCACAGTGTGTAAAATATCCATAATGTGATTAAGAAGAAAAAGGTCATTTTGAAGCTTAAAAATATTTAAGCATTGAAACTTTAAAATGTTTTCACACCCAGGGTAAGAAATATATACCTTCACTAATACAGTCACCTAGTAACACAGCTTAGCTAATTGCACAGCCTGAACAAACCCCTTTGTTTCACTGGGGAAAGAAGTAAGGAGCACCTAAGTTCATTCTGATTTTAATGGCTGAGTAACATTTCTTACAAAACACCACAGCTAACAGAGACTAAAGGTAGAGGTCCTCATTATGCCGAATTTCTTTTACACATAGCTGGTGAAGGAACCAAGTATCTCAGCAGTGGAGAGCATTGTTTGGTGAGACAGCACAGAGTAGGGAAAGATTTGCCAGGAACTGAGCAAAGAAACTGCCTGTTGTTGTACCTCATTGTAAAACAAACGATTTTGTGAATAATAAGGGTGACAAAAATAAATACCAGTCTGTCAGGAACTTCTCCTCCTAATGGGAAGACCATATTACCCTGAATATGGAAGTTTTTTAATATGTTGGAATCACACATTTGTGCCAAAAGGCATAAACTCCTAATTATTGTCCCTACCTCTGCTATATTAGAGTTCAATGTGTCAAATGAAATTGCCACCTGGTTACATATTTCCACTGAATTACCTAATAGAGATACAATTTTGATGAAAGAGTTTAGGTGCTGTCACAGTAAAAAAAAAATAAAAAATTTGTCCTCTTTCATCTTAATTTTAAAATGGAGAATTAAAAATCCAGTGAAAAATTAGAAAAGGCCATAACACTTTTTAAGGAGTACTCTGGGCTAGGATACCAAAATCCTATTAGCTTCTTTGTCTCAGTACAAATGTGGGCTCACATCTTTAGCAAACATCTGAGAACAGCTGAATTGTACTACAATTTCTAGCACAGTGTTCTTTTATGTTGTTTTTTTACTATGGTGTCTTCCCACTCCACAGCCAGGGTGTCATAAAGAGTTCCTTAGAAGGATTCACATTTTAACAGTACCATGGATACATAAAACATGAATTAGAGTTACTAAAAGAAATAGAATCAGAATGTAAAGCAGAGAAAATACTTTTTTAAGGAGCTATGAGGTTAACTGTCACCTCTAAACACAATTCAGCCCTTGGCTCACTACTTCACCGAAATTGCACAAGGCACCAGACAGGGCAAATAGATGTCACACTATGATCTTTGTCTGCTGCATTCAATTAAACATACCCTAGGTTCACAAGTTTGACTTGCTCAGACAATTTATTTGTGTTTACAAAACATTACTTTTTAATTTCTACTTTTCCCTGAGAGATTTTCCCATATATTCCCATGAATCAGATGGCAGATGTAAGGCATCACATCTTGGTTCTGACATTTCAGTACTCTTTTTAAACCTGAAGGCCCTTATCACATTCAAGGATCTGAAATGCACATAACACACATTTTAATTCTGGCTATATGACAGACCAAACTAGGAATGAAAAGATGAAGACATGTCATCACAGATCTCTGGAAGAACAGCAGGAGGCATTGAAGGTAAACACAGTAGCAACATGTCCCAGCCCAAGATTTCAGCTGGAAAATGAAAAAGTAGCACAAAGCTCAATTTAAGTCCCAGCTGAGCCATATGACACTATTAAGCACAGAGAAAACCTTGATTTCCTAATATCAAGACAGTCAAAATCAGCTTCAATAGATGAGATTTTAATTTTTCATTGTTCACATAAGAATGTCCCTCCCCAAAAAAAACAATTAAAGCAAAATCAAATCAAAAATTCCTGAGACAGTTGGCAGGCTAAGCTAAAAAGATTGCTAACTGTTGGTAATTGGAAAAAAACTCTTTTAATTTGGACATTTTATGAAGAACTCTTTTATTGGACCTTTTATGAATTAAGTGAAGTAAGATGGCTGAATGACTTTTTACCTCCTGTGGCGAATTTTAAACATCCAGAAAAATAAAACTCTTGTCATCACCTCAAGCAGTTTGTGGTCAGCCTTGTAGATGGGCTGAAGCATGTGCCCTGAAAGTGTGGGAAAAAGACAAAGAGACTCAATTTTTTGGTTTTCCCATAGAACAGAGGCTCAGATAGGTCATGGAGGGAAATCAGACAGAGCTTTTGATAGAGTATTTGAAGCAGCAGGGCATTTTCCATTGTTCATATCACTTCTGGAAGCACACAAAAAGATTATTTGTGTCTCCAGCAGGAAAAGACTTGCCTTGTACCACAGGAGTGTTCATCTGCCACTTTTTTTCATGGCCAAAATATTGATGACTCACTTCAGAAGGAATGTGATGGATACAAGAGTAATCAAGCAGTGAGGGAACCTCATGAGTGCATTTTACATCTGAGGCTTGTTTCCCTTTCCCTGTCCCAGGCTGAAGGAACTGTGAATTATTTTAATTAATCTGCCATAGAATGCCATAGCCTAAATGAGTTCAAAAGATTTCAATACAATCCATAGCACATCACAAATACTATCTTCTTCAACAGTCATTTCTGTAGTCTTAAATCTGAGACACATATAGATAAGATGACAGGTGTAGCATAAAAGAATAAAATATAGTAGAAATCAATTACAGTCAAGTAATTTTTCTTCCTTAAGCCAGATTTTTATAAAAGAGAAATTACTACAACAAAAGTGACTGTAATTTCCTTAATGACTGAAAGATCTACATATTTTCCCTAAAAACTAAATTTCATTCTTTCAGTGCAAATTAGAAATAAATTATCTAGCTTTCCATGATTGCTATAGTTCATCACATTGAAAACTGTGCCACCTGCACTGAGAGAGATGCATTCAGTAACTCATGTCCTAAACAATCTGATGTAATTAATATGATAGTCACAATTAATATGATGTTTTCATATCTAAGATGAAACAGGCAGATGGGGACAAGAATCTCATATGCATCTGGTATAACATAATAGGAGCCTCGCAAAGATTGTTTTTCTAGATTTCCTATTTACATATTTGATTAAGTAAAATCATAGAATCATAGACTTGTTTAGGTTGAAAAAGAATTCTAAGATCATCAAGTCGAACCATAAACCTAACACTGCCCAGTTCACCACAAAGCCATGTCCCTAAGTGTCACATCTAAACATCTTTTAAATATCTCCAAGGGTAATTACTCCATCTCTTCCCTGGGCAGCCTTCTCCAATGCTTAACTACCCTTTCACCCTTTTTCTTAGTATCCAACCTAAACACCTCCTGGAGCAACTTGATGTCATTTCCTCTTGCCCTTGCTTGTTTTCTGAGAGGAGACTGACCCCCAGTTTGCTACAACCTGCTTTCAGGTAGTTAGAGAGAGCAATGAAGTCTCCCCAGAGCCTGCTTTTCTCCAAGATAAACAGACCCAGCTCCCTCAGCCAGTCCTCATCAGACTTGTGATCCAGACCCTTCACTAGTTTTGCTATCCTTCTCTGAATGTGCTCCAGCACCTCAATGTCTTTCTTGCAGTGAGGGCCCCAAAACTGCATACGGGACTTGAGGTGTGGCCTCACCAGTGTTGAGTACAGAGGGACAATCACTGCCTTGGTCTTGCTGGCCACCGTATTGGTGATGGAGGCCAGGATTCCATTGGCCTTTTTGACCACCTGTGCACATTGTTTTGGGTTCAGCCAGCTGCTGACCAGCACCCTCAGGTACTTTTCTGCTGGGCAGCTTTCCAGACACTCTTCCCCCAGCCTGTAACATTGCAGGGGATTGTTGCGACCCAAGTGCAACTTGGCCTTGTGGAACTTCATATTTCATGGCCTTGATCCATTAATTCAGCCTCTCCAGATCCCTTTGCAGAGCCTTGCCACCCTCCAGCAGATCAGCAGTCCCACCCGATCTGGTGTTTTCTGCACACTGACTGAGGGTGCACTTGATCACCTTGTCCAGATCATTGATAAAGATATTAAACAGGACTGGCCCCAGCGCTGAGTCCTGGGGAGCCCCACTGTGACCGGCCATTACTAGATATAACTCCATTCACCACTACTCTCTGGGACTGGCCATCCTGCCAGCTGCCAGGAGAATGCTGTGGGAAACAATGCTGAAGGCTTTACTACAGTCCAGATAGAAAACCACACCCTTTCTCTCATTCACTAGGCAGATAACTCTGCCATCAGAGGACTTGGGGTTGCTCAAGCAGGATGTGCTTCTCATAAACCCACGCTGGCTGGGCAAAAGTGCTCCGGTCGTCCTGTACATTGCATAATGACACTCAAGATGATCTGCTCCTTGACCTTTCCCAGCACCAAGGTCTGTCTGACAGCGCTGTAGTTCCCTGGATCGTCCTTCTGATCCTTCTTGTAGATTTTCTAGCTTCCAGTCAACTGGGACCACTAGAATATCAGTTCCCTCAGAAAAACTCTGTGGGACTTATATTTTCAAATTGAGAAACACCGCAAGAAATACATTAATTGCCTGTGTATCATTTATTAATTGAACTTCTATGAGGGATTCTTATAGATAATGATGTAGTTTATTGTATTGCTGAGAATAGTATTTTTACATGACTTGAAAAGGCTGATTGCCTTTTTAAGATGGAAAGATAGTGGGCTATATGATTTCTATTTTTTTATATTTGAAACAAGAAGGTTACCTCTAGACTATTCCTCTCACTTCTATCTGAGGGAAGCATTCATAAACTCCTTCAGTAAAAATTGTACATCTAAATAAGGTATTCAGCAGCATGACTGTATCCTGCTGTTACATTTCCAAGTCCTTCTTACCTTGGAAAATTCAGCCAGTGGAGAAGGAAATATCTCTACACTTTTAATAACAGGTCAATTTTTTGAGCTTTCATTATGCATGAAAGTTACATCCTGTAAATCCATCTCCTGCATATATTTCATGTCTCTCTTTCATGTTGAAATTGTTCCACTTTTTTATGGAATAATTATCACTCACTGGGTTATAGCAGCACCCAGAATGACCCTTCACTTCTGTCAGTTTTGAAACAGAGGATTCAAGATAAGATCTGATCCTAGACACTAAGTAATTCAGTCTCTTCTTTCATGTACATTTTCTTTGTTTTTATAATTGGGTTATTTTCTTCTAAATAATAAATTGGACCATGATAAAATACATGCTATTTTTTTGTGCCAATCTGCCTGGACAATTGAGGTAATGTAGAAATAGTAATCCATTCTCTTCACTATTACATGTCTGTTTTCCTTCAGTTACTGTATTCTCCCAAACTTATTTCCCATGGGGGTTCATTTGGGCTACATTTGGGGTTTTCTTGGTCTTTTCCTTGGTTGCTATTTGGTTTTTTCCACGGTAATTTCTACAAACAGGAAATAGATCAGTTTTGCATTAAGGGTAGAAATGCATCCTGGTCAAAGTTATTGCTATATATAAAAGTACTGACTGACTATTTCAGATAAATTCACGTGGATGTGTAAGAATTTTATTTCCTAATAGATGTTCTATGAGACTAGAGCCTCATATGAGGCACTAAAATTAAAAACTCTTTATCAAGTTGTTTTCAGTAGTGTTTCTCTGGATCAAGTGGTTGTGAGTGACTTAGCTGAAATGAAGGGGAACCAAAAAAAAGCAATTCCATAATGAAGGTTTTAAATTCAGAAGAGAAAACTTGTGGGAGTTGAATTGAATGTACCACAGATTTAGAATCTCCCTAAGCCATAAGCATTCCCATAAGCATGGGGATTTTCTTCTATTTTCAATACAAAGTAGAGGAAACTTAGAGAAAAGGCCCTCAAATCAAAATGGATGAAAACAGTGTCTTCAAAAGTGAGAAAAACAGAAGACCTGCAAGAAAGGAATAAAGGGTTTAATCAGTAGTGAAAGTTATGTGTTATGGGTCAGTATGTTTAGAGAAGAAGTGAGAACTGCAAAAGTCAAGATAAATTAGATCTTGCAAAGGATATTAAACAAATAGCAAAAAGTTTCTTATCCACATAATTAAAAATAGATCAAGGAAAAAGATTAAATATAATCTAGATATGGCCCCAAAACTTGAATTAATATTTTGCATCAGTTTTAAGTAAAGTTGATGGCATTAAGCATATTAGAAGAGGCAAGCTGCCTTACAGAAATCAAGGTCTACAAATGTAAATTACTATAAGTAGGGCACAAAAAAATCTCAGTAGACATTCAATGTACTCAGGTCTGAAGACATTATAATCCTTATCAGAAAGATTATATTATCTCTTGGGCAATTCTTTCAGATGATCCTGGGTTTAGTCCATATAGTACCGCCGCAGTTTTGAAAATAGAAGTATTGTTTGGGCAACTGTTGTTACCTAATAACTTAAAAGTAATTTGAAGGAAAGAATGATTTAAGACTTAAAAGTAAACAGAAAATAAGATTAAAAACCCTACAAGGCCATAAAAATTGTATTGGCCAGGATAATTGACCGCATAGATGTTCTTCACATAGGATTTTAAATTAATCACAGGTAAATTAAATGAGAGTGAAGTGACCAATGCAGACCTCAATGAAGAATTTGTTACCATAAATCATACAAAAAAAATTAAAATTATATAGCAGAAGGTCCTGCAATTTGAGAATAAAAATACTTTTAGTTATGAACTAGGATTCTATCATTTTGAGAGAACAAAATGGAAAGAACTTAATTGACAGCAGGATAACTATGGGCCATGGAATTGAATTGTTTGCAAGATGGGGATAAGGCAGTAAGGGGAGTAAGGGGAGGACACCTTTTTTTAGCATATTAATATGTGAAGTCTTTCACTGGGACAAAACTGTCTCTGTCAGTTGAAAGGTTTACCTTTGGATTTTTAGGGCGTATACTCCTAACATATACTAATTTAAAGTGACATTTAATAAAATGATGTATTTTTTTATCAAATGAAAAGTAGAATAATAAGTATACTTTGTTAAAAAGAAGAATAACAATACAGATTTTTCAAGTACATATTTACTGCTCCACAATTGTACTACAGATACCATAATAGTGACACACAAAAAGATAATATAATGACATAAATATATACACAGAAATCAAAATAATATTTTGGCAATGTTTGAATGTATATGTGTCTGGGATTGATGTCAGTTTTTCTTCTGAGTAGACTTGATTCACTATTTGCTACAAATTATTATTTCTATAGAATATGAAACATACCAACACACTATGAATAATAATTTGATTACCCTCATCACTTCAGATTGGATTTCTGGAAAAAAAAAACAGCTATGAAGACACAACCTCTGCAACAATGTTTTCAAGTCAAAATTCAATTTAAAATTTGCAGAAGTGTGTTGTACAGAGAGATGGTGTCAAGACTGAACAGATAAAGAAAACACGTTGACTACTGTCACATCCGTTTGCCTTTTGTTTCTTTCCCAAGACAAAACATGCCATACATATTTTATGTACTTCTACTTTCACATTCCATGTCTGATTCCATATTTCAAAAGAATTAGGGAAGAAATTAATTTTTAGAGCTTACAGAATTCTAAACAGGGTTTAACAGCACTTGACTGACCAAAAGGGAGACACAGTCTACCAAAATCCAAATGAAACCATTTATCCAGGGGGAGTTCTAGTGTAACTATCTACTGAGAAATAATTCACAAGTTAACATTTTTCACTGACTATTCCTCTCAGGTGCAACTCAATAAGGAGCATTCTGTTAAAACTTATACCCCAAAGCCTTTTCAATTTCTGAATACAAAGCTGAAAAAAAAATGCTAAAGCTTCCAAATTTTTTCATCTCTTAAGCTGTTGCCTGTAGTTTCTTGATGCCAGTGGCACACTTGAATATATCATTTTACTGGCTAGAAATAACTTACTTTGGTAAAACTTTTAAAAGGAAAGATTACTTGGTATTCTGAACAGATTATTACAAAACCTTAGAAGAACCAATTGAAAAAACACAGAAATATTGCATGAAGTTTCCTTTCAGGAAAATCAGGGCAACTTCCTGGAGTTTCACCACCATACCTTCCAATTCTTCCCTAAACACAACCTAGGATAGCTGCTTTGTCAGATGAACAGTTGTTTTCCAGCAACCAAGGCACACCTCCATATTCACAACAATCTAATTCAAAACCTTTACGGCCCCAAATATTTTAAGAACAGACATGAATCTGATATGATAAATATCAGTCTTGCATAGAATTCTATAGTATTTCAATGAAAAATTAATGGCATGTTTTCTGCTGTTCTTCATGTTCCTGTATTCAAAATTATTTTTTAAGGAATTTGAATTAAAGTAATTTATACCTCTCAAAAAGAGTTCCTACACCTTTTATAGGCTTCCATGGATTAATCACATGGTAGCTCTTTTTTGTAGCAAGGTTTACTGAAAATTAAACTGATCTACAGAATCTCTCACAGCAGTAATCTGACAAACAAGGATATCAGCAGTACCTATATAAACAAATATAAGCATAATATCAGCATTGTTTAGAGACAACATGCTATTTCTAACCCAAAATTGAACAATGATATTATATGCCCCAACGACATGATAAATGAAGTTCTTATACTAAAAATTATCTGAGTAAATTACATAATTCTCTTGTGTTATCTTCCCCTATGTCTTTTTTATGAACTTTGCTGTTAAATAGTTATTTTGGTGATTCAAATGAAATAAATTCCTGGAATAAAGCACTTTTCTGGCACGATTAACTATTCATAGTACCTTCATGCCTCCTTTTGCAAGCTCCAAAGCTGGTACTTGAAGAATGGTACAGATTTTTTCTTGTTTTATTTGGCAGAAGTGAACTCCTTAAGAATAGTAATTTTTCTGAGGGTATTTTCTCTGCAAGTTCTCTGAGATTATTGACAGGACACTCTAAAGTGAAGATCAATGTGAGTTGCAACAGTTTTGAAAGAAAGGCCAAAAATATCCTAAAAATTGCAAACCATGTTGCTTCTTTCTTACCAAAACATTGTAACTTGTTATCTCTGTTTTTCCTGAACCTAAAACTGGGTGTGAGTTACTAAAACAACAGTTAATGCAAAACTAAGTGATGGACTGGGTCAGAAAGCACCCAGGCAGTCTTGACATCTCAAGTCCATGGGCCTTGATGGGATGCATCCATGAGTGCTGAGAGAGCTGGCACACACCATAGCCAGGCCACTCAGCACCATCTCTGAAAGGTCATGGTGATCAGTTCAGGGGCTTGAGGACTGGAAGAAGGCAAATATCATCCCAGTCTTTCTAAAAGGGCAAGAAGGGAACTGCTAGCCAGTCAGCCTCACCTTGATCCCCAGAAAAGTGATGGTGCACCTCATTCTGGAGGTCATCTCTATTCGCATGGATAACAAGAAGGTGATCAGGAGCAGTCAGCATGAATTGACTAAAAGCAAATCATGCTTGAATAACCAAATAACTTTGTATGATGAAACTATCTGGATGGACGAGGGGAGAGAGCAGTGGATATTGTCTACCTCAACTTCAGCAGAGCTTATAACCCTGTCTCTCACAACACTCTTGTAGGCAAACTCAGGAAAGACAGTGAGTAGATTGAGAACTGGCTGAACAGCAGATCCCAGAGGGTTGTAATCAGTGGCACAGGGATGGATGTCGGATGACTGTCTCCAGTGGTATCCACAAAGGCCAATACTGGGCCCAGAATTGTTCAACTTATCCATCAATAACTTGGATGAAGGGGCAGACGCCTCCTCAGCAATTTTGCTGATGACACAAAGTTGGGAAGAGCAGCCAATATCCCAAGGGGCTGTACAGCCCTTCAGAATGATCTCAACAGACTGGAGAGATGGGTAGAGAAGAACCCTCCAAAATTCAACAGAAGCAAGTGGAGAGACCTGCCCCTTCATAAGAATAACCCACCAGCACAGGATGACCTGCTGGAAAGCAGCTCTGTGGAGAAGGGCCTGGGGGTCCTGGTGGACAACAAGCTGTCCATGAGCCAGCAGTGTCCCCTGGCCAAGAAGGCAAATGGCAGCCTGGGCTGCATTAGGAAGAGCATTGCCAGCAGGATGAGTGAGGTCATCCTGCCCCTCTACACATCCCAATCTGAAAAGAGTCACATCAACTACTGCAAAACAAAAATTTTCTTTATAAAGTAACCTCCTGTAATCATGGTCCCAAGAGACTCAGTGGGAATATTACCTTTTTTTCAGTGGTGTCAGGATCTCACACATAATAAATAGTGCTGGTAGGGGAGGCATAAGAAATTCTGCCAGGTGACTTAGTAGCACTTTGCTGCCTACCTGCTGTAAAGTATCCTCCTCCAGGCAAGAAAACTCTAATTTTATAAGGTAACATGAACACAGATTATAGACATTATGCATGGGGGGTTTTTTTTCACACATATAGAATACTTCTCACTTTTCCTTTACTGGAGTAAGGGTCTGATTATCCCCAGAGAAATCCCAATGCATTTCTTTAGACAAGACTTTAATCCCTCTGCTGATCCATCACTTCTTCACTTGACAAGGCCTTGACCAAAGCCACACTCCAAAATTCTCTAATCAGGAGCTTGTAATTTATTGCTCACAAACAACTCTGAGACCTGTGCTCCCATCTATGAACCATAGGTCAGGAATCTTGGCATCATATTAGAGCTTGATTGCAGCCAAAAATTCTCAGATTACTTTTCAGATCAACACATAAGCAGACACACTACTTATACTGCATACACTTAGTTCATCTGTTAAATAAAATCCATCTGACCTTGATTGTGTGCTAGCTGAAGTATGAACATAGCAAAAACATGGAAACAATAAGCATAAACTCATTTATTGCCTTCAGGATAATAGATTTATTTCAATACTCTGGGTAGAATGTGTTAATCCAGAAAAGCAAAGGAGAAATCCCAAAAGGCAGCCTTTTCCCTACTCTGCAGAGCTGCATTCCAGGTCCTCTCCCATAGAGCACTTCTGGTGCTTGTTTGGTCAAAAATGTTATGAAATGCAGGAATAAATCTAAGAGCATAAGAATAAATCTTTAAAACAAGTGTAACCTTTAAGATCACATTCTGGCTCCATGCCAAAAATCTTCATTGTGGAGTTTAATTTTCATTTTTCACTTCCAGTTTTTCCCACTGTTCTGTGGATCTTGCCAAACTTCCTCTTTTAAAGTCATGCATACCTACTGCAAAGTGGGTTTGAAAGACTCAATAGCAGGTAGAAGAAAAATTATTTAAATACAATTCTATCTGGTTTTGAGATGCATATTGTATGTGAGGCTTTTTTTTAACTAGTAGTTTGTGTGATATTACAAAAGTGTATGCTATTTATTTACATATGGTCATACAAAAAAGATCTATTTTCAAATGTGGAACTGAGCATTCACTGCATCATTAAGTATTTTCCTGTAGTAGGTACACTTTAACTTTCTTTCATCCTAATTTTTTTCCTTGGTAATATCTTTGTAAAGTGACATGCTTGTCATTTAGTATGTAGTGCACCTTCAACATGTATTGCTTGATAAATACAGAATTAACTTATTTTAAAAACACACACAATGCATAACTCATTACTGGAAATCCAAACTGTGTTTATATTGCTTTTTGTCTTCTGATGGCTAATAGTCCCTGCAACCACAGTGCACACAATTTAGAGGTGGAGTTAAGTTTTATAATTAGGGTTTACTTTTCATTAAGTACTACTTTAACAAGGTAAAACATTTACTGCAAGAATACAAGATTTCTTTGTTCTACAGTTCTGTCACAATTCATTTCCCTGATATCAAGAATAAAAGAAGGTCACTTTAAAACAAAACTAACTAACTAAGCAAACAAAACAACAAAAAAGACAACCAAAGAAAAAAAAGCAGGTTAAATGATAATAATCTGATGGCATTTTACCGGATTTTACATTTCTACATGAATTAAGCTGCTTCGATTTTCTCTCTTCCTGTATCACAGTTGCCTTCCCTGTTTTAATCAGGGAAGGCAACTGTGATACAGGAAGAGAGAAATCACTGTATCACTGCTTATTTTTACATTCCCCTTCATTGTTTTCACTTGCTAATGTCAACTTCCTTCTTTTGTCATGTTCTGAGGAAGACGCCAAATGGAAGCATCATTAGCACATACATAAGTCTTCAATGACTGAGTTCCCATCACTGGGAAAATCAAGGCACTGATATTTAAATACAAAATCCTTCATTTGACAAAGCCAATCTGGCAGTTCTTTACCTTCCAGGAAAACTGAACTCTCAGTCTAACACAAAAATGAGCCTTTTGGATTGCTGGGGGTTAAACCAAGCTGCTAGGAAAGCCAGAGAGAGGATCTGACTCCCAGTTGCCTCCGCTAGAGAAATTAATCCTGGAATTTAGCATCTGGATCCTTCAACTGCCAAGCTTGCCCCAGTTGTGTGTTTCATCGCTGGGCTAGATTAAAAAAGAATGATGAGCAGGAGCAGGTTCTGCTCCATCGGTGACAAAATAAAAGGAGAAAAAATATCACAAAAACAAAACCCAAAAATCTAGGAACAAAAAATACTTAAATCAAGTGTGTCTTGCCATTGCATGTGTATGCTAATCCACACTGAAACAATGCCCTGCTTTAAAGCTATGTCAAGAAAAGTCAGCCGTGTCTGTCAGTTTGTTTTTGCAAACAATGTGAAAGTTAGAGGTGGAAAATTTGTGCAGGTTCAAACTCCTATTAGGGTGCCACCTGCCAAGTCTTTCTTTGAGCACACAGGTTTATAAAATGTATTTTGTTTCAGGGTGAGGACAACCCTCATCAAGCATTCTGCTCTCACACACACCCTGTACACTCATACTAATATGATTTCAAAATGCAGATGTGCTCCACCTGCTAAACTAAAATCCAGATATGGGTGTAGTTCCCCTTACAAAGTTCACACAAGATATTCTGGGGATTTGAGCTAGTCCTATGCTAGTTTGGAGTCCATCTGCAAAGCTGGAAGTGTATTCAGATTCAAAAATACCTACTTCTGAATTCATGTCAAGAGCCTCATATTTTTATTTGCATAAATGTAGGATGCTTAGAAGCACATTTTGACATCTTGCCTATCCATATGTTTTAACTGCAACATTTTGGATTCTAGCCTTATCCAAAACTCCATAAAATTGTCCTTTGCTTTTCCCTTCCTCAAAACAAACTTTGAGAGCCTCAATCATACCATTAGAAGTCAAAAAATCTAGACAAAACATCACTGATCCACCATATTTATGGCAGACATGGAGTGAATCAGCAAGGTGAGGTAATAAAACTTGCTTTTAGAGAAGTCTCTCAAAGATAATAACCTCCCTGGTGTGGTCTCTCTGATTTAGAGGTAGGAAAAATTAATCCAAGTGCTTAGTTTCTGTAAAGAGTTTCCAGCTGTAGTTTTATGCTGCAAGATTACTGTGTGTTTGTTTCATCTAAGGGAGATGCTGTCTTGATGGCAGAAAATGTATCTCCTTGAACGGCTACAATCTGCCATAGGTAATGATAATTTATTTATCTGCATTATAGAGAGGCTAGGACACATAGGAGTTGGTGATAAGAAATGAACACTGGGAGAAGTAACAGGATGAGAAGTCTATAAATGCTATTCAGCTCTTCTTGTTGATGCTGAAAGAGTCTGTAAATATATATAGATCAGAAAATGTGCTGCAATGCTCATATTAGCAGATACCCTGGTTTCCCTAGACAGATCACAAAGCAGAACACACTACTCAGTCATTTTCACTACAAATCCATAACGCAGCTATTTTTCTTCAATATAAGGTGATAATGCCTACTGGCTTAATATCAACATTGTGTCATGGTTGGGTGGCTAGACTATATCCAGAACATTCTCTTAGTGTTATGCTCGGGCTGGTATATTTGCAAATATAGGCACAGAGGGAAAAAAGCAGAAAATTGCTTCTGCAACTAGTACAGACAAAAAAAATTGATTTTTAAATTTGTCACTTAGTCTATGGTTTGGTCAACATGGCTAAGACTTTCAAAAGTTTCGATTTCTTCTAAGTGACATTGTCCCTTTAGATTATGCATTTTAAATAAATACCATTTCTGAGAAGTTTGGAGTGAAGCTGTTTTAAACATTCAGTTTTCATTTTCCTAAGTAGGAAAGAAGAAGATATCCAAATAGCTACTAATTTTGAAAATTCAAGTACCTGGAGACTAGGGGAGGAAGTTTTCCTTCATGCCTTGTAGTGCTGTAGATGAATCTCTGCTGTCCCATTGACCTCTATGAGTTCCAGGGGCACAACCTGACTAACCATGGTCTTCACCATGGCCTGCAGGTGAATCTCAGCTCGAACACATGGAGCACCTCCTCTACCTCCTCCTCCACTGACCTTGGTGTCTGCAGAGTTGTTCCTCTCACACGTTCTCATGCCACTCTTCTCTGGCCCAATTACAACTGCGCAATAACTTTGTTTCACTTCCTAAATATGTTTTCACAGAGACATTACCATCATTCCTAATTGGTTTGAGTTTGATAGGTCCATCATAGACACGGTTGTCATTGGCTCTGGTGGACATGGGAGAAGCTTCTGGTAGCTTCTCACAGAGGACGCACCCCTAGCTCCCTCCACAATCAAAACCTGGCCATGGAAGTCCAATACATAAGTGAAACAGACAGAGAAAAACAGAAAATTGGTGATTTTAAATATAAATAGATCCAAGAGACTTACAAGAAAAACAAGGAACAAACTTACAGAGATGGTAAATGAGTAGTATCCAGACTGTACAGAAACTGCTCAATTTAAATTTTGCTGTCTGAAAAGCAAGACCCTTTTATCTAGTGTGGTTTCTTTTTGACGGTTTTAGTTTGTTCTGTTTCTGACAAAACACAGCTTTAAAAATTGAAGGATATAAGTGTTAATTATGCTATGCTTTAGTATTCTCTAAAGAAAGAATGGACCAGTTGCACTCCATGGCCTTGGCTGCCTGGGGTAGCACTATCATTTTTGTAAGCTCTTTGTCCAGATACTTAAACCAAGTACAAAAGAAACTTTGATATAATCTAGGCAATTTTATTGTAGTCTAAAAAAGAATAATAAAAAGTACAGAAATTATCCACCAAAGAAAGAAAATTTGTACTTTCTCACAAGGATGTAAAGAGTAAGTCAACAATATGGGACAACTCAAAGATACAAAGTAAATGGAACAAACTATAGCTGGTACTAATTCTAGAAATTTGATGGGGAGATCATAAATATGTATATGTCTTCTTGAATCATGCAATTTAATCAAGAAATGAAATTTATTAGCTGATGAGAAATGTTGAAGAGGTGGCAGAATATCTCTCAGAATAGAACCTGTGTCCTAATTAGATCAGAAACACATATTCCATCAAGGAGATGAGTCAAACTGCAGTTCAATAACTTCAAAAACACAAAACAGATATTATGAATTGCCCTTGCAAAGCAGGAGGGCATTGTCTACCTCCACAAAACCTTGTGAGGACAATCTTTTCTTTACAGCTTCTTTGGTGTCATAAGCCATGTCATTGAGGACCAGATGCAATAATAGTGCCTAACTAACCTAGATACACTATAACAGGTAAATTTAGGCCTGGTTCCCAGAATGAAATTTTAATCTTAGAACTAGGTAAACACATATAACCTATATAGGAGGAATGAAGATCAGCTCAGAAGGATAATGAAAATAAACTCGTATGATGAATAAGAAGCCAAAAATAAGACCCAAGGAAGTGCTGATCACTAAACTTGCCTGGAATTAAATGATGTGTCCAGACTTGAGACTCAAAAACCTAGGCACCCTTCTTCATTTTGGATTCACATCTGAATTCATTCCTGGATCCAGACTGCAATTATTGCTTTTTTTCAAATAATGAGATATCTTGGATAGGGTTTAAGATATATTTTCATTTTCAAAGAAGGAACAGTGCTTGTTGTGAAAAAAAAAACAAAGGGTTAAACCCTTCTACCCTAAGGAATTATATTCTCTTCATTCTAAATTTTTTGTATGCTTTCCCAATGACTATTCCATTGTGCAGCTTTTGACCAGGATAGAGCCACTGAGCAGGGCTTACGCAGAGCCAAGGCTTTTTCTACCATGCTGGTGAGGAAGCTGGGGGTGCAAGGGAGGTTGGGAAGTAAGAGCTGACCCCAGCTGACCAGAGGGATATTCCATACCATATGACATCGTGCTCAGTAGATAAAGCTGAGGGGGGTAAAAGGAGGAAATAGAGGACATTTGGAATTATGGTGTTTGTCTTCTCAAGTCACAGTTATGTGTGCTGGGTCTCTGCTCTCCTGGAGATAGCTGAATATCTGCCTGCCCACGGGAAGAGGTGACTTATTTCCTTGTTTTTTTTGCTTGTCTGTGCTGCTCTTGCTTTCCCTATTAAACTGTCTTTATCTCAACCCACAAGTTTTCTACCTTTTCTCCCCCATCGCATTGGTGGGGCAGTGAACAATGGCTGCGTGGGGCTTGGCTGCTGGCTGGGGTTATACCACCTCCACACATAAACAAAAACAGTCAGAAGATAAAATATTATGATCCCCTGGAAGGGAAGCCTTCAATAACTGTAGTATGGAGCTACTCTTCCTTGGAATGCTCTTCCTGATCCCGCCCATCACCTACAGTACTGCAGTGTTACAGTGGTACAGTATCAACAGGACCATGGATCTATGTCTGCACACAATTTCACCTGACTCACCCTTTGTTGCACACTCTATAAATTGAGGTTTTAAGTGGCCCTCCTGGCAAATGACAATACTAGGATTCATACCCCTTGGACTAAAAAAATCAGAAGGACTAAGATCTTCTGTTTCTGTAAGTGATTGCCCTTCCTACCACAGGAGAGAAAAGTGAAGAGGAAAGGAAAAAAAAATATTCCAGTCAGATTTTTAAAATAAAGAAGATTCAGCAGCATTTTATTACATGCTTAATTCAACTTTGTTCAGTGCCTGTGTCATAGATCCCAAGAAGGTGTAGGTGGGTGATCTTAGCCTGAGCAGTTCTGAGTATGCACAAAAAAAAAGAAATTATAACAATAAGGACTTTGAAGGCTGGACTTGAAGATTGAATTTTCAACATTTTTACCTATAGTGAACACTAAGCAACAATTTATTTACATAATAATACTGGCTGTAGTGTACATTTACAGTGTTCAGCAGAGAGAGGGTTCCCAGGAAGGAGAATGCAGGTTCCTTGGCAAGCACTCCATAGATTTTAAGTCCATTACACTCTATATGACTTAAAATGAGTCCTAAAATACCTATTGATCAGTTCTGTATGTATCAGAGCCACATTCAGCATCTGCTGTCCAGCTCTACAGAATAGCCCAAATTATCTGCTTCATACTCCATATGGCATCACCCCAAGGACCTTTTGGAATATATATATATATAAGACAGACTTGAAACTGACAAATTCAGGACCATGACATCACCTTCTAGTGCATTTCAAAATCACTCAAAAATGACCCCATACCATTTGGAAAAGTGCCTGGACATAGGCTTAAACTATATACAATTTGTTTTGGTTTTTTTTTTACACTTCCTGAGTCTTTTTTCTGGTGACTAGTACCCCTTGAAACTAAATTTTGAGGACTAATTTTGAAAGGTTCTCACATGTAAAAAAATTCTGTAGCTAAACAACCATTTAGAATCTCCAACTACATATAAGCCATAATAGATTCTTAAGTTCATACACAAATGGCTTTGAAATGTTGTTTGAAAAAGCCAAATAAAATTATATTATTTTTCTTATATTTAGGTGAAATCAGCATAATTGATTTATTTGTAACTGGATAGGAAAGGCTAAATTATGAAAATATATACTCTTCAACATTTAGCGAATTTACACAGAGCAACAGAAAGGACTAAAAAGATTTAAATTAAACAAATGCAGCATAAGCAGGTCCACTTTCTGAATGGTAAGATGTATGTATCATTCAGAAAAATAAACATTATTGACCTTACTAAAACAGGCTAAAATAAATTATCCTGAAAAAGTAAAGGAGATATGGAGGCTGCTAAGTTACATTCTGGAATTCCTATTAGAAATAAAATGTATTTTAAAATACCATTACAAAATAATCAGAAACATAGTGAAAGTGCATTTAATGAAACATTGTTAATAGTCATCTAGAATCTGCCTGTGGACATGAAATCTATTAATACAGGGGACCTGTGTCTGCTGAATCTCATCTTTGGTGGTCAATTGTACTCCTCAGAAATAATCCGTCCTGATAGTAGTTTATCCCTTTTCTCTATGATTTTTATTTGACTATCTTTTCCGTCAAACATAAGGAATTGGGTCTTGTACCCTCAGCTCCTGGTAAAAATCCTTTTTCATTCAAATGACTCTATTAGTTAGATTCAGGAACTGAATAATATAAAAATAAATCTTTTGACTACATCAGTACAATAACAAGATTTCGATGACAACTAAAGCCCTCTTTTGCATAAAAAGAAAATAATAGTTTTATAAGCTATAATGAGAAGCAAGAGGGATGATTCATTCTGGCATCCTTAGAAAGAAATGAAAAAAATTATATCTCACCAGACAAGGGAATTGCCCACCTCCTTGTAGTTACTAGATAAAAAAAGAGAAGAGTAGGAAAAAGTATTTTGGACAGAAAAATACCTATGCAAAGAAAAATGATAGACTACTGAGTCTTATGGAACACTTCTGAAGAACCTGCCAAAGTATTATTTGGCAAAATAGAATCATAAATGGCATCATTGATAAAAATTAGGAAATAAACTTTGATTTTAATTACATATATGTATTTCTATATAAAGTCAAGATACATCAAAAAACAGTTCTGACTAGCTTATCCCTTAGTCAATTGAAAAAAAATCAAAATAGGTGAGTAAGTCCAACTATGTTACATAAGCTATATCTATCTCATTTGTCAGGAGTTAAACAGAAATGGTCTTCTACAGCAGTAGCAGCAAGCCAGACTGTGTGTTTAATGTTGAAGCAATCAGATGGGCAACCCACTGAATGAGCCCTGGGAGTCTCAAAACTCACAAGCAATGTTCCAGTAGGATTCACGCAGTACTGCTTTATAAAACAAAAGAGGTAAATATGGAATAAAAGGGACTATTCCTACATGTATAGGGATCAACAATCATTTTAGAAACCATTTTGAACTGCATTTTTTAGTCTTGTCTGTTCTTTAAACTGGGGTAGATTTGTTAATTCAATTCACTTATTTCATCTGCATTGTGCAGGCATCAAAATGAAGAAAACTAGCAATGAGGCAGGCAACTATTTCTAAAACTCTTCAGGGATGTCACAAATCTATTTACTCCTCTTCCTGTTCCCTCTATTAAACTCGTGGAATGGTTTGATTTGGAGGGAACCTTAAAGATCATCTTATTCCAAGTCCCCATTATGAACAGGCACACATTACTCTAGAGCAGGTTGTTCAGATGCTCATCCAGCCTGGCCTTGAAAAATTCCAGGGATGTGACATCTACAAGAGTACCAGTGCCTCACCACCCTCACAGCAAAGATTTTTTTCCCAATACCTCATGTAAGCCTACCATCTGTAAGTTTAAAGCCATTACATGTCATCCTTTTTGCTACATACCTTTGTAGAAAGTGCCTCTTTAGATTTCTTGCAGGATCCCTCTAGTTACCCGGGAGGCTGCTATAAGGTGTCCCTGAACCCCAACTCTTTGAACCTATCTACGCAGGAGAGGTGCTCCAGCTCTGTGATCAACTTAGTGGCTCCCCTCTGGACCTGCTCTAACAGGTTCATGTTCACTCATGCTGGCCTCCTGTTAGTTTTGCCCAACTTCCTTATTGTTGGGATGCATCTCTCATGAGCTTGGAGGAGGTGACCTGTCAATATTAACCAGCTTTCTTGGACTTCTCTTTCCTCTAGGGCTTTATCCCATGGTAGATCGAGCAGACCACTGAAGAGGCCAAAGTCTGCTCTCCTGAAGTCCAGGGAAGTGAGCTTGCTGCACAGCCTTTTACTGCCCAAAGGATCTTAAACTCCACTATTTCGTGATCATTGCAGCCCACGCTGCCATTGAGATTCATATTCCCCACCAGCCCCTACTTTTTGGAAAGAACAAGGTCCAGCATAACACGTCTCCTCACTGGATTTTCTATCACTTGGAGAAGAAAGTTATCATCAATGCATTCCAATAACCCCATGGGTTTCTTACACCTGGCTGTGGCATTCTTCAACAGATATCAGGTTGGCTGAAGCCTCCCATGAGGACCAGGAATTGTGAACGTGAGGTTGGTCCTATTTGTCCATTAAGAGTCTCATGTACTCAGTTTTCCCTATAGGCCAGCCTGTAGCAGATCCCCCCCATTATGTCACCCACCCCTGCCTTCCCTTTACTCCTGATCTCTCAGTCAGCTCCTCATCCATCCCCAGGTGGATCTCCATCCACTCCAGCTGGTCACTGACACAGCGGACAACACCCATTCCTTGTGCTCCTGCCTTCCTTTCTAAAGAGACTGTATCCTTACACTCCAGTCATAGGAGCCATGCCACTGTGCCCTGCAGGTGTGTGCATATTCTTCACTCCTTTTGCTTATTCCCCATGATCCATGCACATTTTTAGAGACTTTTAAATTGGATTCTGATGAAGATGATTCACTGGCTGGAGTGGCTGGAACTACTATTTGCTACTTTTCACGTGCTCTCCTGCTGACCTGTGATCCCTCTCCAGGATCGGGGCATCTTTTGCTGGCCCTGGCATCAAACTGGTATGAGTGGGATAGATTGACATTCCCATCCCACAGCAATTGTAGTTTGAAGCTGTCTTCACCAACTTGACAAATTTATGACCAAAGATGCTGTTTGCTGACAAATGGAAACCATCTGTCCCCCATACACCAGATTGCTGAAACTGAATCTCATGGTCATGTTTGTCTGAATTCTTCTCTTTTTCTAATTTTTTTTCTTTTTTGCAATAGCTTCTTTTTTTTTCTATTTTTTTTTTTTTTTACCTTTTGCAATAGCTTATAATTATGTTCTCTGCCTCCATTAGAAAATCTCTCTATTGCTGCTGCATTTCACTTACACTCCATAACATTTATATTATTTAATTATGTGAAGAGTTCTGGGAAATAGTATAATGAAAGGCATTATACAAAGCAAACGTACATTGTATTGTAATTTGGTTTGGCTACTTTAGTGTGTTTATATGCTTCAAGACTTTCTTCCCTAATAGTTAAATTCATTTATGTCACAGATGTTTGGTTATTGGTCTCCTGCCTCTTCTTAGAGGTACTGTAATTGAGCACCTGCGTGTGGGGACAGAGGGAATTGGGGGTTCTTGATTAATTTTCTCCAGCTATAAATTATTTATTGTCTTGTACCAATCTCTTGTCATCCTCTTTGGGACTCCTTTAAACTGTCAGAGATACCTATTTACTTTTAATTGATTACTACTGTGCTCATTGAGCTTTCCTAGATGACAAACACAGAAGAAATATTAAAACTACCCATATCTAACTACAATAGGAAGAAGTGGCACAGTACAAATTATTGCTAACAGTGGAGTCTAATCTTTTGAAGTACTGAATTGCAGATAGGAAGATCTAGTCGCCTCAGAGAATAGCTAGTGAGTTTAAACTTCTTGGTCAAACTGCTGCAGCTGACCTATGACCAGTTCAGATGGTCCATGGGGATGGACCATCTGAACTCCAGAGTTCCCTTCCCACCTCAGAAATTCTGTGACTGTATGACAGAGCTAGTTAAGCATCACGCCATCTTTTTCATGGGAAATTAGGAAAGTGAATTGGGCTCCTTAAAATATCATGCAAAAAATTGGGCAGTTCCACTACTTACCCAATCTGTTTCTCTGCACTGATTCTCTGAGCCTAACAGTACTTGCCTTTTTCAGTATAGCATTAGCATATATGTTTAAAAAAATTAAATTCTTACTACATTTTATATTATTCTCATATTATAACTGTCCCTGTTTTAACACATTCTGTCTTTGGAATCTGCCAAGCATTTATCCCACAAGATTAATGAGACATTGAAAAAAAGACCAGCCCTTCAGATGTTAATTTTGTCATTCTGGCTCAAAAAAAAGCCCTTGAATAAGAGGAGAAAAAAATTATTTCACCACAGGAAAATACTGTTCACACAGTCATGTGGAAAAGCACTCTACCTGAAAATATCCAGAGAATAGCAGTAACTGTTGCCTCACAAGAGTAGAACCATTATAATTCACCAAATCAATAGGAGGTCAAAGGTGTGGCACCAGAAAGGTCAGGAAAATGATAACAGCATTTGGAGGAGCCAGTGGAACTGTTAGCAACATAACATCTGGCTGAAGGCTCGATGGACTTATAAATGGATTGCTGTGAGCCATCATTTGTGGAAAATATCAGGATACAGGCAGCTCATATTGTAACTGGCTACTTAAGTGACTAAAAAATATTGTAGGGATGCATGGCAGAATTTATAACAACATACAGTAATATATCAGATGTATCAAGAGTGGAATTTTTTTAAACAATCACACATAGCTAAAATTTACTATATTGAAATAGCAGAGGTAAGGAAAACATTCCAATTCAACATATAATCTCTATCAGAAACCCTGGACCTTACTGCTTGAAAAAATGTTCTGGTTGAAAAAAAGAAAACTTTTGAAATGAGGGCGCTCATATCTGCCTTCAAAATCTTTATTTATATAGGCCAGAAGGACAACACACTCAATACACATTGTCATACAGGATGCGTACAAGGCCTTATCAGCAGAGATCACAAGCTATACCATCCCATTAGGTTTTAGTGGGGAAAAAAATGATGATACATAGCATATTGCTATATCTAAAGCTCTTGTCACGGTGCTGCTGGCATGTTGTTGCTCAGCTTTGATCAAATTACTTTACACCCATATTTTACACATGTGATGAGAGAGATCCACAAAAAGATAATTGAACTCCTCTGCCCTGGACAGTCAAATAAATCCTTGCACTCCCTTTTCAGTTACTACCTGAATACATTTCAAATGGTTTACTGCAGCCAAAAGCAGCCACTGGAAAGTAAACTGTGTAGTCCCTTCTTTATATTAGTGCCACATGCCATTAACACCCTTTTCTGAAACCGATGGCAAAGAACATGCAATGGAACACAAAATCTGCAACAAAAATCTTAGATTACTTATCCTGATTTTTTTAAAATAATCTATTCATTTCTGGACATTATTAGCTCCCTTTAAAAATAATTAATATACTTATTAGAACATACATTTACACGTTCTGTATCATGGGCATTTGTATTCACACTTAAATTTTAAAAAGATATCTGCAGTGGTATTTGTTCACCTCAAAGTATATTCACCCTCCTCTCATAAAAAACTCTTTCAGAGAGGGATGGCACTTAATCCATGCCATATTTCTATATACAAACAGTTACACCAAAAAAAAAACCTCATCATAACAGAGTACCCACATATACATCACAGTCCTTTAAAGGAAGAAGTTTCACTCATTTAAATACAATGCATGAAGAACTGAGGTTTTCGTTTCCTAACCAAGTATATTGATAGTATTTTAAATAAGCCATTATCTTTATTGCACCTCTACAAAGACCCTATCATAAACCAGCAGTGCTTAAGGCATACTAAAAATGTAAGGATTTTCTTTCTTAAAGAATTAGCACAATGTCCCTCTGGCACTGTTTAGAAATTCTTCATTTGCTCCACAAATATTAAAAAACTGGCAGAGCATATGTGTAAGGAAGGAATACCAAATAAGTATTATTTAACTGCATTCAAGATCAGCCTAATTTTTTTAATGATTTCTTGAAGATTATTGTCATGTAAGACAACTAATAATACAAAGGACAGGAAGTTTTCAAAATTCAAACCTATGTGGCAAAATTTGTAAACATTAGTGCTTCTGCACCATGGGATTACATTTCATCGGCAATTAAATCAGCCTTTTAAAGCAATTACAATTTCTGTGGATCAGCCCTTTTTTCTCTCTTTCATTTCTCTATTAGTCTGTTGTAGGTAGACAACAAGTGGTCCTATGCCAAGATAAAGTGTTGGAGCCAATGATAAAATATGTCACTTATTCAAGACAGTTTTAGTAACTTCACACCCCTCCTTAGAAAGCAGATTTCAGCTTCTTCAGAAACTTGATCAAAGGGTGTGGAGCTCTTGCTCCAGCTGACTCCTGACGGGCGAAGGTCACACAACGTTTCAACAGGGAGATGGAGATCCCAGTGTAAGTACTGGATCTAGAGTGGATCACAAAGGGGTAGCAGTTTGTATAGATGGGAACAAGAAAAATCCAGAAAATCTGGATCAGCTATTCCAGCTCAAAGAAGACCTCAACCTGGTTGGAAGTCCTTAAGATGTCTGTCGCTCTGCAGAACTGGGCCCATGCTTCTCATAAAAAAATTTCTCCCTTGTGTCCAATCTAAATATAACCCTCTTCCCTCTGGACCCACTCTAAGAGATCCATGTCTTTCATCTTGTTAGGACTCCAGAGCTGAATGCAGCTCTCCAAGTGGAGTTTCACAAGAGCAGGAACAGTGGGGCAGAATCCCCTTCCTTGCCCTGACAGCCACACCACTTTTGATGCAGTCCAGGACAGGGCTGGAAGTGCAGATTGCCAACTCATAACCAATTTCTCACCCACCAGTCCTCCTCAGGACTGCTCTCAATCCATTCATCCCCAGTTCATGCTTTAATGGGGATTACCCTGACCCAGATACTGGACCTTTCACTTGGCCTTGTTGAGCTCCGTGAGAATCACCTGGGCGCAGTCCTCAGTATTGTCAAGGTTCCTCTGGATGGCATTCCTCATGTATCAACTGTACTACTCACTGTCATCTGTAAACTTGCTGAGGTTGCACTTGACTCCACTATATATGTCGTTGATGGGGATATTAAATGGCTTTTGTCCCAGTACAGAACTCTTGAGTGAGACCACTCATTTCTGGTTTTCATTTGGATTTTGAACCTGTGACTGCAACTCTGCATTGGACCATCCAGGCCAATTCCTTCTGCATATGACAGTTCATCTATCAAACCTTTATCTTCAATTTAGTGGCAAGATTATTGTGGGAGACCATATCAAAGTTCTTACAAATGTCCAGCTAGATAACATCAGGCACAATTTGCCCTTGATGAAGCCATACTGGCTGTTTCTAATCACTCCTTCATCTTCCATATGTTTTGACATAACTTCCAGGAAGTTCTGTTCCATTATCCTGCTACATACTGAGATGACACTGACAGGTCAGTAATTCCCAGCATCCTCCTTTTTAAAAATGGGTGCGATATTTCCTTTTTTCCAGTCACTGAGGCTTTGCTTTTGTAGGATGCACCTACAAATTCTGAGGAAATCGATGTCATTCTGATGCCAATCTCAATTACTTTTGAAGGGTCATGATGATCAGTGGAGATTCCTTAGGGGATGGAAGAAAGCAAAGGTCACCCCTGCGTTCAAGAAAGGTAAGTAGGGTTCAGAGAACTACAATTCAGTCAGCTGCACCTAAGTCTTGGAGAATGCAATGGAGAAAATAGCCCTGGAAACCTTTTTTAAATGTGTTAAAGAAAAGTGATAGGATTGGTCAGCATGGATTTACAACAGGGAAGTCATGCCTGATCAACCTTGTAGCCTTCACAACAAAAGGACTAGCTCAACTCAGGGAGGGAAAGGGGGAGCAGGGGGCAGTGAGAGAAGTGGCTGTTGTTTATTCCAACTTCCGTAAGGTTTTCAAGACTGTCTGCCATATCACCTTCATAGACAAAATGAGGAAGTATGGAAAAGATAAGTGGAACGTAGTGTGCACTGAAAACTGGTGGAACCACTAGTCTCTGAGGGCTGTGGTCAGTGCCATGAAGTCCAGCTGTAAATCATTCTGCAGTGTGTCTCTAGCTCAAGGAAATTTGTATGCATGAGAGTGGCACATTTATGATAAAATAATTTCTAATCATGAGTGTTTTAAACACAAGTGTCTCCAAGATTCCTTCAGAAAGAAAAGTACTAGTGTCAAGTAAACATTAATTCAAAACAATGTAGATCTTTATCTATAGCCTTTCTCAGACATTCCTTTGAGCCTTTTTTTTCCAGTTAGAAATATCTTTCTAATAGTATGTGAAAATGAAACTTATCCAGAGAGACAGACATCAGGTTCAGGCTCTAGATTTTCTGTAATTCAGTTTGAAAATAAATGTCATTAGAGAGTACACGTACTTATCAGTGAGCTTTAATGTTATCTTTTTTTGGTTTATCACAAATTGCAGAATCCCAAAAGAAGTTTTATGAACATTATGTTACCCCCAACAGTGTAAATACATGGTTAGTTACACCTACACATGGCTTTCATACATCCTTAAGACCTTCAAAGTAAATAAGGTTTAATTTTGAAATACGGATGGTCAAAGATAGAGCTCTGAGTAACTTGGTCAGTTGAAAAATTGCCCTGTCCACAGCAGGGAGGTGGGAACTAGATGATCTTTAGGTGCCTTCCAATCCAGGCTATTCTATGAATATGATTCTATGAAATAAAACAAAAGCAACTATCTGGGCAACATACAAGAAAAACAGAGTTCATGCTGATGCAAAGCAACTGTAAAACATAGTTCATTTAAGCATTTTCTTTTTTAAGATACAATGAGTCAAAAAAAATACCCGAAGAGAAGGGTAAGGAAATGCAATGCAATGAACAAGAAGGGTAATACAGCTGAGAGGCTAAGTGGATCAAATCATAAAGACTAGTGGAAAGGAGGAAGAAAGACAGAAAAAGAAAAGGGAAAGATGATCTGCATAGGGATTCCATCAACCAATTGTGTAGAAGAGCAAATCTAGCAGCTCTGGGCCACCATCTCTGGGCTCAGCTCTGTCATTCTTCATTAATGGATTCTGAGATCCAAGTTTCTGCTGTAAGTAATTGCTATGTATTTCCAAAATTATAACAGCCAGTGCTAATTCTCTCTGTGGTGAAGGTAACTATTGCCCTTGAGTATAGAATGATCTAGGAAATGAGTTATCATTCAAATGCTCAGAAGAGGGGATATGATGCTAGCAGAGAAACAGACACTGGCATGTGCAGCAGTCATGGGTAATGCTTCATTTACTTCAATAGCTCTCTTTTTCCCTCCCTCTCCTTCCAAACTCCTTCCCAGTTACTGATTATTGCTGCACTGAGGTGAATTAGTGGTGCTTTAAAAAGAAGGGGAAAACAGCATAGTAAACCATCTAGAATGCAAAATATGAGATAAATATACAGCATTGAAAAATAAAATTGCTAAATTAATAAATTAAAAGCATGAACCTAAAATATTAACACTTACTCTTCTGCTACATCTGTGACTTAACAGTACTAGCAGTACATAGTACAGTCTTTCTTTCAAATGAAAAATTTAATTAATTACTGATTTTAAAAAGAGTGTGAAAACACTGTATGCATACATACAAAGAGATGAAGAGAGGGAAATTTAAAAAAAATTGTTTAACATAACCCCAGTTAAAATTTACATTTATAAAATGCTTCTGTATCAGGGTGGCATCTCTGCCCTCAGCAGGGGATGGAAAATAAAAAAAATTAAGGTCCCTTCCAGCCCATCATCCTATAAGTCTATGAATGTTTGCATCTATGTAATACCTATTACATACTTAATATTTTATTTGGGGTAGAATAGTCACATGGGGAAAAATCAAATATTGAATATAAATTCATTGAAGTTGGAGTTATAACTAGGTATACCTTGTGGTATATGAACAACAGATATATTTTTATTAATTTATTAAGCAATTATTCTACTGTCATTTGTTCTAGAGCAAAACATGCAATTTAGCTCAGAGTAGCTTCAGTCACTGCAAAGCTGATTTCTTTAACAGGAATCTAAATTAAAATGGTTGCCTGATGTATGGATCAAATGTACCCTCATGTCACAACCAACAAAAGGATGTGACACAGTGATTGGTCCTTTTGACTGCTTTGAGCCATACACAGAGCTGATATGTTCAGTCAAGGAAATCATGTTAAATCCAGTGTAGAGCTACAACTCCAGATTTCATGTATGGCAGACATAAAGGCCAACGCGTCCTGCTTTGATCTGCTGATCCTTCTCTACTGGATTGAATTATTTACTAATGTAAATTTAGTCCATAATTCTGGTACTTTGCATTCAAATTCCTGTCATTGATGGATTTTTTGTAACAAGGACTGTTCCAACTAAAATTCTTACTACGCACAAATTACTCTTTTTTTTTTTGCCCCCAAATCAACTGTTTAACTTCTCAGATCCACTCTAGAATTTATCTCTGAAGAAACACACCTCTCAATCTTTTTGTGTCAGCAGGAGCTGAACTCCTTGTGATCCTTTGAATGCTCCAATGTTCAACTCAATGTATCTTCATTGGTCCAAACTGGTTTTGACCAGTCTCATCTCTTAGTATATTCTAGAAGAAATATCCAATTTTCATACTAAATGAAAGTGAATTCATTCATTATTTTTGACACAACATCCTTGACAGCAGGCCCCCTCAGTGTGGGATGGAATCAGAGAACCTGTGCAGTAGGAGCCAGAACACAGCAGAGGAATACTGCCCCCAGTTTAGACAGCTTGGTAAGACGAAACTTTGATTTCCTTGCTCTATTAAATCTCCTAGAACTATCAAGCTGGATTTGTTGTGTCTGTATACTTCTCCCTAATCTTCTTTGACACAATTCTCTTTCTCTTCATATCTATTCACTGTTATTCCCCATCCTCGCTCATATTGTCACCAACAGGTGGACAAATCAAGTAAACCTCGGAAACATGTTCACTGTAGCAGAAAACAAAAGCATCCACATCAAAAAAATAAAAGGAGAAAAGAAAAAAAAATGTACATTGAATTGCAGTTTCATTAATGCACTCAGCCTTTAGCTGAGATTTCGTGAGGTAAATGGCCCAAATCAGGCTACAAAGTCATTTGAAAAATGCATATATATCTTAAGGCTGTGTATGGTATTTGGCTTTAGAACAATTATTGGAGAATTCAATTAATTTTGCAGAGTACTTTATGCTGATCTGTACATGTCATAAAAGAGAACTTCAGGCAAAAATAATGCTGTCTTTTGGCATGAACATTGCAAAGTAAAGCAAAGTCTCCTGGGACAATCTCTACTGCTAGCATTTCCTGTAGCACCTTGGGGGGTTGGAGGGGAGGCAAAGGTGGGAGGGATTGTGTTGTTAGCACGGAATACCTTTCAACTCTACAATTACATTTGAGTAATGGCTCTTGAGTAGCCATTTCAGGGTAGGATACTTAAGCATAAGGACAGCTGGTATATGGTCAATTGAAAAAACAAAGAACTGTGTGGGTGCATTGACAAGTTAAAACCAATTATGTTGTCATCAACACTTTGTAATTCAATATTGTAATGTTCTGAATTACACAAAGTAAAATAACTTTGTATAAAATTCCTTTTTGCAGGATCTTAGGGAAAGTTCTGAATACAGTTCAATTCAAATAATCTGAAGGGCAAGATAACATAAATGAACAAGACTGGTATTCCTAAATTACTAGTTTTGTCTAGTGAATGTAGTGAAGGGGCAAGAGATCTGAGATCTTAGAACAGAGATATTCTTAAACCTCACTTGTACCCACTGAGTAAAATATAGACAAGTCCAAGTGCATCAGTAAATCTCTCTTAACAAATCCATTCTGCAGCTGGATGAAGCCATGACATGGCAAACTACCAGAACCCAATAATGTCTCTCTCTAAATTAAATTAAGAACTCATTTTTCATTAAAAAAAACAAACCTACAAGGCGCTAATGAGCAGAAAGAAGATAAGGGCTCAATGTTTTTGTCTCCTTCTATAAACCTTCTTCAGTTCAGTGTGAGGACAAAGGAACATTTTGCTGCACAGTTATCAGCATCTCTAATATATGCCTTCACCCACTCAAGGAATCCATTTCAGATTTTGGGAAGGATTTAGTTGCCTAAACATTAGTGTCTAATGACTTGACGCACTCCAAGGAAGCAAAGATGTATCCATAAGGACAACAGATCCCACACTGGACTTAAGAGGGAATTGTGTCTTTCAGTAACAACAGCTGGGAGCCAGGCAGGACAGCCTACTGCCTCTCATGAGCAAAAGCTTACATACAGAACTCAAGTGCATAAAGCTATCAAGGTATTTCTATCTAGCCTGACTCTGTCAGACACACAGAGCTTAATGATAGGTCTGATGAGTAGGTCTGAAGGACAGTAAGCATGAAATCATCTCAAAGAAGGAATTTCCTTCCCATCCTCCTTTCTCCTTCAGCAAAGGGCTGTTGGCACTGTTAAATTCTGTTGATATTTAATAAAAGCTAACATCTGTGCCTTGCTTGCCTGCAATTACAGAGCTTCATCCTAAGGCCACTTTGGAGCTTCTTACAAGCACTGATGCTTGAAGCACAGCTATAACAAAAGAATGGACTGACAGTGTTTTTCTGCCTCTAGCTACCTTCATTTGTTCTTTTTTATTTTTATCTGCCTCATATTTGCCTTATATTTTGGTTGGCCACCCTAAATGACCAGCCTGAAGCAATGGCACCCCTGTAGGAGACGATTTGATCGATCCTCTTTTTATGCAAGGCCTCCCAGGAGCAAAAAATATCAGTGAAGGATGCTTCCATGCCCCAATTACATGCAAAAACACATCACCACAGCTATAACACTGTCAAATCTGCTGAATTGGCTGGAGAGAATTATAGGGATGCTTTGTCTATAAGCCATGATAGATAATGTGAAAGTACAGCTTAGAACTGTTAACAATGAACTCATTATGAGAAGGTTATCTCACAATTTCTCTATAAAACTTCTTTAGGGTTAAAATTCACTTCAGATCATGTTCAACATCTGTCAGCAAGAGGCAGAAGCTGGAGAAAAAAACATCCAATTTTAGCCATTCTTACCTCTCTACAAGTATTGTGGAACTGCTGGATGACTAAGAATAACTGATTTAGAACCTCACATTTAGAAAGAAGACAATATGCAATAAGATAATAGAGAGAGGAAGAAAAAGTGCAAAAGGAAAATAAAACAGCTCAACTGACATCTGAGTTTTATTGAATGAGGCATGCTTTCACCATCTAGTGAGCATTTCCTACTCACTTAAATTCAAATGTTTCTTGATTTTCCAGCTCTAAATATTCCAGTTTATCTGCAGCTCAAATGTTGGCCTTTCCTGAATCATCATGGTTAGTGATGATTCTTTTTATAGATCTTTATTAAATTAGACTTCATGTAAACAAAATATTGAAGCCTATTTTGTTACATAATCAACTATAGATATAACATAGAATTTCTTAAAACTACTGTACATTAAAGCAGTTGATATATATCCCTAGTTCTATACCTTTTATGTGCAATTTTTTAACATGCCTATATATTCACATATACTATGCTTTTTTTTGCAGACTTTATGTAGGAAATTGTGAAGTTGGGTTAAATTTAAATGAACTTTGGTAGATAAGTTTCTGAAGTTATGTTGGACTGTATTAATATAAATTAAAGAACTTGGTTTTCTCCATTTTGTCTGAGAGTCATCCATGACATGATGGTCATAATGCTGTGAAAATTAATATTTTCAAAACAAGGCCTTTCCAAAGTATTCAGGCAGAAAAATGGTAGTACATTTGACAATTATGAAATTTTTGGTTTTGACTTCTATTCTATAAACTGGCCTGTACAATATCAAGAAACATTATTGATCCAGCTAAGAAATGTATATATAATTTTCTCTGCAAACATACAGATAACTGCTTTTTTTTTTCTGCTTTACTGCAAGATGTTACTCTGGGGAGATGTCTGATATTCCCATCACACTAGTCAAAGCCAGGCTTAATGCTAGTTATTGCAAGCAAGAGAAATAGGCTACTTGCATGCCAAGAATATAAGTTAGATCCAACACTCTCTGAAACACAGCAGATTTTTCCCCTTTTCCCCTAAGGACCTCCAGGTTATTCAGCAAATGGAGCTGAACCACTGTACCATTTTTCAGTCAGTGTGAAATAGGCCCTAAATGGAAAAGCAGTCAGGCTGTGACACACAACTTCAGACACTGATTTGTCATCCAGCTCAATGAAATGCTTTACTGAAGAGCACTGAGAAAGTAAATTTCTTTTTATATTCATATCTGCAATTAATTACAAATTCAGTCTCACCACCAAAAAAACCCCAGAAGAGACAATCACTACTGATGAGCACTGGGTCAAAGAAAAACTGAGCACATAATACATCTGAATTATTCTCTTTAATTGAACTTACTTCTTAACAGCAACAAATAAAATCTCCTTTCTCTGCTCATAAAAAGCATTTATGTCTGCATCTTCAAGCCCTAGTTTCACTCAGGACTACATCAGTAGGTCCATTTTTTGTAAATTTGAATTTGATTATAATGTAATTTATATATTTTTTGAGTAACTATTATCATTTTTATGACCTAGACACCCTCTTATAAAAGTCAGAACTATAGAATACCTGTAAAGAACCAGTAGGGACTTTTCTTCTTATTATTTTTAATTAAATACAACACCAAGTCACTCATTCTAACCCTTCTGAAATCAGTAATTCTTCCTCAGAAAATATGGCTTCCTAATATACAGGATGAGCTGGACTCCCAAAACCTTTTTTATATCTAAAATGTCAGAAGGTAGGTCCATCTCTTTGAATAGTAAGGCTGGAAACTAGAGCTCTATGCCACTGGAAAGGATCAGTTTCCCAGTTTCTAACTTTGGAGCATCCCAAGATACTGGATGTTAATGTCATGACATTTTAGATATAGAGAAACTTTTAAGCTATATTTAGAGATTTCAAAGGCTCTCTCTGTAACCTTCACACAAGTGGACCCCAGTAAACAGGGAATCTAACTTTATCTGAACAGTATGAGATAATCCATAAACATACTTTAATGCTTTGATATGTGCCTACAATAGTTCATTTCTAACATATGTGGCATGTACAGAAAATATGATTATATGATTATACATGAAAGGTTTTACCACCATAAATGTAGGTCATCCAGAACAAATCAAACTGATAGCAAAAGTTTTCAGAAAAGGTAGCCTAAAGTGAAAATTTTCAGTCCGGGCTTCGAGTACTCAAGAACAAGTCAGCTTTTTTTACTTGTTTGGTTTTTGTTTACCACAGAGCTAATATATCTCTTTACAGTTGCAAATTTTTCATTGCAGAGAAACTGTAGAGACTATAATATGGCATTTGTTCCCACCCTCCATGAAACTTTTGAGATCCTTACTTCAGAACAAGTGGTTCTACACAAAAAAAAAAAAACACAGCAACCAACCAAACAAACAAAAACTATTGATGAAGAAATAAAGAAATATAGGAGTTTGTATAACATTTTGTATTGTCTTCTGCTGTACAGCTGTGTATTTTTTCAACAGTATATCTTAAACTGAATTTAGAAATACACATGATTTTAGAAGGTGGAGAGACAGGACCCTTGGGCCATTTTGCTTACAATTTTATTTTAAAATAAATTCGTGGGCTTTTTAAAGCCTACAAGTGTTGGATTTTATTTGATAGATATTCTTCATCATCTTCACAGAACTTATATAGTACCTCTTACCTAATTATAAAATAGGTTCCATCCACAAAGAATGAAATTTAGCAAAATAGGAATAGCCTAATAGTCATTTTGGTTACCAATATTTGTAAGGGGGTTACATTTAGGACAGATTCTCCTGTATTCTTCTCCTTGTTGCTGGGAACAATCATTTATTCATTTTTCAGGCTAGAAAGAAAAAAATACTATGTTACATATTTCCTTAGATTAACGTTATTTCTATGTGACAAATTCCCACCACAAATCTCTTAAGATTTGGTTCTTTATGAATTAAAGAATAAACCATGGTCAAATACCCTGCTACCTGATGAAATTATATGCAAAGCAGTAACGAATTTTCATTAGTTTGAAAGAACAAATCAAGCATGCTTTATTTCTTCCTTTTCCTCTACAAATATTACAGAGTCATCAATATGCAGGCCTATCATAAGATACATGTTACATTATAAATGCTATTACTCAGCAGAATGCTTAAAATTTAGGAAGCAGACCTCCCAGAAATTCAGCAGTTTAGAGATTGTCTTGAAAAGCACTGCAAAAGTAGATGTTCACGCACAACCAGTTTTCCCATAAATGAGGTTAATTTGTGTTAGCAAACTGTCAAAGAACCTGTCATATTCCATTGTCTTCCCAAGTATAAAAAAGTTAAAAATATTACAAGACTGAAATAATACCCCACAGGAATCCTGGGCAGCAAAGAAAATCAGCTGGTTTTTAGCTTCATAATTTTAAGTTACATTTACATCTGATTTTCAGGAGTAACTTTTTTCTTGATTATACATTTTGAAGAATCATGTTCTCTATTTTTGTTTCCATAGCATTCTCTTTAAAATTGCTTTAATAATAACAATAGTTCTGTAGAACTATTTGACCCCGTACAAATGTAAGGTCAAATGTTTCACTCCAGTAAAAACGTGAACTAGTAATTTGATGCTTTTTGTTCTGTAAATTTTTAATGGGAAGAAAAAAAAAAACCAGATAGAATTTCACACATTTGTGAAAATGAATACATCATGCAACCAGTAATAAGTGTTAGTTAAACTCAAATCTTTAGAAAACCAATATGTACTGGAGGTGTTCAGGAAAGAACGTGTATGTGTTGTAGTACCACAGGGCTAATTATTGATACTAATTTTTTGATTTTAGAAGTTTAAAGTATAGACTTTATTTCTAACAAATTTTAGGAGAAGATGGTAATTGAAAGACATATTCTAGAGAAATAAGAATTAAAAGTAATCTGACACATTAACACAGGAGAGCAGTTGAAAAAGAGCTTAAAGCCAGCACTCACAATTTACTAGGAAATGCCATACTTGGTGTGATAACATGGAATTCAATGTATCTTAATATGAGACAAATTGTGGCTTGACACTGCTTTCAACCTGGTTTTCAAAATAATTGCTTTGATCTCCTAGAACTTGAGTGAGCACAGAGACAGCAAATGTGAAATATGTACCTGTTCTCTCAAAGTTTAACAAAAATATTCAGCAAACAGGGTTAAATTTTATAACTATGGTGCTTTATGGAAGATGTATTTACTATCCCAAGTATAAGAAATAGAGAGTTTAGCCTATTTTTTCCTCCCTTTCTCACAAAAAAAAGTGTTTTATTAAATGCTTGATGTTATTATAACAGACTGTGTAGATATTTGCACACTTTTCCACTAAAACACTTCACAATTGCTTCTTTGTAAGTAACCCCTGAACACAGCACACGCATGCTAAAATCATTTGTATTTGTTTTTGTATCACTGAAAGCAAAAAGATATCTTTACTGTGCAAAATTATTGAATCCAAGTAATGAGTCTCTAGTACATGGGAGGAGATATAGGGGAAAATAACATTGAATTCAGATATTACCACAGGGAGTAAATTGTCTTATCATGCCTTTGGACTGCATTTTTCTCTGACAGGTACATTAACCAATAGTTTAGCTTAGTTCCAGTTTTCCAAAGAGGCATTTGAAAAGCTTGATAAGTACAGTGTCCTTTCAAGACTGAGTCTTCTCATGCATCAAGCACCAGGAAAGTCTTCAAAAATCGCTGTCTACTGGTTAGCATTCATTAGTGACATTTACAATTTCACATGCCCAGACCTAATTCTTATAATTTCCTACAAAGTTCAAATAACTTGAACTCTTATTGATTACAGACCACTCAGCATTTTTCAAGTCAGACAGGGACACGAACATGCAACCACATGAACCATTTATCTAGACAAAGAAATTGAACGAGTGCAAACTGTGAATTTAAAATATGGCAGCTGTGTCTGCATAACTCTTATATGTAGAACTATTTTTCTGAATAAAATGTGTTTATACATGTGCATACACACACACAAAAATAGCAATATCTAGATAGTTTGGAATGGGATTAGGATCTGGAATAGGAGACTTCACACAAGTCTTTATATTGACCTGCTTCAGCTTACTCTGCCACCATTATTAGCAATATATCTAGAAATCCTTCAATGAAAGCAGATCTTTATGATGAAGCAATATTTCTGGAAGATTTCTAAATGGTGGAGATGCCAATCACATGAAAAAAATGCAGTATATTAATCCTTTGGTGTAGTTTCTATTGAAAAATACAGCCTCTGAAATAAAGTTTTAAGACTCTGATTTAGAGATAAAAAGAATTAGTGGATGAAAAAATTCAAATGTATCTTTTATTGAGCTTATATTGGGACATATCCTTTCCTTTTTCCAAAGTAATTTCATCTATTTACAAACAAAAAACTGAAACAAGTGCATCCCTTTTTGTCTACATGAATGCACACTGTCCATAAACAATGCAGACTTATCCTCTAGCAAATATTTTCTCTATAGTATATTTGTTTCCATTTATTGCATTAAGAGTAAAAGCAAAAGTATTTAAATATCCATTTTTTGTTTTCCTTCATTAATGTTTCGCAAACTGCTAATTGGAAAAGATACTTCATATAAATTATTAGCTTTTATATCTGCTTTAACACTTGAAAGGTTACAGCAATAGGAAAAGGAAGAGCTTTAATTAAAGAATGAATTATTGAATACTCCATTTTAATTGATGTAGCCTTCTGCTATTATTTTGTGTGTTTATAGATATTTTCTGTGATTCTGTAATCAAGATCACACACACAAAGAAGTCTTTAACTACTAAGGCTAAAAAATGAAGGGTGCTGATCACATTCAGCCATTTAAGTTCAAAAATCATGTGAAGTATGGTTTCCATGGCAACAAGTCACTAATTGCTAGCAGAAAATAAAATAAAAATCAACCTTGACAGAATTTAGACGTGACATGGCAGGTGAAAAACCTTCCAAATAGTTATATGACAATTTTCATGTATGATGAAGAAATACAAGCAACCCCACCTTCTGAGACATGGTGAAAACACTGAGTTCCAGGGTTATTTTGGATTTGGCAGAGCTGGCTGCATACAGTAGTCATTGTGCATTACACTTGGTAGTCAACACCTATCTTCAGTAACAGATAAGAAGAGATGTTTGTCATGAGGTGATGAAGGATTTTTGCATCCTTGGGCTACATATCAACACAGGAAAATGCTGTGGAAAATGTATCAAATAAAGAAATAACACAAACAACAAAATTTTAGCATAAATTCACAGGGTAAGAAGAAAAACATTAAAGGAGAGCAGAGGGGGAAGAAAGGAGCTATAGTCATACATACCACCCATGCTAACTTATTAGTAAGTGTTTCAGACACCTCCAGCTTGCAGACAGAAAGAGTCTTTTGAGACTAGGGAAAACTACTTGGGAAGTACAATGATGCCATTCAAAATTTACTGACTTATGAACTGCTGCATATCATTTGTAAAAATTGCTTCAGCCTGAGCTACCTTTCACCAGCTCTGTAAGTCGACTCACTGGGTCACTAGGAGTGAACAAGAACATTTTGATAAATTCAGTTTCCATGACAATGAATTAGCCATGGAAAGGGGGAGGTGCTGAAAGATCTGTGTTCTGTAGAATACTCTTCAAATGTTTGCCTGTTTTCATTTTTAGCCATTTAGTTCTCATGGCTCTGTTCCAGGACTCTAATTCACCAGGAGCTGCTTTCCCTCCACAGATTAGAGGAGTAATTCATCAGTGAATGTTTCACTCAGTCGCCCCATCTAATGTAAGAGAATATATAAATGAATTTTTCCAATTATGTTTTTTGTTTGTTTTGAAAGAATGCAGCAGTCTCCTGCTGTTATTCCACTCTAACCCAGCTACAGAATACTTAATCTTTCCTATTTATTGCCCACTACTGTACTCAGGGCTGCAGCTGTAACTTGCAAGATGTTGCAAGTTTGTTCTAAATAGCCATGAGCCCCCAAAACAAAACAGTGTTTTGGAGTTTGCTTTAAAAGAAACAAGCCTATAAAAATATGTCATATTCCACAGCCCGCTATAGCCTACATCAATGGGAACCTCTGAGAATCAGACCTCCAAAAAGAAATGGTATTTATTTTTGATAGAAGTGCTTAAAGTTATTTTTCATTTGTCTGCCTTTTGAAAGGCTAAACCAGTGGGACATTTGTTAGTGCCAGAACTAAAATCTACTCAAATTCGGGAATGCCATTCAGCTGTTTTCAGTGGGTGCTGCGTGAGAGCCTTACACTAATGAGATTAAGAATGAGGTTGTTTAACCATTCATGAAACAGACGAATATTTCAGAACACAAAGTAGCAGGGGATCAGAAGAGCTGTTTCCATGGCTATTGGGATAGATGGGTTTCCATCCAGAGACAATTGAGACAAATTTGACTCTTTCAGAAAGTAAATCTCTTCTTAGTACCTCCAGCAATACACTCCCCATTGCCATAAATAAAAACTGAAAGGACTACACACCTTGTTTCCACTGTCTCTGCTGAACAGCATCGTTTCATGTGCTCCACAAGAAATGGAAGGGTTTTTCAACAAGCTGTTAGAGTCTGTGACAGCCCAGCATGGGCTAAAGTGTCTGAATGATTCTCAAAAGAAAGAAAATGTTACTAGAAGAAAAAAAAGTAAAGAAAAAACAACAACCAAAAAACACCAAATCAACCAAACATAAAAAGAAGGCAAAATAAAAACAGAGCAAAGGAAGCCACTACACTGAAAATATTAAAATAAGGGAAGAAGAGGGAAAAAAGAGAAGAAGAGAAGGGGAGCAGACAGGTTCACGGAAAGGGAGAGGAGTTTTGAGTGGCATGTCCGCCTATGGCAGCAGATTTGGGACTAGATCTTTAAGGTTCCTTTCAACAAAAAATCTGATTCTGTGATTTAAAACTGCTTTACATAAGAGTCATCTATTCCATCCTAAAAAACTTCTAATTGAAATGGTATGACCATTTTCCAAAATGCAAATGCCATTAATACTAGAGTATAATGAATATCTTGCAGCCTGGAAATCAAAATAAATTATTTACTCAATGAGACCTAGTTGTTCTGAAGCAGAAAAATAAGAGCAAGAGAAGATTATTCCATGTTGATTGATACTCAGGAGCCTTGAGTCTCAGTCTTGATTTAAAACGGTGAGGGGCAGTAGCCATCAGGCACTAGAGTGCACGTGGACAAGAGTAAGCCTAATGACTTCTTTGGTTTATCTGTCATGTGGAACTGTTTCAACATTCTTAATTCAGATGTGAATGAGGTGTGTTAATAGCTGCACACTTCCACTCCTGGAGCTGAGGAGCGTGTGCCGATAGCAGGCATTCAGGACCCATTGATATTAATGGTGAGAAATGGCTCAGCCTGCTGTTCTCAGTGAAGCACAGTGCAAAGCCCACTGCGAGAGACAGATGTCAGGGGCTTCTTCACTCCATCCATGACCTTCAGCTGGCACCAGACACTGTGGCACGTCTCTTCTTGTTAACATTTTAACAGGTGAGAGATGGATAAACAACAGTTCTCTCAGACCTGTAGATTGCTAATAAGTGTCACAAAATACACACTAGAGCTCAGGTGCAGATCATTAAAAAGGAAGCAAGAATGTGAGGAATAATGACACGTCAATCTACCTCAAATCAAGTTTGACACCCCCGTGATACTAGTTAGCACCATGCTCAGGGAGTTTTGCCTTCTGTTCTTTCAAACTTGAACCAGGAGCACAGCACTGGAACTTATTTCCAGATGCTTTTGGTTAAACTTTGAGCCCCTGCTCAAATTAAGGAAGAAAAGAGGAACATTCAAAATTTCATTTTTTTTCCTAATAAAGGTTTAAGCGATCTAGTCAAGCACTGTGAACTTTAACTCATAGTTTCATGCTACAGTAATGGCACCTATTATTTGAATTCATTTCCCATACTGACAGCACAACTCAGGCATACTCCAGACTATGACATTTTAAGTGACTGGTGATTTTCAGCTGTGCTTTTTACAGTACACTGGTATGAACTGCAGACTGGAACACATACACATCTCTGTGTAGAATGCAGTTCATGCTACTTTTTCTTTTGCTGCTATATAGAAAAAAACCTATTTTTAAAAGTGAAGTATGCTCAGGATATGTGTGGTTTCCCATGCTAAATTGAATCAAAAGTAGAAAATACTTGAGATATAAGACAAACCTTTAAAAGTTTTTATTTCCTCAGTCAAGCCCACACTGTTCTAGTTTTTATCAGTATCACTGAATTTTCTAATCTAACAATATAAAGCACAGAAAATAGGAAAAATAAGCCCAGTAAAGAGCAGAAAATTAGTCAAACATATCTTTTTCAAGGATCATCCATGTCTCATAGCTAACGCATGCTTAGTCACTCAATTTGTATGTTTATATTTTACACATAAAAAACATGTCAGCAACATTCCCCTCCAATGCACTACAAGCAGACATATAACCACAATTTGGAAAGCTGTACCTATGAACACAAAGATATTTATTCTTTGTCACTACTTATTCAGTGCAACTTGGGGTGCATAAAATCATAAGTTGATCATCGACAAGAAACAGAAAAATGTGGCAGGAAATAATGCATACCTCTTCACTTGTTTCAACTCACAAATCCTTAGTTGGAAACTTCATTTCAAACTAGGTTAGGAAAAGAAGTCCAAAATTTTTTTGGGCTCCCCCCATGGCTTAAGAATCCAGTACTGCAGAAGGCAAAACTTGGCTCCAGTATGTGTTATTCTGATTCTTCATTATGCCTTGGCAAGACCATTTCACCATGATGCATTCACTTTGAGTTAATTTCACTTAAGAGATGAAACCAGCAAATGAAAAGTTGACAGCTTGTTTCTCCTGAAGCTAAGATATGGAATCATGTTAATACTCAAGTGTTACCACTGACTTGAATCTGACCTAGAAACCAAGCCACAGACATAATTTATCATCACAGAACAGAGACCAAAGTAGCTCTTTGGAATGACCGATCTATGTATTCTGCAATCTGTCTCTTTTCTTTTTAATGAGTTTTGGGAAAAATAAAATCCATACATTTTTAAAGCAGAATGCTTTCTTTCAAAATCCACATTTGCAGATAGTAAAATATTAGTAACATCTCCTTGCATCAGACGGTGAATTACTATTATTCATCTGTGCTATTTCCAGTCGTGTTATGGAAATAAATTAGAAAATGGGAATAAATTTTCCCCTTTTCAGTCATATTTATTACAAACTCCTCGTCAACATTTGTGGGTGAGATTTTTATTTTCATTTGTGTGGTAAATTGGTGTGTTGATTGGTGGTGTTGTTTTGAAAATTAGAGGAAATTCCTGAGAAATACAAATGAAACCTTTACTAGATCTATCTTTACAGAAATCTTGTCAGTGTTCAAAATCAGTAAAAGCTAAATCCAATCAATGGTATTAGATTCACAATAGTGCTAAGGTCAATAGCTGCTCTTGTGCTATAGTTTAAGCACCGCTGCAGGCTTATACTAGTCTTGAACATGGGATCAGAGAGATAAAAGTGGAGTGACAGCATCTCTTTCACTTTATATTTCACCACTCTAAGGATCTTTACACAAGTTCGATTCTCAGTGACATTTTGTCATTGATTTTTTACATATCTTTTGCATCAATGTTTTTCCAGGAACCTCCTCCAAAGAAGATGACATCAGAACGAGTTAAGAGCATGTATGTCTACTGCATGAAAGACTGTGGGGCATTTACCCACCAGCTCTACTAAAGATTTCTAATTGGTGTGCTGGAAGGAAAATCTCAACATCCCACTGACTGAATATTTCCTCATCATCAATTATTAAACAAGATTTTTTTTTTTAATTCAAATATAGTAAAACAGTACAGATCAAGGTACAATCCTCAACCAGGTGAATTCAGTGGCAAAACTAATACATTTCAACAGACTTTGATTTAACCAAACTGATTAAATGTCTACCACAACATATTACAAGCTACATTTTGAAGAGTGTGGGTGACTCTCATCATAACTTTTTGTCCAGACCTGCAAGATGTACATTTTTTTTTCCCCAAAGCTCAGCATATTCACTGCTGAACTCTTCAGAAATCTGGCTATTTTTTGGTGAGATAAATAAAAGATGAGTTCGCTTTAAAAAGCACTTCTTACATACCATAATAAAAAAAAGTATCAGAACGTGTGCTTTTCGTTGCTTCCAATCTTATGTAGAAGGCTAGGAAACTAAATAACAGTACAGAACTCAATATAAACTGTTGACAAGCCTAAAAATAAGTTTTTAAGAAAAATGCTGATGTTCAACTACTTACTTCTTGCTGTACTTTAGAGAGGAACTGGAACTTAAAAAAAAAAAAAAAAAACAAAAAACAAAGTCACAAAATATACAGAAAAGTGGCTGGAATGCTGTCCAGCAGAAAAGGACCTGGGGGTGCTGGCTAACACTCAGTTGGACATGAGCCAGCAGTGTGCCCAGGTGGCCAAGAAGGCCAAGGGCATACTGGCTTGTGTCAGCAATAGTGTGGCCAGCAGGGACAGAGCAGTGATTGTCCCCCTGTTCTCAACACTGATGATGCCACCACTCAAGTTCCTGTGCTCAGTTCAGGAATTGGGATGCTGGAGCAAGTCCAGAGAAGGGACATGAAGCTGGTAAAGGGTCTAGAGAGGGAGTCCTGTGAGGAGCAGCTGAGGCAGCTGGAGTTGCTTAGCCTAGAGAAAATGAGGCTCAGGGGAGACCTTATCACGCTCTCTACAACTGCCTGAAAGGAGATTGTGGCCACATAGGGGTCAGTCTCTTCTCACAGGCAGGTAGTGACAGGCAGAGAGGACATAGCCTCAAGCTACACCGGGGTGGTCTAGGCTGGGCACTAGGAAGAATTTCTTCACAGAAAGAGTGATTAGAAATTAGAATGGGCTGCCCTCAGAGATGGTAGAGTCACAGTCTCTGGAGGTGTTTAAGGAAAGACTGGATGTGGCACTTAGCACCATGGTCTAGTTGACAAGTTGCTATTAGGTCATAGGTTGGGTTTGATGACCTCAAAGTTCTTTCCAACCTGATTCATTCTGTGATTATGCTCTATGAAATTTTCTGCTGCCAGGTTGTACATTCCTAAATACATTCAGCTTATTTTTATGTAAGCACAAACCCATCCTACCTATCTAGCTATTCAATAATGAGCAGATGATTTCCAGAAAGAAATTTGAACTTTTAGAGAACTCAACATTCTGTAGTGGATATTTACATCAAAATAAAAAAATTATGAAAATAAAGGACCACTTAATAACCACTAAATAAGAAATTGGTGGCGCAGACAGCTTAGTCAAGCACCTAAAATCAAGAACAAATGAAATCTGGACCAGACTGGTTCCCTGAACACTTCCTTATTCACACAAACAATATTTGCAGGAGAAGCCAAGTCTGGCAACAGACTTAGTCTGCAGCTGACTCTTCCATAGTTCAAGTGAAATTCACAGGCACCGAACTGCAGACGATTCAGGAAGTTCTCTCCCATGACATAAATTTCCCCTCAGTCCTCTAAATTTTAAAAGTAAAATAATTTAAAACTACATACTTTCACACAAGCTTTTATTTACAGCTAAATGAGATTCTGAAATCACTTCAGATTGAAGACATGTTGTTAAAAAAATCCTGACACTTCTTCATTAGATATACAGCAAATCTAGATTATCAGACCTTGCTATAAAGCTGCAGCCAGCAGCCCCATGACTGAAAAAGGGGATAAAGCTGACACTCTCTAGAAGGAGTAAAGTCAGTTAAATGTCAGAACTGGGTCCCTACATTGCTGTGCATACTCTGTGTTTCTATTGCGAGTTTGTCTGCACACAGCTCTCATTCAGCTCTGAAAATGTAGTTTTCTCATCACTTCTTTTAATTATAGAATAAATGTATTTGTTGTAATCAATTCCAGGAAAGTCCTATTTCTTATGAAGAGAATATACCAACATGTCTCTACAGAAAAATACAAAACTTCTTTACCTCACAAGCCCTTTTTTATTTATTAATTTGAGTTTGCCCTGTACTACTATTTGTATGGCGGTGATATCTCACAATTTTCTGCATCAGTAGAAGGTTCCTTTGGCACCACAATCCACTATTTTCTCTCAGAAGACAAGTAGAAATATGAAGCAATATAATCATATAATTTTTTTTTCAATAAACAAAACATTGGCAATATAACCACACTGCTCTATATGCAAGCTGCTGTGTAAGCGGACAGCAGAAGTGGCTTCTGTAGATCCCACAAAATCTTTTTATATGCCTTATTTGCAATAAAATTATAAGCAACAGTATTTCAGCTGTGATGGTTTCAGCACGTAAGAGACACGAGAGTTGGGATTCATGCATTTTAACATACAGAATGTAAAAATTTAAGTCGTTAGCCAGGTTTCTTCCCAGTTAAAGGTAAAAAAGGCCTCCAGAAGTAACTCCTCAGACCTACCCTAAAAGTCTCCAAATTCCCCTCTGCAGCTGTTTACTTTTTAAACGCAATTAAAGAGGCTTATGCAGATATGGTAATCTAACCATAAAATCCTTATCAGAAAAGAAAGAATTCTTTAAAAACGCTAATTGGAAGAAGCCATATATCTCATATCTTCCAATGAGGCTGGAAATGCATAACTTACCCAGTAAGTGGACTTTGTGCCCTGAAGTCTATCTATGCTGTTTTTCACCTCTGGACTAAGAAGAGGTCTCCCTTTTTGTCTGTTGTGCCTTTACAGACCTTGATGCTATCTGACAGGATTTCAGTTTCAGAACGCTTTCAGTTCACCAGCTTCCTGGGCTCTTCATTGTGTTGGCCAGGTGACAGGGTTATGGATTTGCAGATATGCAGATTATGGTTAGTGTCAGAGTTTTCCTATTAAGCTTAAAGCCTACTTTCTTTGCAGAAATTTGCTTCCCTTCAGATATATTGTTTTGCAATGAATAGGATTTTACAATTTTATTTCTTATATTCGCATGTCTTTCCTACCCAAGGAGATAATTGCAGCACAGTTTAGGCATATTTTACTGAAGGATCCAAGACCATTTATATGGAATCAGTTCAGATTTAATATTCAATAATTTTTCTTTTTCTGACTCAACAGAACCAACAGCTTCATTGTGTGTTCATGCTAAATGCAAAGGGGGGGATGGGAGGAGGGAACTGAAAATCATTTTCTAGTCCCTTGGATATGTGCGGTTATTACCGCCCTGTGGCAGCTCCTGACAGAAAAGGACACGTGTCAAACCACACTCTGCCTGCCAAACCTAATGCCTCCTCTCTATCTTGTTGTGTTCCAGCACAGCCATCAATGACATCCAGGTACACAAAAACCTGGAACCAGTTTTCTTGCCATCTGCAGAGTGGCAACTGCTCACTCTTATCACAATGAGCCCTGCATGCCAGAAGAATAAATAACATTTATGATCCTTTTCTGACATATTTGTAGCCCCAAACAACATGGAAAACAAAAAATATTAGCGCAAGAGGAGCAAAGCCATACAAGATAAAGCACTCGGAAAAAGTTTTACTTAAAGTATGTGTCCTAACATAGTGTCCAAGGAACATTTTTCACCAAGTGAAAGCATGCTAAATTATGCTAGTACTGTCTTCTCTTCCTTGTGGTTGCTGACAGATGTTTGGAAAAGAAAATCTTCCTTTCTGCTTGACCTTAAAAGCTGTTTATGGTATATTTATAATGTGAAACAGTAAAACAGTACAACAAAAAGCGCAGTTCTTCAGTGACAGAAACAAGACACTTTTGCTTTGTTACTTAAATTACACAGAAAAATATTAAAACTGTTTTCCTAATATTATTAATAGCAATAACAGCAACAAAAATAATAATACCTATCACTTGCAATTAATAACTAGACTGAAAAAAATCCAGTGATCGCAATGTGGTTTGCCATACATCTGCAATAGAAAGTGAATTCTGCAGGCAGGTTGTGGTAAAAATATGTCTATTTTCTTCTATTTATTACTTTCTTCCCAAATAGCTCTGTAAAATGCATACATTTCTAATAGGTGTAATATTCTCTCAGGGTTAGGCTGAGTGACAAACAGCAGTGATAATTTACATGGAAGTGATTCATGTAATGGGGAAAGCTGGAGGAGGTGGGGGGGAAGAGAAGGCATGGAACTATGAAACATAGTGCAGGAAACAAACTGCTTTTTTAAAGACTTGGAATGACTGTTTATTTTTGCACTAGGGTAACTGTCTTAAAAAGGAAGAGTGATTAAGTTTTAAACAGTGACTGACAAAAAAATACAGGCAGCCTCAACAGGAAGAAGAGCACCCTGCAATGAAAGACAAGTTCCTCTGGGTTAAGGCCATGGAGAGTTTCATGTCTTGGAGTTGCTGGAGAAGCAAACAGTATTTTTCTGTAGTTTGTCAAATTCAAGTGGAAAACTGGACTTTTCTACATTTTAGAAGAAAATCAGAGATTTGAAATTTTTTCTCTAATACATGTTACACAGGCAACACAAGCTTGGATGACAACTACACTGAGTAAGACAAACAACCAGTAGTGAGCCCAGGAAAAGTAGGACTACAGTGTCTCTGCAGTTCTTCAAAACACAAATAATTTCCCCTGAAAAACGTTTTATTTTGTTATTTTTTTAATCTAAATTTCAAGGAAAATTAGCTTCATTATTTTGCCAATATTCACACCTTTATTAGGAGGGAATAACTTCTTGGATTTAAGCAGGCTGAAAAGTAATTTCCTCTGAAGGATCCTTAAATAATCTAATTGTATTACAACCAAACAGGGTAGAATAATTGCACCAAAGTATTTTTACTCCACTGGTTTTGTAGCAAATATTTTATATGGAGGTCAGTAAGTATTACACTGAGAAGTTATATATACCAAGGAGTGTGCTCCTGATGTAAGCACTGACTAGTAAACTCTGGGAAAATTTGCCGTAGATATTAAGCAAGAAATGAGAGGAAGAAACATCAGTGGAGGAGGAATGAGAGAGCAGAGATCTCTGAAGCTGGACACAGAGTCTGTAAACATGATAGGTTTCACTATATTTAATGAAATTTTATGGCACAAAATGCTGCAGTTACTTAAGAATTTTATTATCTTTCCAAAATCCAAATTTCAGTAGGAAATTAAAATTTGTATTTTTTTCTTTCCTCCTTACAGCAATATTCAAAGACCAGAATGGTTAACTAGCCTACATAAACAAAAGCTGTCATCTTTAAAAATTACTTTGGGTGTTTGATGTACATCTGTCTTCTTTAATTAAAGAACTCAGAATTTTTTCTGATACTTTGAATAGAAACCAAAATACTAGGATAAAAATATAATTTGCTTAAAAATATAATGGGAACTTAGCACTGAAAATTATCATCTGGGTGAAACAGGGCAGTTTGCTCCATGCAACCCTCATTTAAAAAAAAATAGGCTACAAATGAGACAGTGTAAGTCCTCCCTCCCTGTTCCTGCTCTCCAGCTGCCAGCAGCTTACCACACTGCTACCCAAGAAATATCACTGCCACAGAGCAGTCCTGGAAAAGTCACTAATGGATTACCATGGCCAGCCAGAGCAGCTCTCTAGAATTTTCACTGTTAATGAATTAGCAACATTTCAGAAGGTTTATAAGTCTTTCAAAAAAAAAAAAAAAAAGTTTTTATTATACCAAGAGGCAATTGCATCTTTGCCAACATTCTTGGCAATCGTTATAAAATCTATTTCTTTGAAAAAAACACTTAAAAACATTTTAAATTTTGTAAGTCATAAGGCCTGCCTGCAAATGCAGCACTGCAGCTGATTTAGCTGTTGGCCTAGAAACTGATGTAAGGAGAGTTAAAAAGGTCCATAGTTTCAGTTCCCCAGTAAACTATGCACTGAAGAAACAGACACAGCCTCTCACATGGAGTTTTCTCCCATTAAATCCTGGACTTCGTTGCGGCATTGAGAGACTCCAACACCGTACACTGTAGTTAGGCTAGACTGCATGCAGTGATATACTACTTTCCATAGCCTTGGTCAGTCCAGGCAGCTAAAGCACTGAATCCAGTGATAAAGACAAAAAGGAATAAACTGGACTAGGAGCAAAGCTGCTGCAATGCCAATGAAGGGGGCCCAAGCCAACATCCTGTTATGGGCTTTCTTTTCTTACATCATAAACTACTCAAAATGCTATCTAAATCAGATTTGTGTGGTCTTTATCACCTAGATCTCTGCAAATGCTCTAGCTGCTCTTCCTTAGCACTGGATCCAGCTCTACAAATACACCACACTGTCTGCTGAGTTTCCAAAATACTAAAACACAAGGTAATTATTTGAGACATTGTGACGGCAAAGCAAACTTTAAGTGAAGACAAAGGAAACATTACTTCTCTGTTTTTCCCACAATGTTAAAGGTCAGTAGGCAATAACCAGAATATAATTAACAGTTACACATTCTCTTTTCATGAGTGCCCAGCTAGATACGTGTCAGGCAGCAGCCTCGAACAAAAGAACACTAAATCAACTGCAGTGTGATACAGACTGTTTTGATTTATAGTTCTTAACAAACTGCTTTCTCCCTCTACTCTGAGTTACAGTGCCTTGTGTTGAAGTACAGTGTGATTAGAAGCTGGCTGAGGCTGTGGCCTTTTGCAAACAATGGAGGTAAATATGTCAGTCAAGATGTTTGGTTTACATTGGCTCAGCAGCTCTCTTGGAGCTTCATTTTCTAATATCTAACTAGGATTTTTTTCCATAATAGCTCATACAGGACTCAAGATATTTACATTCGGCATTGTGCAGGTTGTCCTTTCATATTTAGGTTAATAACTGAAATATTAATCTACAATATTTTGAATAAATAAATTAAAATCCGGCTACATGCTGACAAATGTAAATCTCTATATACCAGCTGTCACCAGGGGGAACTATTAATTCATGCATCAACTTTGAAGGCTGAACTATTATGGACTGGCACACGATAGAAATACACAAATGTTTAGAAGACAGAGAACTGGCAGCTGTGTAATGACTAACCACAGGTTAAAAGACAGGCATATAACACAAATTCAGCTACCACAGTAATTAAAACTGGGCAAAGATTTTATAGACATTATATATGTACAAAATAGATATGGAATGGCATAGTTACCATATGTGACTCTGATGTATTTAAGATGTTACCTTTGTTAAAAAGAAATGAAATGAGATTCAATAAAGACACATTCACTGTAGGATGGTATCAGTGACCCTTAAGAGATTTGCACCAAAAATCCCCAGTCTAAAACATTATTTTGATATTTCTTCCTTAATCCTACATTTCTTGGCAGAAAGAATGCTACTGGTCAAGAAGGAAAAAAAAAAAAGGCAAAGATATTTTTGTCAAAGCTTCTTACAGTCATGGGGTTTGTTAAGAAAAATCAAGGAATTGTTAGCTCTTTAGCAGGGACATTCAAAAGACAAACACGATAATGAATTTAAAAGCAGACCAAAACTCAGTAATATGCTAGTATAACAGTAGTAATTCAACAAATTCCACCCAACTTCTCTTTTCCATCTGCTCTCAGGTGCCTTGTAGTCCACTCAAATCTTTATGGACCCTACCCACCTTAATTTACAAGGCTTACTCTGATTCAGGTTAGTCAGAGACAGCAAGCAGTAACAGTAATAAGGGTAAGTGAAGTATATTTATCACGTCAGTGGGTATGGAAACTAATAGCATGTTAGCAAGAATAATGCTACATGAGAAGTATTGGCATTGTTTTAATTAAAGACTAAATACAATCACAATAGCACACTTTAACAATGACAACTTTTATATTGAATTGCAATAATAGACATGTCACATGTAAAACAAGCAAGGAAATTATTTTGTTTTTTATATAGTTACAGAAAGACAGAATGGCTTTGGTTGGAAGGAACCTCAAAGATCATCTACTTCCAATCCTCTCTACCATGGGCAGGGATACTTTTTACTAAACGAGGTTGCTCATTGCACCATCCAGCCTGGCCCTGGACTCTGCCAGGCATGGTGCACCCACAACTTCTCTGGGCAACCTGTTCTAGTACCTCACAATAAAGCATTTCTTCTTAATATCTAATCAAAACTACTTTCTTTCTCAGGTAAAACTTTTCCCCTTTGTGTTGTCACCTTATTGCAGGGGTCCATACTGTTGTCTCCTTATTGCAAAAGTTTTATACCTTCTTAGTGTTCCTTGTGGACAGCTCCTCAGAGAACTGACACTTTCTTCTTCACAAAGTAGCCAACTGACTCTAGTTCCCATCTCAACTGGCCAACCCCCTCTTTTATAACTCTTTATAACTCTTCTTCTCATTGGTTACAGCTGTGGCCTGTTAAAGTCAGGTCTGTTCCTAATGTTTGATAATTGGCCCAGCTGCAACTCCTTAGGGGTAAGATTACTTTCTACACTATTTTTGCAGTGTGTTTGTTAAGTTATTAGGTTGGTTTGTTCCAATCCCCTTCTGTCTGAAAATGGTTCTGCCCCAGTTCTCCCTTCCCGCCTTTGGAGCTGTCTGTCTTCCTGGCTCCACCCCAGCCAACAATGTATCCCCTAAACTCTGCCCTGGTTTCCCTGGAAACCCCTGTATCTTTTCTTCTGACCCCTCCCTGGTGCCCCGCCAATCACTCTCACTCCCCACCCTTACTGCTAGAATGTTCCAGCAGGGGAGTTCGATGGTTGGCTGAGGAACCGGGGCCCCTCCCCAGAATGTTTCCCGTTGGAGTTACCCACGTGTCAATCCCTTGGACCCCACTCCCCACTGCACCCCCATTGGCCCAATGCCTGGCACCTCCCTACCCCTTAAAACCTGTTGTCGGCCCCCCCCCCCCCCACCTTCTTCTCCTGTCGGTCCCTCGGGATTCATTAAAGCCTGGATTAATCCACAGTTGGAGTCCGCCGCCTTCTTTCCGCTGGTTGCAGCCTTTACTAGACTGCGTCCTGCACAAGGTGTGCCTACAGCCGCAAGCTGGGCACTGCCTTAGGCGCTATCCCGAAGGCCAGCTCTCGGGAGAAGTGCCCCCTCGTGCTGCTGGCAGTGCTGGAGCTAGCCGGACGCCGACAATTGAGTCGCACTGCTGCACACTATCTTTATTTTCTTGTATTCTATCCCCCTACACCTTTTCCTGTCACTACATGCTCTTGTAAATATTCTCTCTCCATCTTTCTTGTAGGCTCCCTTCAGGTGCTGGAAGGCCACAAACAGATCACACAGAAGTCTTCTCTTTTCCAGGCTGAGCAAACAAAATTCTCCCAGCCTTTCATCATAGGAGAGGTGCTCCAGCCTTCAAATCAACTTGGTGTCCCTCCTCTGGACTTTCTCCCACAGGTCCATGTCCTTCCCATGTTGAGAGGCCTAGAGCTGGATGCAGCACTGCAGGTGGAGTCTCACCAGAGCAGAGGGGCAGAATCCTCTCCCTCTCCCTGCTGCCCACACTGCTTTGGATGCAGCCCAGGACACATTTAGCTTTCTGTTCTGGGTTGTGGGTGCACATGGCTGGGTCATGTCCAGCCTCTCATCCAGCAGCACCCCCAAGTCCTTCTCAGCAGGGCTGCTCTCCATCTCTGCATCCCCCAGCCTGTGTTGGCACTGGAGGTTAAACTTCATGAGATTCCTTTTGACACTGTTCTTGAGCTTGTCCAGGTTCCTCTGGATGGAATCCTGTCCTTCAGATGTGTCAACTTCACTGCTCAGCTTGGTGTCATCTGCAAATTTGCTGAGGGTGTACTTGGTCCCTTCATCTATGTCATTACTGAAGTTATTCAATAACGCTGGTCCCTGAGAGACACCACTCATCACTGATGTCATTGGGACTCTGAGTTGTTGACTGCTAACCCCTGGATGTAACCATAGTAGATAATGTAGCTCTGGTTAACCACTTGGGATAACAACTTTCCATCTAACAGTCCACCCATCAAATCAATCTCTCTCCAATTTAGAGAGAAGGATATTCTCAGGGACTCTGTCAAAGGCTTTACAGAAAACCAGATAGATGACATCTGTAGCCCCCTTCTTTTGACCACTGATGGAGTCACCCCATCACAGAAGGTCACTGAGTTGGTCAGGCAGGACTTGACCTGCTGGCTGGCTGTCCTGAATCACTTTCCTGTCTTCCATCTGCCTCAGGAAAGCTTCTAGGAGTATCTGTCCCATGCCCTTCCCAGGGACAGCTGGGAAGCTCACAGGTCACAAGTTCCTAGAGTCCTCATTTCCATCCTTTTTAAAGATAGGTACAATGTTTCCCTTTTTACAGTCATCTAGGATTTCCCCTGACTACCATGACTTTTTAAATATCACAGGATGCAGGTTGGCCACTACATCAGCCATTTCCCTCAGAACCATGGAATGCGTTTCATTGGGTTCCATAAACTTATTCAGGTTCTCCACGTGGCCATGATCGTGATCTTTACTTACAGTGGGACGGGCCTGTGCTCCCCCAGTTGAGGTCCTCAGCCTTCTTCCCATCTGTTATTTCCTGTTCACCACCACTGTTCTTCAGGGGCAGTACACCTTCTTTGACCTTCCCTTTTGGGCTCACATACTGTTGGAAGCCCTTCTAGTTTTCCTTTGTTCCCTTGCTGAGTTCAGTTCCAGCTTCACCATGGCCTTCCCAACCCCATCCCTACCCAACCAAATTTCCCCTCTATACTCTTCCTTCTTTCCAGGTTACCTGTCCTTGTTTCCATTGCCCGTGCATGTTGTTTTCCTTTAGTTTGACCTGTGGTTCCCTACCCAGGCATGCCAGTCTCTTGCCTTCCTTACCTGATTTATTGTTCCTGGGGATTGCTGGGGATTGTAGTTTTCTTGACACTGATTAGGCCTCTGTTGGGTTACTGTGTTTAGTTTTGGGCACAACATTTTCAAAAAGGCAGACAAATTGGAAAGACTTCAGAGGAGAGCAACAAAAAATATAAGATCTGTGGGAAAAGGTTAAGTGAACTGGGCATGTTTAGACTAAACAAAAGAACACAGAAGGGAGGCATGACATATCTACAAACACACTGAGTTACTATAAAGAGGATAGGGACAAATTATTCTCCTTAGTCAATGAGGACAGAACTAATGGGCTTATGCTGCAGCAGAGAACATCTAGGTTAAGTGTCAAGGAAAAACTTTAACTAATAGAAATAGTTAGAAACACAACATGCTGCCAAAGCAGCCTGAAAAACTCCCTCTGAGGCATAGGTTTTAGTTTGTTCTTGCTTTTTATCTAGTAGAGGGAGGATCACACTGGTAGAGGTTAGGGCTTTAGCCAGCTTCCTTCTGCACTGCAGATTTCTGATGTGACCTTGGGAAAGCTGGTTAGCAGCACATTTCAGCTCTCTAGCTGTAAAACAGTGAGAAAAGCAATTCCCTAGCTCTCAGAGATGCTGTAAGGATAAATAGTTAAGAATTCTCAGACTCACTATGAGCCAACTAAGCAACTATACAAATTAAACATTGAAACCTTCCACAGTGAAAAGGCACCAACCCCTGATATACCTGTAAGTGCCTTCCCATCCAGAGGGCCTCTGTGAGTGCTGCAATGGGCTTTAGCCAGCACATCCAGTCTAGGATTCATCTGGATGATCCAACCTAAGCTGCATCTGAGGAAAGAAAAAGTACAGAGTAACAATAAATCAGTGGCTGATATGACAGGCCACCAGCAGCTCAGCCTAACTAAGCTGAGCTGGTCAATGGACTCTACTGTCTTAGTAGAAGATGCATCAGAAATCAGTACTAGTCATCAAGTATGAAAAGAGACCAGTTATCAGGGTTCTGTCACAGCTGTTTGCACAAGTTCTAACACAGTGATGTTGCTGACAGCAACCCTGAAAAAGCAGATTAAATTCAAGTTAGAAAGGCAGACAATATTAAAAGTAAAAATATAAGATGTGAATGTAAGAGTAACAGACTTTTTTGTCGTATGCTTAGTCAAAAGTTTATTCTTATTTGTTGCTTAATTTCATAAGGGTAGTTTTGATGTCTAGAAAGCAGCTGCAATTCCTATCTAAAATTAATTATCAATAATAAATCCTTTGAAAACCTCAAAATAAAGCAGCAGTAGCAACATTCCACTAAAAGAATTGAGGTTTTGTGATATTTAAAGTAGAGGAGAATGTAAAAGAAAATATTGTAAATAAATGTAGTCAGTTTAAATCTGTGATTTTTTTACCCAGCAAAGGCTTTGCAAAGAATTTAATTACATCCTTTATTAATATTACTATTATTGCTGCTGTTGTTGCTCTTGATGTTTATGCTATTGTAATTATAATATTCCTGTATAAAACTAATGCAGTTTCATTTTACTTTTTTAGCTTTACAGATGGACAGAACACACATTTCCTTGGCTCTCAGTACAGTCAGACTCAAAAAACAAAATGCTCCATTTTCTAATACATTTTGTCCCACACCTTCTTCAGCCTATTTTACATTCCCCAGCCTGCTCCCCATCAGCTCAGCTAATACATCAGACTGGAGTTATCTATAGCAAATGCGGGTGCAAGAATTACTCTTCCAAACACTGCTCACTGTCCAGGCTTTACTACTGTAGTAGAAACATTCACTTTGAAGAACTTCTACTTAAACTACACAGTGTAAAAAAAAATTAAGCATCCTCTAACTCTTCCATTGCAATAGAAAGCCTGAATAAACATCTGAATAAAAGAAAGCTGTGAGAAAGAACTGATTTGCTATTAGCACGTAGAGCTCAAGAGGCAACAAAATAAATAATAAAACACTTGCACCTAAAGCATTTACATAAAAATAAGCAGAAACCATGTCATATTTCTACTGCTGAAACATAAAATGGGACACATTTCAATAAAAGAATAAATGTGTCTCCTCATGGGCACAAGTGGTTTCACTTACTTACAGCTATGCAGGGAAAAAAAAAAAAAGAAGAGTGATGCAAATGACAGAATAACTGGAAGGTAAGTCATGAGCCCAGGTGGAGCAAATGAAAAGCATGACACAAGATCTCAGAAGACCTTGACAGCACACAGGCACAACGAGCTACATTAACCCAAATGCTATTGGCATTTCATCTGGGAAGTTAAATGTTTACTGCATGAGTTATGTGCTATATGCTTATTCATATGCATCTCTACAATCACTACAAAAGCCTTTCAAGTAGAATTGTGTGAGCTGTGGATGTTTTTTTGGTTTTTTTTTAATTCAGTTGAGAAACCAACAACAAAAATTCAGCTTAATATTTGGCTTTATTTTCAAGTTATTTCAGCCATCTTCTAATCCTCTGGGGGGAAAATGAACAGCAAAACGTGAAATGAAAAAGTTTGTTTGAAATAAAGAGCTATAACGTTTCATTTCAGAAAATAAAAAGTAGGAACAAGAAAAAGACTGGTAAGGAAGAAAAAAATCTCCAAAGGGAAAATAGAGATGCAATACTAACTTCAAACTTAGACACTTCCCACATTGCAATCAAGTGACTTGCCAGCCAACCACATGTGTACACCAGAGAAACAAGTGAGAATGAGACTGTGGGGAGTGTGGTAGCAGTTCTGCACTCACAGTACTTTATTTCATCTCATACTACATATATCTGTGCAGTTGATACATTTACTAGTTGTATTTTTTACATGTTGCAGGCAACAGTTTGCCCAATAGCTTGTTCACAGTGCTTTGCTGGGGACAAAAAAAAAAAGCCACCAAAACAAAAACACAACCACAGTAATTAAAGGTTTTAATAAGGTAGAAGCATTTTTTGTACATGCACTACACAGAAGATGATCTGTGAGGATTTCGTATGTGTACTCCTCAGTGATTCAGTTTTAGACAAATTATTTTCTGGTTTTAGATCAGAAAGGAAATAATTAAATCCTTTCTTCTCCTTTTGAAATGCTCTTGAAAGGTTATTTATCTTAGCTCCTATGGAAATAATACAGATATTCTGCTTGAGATTGAAAAAAAAAATAGGATGTTGCCAAGTATTTCCTGGCATTACTTAGTACTGAATTATATTGCAGTATATAGAATCACAGAATCATAGAAATTTTTGGGTTGGAAAAGACCTTTAAAATCTTCAGTTTCAACCATACACCTAATACTGCCAAGTCCACCACTAAATCATGTCCCTAAGTGACACATCTACATATCTTTTGAATATCTTCAGGGAATCTTGATGTAACCAGCTTCCTGGGAAGTCTGTTCCAGTGCTTGACATCCCTTTCAGTGAAGAAATGTTTTTCTTAGTATCCAGTCTAAACCTCCTCTGGAGCATTTTGAGGCCATTTCCTCTTGTCCTCTCACTTTTTACCTGGGAGAAGAGACCTACTCCCACCTTGCTACAACCTCTTTCAGATATTTGTAGAGAGCAAAAGGGCCTCCCCTTTTCTTCAGCTAAACACCCTTAGCTCCCTCAGCTGCTCCTTATAGGAATTGTGTTCCAGACCCTTCCCCAGCTGCATTGACCTTCTCTGGACTCACTCCAGCTCCTGGATGCCTTTTTTGTAGTGAGGAGCCAAAAACAGAACATGGGATTCAAGGTGTGGACTCACCTCTGCCAAGTACAGGGGGACAATCACTGCCCTGGTCCTGCTGGCCACACTATTTCTGATACAATCTAGGATGCCACTGGAATTCTTGGCCTCCAGGGCATGCTGCTGGCTCAAATTCAGCTGGCTAAAGCCACAATTAAATATTTCAGTAAGTTTCATGTATTTATTTGCATTTGTTTTCCTTCAAGCTTTATGATTTGAATGATGCCAGTAATAGAGGGGAAACATGTTTGTCTTTCTGAACTGTCACTGATGACACAGATAAGTAAAACGGATGTAGGTGTTTCTGTTTTGTTTCTTACTAATGAGGCTTTTCAAGTGTTTCAATAATGAAGACTTTGACATTCAAAATCTTTGCATCTATTGCCCTCATCAGGGTACACCATGATGAGGTACACCAAGTTTTGTGCTGATAAGAAGCACAGGGATAATCTAAGACAGACAACAGCAGCTAGGAAAAAAAAAAGAACAAATGTAATCTCTCAGGTTTAGTGCAGTAAAACACATGTGGAGGATCACTTCGACCTACAAAAATATATTGCCATCAGTGCGACTAGTGAGTGGCTAGACAGTGGAATGACAATAGAGCCCACAGGCCTCTCAAGTGCAAAAATGACAGAAAAAATAGGCAAAAAATCAGTATTTGCTGGAAACTACTGTTTTCATCTGTGCATTTAGGCCAACACCAACTATTCTACTCCCCCATGTACCATTAGATTATTTGACTTGATCAATTAATCTAATTTTACTCTGCTTTGAGGAAGAGAAAATCAACTAGGCAAACATATTGATGTTTCAGATATATTTGATTCAACCTTTTTTATCAACAGCAAATTGCACATACTGGTTTTCTTGAGCTCAACTGGAATCAGACAAGGCATATCCCTTGCTAAGTGCCTCCAGCTCTTGGTAGGTGTGTGAATCAACAAACACGGGTAACCAAAGGCAACCATCAAACCCCAGCTGAAACACAAAGAGCAGATTTATTTCATTACCTCTCTGACAACTCCAGGCAGCAGAGACACACAGGGACACACAGGCTTGCTTAGGCTCAGCTCATCCTGGAGGGCAGCAGAGGTGGATGAGGGGCACTCTGCACCTCACAGTAAGAAAAGCTTTAGTTATGGCTTCACACTCATGTCTGTGAGAGTGTGTTCTCTCTCTGCAGGAATTCTACTTCTCAAACAGGCAGAGGTTGGAACACATTAGGCGTAAAAAATAGGGTTTTCCCTCAGTGACATTTTTAGCATCTGCAGCTGCAAAGTCACTTTGAGTAAAACTATTCCCTCCTCTTTGACAAATTTTCCAGTTTTAACCCTCTCCTCCCAACACTAGGTAACATTCAGCTTCAAAAATAACCCATTCAGATTTTACTCTAGTTTGTTATCCAGCTACTGAAAACATGTCCTTTTCCTTCCTTGCTAGCCTGTTTTTCCCTCCTTTCTCTGAGCTTTTGCTTCTCTGTCACAAAGTCTCATACCCCTAAAAACACAAAACCTGAGAAAATACCTCCATACTGGTATGAATTTCAAATGTCCTACAGGTGACTGCTACAGTTTCAGTTGTCTGGTTCCACTGGGGTATTTTCACAGATATCCTCACCGTTATCCCAAGTAATACAATGCTGTTTGCATTCCCCAATGAAAACAGAATTCATAACCAACTTTGAACATTTCATGAACAAGTGCTGTATACTGGGAATCCTGATCGAAAAAAGCACAGCCACAAGCTAAGCTACGAGAAGAGGACTGGTTAGAAATAGAGTCTTAAATAATAAATCAGAGGATCACTTTTGCTAGGAATGGAAAAGAAATCTGGCATATGAAGACATGGAAAGGTACTGTCAGGAATAGCATCACTTAGACCTTCAACCTAACCATAGCATTGTCTTAAAAAGTTAAGAAAAAATTTTTAAGTGTTGGCTTGTAACACTTGTGATAAGAAAAATATAGAAGTAGTGCATAGAGAACTGATTTAAAAAATAAAAGAAATCTAGCTCAGCTTTACTCTCCCTTATTGCTCCAAACTTACTTGAATTTTAGTATAAAAGTGGTTAGAATGTAAAAATTATTTCTTTCTAAGTGGAGAGTCAAAGCCAAAAATGAAACAATTCTCATCAAAATTTGTTTAGTTTAAATGCATTTGCTCTATCAGAAACTGGATGAAAAACACGTAATGAGATGTATTTGCTCTCTTCTTCATCACTGGGCAATACTGATATTCGTTCCTGCACCCCAATAAAAAGGAGATGCAGCAGCTCCTCTAAAACTTCAACTACTGGAAAGCAGAGTGAGACGCAAGAAGCAGCCTTCCCTGTGGCAGAGATTGATCTTGCATCAGCGGCACTCATGGAAATTGCTACTATATAAGAGAGTAGATAACAAAATGTTATCACTTTCTTTTAGATGCCTACATTACTTTTAGACTCCTGCTATGACACACATCCCTTTCTGCTGTTCCCCCTTGTCACCTTTTGCAGTCAGTAGGGAGGAACAGGCATTTTTGAGGTGTTTCTTCTGACCCGTTTAAAATATTTGCATTAGGATGAGGTAAACTGTACTTCAGTACTGTCTTTCTTTAGGGTGAGCCACAGGAGTTCAGACACGGACATCTACATTGCACACCCTCACTGCAGACATCTGTAATTTGTCATATAAATCCCAGACAAAAAAGAAAACAAGCCCAAGAGAGAAAAAGAGGGAAAAGGACTAAGAGAACAAATAATGCCAGAGCTCCTGGTATGTGATGTTATGTAAAATTCAAAAGCTAAGTAATAAAATTAAAGTTAAAAAAAAAAGATAAAAAAGATAAAAAGTCAAAGAGCATCTCAAAAAGAACTCAAACACCTCAATTCATCTGCACAAAGTGGGTCAGAAGAAGTATATTATCTTTTTCCCTTAATTTTAGACTGAAAGGTCAGCTAACTCACCACCACTGCAAATTTGTTCTGTGTGGTACATCTGTTAGTGTCCTCATAAAAAAAAAAATTCAAAATATATGAGCTTGAGGAATGTTGATTTATCCTAAAGTAAAAACTGAAGCAATTTTAAAATGCATTTTCAGAAGTTTCTTTATTTTTGAAATTACTGTGTGCATTCTTTTTCCTAGTTTGGCCCCATTTCCTTCTGACTTGTTCTAAACAATTCTAAACAATTCTATTTGTTTTCATGCATGTTAAGACACTCACAAGTACTAATTCTGGACAAAAAAAAAAGGGTTAAAATTTTATGCACTACTGACATAGCTGGACTCAAAGCCATCAACTCAGCAAGGGTTAAAGTGCAATTAACCGATTTATAGATGAATCGCAATTACTGCAATTAACAGATTTATAGATAAATTACAATTACTTCAGGGTTTTTTTTTAATTTTCAAATTACCATGTCATACAAACACAACAATTTAAAAAAATTATTTTTCTATTTTTTTTCAGAATAGGAAGGAATTCGAACAACAGAGAGTAGAAAAGAATATTAAGAAAATAAACAATGCAGAAATCTTTCACTCTTAGTTAAAGAGACTACTTTTTTCCCTTGCAGTCTTTTGTATCTCTTAGACTTGATATGTTTCAGTACTTCAGCTGTTGGTAAACACCTTCTTTCTCTAAGAGTTTTAGTATTCAGTTATGCAGTACTGCACTTCAGGTAATCTTATTTGTAAATGAATCTGTAGGATTGATGTTAATATGTAGTTTAATTTGTTAGGCACAATCTTGAAAAGTCATAAACTCACTTTGCATCCTTACATACTCATATATTGAAGAGTTATAATTTATAATAAACATCTGCTTTATAATACTGATGTGACAGAAGGCATTAGACAAGGAAAAAGGGGTTTCGGTGTGATACACCAAGCACAAATATGCACATGTATAAGCAAACTTTCAAATTATAGCTGAGTGATTTTTTATGCCAGTCCAAGGATTATTAATACACATGTCAATGTCAAATTTAATAAAGCTGTTGCATTAATTGTAACTATAGTGTCTTGTACTAACACCTGTCAAGGTGTTTCTGGTGCAGAAAATTTTTGTCATGAATGAGCTAGACAACATAAATTATAAGTGAACTAGCCTTTTACCTCAGGAGATCCAAATTCAAAAACTGCTTTTAGTCTCAAATGAGTTGTTTATCACACCCTACTGAACCTCCAAATGTGGCACAGTTCTGCATGGGTGGAAATCTGGACTCAGGAGATGTGAAGGATTGGAATATTAGACTGTATCGCTAATCAAGATTGTGGTGTATTGGCAGAGACAAGTAGGGAAGTGTATACGTGTGTACAGCAAAATCCAGCTCCTTCCCTCACAAGCCAGCACTATTCATATCTTAAATTCCATAAGCAGGATGTTTGTTAGCAAATTTTGGACAGAAAAAGAAGATGCTGTTAGTAATGACAGCTTTTGCAAATCAACCACATACAACTGTCGATGATATTCTCCCATCAGAAGCAATGGTATCCATGTGAACAACAGTCAGTGCTACTTATCTCTGAAAATGCTGAATATCATTGTTGAAGCCTGAATGCAAAGATCTATGAAGACTGCAATCCTATAAATTTCAGTTGTCTACAAAACTGCTCTCATGCAAAATAAAATTATAGAGAAGCATCTCATTCATGAAAAAAAAAGAAAAAATTCCCAGTGGAAAGTCAATAAAAAGTATTTTTATGCCAACAATATCATATATTAATATCTCTTTGCAGGAATTGCATCCATTTAAATTTAATTCATCCAATTTTCACTGGAGGAAAGACACCACAGTGCTAGGTCTGTGCAGAATCACGACTCACATTCATTTTTACAAACATGCAAAGCCAGCTAAAGGAAGCCCCTGCCATGTTCTTGCATACCACATACAGCACCCCTGGGATGATGGCACTATCTTTCGTCAGTGAGTGGAAGAGTGAAGAGAAGGACGCTGGCAGCATCCACACAAACTTTAGTGACTGTGCTGAAGCCACGTTCCAACTTGAAGGTCTCATCATTGCGTGTTCTTCTTTTATACACTGGGTTTCACTTTTCTGACTGGGCTTCCGCAATACATCTTTAAGAAACTCTAAGCTGAAAGTGGAGGTGCAAACCTTCAACTTTAGAGTAAAATGTTTATATTTTTAGAGCAAAGCAAGGGAAACCCTTATTTGCACAGGGCCAAGTTGTCACTTTTCAAAGCCCCAGGTTAACTTTAAGCATCCAAAACAAAGATCTGCAAAGAAAGCAAGAAGGAAACAACACACCCTCAACATACAAAAGGCAAGATGTGGAGGGTGGATACAAGTCAGAGAGTGACTGTTCAAACATACCACGATAAATCTCAAGTCCTCTATCAGCAAACAGTAAATATATATCTCCGCAACTTTACTAGAACTGTCTGCTGGAAGATAACAAACAGGAGGGGAGAACCATTTTACTGTTCCTGTCTTCCTAAGGGAAACATCCCAGCTGAACAGACTGAAATCTCCAGAACTAAGAAAGATGAAAGAGCCTACTCAGCATGTGGGTTTTTACTATGAGGTTTTAATGCAGTAAAGCAACCCCATGGGAAAAGCAGGAAAGGTATAAATCTGAGTTTTGCAGTATCCAGATACCAACAGAGAAACCTAGATGGCAATTTTTTGTCTTTCTTCATCAATAAAAAAACTGCCTCATTTTGCTATTAAGTAGGTATTTCATTATATTAATATATGCTGGACTTTGTTTGGTACAGAAATTTCCAAATAGCAGTGTTAAATGAAAAAGACTACTGATATTACAAAAACTTTTTAGAATTGCAGAATTGCATGTTATTCAAGAGCTATGTTATGAACCAGAAGTCCAGTAAGTGATATATATTTCATAAAAGGCCTAATACATATTTAAACAAATAATTAGTGCTTTAGAAGGTAAATGTATATTTTGCTATTTATTGAAACAGCAATCCAATTTCAATCTCCTTTAAAAAAATAAAAACAATATCTTCACAGACTTATACAGAAATGAATATGAAAACCAATTCAAAGGCCACAACTCCTTAGTAATAAGCAATAAATAAAATTCCAAATGAAGACCAAATGCTGTGCTTACTCGTGTTTATTATGGAAAAAGACTGTATAAGAAAAATAAGTTGTAATTCACATGCTCCTGTCTGTGTTTTGTAGCTGGCATATTCTTCTGCAACAGCACAGACCAATAACCAGTGTTTTGACACACTGATTTTGTAATCGAGTAAGAAACAGAGAGTGAATAAGTAATGTGTAATTGGTAAATAAAAAGCACAGAGACCTAGGGAATACAGATCACTCCATTCAGACTACATTTTTTGATGTTTATTTATTTATGTTTATATTTACATTTTAAAAGTCAGCATTAGAAGGCTAGAGATATGCACATATCTACACATGCATTTGTGTCTGCCTTCTACCTAAACAAGATGTAACTATGATTTCTATGTCAAAGAGAAACTGGTTATAGAGTCAGATTTTTCTTTGATAATCTTGGATTTTTTGAAAATGTTCAGAATCCTGCTTTTCATAACAAAGTAGGAAATTATCAAGAAATAAAGAAATTTAAAAGATATTAAACATTGCTTTTGGACACAGTTGTTAGTGCTACTTTCAAGCAGAATTTTTCTCAAAAGCTATTAATCTTACCCTTTCTTCAATCTGCACTCTCAGGATTTGTTTGAAATACATCTGATCCTTGCTTACAGCCTTGCCTACCTGCTTCTCTGGAGTTGCATCTCCCTCACAGAGATTCACATCTTTAAAAACAGTAGCTAGCAAAGCTCCTTCATCCATATGGGCACATTCATGTGTTCTCAGGGCTTTGGATAGTGACAGGTGGCTGAATTTGGGGGGAAGATACTGTTTCAACTAGCTGGTTCCATAAAGGGTCAGAGCTATCAATTACAATTATCTTAAATTAACTGAAAGTGGATTTTGGCTAATGAAGAAAAGATGCAGATGTAAAAGTATACTTTAAAACGATTCATGCGGAACTCTAACATTATGGCAATACTGCATTTATTAGAGGTGGGAGAGACCAAAACGATTCCAGAAGTTTGACATTCTCTTTCAAGTAAGAAAAAAAAGCTCAAATTTAATAAAGGTCAATCAAGAATAAATCTAACTCATTGTTCTAAGATCATACAGTCACTGGAATGGCCACTAAGTGAATACACTCAGTGGTCATTAAAGAGAAAAAGAGGTCAAGAGTTTTTACTGAAATATAGCTAAAAAGAACTATGTGAGTGTTTTAGAAAATTAAAAAGAAAACAATACTGAAGTATTTAGACAATTCAATAATTATTTTTATTATATATATCAAAATATTTCTGGCAGATATTTTTAAGGGAAAAGCCTACCTTAGTTCATTTACTGTATTTTGATTCTAATGTCACAGAATGTTCTAAGAGTCAGAAAGCTCATGTTTTGATCTAGGGAAAAAAAAAAAAAGCAGAAGATTATCACCTATATCTCTGGAAAGCTTTGGAGAAAAACAGAGCAACAGATTTCAAATTAAACAATCAAGCATGCAGATTCCTGGGACTAATGAACGTGGAAAACATTGCAAGTGATAAAAGGTTATGAGTTTGTTTTTGACGTGATTAAGTCTGTGATCATCATGCCAGCCCAAAATGGCAGGGAAGAAATACAAGGAGTCCTTGAAATGGTAAAGTATGAAAGAATATTTGTAATGAGAACAGGAGTGCTTCTGTGGAAAGAAAGTAAAAGACAGATATTTTCAAACCTTTGTAAACACTTTCAAAGATCTTAAGAAAAGGGTCCTTAGTCCAAAGGTGCTTTGGCAGTGAAAAGGAAATTAAGTTGTCTCCAGATTCACATCCAGTCTGATAAGAGCAGTCTAGCCCCAATCGCCCAATGAGCCGTGATCCTGAATGAACCCTGTGTGTCACTACGGTCAGGCACAGGAGGAGACCCCGTGCAGCCTTAGAAACAGGATATGGCATGACTCACCTCTTTAACTGCAACACACCAACCACATTTGAAAACAAATTGTTTGTTTTGACATGTATTGTTAAAACTTAGGCATGTGAAACTCCAGCAGACAGGATCTCCCCCTGGGGGTGTTCACAAACAGCTACTGCCTTTTAGTCACTTTGGGGAAGTGAAGCATGCATTTTTAGAAAACTTGTTCACTAGCTGATAAAATGCAGTTGCCAGTAATGTCACTAAGCTGTAACAAGTGGATCCCATTCCCTAAAACTAAACTTTTTTTTTTTTTTTATTACGGCAATCAGATCTGCAAATCAAACACAGGTCTAAGAAAGATTTGAGGGTTGTGTACTCTCTCTCCAGAACAGTTGACAGGAGTGAGGTAGTACTGATTAAAGTGTAGTGGTACATCAAACTGAATTTATAGCAAGTACCCTAGAAAGTATGGAGATTGTGATCCTCAGAATAATTTCTCAGAAGGGGGAGTTGCAGAAAGTGGTCCTAACTCTTAAGATTGGAATGGTTATCACCTGTCACTAGTCTTTATCTAAAACCAGAGCTCTCAGTTTCATGTGAAGCTCTTTAAAGATACCACACATGGTGAACTCCAGGGTAACGTAAGAAAAAATGTTGAAAAAGATATGGTAAGACCATTTAGGCCTACCAAAACAAAAGACAATGTTTGGAAACAATACCTGTAATGTAAATATTAGTGTTTACCTCATGCAACAAGAACAAAAGCCATGCTAGAAAAATAACTCATATTTGTGACAAGAGGAACAGCACATGGAACAATCAGGCACGGATTTATTTATGTTAACTGAAGAAATTAGTTGCTCCTACACTTATAGTCTCATTTCCCTGAGCCAGATTTGCCAATGGATATTACAGCTGACTCCATGGTTATGTGTACTGTACCCACTCCTGCCAAATACACTATGCTTAACACAGTCACATCTAAATATGGACATGAGGATTTTGTCACAGACAACAAAAATCCTTGCAGAGGAGTTAAATGCACCCATACACATGAGGGTAAGCAATTTGCAGAGTCTAGATATAAAGGTGTTACTTCCTGTTTTTTTGACTGTCTTTATTTTTAAAAGGTTAGACAAGAGTTTTTTCAGTGGTAGCTGGAAAATATCTGAAAATATAGCTCAAATTCAAAAAGCTTGTGAAATCAGCCTCTGATCATCTTATAATTAAGTTGAAGGATAACATCAGTGAAGCATTACAACTTGACAATTTATTTTTTTATGAGAATTAATTATAAAAAAATGAAAACAAAACTGTCTTTCATGTAAGAAACTTATAGTAAAAAAAATTGCATAAGGATGCAAGGGCAAATTCAAATAAAGAAGTGATAAGAATGGCAAGCTGCCAACAATTAATGTAAAAGTTAAATGAATCTTGCACATAACATCTCTTGCACCTAAATAGTTTTCCAATTACTTGTTGTTCATCAGACAGGATGATAGAATGGGTGAAACTTTCTCAATTTTCCCAAGAAGGAAATAAGGAATGCTGTCTGCCATCTTGTCTTAGATGCTTTCAGCAAGGGAACAATTTAATCAGAATAAGTCAAATAAGAAATCATACTATCTATATGAACAGGATAACTGGGTTTTGCCAATAGCACTTTCATATCTCCAGAGAAACTTGCAAGTACAAATTATGACTGAGCAAACCCTGTAAGGCAAAAAAATTAAGATGAAAAATGAAGTTATAAGCAAATTTAAACTACACAAGTATTGCTCAAGTGAATATATTGAATTTAGACAAACTAAGATACTTGAGTGTATTTTTCCATTTTGAAATTAAAATTGCAATGAAAAATGTTAAGTTGAACTTGTAAAACATAGATATCTGGAAAAGGGATATACCTTCATTTTCAGCACATAAATCTTTTTTTTTTTTTTTCTGAAAAGAAATTTTCAGAACCTTTCATTTTACTCAGACCAAAACTAAAACATTCTACTTAGAATGCTGGTTTTTTGCAAATTTTGCAATGCTGTGATTTAGCCACAAAACTAAAAGAAAAAAAGCAGTGTGAAGTTTTCATACTCACCCTTTTTTTATTTAAGTGGGAAATGCTTTGGTAGGCACTACACTTTTCAGGTGCTCACAACACATAATGAAAGTTATATTACTCAAGATGAAGCAATACAGACTTAACTTTTACTATGACATGAGTGAAGAAACTCTCTGCTGACCATCCTGTTTTAAGACAAGTGTGTACTTGATGAACGTCCCAGCGCTAACACTCAGCAGATAATGTTTCCAGGTAGTCTAGTATTTCACCAAAAAATATTAGCAGAATCTTAGCTGTTTCATCATGGAAGGAAAATTTAGAAGACATTGGTCAACAGCATGAGTGGGCTAACGAATACTTTCTAAGTCGCCCCCCAGTACTAGAATAAGGAGGCTGCTTTTTTGTGGAACCTTTCACCCTCAATTTCAGAGCTTTAAAAGCAAAGAGGAGAGACTGGCACAGTGTTGGAGTGTGTGGACAGTAATGTGCATTGGATAACTGCAGGATCATTGATGGGACTATATGTGGCACAAAAGTCATGTCTCACCTACATGCTAAGATTTCACAATTATTATCAATGAAGTTCCTTTAATAATATGTATCCTTCTTCACAGAATTCATCAACACATGGGAATACAATAGCATTTTTTAATACAGCCTACAGGATGTAGGATGACTTGTCCTCAGGAGCTGAGCCTAAGTTATAAATCAATAGATCACCTGCTAGTGTGATCAAGAGCATATCTTTCAAAAATACCGGGAAAGAAAAGACCCCCATACACAGAAAGAGTATTTGCAGCTCTCCATCAGTGTTGCAGACACTGCTCCCCAAGGCTTTGTCAGGTTTTAAACAAAAAGAAAAGCGGATCAATAACACAATGATCAAAAAAAATTGAAAAGGTTCCTCTCTATAAAAATAAACCCCAACATATTATTGCTATTGTTGCTGCTATTTCAGCTATTATTAAAGATTGTGGATAATGCTTTTATAATGGATTCTGAAGGGTTAACACAGAAAGACCTTACCTATTCTATCACCAAACAATGGGTACAATTGAGGACTTAATGAAAGCTCGTTTTCATTTACCTGTCGGGTTCGGCTGTCTGTCTCTGCCCCGACACGGGTAGTGTGGTTCTTGGGTGGCACGCGTTTTAAAGGACGAGTCTGGACTCTCCAGCTTTTCGATCTTCGGGTTGTTTATTATTTCTTATCTACAAAATTTTCTGTCTGCCCAACAGAGGTCTGATCTGCAAGCAGTCGCAGGCACTCTCTGACCACCCACGGCGCGGTCATGTCTTTTTATACTAATATCTACGTACATAATATTTACCTTTATTTCCCAATGCTTTTCACCCATGTTAGCAAGTGCACCTTCACCATAAACCAATCCCCAAGTGCCAACATCACCACAGGAGATGGAGGACAAGAAGAAGAAAGAAGAAGGACGAGACACGCCCTGATCCCTCCATCTTGTCTCCATAACCCCCCTGTACCAAAAACCTTAAAGTCTATATTTCACCTTCTAAATGTGTCTCTTTTACACCTTTTACTCTAAAGTGATTCTCTTGTCCTCAAACTCTTGTTATTTCTGTGGATGGATCAAAATCAAGCCACCAGACACTTCTGGCAACATTCCAGGATTTTCGAGACCCCCAAGGGTTCTCCTGGCATCTCTGGACATCAGGAACGATGTGCTGAGATCCCACATTTACCAAATAAAGTTTAATTTCCAGTTGTGTCAAACCTTAAAATATGTATTAATGGACTGGGGGGAGGGTAACATTACTGTAATGAGAATTTGGTCTGTGTGCTTTCCTGCCTGCAAGCCTGTACCTCACACAGGTTACACATGTCATCACATATTTAGGACAGAAGTGCACATATCTGTTTAAATAGAAACAATCTTTACCTATGTTTGTGGCACTCTCAAGGTACCAGTTATCCCAATAAATAGCAAAAAAAAAAAAATCCAGGTGGTATTTTACCCTGAAGCAGTGAACAACTTACTCCAGACAGTATGAAAATACAGACCAGTCTAATGAAGCAGTCAACAGCAAATCAGGACATTTCAGGCATGTCTCCAGCAAGCAATGGAGTGTGGTATGAAAACACTGCAATAGTCTCATCACTGAGGCTATCTCCTAGCAAGGAGTACAGAACTATCAACAGAGCACATTTTAAACCTATCTAGCTCTGCTGAGAGGCTGGGATTGCTGGCTCAGTCACAGCTGTCACTTGCAGCGCTGCTTTGGGTATCTGAACTCATTCCTTGGCACAACTCTGCTCTGCAGGATGACACACCAACTACATGAGCTCCATTCAGGGGGTACCTCCAAAGCCAGCATGTGAAAACATTTCCTGCTTTCATAATTGACCCTAGAGAAATCTTGAGTGTGCTCTCCCAGTCACTATCATGTGCCACACCATACAATAGTTCCCTTGTGCTTTTTCCTTGAGACAACTACGCACATTACCCTAAACCACATTTCTTGCAGTGTACAGCTCTTGGCAGACTATATCTTTAAATGGTAGCCTTTCCACACAAAATAAAATTGCTGATTTCTCTGAAAGGTATCATGCATATAGAACAAAGATAAAAATACATGCTTAGATTTTTTATTGCTTCCTTTATAAATTTAGCTGTGAAAAAACACAATATCTACATGCCTGGACTTTAGAAAGAGGAAGGCATCCAGAAACATCACTTTTTTCCATGTTTCTTTATGGATTGCCTCTAGACAGCACCTGTACACTATGCTGTTTACTGTGAATGCATTCTGCAGGTGTTTGTCTCTTCCTGTACCTTGCACAGAGTGTGGATGCCTTAGAGAATCCTGGACTGAAATCCAGGGTCTGAGGCATAAAAGTTAGGCATTGTAAAGCTCGACATTATGTCTTTTTTTTTTTTTGTTTTGGATTGAGCTTTCTAGCCCCAGGCATGTTCTGTCTGCATCAACACCTAACATTTAAGCCATTGCAGCATCTCGCACAAGACCCTTAGAGCATTTCCCCTCCACAATTTTTATTTCTTGCCCACAGAATTTGTATTCTGTAACCACAGCACATAACCCTACGCAGGGCATTGTCTGACCTCAACCACCAAGAATTCAATAGAACATTTGCACTCCACTCTGCAACACCCTCTTGACTTATTTCCTATGCTTTTGAAAGATACAAGGTAGCAGATGCTTAGGAGTAAAGCAGAAAAAAATAAAATCTGGGAGGCATTTTTTTCATCCATCTAAGATTTCATCAGGAATGCGACAAAATTTTACCTTGTGCTTCTGAAGTTGCTGTTGCTGGCATTAAAAGAATTATGTGTGGGTATGTCATTACCAAAGCTCTGCCTTCCAGTTGTTTCCCAGGACTGTGAAATCAATACATACTTTCTGAGGCAATAGTTTTGAAACTTAAAATGTGAATTTCTTAGTTTATATTTTTCCCAGGTTTCAGATATTCTTTTGACTGTGCTTCCCCATTCTCTATTTTGTTAAACAGAAAAAAAGGAATCTTCAGATTGTTGAGAACAATAGATCATAGTAATTCTAATCTGTTGTTATTGAGGAGAAACTATGGGAATTTTAATCTACCGTGTATCAATATTATACATCAAAGTACCTCCTTCAAAGCAGTTGCATTCTATCATCACAAAAAAAATCTATAAGCACTATCACACACCATGCACAGGTAAGAAATTTGAATATTAAAGCTTTTATAATGTAGTCACATTGTATGCAAAACAGCTGCTTGATAGATCTCAGTATCCAACGCATTTACTTTTCCAATAAAAATATTCATACATTCATCATATGGTCTAGTACAGAGAATACTTTGTCTTAACACAAAAGTCTGAGGTGTAAAAACTACATTAAAAGAAACAGTTTACTTCATTACGGCTTCTGTACACATTTCAGACAAGCATATTAATCCTATTTACAAGCAATAATGAAAAGTTTCAGCACTTCTGTAAGACATTAAGATAAATTACTATTAATACATAGACAAGGACTGTGAACTGCAAGACCAGAAACCAATAGTAGATCTTAAATTATTATTATTATTATTATTGTTGTTGTTGTTGTTGTTGTTGTTATCATCATCATCACCACCATCATCACTAAATACAGATCCCAGTTGATCCAGATATTTGTATTATTGCTAAATTCAGATCCTGGATTCATATTTCTTTTTACCAAGATAAATAGTGTTCTCACAGGGTGGCCCTATACTGTGATCAGTAGGATCTTAGAACATTCTTGCTCCAGGAGGTCATTGGTAGTAAACAACAGCTGGAATAAAGGAAGAAATAAGATCTGGGCCACTGCTGGTTTTCTGCTCTGCTCCTCTCCTCTCTTCGCTCCCACCCTCCTGTTTGTCTCTCTCTCTCCACTCTTTGACCACTTTGTATAATAAATGTATTCCAACAGAAATGTACAATCAGAAACAAAAAGAACCAGGAAAAAAAAAAGGAACTAAGAAAAGAAAATGTCACAATTCTGGCCCATAAGGAGATAAGCATGAGAACATTCCCTAAGTAAACAATCTTTAGCCCATTCAGGAAAAACTGGAAAGTAATCCATTTTAAAAAGATGCAAACTAAAAATCTTTCAAGATTGGAGGCCAAGATTGTGCCTCCTTTGTCCTTTCCCTTGACTGATCAAGCTGGAAGACAAAACTGAAGCATACCATGATCCTCCTTCAAATTCAGATTTCTTTCATACAAGAACAAGGGCATGAAGAAGAGGCAGAGAAAATGTTATTTCAAAGTTGGAATGACAGTGCAGAAGACAGATTTATCAGGGTGAGAAGCATTATTATACTCCTCAGTGTAGAAAAGCACAAAATGATGTTCTGTAAGTTGCAATGCATGGTCCTAGCTTTATTGGAATTTATGCATCCCAGAGAAAAATCCTAAATTATAAAACAAATCCTCTGAAAAGGTTTATGTATACAGAAAAATGCTGCATGAGTTTTCTCAATAATTTAAATTCAAGACCGATAAAATAAAAAATATATCATAAAATTTCACCGGATGGCTGGTGAGCGATTCAGAAATTTTAGGAATGCCCTGGGTCTGGTTGGAATGCAGTTAATTTTCTTCACAGCAGCCCATACAGTTCTATGGTTTTTATTTGTGACAAAAACAGTGTTGACAGAAAAGCAATGTTTCACCTTTTGCTGAAAAGTGCTTGCACGATGTCAAGATCTTTACTGCTTCTCACTCTGACCTATGCAGCAGGTGAGCTGAGGTGTGGGCAAGAAGCTGGAAGGGCACAGAGCTGACCCAAACTGACCAAGAATATATCACAAACCGTGCAAAGTCATGTTCAGCAGTAAAACTGTGGGAGGGCGTTCTTCCAGTGCAGCCATTGCTGAGACACTGACTGGGCATCAAATTCCTGATGGGAGGCCATGAGTGATTGCCTTTGCATCACCTCATGTTTCCCTTGGTGTTTTTCCCTTCACTTATTAAACTGTCTTTACCTTGACCCACAAGTTTTTCTCACATTTACCCTCTGTCTCTTGCCCCCATTCCACTAAGGATGGGGGTGAGTGAACAACTGGGTGGATGCCACCTGGGATCAGTTCAACACAAGAAGATAACCTGTGAAAAACCAGCAATAGAGATGAAAGACAGAGAAGCTGAAATGTAAATGCTCAGGCATCCCAAAGAAGCTCTACAGAAAGCAACAGCCACGTCATCTAAAAGGCTAAGCACAACAAAGGGCAGAGCGAAGGCTGCAAGGAACGCTTGAGAGCTCAGTGGTGGAAAAACTTTTAGAAATCAGTCTGCTAAGTCAAAAAAAGTAAGTATTGATACAAAGGGGTTTTGGGTTTTTTGCATATATATCACAGCAATGCAGCGGAAATTAGCAAAAATAAATTTTTTACATAGTGTGGACTATCACCAACTGCAAAGACAAGATAATAGAAAATCTAGGCAATTTAAGGGCAGATAGCAAGTTCACTCAGTGACGATTTCCGATTTCCTTAGCATTACATGAGCAACAGAGATTGTAGTCAGGCTAACCTTTTAAATCATATGATATTTTCAATAAAAAGTGCAAGCACAAAATCAAAGAAATTGGTTGGAATTTCAAGTGTCTTATTTATCACAGGAATAACATTTTCAGATAAAAGGAGTTAATTTAAAAATTTAGTAGAGTCAGGCTGAGAGCAGTGATTCAGTGTAATCAAAATTTTAAAACATAGAAACCCTAAATACACAGAGCAGGCAAACTCACAGTGATACTTGTTTGCCAAAGGTTAGCATGTTTTAGAATACCCGACATGGTTTCTTCTACATTACACATGAAGATAGCTGAAGCAATGTTGCTAGAACAGCATCTTTGTTTCAAGATATCAAGTGGATTAGAAGAAAAAGAGTATCCAAAGAGGAAGGACCAATAAGGATGAGATAAATAAAGACATCTTTTTACAAAGTCGGAGAATACATGTTGGCCATGTAGTGTGGTAGATACTGAAATGTCAGGCAAAAACCACATTTGAATGGACTCGAGCTATTTGAATAAAACACAAAATGTGCTCACTGCCAAATGTCTAGAGTCATGAAATATTGCCTAGGCAAAAGCAAAAATTAAAAATTACAGGGAAAAGACCTGGTGCCAAATTCCAAGATTCAAAAGATATATTGGCAAGTATTCCCGAGTAGCAAAAGTGTTGACCTCACCACATTCTGCTGATGTTCCCTGGAATGAAAATTAATCCAACTACACCATAGCTGACGTTGGAAAGGCACAGTATTGTAGAGGGTATAGCAGACCCCAATTTTAAGTTCTTTTGCATGATACAAGAGTCAGGGAAATCAGTCAAAACTGAGTAAGTACAAGATGACTTCATGGTGAGCCATACTCACTGCAACATAGGTCACATAGAACAGTCTTTTTTCCCCAACACCTCAAACCTAAAAAAGTAGATACAAAGTGAGTAATGTCTATACCTGAGATACTAATTAGTCAAAGACTACTAGTAATTAAGAAATGTATTTATAGGGAGACGCAAACAACCTGTGTGTGCAAATCTTTGATTCCACTGTTGAAAGAAGAGATCATATCACAAATAGTTCAATAAAACAGACCAATTAAACATATCAAGACACAGATATGTGCAAGAAACTGTTGTTCCTGTGATGCTAGTGAGATGGGACACAGGGCAATACTCATACAGATTACTAGCATCACCCAAATCCAAAAAAAGTCAAAATAAAAAAAAAATCTTGGAGCAGTGTTTGCATGCAAAAATTTAAACAATATAGTGAAAGATAGATAAAATATTCCAGTAGGGAAGTGCCCATAAATCACTTGGGAGTGCTTTTTAAAAAACACTGTCAGTCACAGAAAGCCTTTAGACTATGCTACTGAAACTGCAAAGTGTTAGCATGAAAGAGACTGACAAATACATTGCTGATTTCTTATCCAGAGCAGCCTTGCAGTGCACAGCTACAGTAACTTAACAAGAATGTGAAATCTCTAGCCTGATATTAATGCAGAAAATGCAGAGACACAGAAGCATCAGCTAAGTCTGCAATGTGCAGTTTCAAGGTAGGGGCTACAACACATCTAAGAACAAATGATACAAGACATAGATTTACAAGTGCTTACATTTATCATTCTGTCACACTCTGTCAGGACAGCCAGACGCTGTGGGAGAAGCCTTGTCTGCTTCTCAAGAATACTGGAACTGCCCAAATCAGCTGAGAAACACAGCATCATATATAAAATCAACTAAATCATAACCCCAAGGTCAGTAAAAATAAATTCCCTCAAGTACACACTGAAGTCCTACAGGAACAGCATCCTGCTCCTCCATAATGCAGTGACACTGCATGGTCTGCAACAGTGCTACACTAAACCAAGACATCTGAGATCTCAGAAATATCTTTGTCATGCTTATGATGAAACAGAAGCTAGCCTACAGGACACTATGCTTGCTAAAGGTTTTTAGGGTATTGGACAAAAGACAATGAAGTCACACCGTGTCTCAGCAGGCTTTGGAAAAAAACACAGCCATAACTATAACTTGGCATTTTGTTTGCAAGTCAACATAGATTATTTCTTCATTGTAGAAGGCTATTTGGACATGAGTGACAAATTTCAGATCCTTTCAGTTAATGTTTCGTGCTTGAAAAGGCACGTATCGTAGAAGCACAAAATCCTATTACAATCACTAGAAATATAGCCAACTCAGCCAAGGAAATCCCAAGAGTTTTCATCTGAAGGAATAGATCTGCCTGTTTTACAGAGGATAGCTATTCTTCAGTCTCCAGGCTGGTGTGTTGACAGGCCACTATCAACTCCAATGGAAGTTTTGATACCTGGTGCACATATAAGTGCATAGATACTTTACACATAATTTAGGATTTTTAACCTTTAGCTGAAGCACACACAAGTGGCATATTCACATCACTTAATTTCAATTATCTAGAATTTGGTATGCAGCCAAAGCATGTTGCCAACTTCTTTCCATAGTCAGCAGAAGCTTGAGAACTAAACCATTCCAGAGGCTGATTCAGCAAATCTACTAAGACACCTCTCCCAAGATCTCATGTGCCTATTCAGAGATGCTTATTTCTGCCCACTGACTTCAGAGGCCGTTTACTGAGAGAGACTAGGAAGGACTAATGTGAAGTGAGACAAATCCCTCCACAAAACAATACTGTATTCACTCTCAATGCTGTAGTGATGCATTTTAGGCATTGTATCTTGTAGAATATATAAATACATCAGAGAAGGAGCAAAACAATTTTGGTTCCCTACCATCCTCTGTGCCCAAATGCTCTCAGGTGGGATGTGAGGGCTTTTGCCCATGAATTGCACCTTTCTAAGCAGGAGAAAGAAGAGTACTGTTAAAAAGATCCTAGGAAAGAAAAATTAAAGCACAAAACACTGTTAAGAGGATCCTAGGAAAGAAAAATTAAAGCACGAGGAGAGGAGAGTGTGTTATTGAGCCTTGATGGCATGAATTGTCAAATTCACTAGGGAGACAGGTGCAGAGAAAAATGTTCAGGGAAACCACATCAAAGAGAATCTAACATTCCATGCTGGGAATCAGACACTTAGAATTTACTAATTGAAACATTCTTTCATTCATTAGAAATGGATAAATGGTTTGCAAAGGTTTATTAACTAAAATGGTTTGTCATTTTTTAAAGATTCAAACAGAATAGTAGGGAGCTTTTATCTATCAATAGTAACTTCTAATGAGCAGATTATTGCCATCTATACAGTATTTATTAATAGTTTACCAGTATATTACGGACATTAGAACCATCTGCTGCAGATAATTATAACCATGTTGATAGGTGTTTGAACTGATTATAAGACACATACGAATCAGTTAGACTTCATTATAAATTATTAACCATTTTGTAAACTCAGTACAAACTATTCATAAATGTATCTTTATTTAAAGGATCACAAGCTTCAATTGTTTTTCAGGACCAGATGATATACATTTAAAGGTATGTTTTGCAGTTAAGAAATGCTACCAGCCTAAGTGATTAGCATTTAAAAAACATGTTAGGGTGACACAATTAATAAAAATGGCCACAAATACGAATAAAAAGCCTGAATTATGGAATAGCTTTTCATGATATGTACAATCTGGTATGCTGCTCATTTAAGTGATTGCCATGACTAATTTATGATCACATTTAGCTTTTGCTGGCATTCAGAAAAATATGCCATCAAAATTATACAAATTAAGTGCATTAAAAAGTGTCCAGGGTGAGACTATTTATGCCAGTCTTAGTTCAGAACTGAAAAAAACCATTAGAATCTTTAGATAAATTACATCATGAGATCAGTAATAAAATTAGGGTTTTTGATAAAAACACTGACAACAATGGCAGCATAAATGAGCAGCGTTGGAATATCCACATCTTTGGAAGGAGATGTTTGTGTATAGCACATGCTGGTACTACAGACGGGCACAGCTTAGCTGAGACATTCTCGGTGCTTTAGCTGTTTACTTAGGCAGCAACAGAGTTCTAAGAAATAGTTGCTATGCCAACCCATCATAGGACTATATATATATATGTGCACATTCATGACCAGGGCTTATTTTGAGAGCTCTGTTACCCTTTCTTCCAAAAGTTTAAATATAATACTGCTGTATAGCTTCCATTAAGGCAAAACTGTGTTGTCTGTGTACCACAATGCACAGCCCTGATTTTTTCAAAGATAGGGCGTGGAGTATCTAGAGTAACATGAAGACATTTCAAATAAGAAGCAGTCCTTTGACGTCACATTTCTACAATCACTGAACAGGCTGCTCTATTTGCAAGCCTCTAAAGATTTGGTGTTCAGATGATAAAGGGCACTGCTTTTTATAATCTATTATTAACTGTCATGTGTGTATTACTGCAGTTTGGTGGTACGATGATGAAGTGCTTTTTTGTACTATTTACTAGAACAATTTTCCAAATTAACTCCATCCAGCCAGTCTTCTTTTAGAAATACAGAAACAAGGCATAGTAACTTACCTCTGGAGCTTAGAAGTGATGTCTTCAGGTAAATATGCATTTTAAAAGAATTAAAAATCATAGAGGGAGCTCTTTAATTACCTTATTCTGTTTATGTCACTTTAGGGGCTTTTTTTTTAAATGCATTTGAAAGTTCAGTCTATTTATTTTGTAATTATTGGATGACTACATGCAGCACTGCCATTTCAATTAGATTTTGATGGCTGATAAAACCATTGTTGACAGCAAGTACACAAACGAATGAAGGGAAACCAGATTAGCAATGTTTGTGTCATTGCATTTAAATAAAACTAAATGTTCTGGCAGAAATATGATCAAATCCAAAGAGAAAAGAAAAACAGTAAATGGCATAGTAGGGATGGGATCATGTCAGAGATAATAATCTTTCTTTAGACATCTGGATTTTCTAAAGGAGAATTATTTCCTTTGGAGACTTAATTTTAATTCCCAGAGAGTGTGGCCATTTCTTTTTCAGATTAGAAACCCAAAAACATTTATATATGTCTTCTAACAAGAGTTTTGCAACAAGACAGGCTTCTTGAAATGTGAGAAAAGCAAGAAGAAGGAAAGATCTCCATGCAGATGCAGAGAGCTCAGCCCACTAGAATTGATAAGGCAAGAACAGCCATTGTGATAAATTCCAAAGGTTAAAACATTCTGTCTATTCTAAAGATCCATATAAAGGGGAAAGGAGAGGATGAGTGTGATAACACCATTTAAGAATGATGATATGCTTGCCAGACGAGAATCTGCATCAGAGTTGTTCTTTTTAAAAGAGAGGAGCATTGAAGCAGCTGTCTCTTGTGTCTCTCCGATTGAAATGAATGACATATTTTGTATTCATTCAAATGTCTATAGAGAAAATACCTGAAACTAGTGGACAAGAAAGAAAATTATACATTAAATTCTCTGAATTAAATGTGATACAGCATTTCTTGTTCAAGAAATCTTACATTTCTTGGTGAAAATATATTTCAAAATCTGACAATTCTTAAAATTCATTTCCTTTGTTTATGTTTCACACAATTTCATTAACTCCTTGCCTTTTAGACTTTTTTCTTCACACAATTTCTGCACATGATTATCCTTTTTCTTGCTCTCATTCCCTGAGACAACATAGGCTTTACAATTCACATCCAGAAGGGATCTTACTCTTTGTCTTATCTGGGTCCATATTGTATTTCACAGATCAAGCCAAAACCAGTTCACAGTTACAATATATAGATGTGCCTCCTCACCTAGAAACCACTGTAACACAACTTTGTGGAGCATTAAATAGAAAATATACTGACTTATATCTCTCACTAGCACAAAGTGTGAGCTTACTTGCATGATGAAAGGCCCAAGACTCTTGAAATTTCTCCACCCCAAAATTCAGTCTTCGTTTGAGAACCCTGGATGCAGGCTGCTAAAATGCAAGTAGAAAGGACCATTGAAGCCTTCCAGTTCAAAATCAACACCCAAGGTCTATTGCAGCTGTAGATGTTCCAACAGTAGCAATACAGAGACAGAAGAGCTAACTCACAGAACACATCACGTCTCTCATCTGGCCTGCTAGAGCAGGTTCGGACTGTGCCATTATAATCAGACATCCTCTAAACATGCTAAAAACCTGTACCTTTGGTTGTGAACAACATCATGGTGCTACAGTTCAGAGCAGGGCAGGCAGTGATAATTTCTATCGCAGAAGTATTACATGTCTTTGAGGTAAGGAACAGACAGTGCAGACACTGAATTAGTGGAGAGGGATAAGGTGGTTTTGATTAGCTTTAATTTTGAGAATCTTAAAGTCTGGATGGCTCCGAGGGTAACTGCAGAGCAAGAGTAGAAGAGAGGGGGCAGTTCTGAAGGACATCTCAATCCACTTTACAAGATTCCAGTTGAATAGGTATTCACAATTTTGCCAATATCATCAGAGTGTCTATATCCACCCTTAGTTTCTCCTTGACCTTTGAAACTACTATTAATGGCAAAATTCTAAAACAGTGTAGAAATTTCAAATGTGATCTTAAAGGAATTGCAACTTTTACCACTACTAATCTAATCTTTATTAGATTAAAAAATAATGAAAAAATTTGTAATTTTTTGTATTGTTTTTCTAAACACAAAGGAAAATCCTCCCTATGGTACATTCCATCAAATGGTCAAGTTCCAAACAGCATGCAGGACTCATCCTAAAGGAAGAATACAGTAAATCGACAATGGAGCAGAATTACTGCAACAGAGGGACTGGGGGTTTTTTTCCTCCTTTTTAAATTTAATACAACAGACTTTCCTAAATGATTTATGGGTCTGGGAGTCCTGCCTCTCTTATCCTTTCAAGAACAATCACAGTAGGCTGGAATGGTTTGAAAAGCTGAGCTGAGGGAGAATCTGCATCCTTATCCCTATAACACTCTGGTGCTCACTGAACTGTTTCCTCAGACTTCTATTTGCAACAAAACTGCTGATCTCAAAACAGCTGCATTATTTCTGTTTTAGTGCTCAATCTGTAAAGAGAGAAAAACATGAGAGATTAATGAGATCTTTTTCATCTCATGTTACTCCGTTTATCTCATAAAATCTATTTTTCAAGACTTTCTTTCCAGATCTGGCTGATATCACTTTGTATCCTCCAGCAGCCCTCTTCAATTTCTCATTTTCTTTTCCAGTGCTTCATCACTAGCTTCTCAAATTACCATGTTAGGGGAGAAAAGGTAATAATTAGTTTCACTTTTCTTGATAGATTCCTCACAGTCACATACATCCAATGACAAACTAAAGATAAAGTAAAAAATAAAATATTCTCTTGGCAACGAGGAAATTCTTACAATTAACCATTCTATGCCAGTAAATTGGGAGTTTTTAGTTACTCATGAAAATGGTGTAAGGCAATATAGTTAAATACGAAAGTCTCTTCAAAAACTCTTAGATCTATAAAGGACGTCGTAACATGAACCTAAAAGTAAAATAAAAATAGCAATATACAGTCATTCTATTCTCTTATTATTATTCTGTTATACTGACAATTGATAGCATTGCTGAATTCTGCTAGCCTCTGTGATTATCCATAGTTCATATATTCCTCTGAGGTAAACACCAATGAATCTTACTGCATTATTGCACAGTGACAATCCTATGCTACTGTAAATAAGGAAACAGTGCTTGAAAACAAGACACACACACAAAACAAGCACAGAGCCAAACCAACCAGGAAGCAAAACAGCAGCTCTAGTCTGGAACACAATATGTTTGTATAAAGCTGTCTGTGATCCCCTCTCAAAGCACAGAAAAAATTCCCAGATTCTGTGATCATTACCTGAATTTCAGCGGCTGCCATTTCAAATCCTGGAAGAGTTCACTTGATCTTATTTTCAATCACAAATATCCATGGCTTCTCAGGCATAAATTATAAAGTATATGCATCTTCCTAGGTCAAAAAACTTCAGATAATTTTCCACTTGAAAAAAGGAGTGAGAAAAAGATGTGACAAATGCTAGTTACATCAATTAATGATCTTCTGGAATATACTCACATATTGCCTGGATGAGGGCTGCATCAGAACCTGGGTAGAACTGAGAAAAATTTCAGTGTGAGTAATTAAACACAAACCAGATTTCCCTGCTGCAGTTTTTCAATTAGATACAATATTCTTCTCTACTCTCCATTATGCATTTTTTGTAGCGGTGGTCATTGTTTAGCACTTACTGAATTTATAATAGAGATGTGACTATGGGCCTGCCCTTTTTCGAGCTATTTTATATGTTCATTTTATGACATATATTTTTAATCTTTCTGTATGAAAAGTGTGGTGATACATGTAAGTCATTATCATTCCATCTATCTTTAGAATGCCTAAAAGTAAAAACAGTTTGAGATATGTGTCTGTGTAGATTTTCTTGAAAAGCTGAGAAATTGTGCAAGTTATTTAGCTGTCACAAATTGCATCCTATCTTCCAGCTCTTTAGAGTTCAGAGGCCATTTTGGTAAATTAAAACTGGCTTCCAATGACGTAAGAGGTTCAATCCATAAAATCCAAGAAAGACTTTGATTTTAAGTACAGTGCAGCAAATCAAAAACTTTTCTTTGCTTGTTTGTTGGCAGAGGAATTCTATATTTCAAGTGAGATAGCCTCAGTATGGTTACAATCTCCCTCTATGCTTTTCCACCCAAGTATGTGTCAGTGCTGTTTTATTTCAACAGTCAAATGAAATTACCCTTGTGCTTCAGCTGCACATCTAAAATTGCTGCTGTGAAGTCTTCCCTCAAAAGAAAATTAAGGAGGGTGTGAGGTGTGAGGAAACCTCAGCTGCCACTATTTGAGTTTCATACAATTAGTGTATTTCATTTATTTCATTCACTGAAACAAAATGGTTTTGTTTTCTTTGGTGTCACTCAGAAGCCTGGAACTCAATTCTAAAGAAGCACTGAGATAGAAACTGTATTAGCCTGCTCTAAAATATTTACTGAAGACACTTCTTTGGTAAGCTATGTTTATGTCAACAGAAAAAATGATGCACTAGAGATCACACACACAGCAACAGCGACAGAAGAAGGATGGAAACCTGTGGTTCAGCTGTCCCCCTAGGTGAGTAAAATTTTATTACAGATATCTCACACAGCAACTGTACAGCTTGCCCCAGTTGGCACCAGCAAAATCTTGGCTTGTAAGGCATATAATTCCTATCTTCTATAGAAGTATGTGCAGCTTCAGCAGCCCATGAAGCCTTTGAATTTCAACACAAAATCTTCTGGGAGTTTCTTCTGATAGCTGATTAGGAGACAAGTAAAATGAAAATCTTTATTTTATTACTAAGTGTGATGCTTAAAAATATATGAATTCAGGGGAGATATTTTTTAGGTATATCTATTTTCTTTTTTTTTTTCCCTGCTTCTTTATTCTCTATTTGAGCATGCTAACTTAATCGTTATATGTTTTCTTCTGCATGACAAATATTATATAGGAGCAAATTAAACTTGGTTTCCATGCCAAAAAGCAGAAACAATAGTCTTTTATTTTTACCTATCTTAGCCTGTGGTAGCAGGACTGGCCATCTTGGTAAGGTTGGCTTTAAACAGACCCCAGGGAGGGGTCCAAATTGGCAACCCCATTGCAAGCAACTGGGGAATAAAACAGGACAACAAAACAGCAACAAACATTCCTTAGCTGTGTCTCAAGATGAGAAGAAGCAAAAAAACATCTTCAAATGGTGAGTCTCTTTTTACAAGGAGTCATAGGGAAAAGGTGAGGTGTAATGGATACAAGTTCCTCCTGGAGAGATTCCAATTTAAAACAAAAGGAAAATTTTTCTCAATTAGAACAATCAGCTATTGGAATTGACTCTCAATGGAAGTGGTGGATTCCCCAACACCCAACACTTTTAAGTTTCAGCTGGACAGGGTGCTGGGTCATCTCGTTTGGATCACACTTTTGCCAAGAAGACTTGGACCAGGTGATCCTTGGTGTGACTTTTAATCTGGTATTCTGTGGTTCTCTGCGGATCCTACAGAAATAAACACCAGTCAGAATTGTTAGATGTATGGAATGTCCCTTCTTTGCTCTCTCAGGACCCCCAGTGCCCCTAAAGGAATATATATGAAAAAGACTGGGATACATCTAGCTCCCCCCACAAAATTTTATCCTATCTCAGTGAAGGCAACAGTCACTTTCGAAGATGTTGCAGTTCTGACCATATATATTCTATACATACACTAAAAATTTTGAAGAGTTTTGCAAAAAAACTTCAATAATTTCTCCTGAGGTGGTGTGGGTCAGGGTTTTTTTCATGTTCTGTTAAAACAGAATCACAGTCACATTAGCAGAAGCTATGCAGAGGTAAAAGTAAATTAATGGGAATGTGGGAGGATAGAATTTCATCATACTTTTGACGAGAATGCCTTTGGCACTGTACAATAATTAGTCCAAATTTGCTACATTGCCAAAAAATGTCCTGACTCAAATTTTGAAGCTTTGGCATATTTTGCTTGTGTCTTCGTTTTCATGCCATTTCCTTGATAACAGGCAAATGTAAGTAAGATTATAAAGATAAATTTAAATAATATAGAATATGTACTGTGGCCCTTGTTTTTCCTGCTCAGACAGGATGTTTATTAAAGGAATGAATGAGTGACCCCCCTAGTATCAGCACAGCAGCAGTACTAGATGAGTGGTCATAGTAAAGGCAGAAGCTTTGCTAGCAGCACTCAATCTTACCCAGTGTGAAATAAGATTATTACTGAAAGAAAAATACAGCTTACTGTCTTGTTCTAATATTTTTTGTTCTAATATTTTTTGTACTTCCAATGGTACCCTAGAATCTCTTGAAGGTAATTTATAAAAATATTTGAAAGAGACTGAAGCTTGTGCTTTCCATGGACAAGAAATAGGACTCTAAGGTGCTGCAAGGTGCTCCTTAGCTTCTGCCTCTGGCTGATAATTCTCAGGAATTTTTTTCCTGTGGCAATTACAACACTGAGGGAAAATCTCCTGACTGGGAAATTATGAGGAATCTTATTCAAGGCAATATTGATGCTTTATGGTAGATACATGCTCCCTCAAATCCTTCCTGAGCAATGGGATTTCTCACTTAGATGTAGCTACCTAAGAAACATGCATCTAACTGAAGCTTGATTTCAGAGCTAAAGAAGAAAAACAATCCTTCTTAAAGAGAATAAACTCTCTATTAAAAATTACATTCAGAACAACAGGCCTAAATGTTTTGGAATGAGAGAAGACACTTTGGAGACCAAGTGTGTTGGCTCCATAGTGTAGCATCTAGCTCAGACCAAATATTTAACTTTTCCTTATCTGAAGTATGTGACATGAGTAACAGCTGCTTGCAACACTTTTGATCTTTGTATTTGAAGAATAGTGAGTTAGAAGTCCTAAGCAGGTTGAAGTGAACTGTAGCTAGGCTGAAGATCACAGAAAGATTTGAAAATATAATGATTTTCAATTTCTGAGTATATGAAGATTGGGGCTAACTTTACTTTCATGGGAGCCAATTAAACCACTTCTGCTTTCAAAAAAAAATAAAGAAATCACAATTGTGACAATAAATTCCATTTTAGAAAATTACATGACAGGAGTAAAACTGTTATTGAAAGAAAACCCAAAAAATTGGATGAAACAAATAAAAAGGGTGGTTATTGAATTAGGACTGTTAACTACATGGACACATGTCCAGACACAGTTACAGGACTGCTGGAGCACCAAGACCACAGGGCTGTTACAGTGGGATGGGTACATGCATTCACACAAATCTTACACTATTGCATTCTTGATCTGATGGATAGTTCTGAGAGAAAAATTGTGTGGCTATTTTAAAAAAGCATTTATTAATTCATTTGGCATCTTATTTCTCATTTTAGGGAATTTCAGTCCTCGTTAGCACCCCAAGATAACAATGCTGTTTTCTGCTTTTTGGTTTTTGCTCCTTTCTTGGTAACTAAACAACAGTTATAGAATAAACTAAGAGGGAAAACCAAATAACATAATTTCTTTCAGTATGTTCCCTAAAAACAAATGCAAACAGCCTTCTTTCTAGTACTCCCTATCTTTTTTTCTATTGTTCTATCAATCTTCTGTATTCCAGTTTTGCCATTTACTCTTCTACCTCCTCAACATTTTAATTTCACGTTAAAATCAATGCTAAACCAACAGAAAAACATTTGACTGTACCACATTGGAAAAAATAAAAACAAACAAAAACCAAATATTTTTAAAATCCTAGAAACCCTGTGACAGTAGCAGTGATCTTCTCACACATGCTTGCAATCTTTTAGCAAATTAATTGACATCCATCTTCATAATCCACTTCTTATTAACTTCTATTTTTTCTTTCTCCATCCATGTATATATCATGTTTTCTCCTAAGAGGAAATGTCAGATTTTAAAATAGGAACAGCCAATTTAAATTAAGTATTATTTTCTTTAAAATGGGAGGCAAATACCCCCAGTTTTTCCTAAGTATGTACTCGACAGAATTTATGTCAAGTATTAATGTCCTAAGCCAAAGCAGTATAATAAAGATTTATTCATTTCTTATGTCATCAATATGATATCAATAATAATTTTAATATTAAGTATAATTTTCATTTCATAACAAGTCAAAGAATATCACTGCTACTTGATACAGACCACTATCAACAAACAAAAGGAATTTTAGAGGAAAAGACATGGAAAATCCTCTCTACTATTAGAAACTATTTCACAGAGGGGTTTATCAACAGATAGAGTATGACATTTTCATTAACTGAATGATCACTCGGTCAGTCCAAATCTGCTGAGGTTTATGGAAATAGCTGAGTTACAAGAAGCTGGCTTAGAGCTTAATGCAAGTCACAGCACAATGACTCCTACATTATCATTGCATCATTTCATTTACACAGTCACTCTAATTGACTTTAATAGGTTTTGGATCAGAGCAAATACACAGACAAAAAGATTGATTATACAAAACCAGAATGTTTTTATTAAACTTGCCTCAAGAATATACAATCTCAAAAAAATCTCTATATCAGCAGCTAGAGGCTTTAGGAATTTGTGGCAGCCAGCACAGAGACATTTTGTCAGCTTCAATTTAATTTTTAAAAGATAAAGTTTCCAGAAACTTCTTTTTAGAATGTGTTTAAAGATTGAATCTGTCTCATGGACCACCCTCTGTTCAGATTGACCACTAACAACTAACTAATGATTATACAGTGGCCATCATTTTCATCAGACCATAACGTTAGTAAATTGTTATCTCAAATCCTATTTTTTTTTCTTTTTAGTATGATTTATAAGGAGAAAAGAAAAACAAGAGGGCTGGATTATGTCAGCAGCAGCAATCTATATAGAAAAAGCAAGACTTTGATGCAAGTCATAGGCAGACCATAGGCTACAGTTTAGGAAATTCTTCAAGCTTCATTCTGCAAAACATCATTGTATGGCTTCATCAGAGGAAGTGGATGTAAATCACAGAAAAAGCACTGCAGCCTGTTCTGTGAAAGGAAAAAAAAAAAAAAAAACAAAAAAACCAACCAAACAAACAAACAAAAAAAACCCAAAAACAGCCATACAAAAAACCCCACACCGAACAAAACATTGCAGCCATACTGACAATCAAAATTCACCAGTGTGTGCAGTGTTGCCATGAAGTAAATCTGTGAGAAAATGTAGGTCTTCATTGTCTAATTTTCAAATTATTGTCTTCTTTTGTCTAAAAGACATGCATGGACATTTGTTTAGATGTGTAAGCACTTGTCTACACTTTTGTAGCATCAGTTCTATGGAGGTCCAACAACTAAACTTGCATGCAGACATCCATATCTGTGGGTATGTTTTACAGATGGAAATTCTAACTCCAAGAACTGTCAGTGTTAGCATTTATATGTCAGGCAAAAGCAGTCATTCTGCAATTACTAGCGTACAAAATCTGAGATGCATGACTGATTGCTATACCAAAAATTTCTTTCAGTCAAAGTCTTCTACATGCTGTAGGACTACAGATTACATACTTTGGTCCTTTTTTGTCTACCACGCTATTTTATTGTTCTTGTACTTTTAATAGATCAGCAGAGAAGAAAAATGCACTCCTAGAATTGATTTTTTTTTGTAGAATAAATAGGTTCTCTTTTGTTGACCTTGTACACATGACAGTAGCTGATCTTGGAACAATCATTCTAGTTTGGGTTTTGACATAAATTTTTTTAGGCCTATTCTGCTTGTGCAAACTCAAGTCATGTATTGATAAACTCAGAATACATTCCTCTCTTCCTCTGCTCCACCTTTTCCCTCCTCTTTCCATAACTGTTTTCCTCTGTCAGGGATTTTTACTCCTATTTCTTAAGGTTTCTTTTTTGTTTCTTTTTCATTGTGCTTTCAACTTCTCTGATTTTTAAAGACAAGAGAAATGAAATGAGATATATAATCAAGAGAGTTTTCACTTCACTTGTTTCTCTAAGAGACATTTTAAAAGAGATTTTGATGAAGGGGAAAAACAGCCCTACTATGTAATGATCTTTTCAATGGCAATCCACCCACAGGGGCATTTTAATATGTAAATGACGTTATTGTCTCACACATGACAATCTGATGGATTTTAAATTCTTCATTTGTTAAAATATAATGAACAGCACTTTTGCTGGTTTTATTAATGCAATAGCACTTTGTTCACCCAAAAATGGCATAGTTGTTCCAAGCTACATAAGGTGATACTATTATTGAATCATTTGAGACCTGGCAAATATGAATACAGTAAAGAGCTTATTTTCACAGAAATCCACTCTAACACCATGCTGGCAGCAAAGAGGTGCAGAGACATTTTCATGTTGACAAGCAGGTGTCCTCCAGCTGGCCCAGGCAAAATAATCCCCTTACTAAAATATACACAGATAAGTAAATATGTACGAACACATATATTCTCATTGTACAATGATTTTTAGAAACCCAACAAAAAAAATCAAAACTAGACAAGATTTATGGACTGACGACTAGACATCAAACTGTGACAACACAACAAAGTTCTCTTCTTACACTCTTCTTTTCCTTAACAACTCATACGTGTATATAAGCAGACACAAAGAGAATTAATCTAAAGAAGAGATAAATGAAAAAACTAGAGCATGGTTTTGAAGGATCTAGTAAATGTACTTTGGCGTGCATTTATTTGGATGGCATTTTCTTTGCCCTCTGTGTCTTTTGGAGAGTATACAGCATATTATATTTTAAAGATGTAAACATGAAAAACACAGGCTCAAAAATTTTGTGCATGCTATACTGTGCTCTTAAAAACCCAACCCTATTTACTATAAAGGGCAGAAGTCTCAGTACCGCTCATATCAGCAGAAATGAAGGGGTACAGAGTCAGAACAAGTCCCTTATTGACCTTATATTTTCTAAACCTTCAAACACTAGCAAACAAAGCAAAACAAAACAAAATAAAACAAAACAAAACCCTTCCACCAGATCACTGAAACTGTGAAACTTATTTTGAAAATATCAAGAGCATTTAAAGATCATAAATAAAGGTCACTTCTTTATACTGTCACCACCTTTTCATACACTACAACTGACCTACAAAAGATCCTTTAAATGGCTTCTAAAGCCACAGCATTTCTTTTAGGTATCTTTGCAAGCAGTTAGGATTTGCCTAGAAGAGAATGGAATGAAAATTCACCACTGTGTTTTTCACTCTCGTTTTGGATACACAGGAGTGTGAACATCTCTGCAAGAAAATTGAAAACATTCATAGCAACTTTTTCAAATTACTTTTAAAAAGCATTATGCATTTAACATGAAACAGGTATCCTAATAAAGTGAAACTCTGAAGAATTCTAATGGAAGGCAAAAAATACCTTTCTCAGGGGGATTATCAAATCTTTTTCAGCTCTGTTTTACAGCAAAAGGGGAAAAACACTAAATAACTGTGGAAAAACAGTGGATTACTAACATTATAATTTTGCCATAAATGTTAGGGAAAAGGGCACAAAATATCATCTTATTGTGCTTTTAAGAAGCATCTAACTAAACAGAATCAGTCAGCACCAGAGAAGTACTGTAAAAATGTTAAATTAAGAAATTGGCATACATCACAAGAGTAGGATGGCACATAAAGAGAAAAAATGAGATTACTATCTACAGTACTGCAATGTACGAAGGTATGATTCTCTAACATTTCTAACTACTGCATCACGACCAAAGTTTAAATTTCCACTGGATGCCACGCTTGTGCTCGAGCTGTTTATTTGAAGATGCTATGCATTTTATTACTTAATCACAGCTCTGTATGAACTGGCATATTAAAGAGAGGGGAAAATGTCATGCCAGGAGCAGCCAAAACTCGGCAACTGTGAATTTATTTGTACCCTAACAGTCATTTTTCCAAGTTATTTCTTAATCATACATCACACATGCAACAACCATTCCATGTCACTAAATGTCTTTGGTTTACTTCAGTCTTGCATTTCTTTCTGGTTTTCCCCATGCTTGCAATTACTGAGGCAAAGAAAGGTCTGTTTCCTATAGATACCATATTTTAAGATAGGCTTAATCTAGGGTAGTAGTAGTGTATGAATTTAGGATATCACACAAAAATTCCCCAGAGGCTTGTCAGAGTGAATTGACTTTTTCTTTTTTTTTTTTTTTCTCTGGGAAACTAAGCAATTTTGACATTGCCTTGTTGTCCAGGATACTATAAATACAATGAAAGACCTTAAGTGGGATTCTTTTGACTAAATGCAGACAATCTGTTAAGTAAACATTCATGTGTAGGCCAAAGTAAGAAAACAAGTCCTGGCTCCCAAGACTAATTGACATTGGGCCCAACTCCTATTCAGTCCTGTACATGTTCTGTCTCTCTGGCAAGGGAAACCTGACTCAAATACAGAGCCAAGAACATAGATAGCACTAATTCCTGTTCAAAAGTTTGCTCCTTGGATCATTTTTGGTGAGAAATGTATAGTTGTCTCACCACTGAGATTGGCATATTAGTTCTTTCCAATGAATGAGAAGAAGGTACTTCTCAGGACTGATTCACCTACAGAAATTTAATATTTAATTTAATAATGCCTTAAAACACCTATTTCTCACTAGTGATTACAAAAGAAGGCTAGAGCAACTGTTTAATCTACAGAAAATTGCAGTGGTGACCTAAGTTTCCTGAGATAAATCTGACCTCTGTGGCCACTAGACCACAGAGGTCAGAGAAGAAAAGATGGTCTTTGAGGATTCTGTTTGCTCACATTCATCTATGTAAAGCTGCCACATGGAGAAAAGAGGGAGGAGGTAAAAATCTCAAGCATGTTTCCTATAAGAGCAAAGAAACAGGAACAACTGGTCAGCTGTCTGTGCAAGTTCAAACAATTTCAGAAAGAGTACTATATGTGTGAGAGAAAGAGAGCGAGAGAGATGCACGTTCTACATTTCGTTTTTAGCCAAATGGGGGAAAAAGCCTTTATACCAGAGAAGGCTTTAGAGAATGATTAATATAATAATTTATCCAACCTAATAATTTGAAATTTTATTGTTTTGACTAGTAATTTTAAAATATGCTGTAGCCCAACAGAAAAATGTTTTAGGTACTTGCACATACTTGCATGGCAAGTGAGAGATGATAATGCAACTTCACCTTTATAAAAGTGTTTTTCAAATTAATAATTTCGTTGAAATAATTATGGGCAATATGCTTTTCACCTCATTTTAGACACCTATGTTGTCTGAATCATTTGAGTCATCAACTGAAATTCCATTTTTAGTCAAAGAAGAAAAATGGGCATTTGAAGGCACAAATCTTTTGACCTACTTTAGAAACAGATGATTCATGCCCTGAAAACACCTATTTCTCTTCATAAAGGGATATTACCTACTTGGATGTAGTCCTTCATATTCTACACTTACATTCAGTGAACTGGTTCTCATTTCTCAAAGTGTTTCTGAAAAAATTCATTATGTTTTCTTAGTCTGGAAAATTAGAGAAGATCTGAAAATTAAGTATTGTGGGTTTGGTTACATACCACTAACAGATGAGGGGGACTATTTCCATATTTCAGGTAGAGGAAGAGGGCATAGGGGATATTGGTAAAATTATTCATTTAAACATATATATGTATAGATAGATGGATAGATAGATAGATAGATAGATAGATAGATAGATAGATAGATAGATAGATAGATATAGATATAATTCCAAAGATTATCTGGATTTTACTTTTACATGGACTTAATTTCCTTCTCAGATGGTTTGAGCATAATGCTTCTCAGAACCTGCCTTCTCAGAACCAGCCTTCCAAGCATGGTATATCAGATTCTTTCCACTTGTAAATGGTTTTCTGATCTCCTAAACAGTACTGCATCACACTTTTGTCTTCAGATAAAAGATAAAAGGAAAACTTCAGAAAAGTCACATTGTTGATTTTGGTGTGCATTTTTTTAAAGGAAATCTTTACATTTTAAGTGCTGAAAAAAGTTAACTTACAATTCTGCACCACAAAATGTGCCTAAATATTTATATTCTCTGTAATTATAAACCCTGTAGGCCTAACTGTGTTCTTCACCAATAAAAATCTCATCTTTCTAAAACTAACCTCATTCCATGTGTCATTCTTCAGTGTAAACAGACAGGGAATGCAGAATGACATACAAATTTAGGTAGAAATGAATCCTTAACTATTAAAAATAGAATAGACCACACTGCAAACAGAGAAAATGGCTAGAACAAAGCATGCAAAGACTTTATCATATGTTAAATCACTAGGTTAAATTACAGTTTTTGACTTAAATCAAATTGAAACAAACCTTCTATTTTTTTCTGGTAAAGAAAAATTCTATCTTTTAGACAAATTATCTTAGGTATCTTTAGCATAATACATTCATATTGATATGGTCACATATACATCACAGGATCTGTGACCTTTCTCTGATAAGTACACTCCACAGCATTTTGATACCAGTTTTAGTATTGGGTGTTTTTTCCCTCACAAACTCCCACCTTCTTCTGAAGTTCACTAAAATTTTCACCAAAAAAAAAAGGGTCATATATTTTTTCTCATTCCTTTTATACACCAGGTTGCATATTATTCAGAATTGGTAATTTCTACACGGTTAAATTTCACAAATTTAGCTTCTCTAACTTTTTCTGCCTCTGATTTGCAGATACCATATTGTCATTTGGCGAATCAGCTCTCTTCTGACTTGACCAATTTTCTATTTTTCATTTTTTAATGTGAAATGTTTTAGATTCAGTTACATATAAGTATTCAGTAACATTTTCCTCTAGAAGTAAGCATTCACTCCACAATGAAAGAACAGTACCATATTCTCAGCAAAAATCCTAGACCACTAAATGTTTTATCAACATTACTACTGATGAAAAGAGGAAAATAAATACATTTAGCATCGATTTTTGGTCCTTCTCTTTCATGTTCTCAAAACCATGAGCAGTATATTAGAGTTGGTACAGAGTGCTACTAAGTACTGGAGATGCACCTAGTCTAGTAGTCTATATTAAATAAGTACCATTCATTACTTCTCCATAGACAAGGAATTTAAAATACATCAATTCCTCACATGTGAGGCAGATTGTGATTTACATGTTAAAGTGCTCCTGTGACTTGATTTGCATAGGAAAGACTTCTGGCACAATGAAAGGAAGGATTAGTGAGCATGACAAGAGTGTTATTAGTGTAGAGAGTACAGACACTACTACAACACACCTTTCAACCAGTGTATTTACATTCAAATTAAAAATACATAGATCTTGGTGGGTTTCCCAGCCAGGAATGAAACAAAGGTCTTGTCTCAAGAACAGTAAGACTAAAGTTATAAACACTGGATGAGCCTGTAAGCAGAGTCAGAGACAAGGATCTGCAAACAGGCCTTCCTTACACCACATGCAGGTGGACTTTTGGGTTTGCTTCAAGTGGTAAGAAACAAACATTTATATCTGAGATAATCAGTGAGATTTCCTTTTATTGACAGTATATGGAAATAGTATGGGTATATTACATCTTATCCTAAGGCACACCACTACAATAATCAGAATTTCCTCATACTATAATGGTATTTTTTCCACCATTTTTTCACTTTTTGTTTAGCTTTGGTTTGAGTTTGTTTGTTTGTTTTTGGTTTTTTTTTTAATAGAAAACAACTACAGAGTTATTCTATATAACAACAGTGTTAACTGTATTGTTACCAAAGTTTTTTTACTACAGACAATGCAAAACCCTTTCACACAGACAGCTGGACACTTCAGCAGTTCATCCTAAGACTTTTCATCACAGTTTCTCTGCTGCTTCTTCCTCCTTGGGTGAAGGACTCCACACACCCATCCCCTGCTCCAGTGTGGGGTCCCTCCCACAGGAGACAGTCCTCCACAAACTTCTTCAATGTGAGTCCTTCCCATGGGCTGCAGTTCTTCACAAACTGCCCCATCATTGGTCCCTTCCAGGGTGCAGCCCTTCAGGAACAGGCTGCTCCAGTAGGTCCCCCATGGAGTCATAAGTCCTGTCAGTAAATGTGCTCCAGAGTGAGCTCCTCTCTCCATGAGCCCACAGGTCCTGCCAGGAGCAGGCACAGGCTTCCCATGGAGGTGCAGCCTCCTTCAGTGTGGGGTCCTCCATGGGCCACAGGTGGACATCTGCTCCAACTGAACTCCATGGGCTGCAGGGGCACATCCTGACTCACCATGGTCGGCAGGGCAACCTCAGCTCCAGCCCCCGGAGCACCTCCTGCCTCTCTCTTCTTCTTCACTGGCCTGGGTGTCTGCAGGGCTGCTCCTCTCACATATTCTCTGGCTGTATTTCTGCAGCTTTCCCCCCACAGTCTGTTATCCCACAGGTGCCACCACCATGGCTGATGGGCTCAGCCTTGGCCAGCAGTGGGTCTTTCATGGACCTGGCTGGCACTGGCTTTGCTGGATGTAGGAGGAAGCTTCCTGCAACTTCTCATAGAATCCACCCCTGTAGCCCTCCACTACCAAAACCCTGCTGGCCTGAAAAGCCTTTATAGGTCAAGTGTTTAAAATTGAAAATTATTTCCAAGGAATTCAACAGCACAATGAGTGCTCTCCTTCAATAAATAATGCATGACAACAGAGTAAATAAAACCGAAAGCTATAGCCAAGATACCCAAATTATGAGACTTAAGGAGGAGACTGCATAAAGTATTCACAAAGTCTATCTTTTGCATTATCAAAAGTGGCCTGTGTAGGTTTTGTTTACAGCCATTTAAAAGAGTGATTCCTTCTGTAGTTGATTCAGAATAAAAATCTAATTTTAGATGCTTGCAATCAGCCTTATCAAGCTGCTCCCCTCCACTGTCTGTAAAGGCAGCCTTGACAAAATACTCCCACTAAGCTGAATCTAGCACTTGGAAATATTCCCATTGTACTTCTCATTATTTGAATCATTATATATATGTCCTAATGAACACCTATGGCAAAACATGTGTAACTCAATGCTGCCAGACCATACCATTTCCAGTTCTGGAATGTCACCTGCAAACTCTAGTTTCAACTTTTACTGCTGTAGTCCTTGCTGTATGTGATAGGCTTCCTTTCAAACCACTGGGCTAGTAAAGGAATCTCAGTTGTGCCCCTGCCTTGCTAGCTTAGCCCAGTGATCTCCACTGGGTCACTCACATTTACAAGAGAGCCACCCTATTACTCCTTTCTGTCAGAGTGAAATGGCTGGTAAGCACAGGACTGTGCAGAAGCAGGGAAGACACTGGACTGTTACACATTTCTTTTGAAGAAAATGTTGCCAGAGAAAAGTAATTTTCAGGCTGTGGGCTACCAGTTGTGAGGAGGCAGAAATTAATTCAGGGTCTTTGTATATTTTCATGCTATGCTGATTGAAAGTTCATTCTGGACTTTACCTAACCCAGCTTCTGCTGTTTCCCCTCCAGGAGGTTTGAGTATTAAATGGCATTGATTCTTCCTATGGAGATAAAAGACTGCAAATAAATTAGCATTAAAAGGGATATGCCCTTGAGAAAGCCAAAACACTGAGCTAAAAAACATCAACTTTAAAAGATTTGGCTGAGGTTAGTGTTCTTGATGTCTTAGTATTGTAGCACTGACTGCAATAGTGAAATTCTTTGTCTTCTGCAATGTATTGCCCAAGGCAGCAACACTACCTGGATTAGAACAAAAGTATCCTTATACACAGGAACCATCCCACTGAAGTCAGGTTATTTCAGTGTTAGATCCCTGTTTTCTCTTATTTGAAATGATGCTGTATATCCTTGCATAGTGTTATTGTTCTCTTTAACTACAAAATAATTTTTAAAAAATTAGTGTGGTTTTCTATTGGACATTTGCAGATGCTTCATGGCAAATCTTCCTACTCCTAAAGATTGTGACATTCAAAGTGCAAAAAGAATTGAGGAAAAACTTAATATTCATAAAGTTTTATAAATTGTCTGTTGCGTATAGAAGATTCTTAGCATACTTATTTTTATTTTGCAACAATAAAAAGCCTGTTCTATATTGCTTTTCCTTTTTTTAGAACACAAATTAATTGAGGTCATGGTTCTGTAATGGGAACACAGTCATATTTCTAGCAAAAACACCATGAAAATTTAATCTGTGTCTGAGAGACTTTTGACCTTTCCAACTTGCAAGGTATTTATTATTCCCCTTTATTTTATGTTGGGAGCCCTCACATTCTTCTGTTCTCTTTAAATATTTACATTGTAACTTCTCCTGGTAAAGTACCACATGTTTAACTTATACATAATGATCTTTATTTGTGCTGCTGCCCTCCTTGATTTTCCATTTTGTCAAGGGGTCTTTCTAAATCACAAGGAAAAAAATAAAATCCTCTTGACTACTGTTTCTTAATTACATATTATAAATTATCTTTAATAATTACTTCAGTGAAGTATGAAAAGTAAATTATTGAAAGCAATTGCAACCTTTCATTTCTAACATATTAGTCTCACCTTCACACTTTCCCGTCTTTTCCCTGTGTGATCATTCACTTTCCTCTTTCTTAGGAAATAAATCTATGTCTTCCAACCTCATTTATACTTTATATTTCATATTTTATTTATAATCTTTGTTTCAATTGCCTTTACTGGTAATTTATTCTACTCATTCATTATCTTTTTTGAAATACATTAATTTTGTCCAAGTTTCCTAATTTTCCTGGTTTGTTTACTGTGTCTTCTCATATCATCCAGATTTTAACCCCTTCCCAGTGTAAAGATATGTGTCCATGTTCTAAATTTTTCTCTTTTCTTTTTCCCATTTACAACGTTGTATTTCCTTTTCACGGTTCTGCATTTTATATTTAAGGATTTCCAAGACTTGTTAGATAACACTGAACAAGAGTCCTGCAGTGTTACAAAAAGGTCGAGTTACATTGAGCATGTAGGAGATGATTTGAACAGATTTCTTACCAATAACTTTTAAAATACTTAAGGTTCTAGAACAGAACATTGTTCAAGGTCTGATTAATAAATTGTACATCTCATCTTTACAGCACTGAAATAATATTTACAGTACAGTTACTAACATGGTCCACACTCTGTTTTGTTTTTTTTTAATCTAGAATATGGATTATGTTAGTAACTATACTGTAACATGTTGTCCTTATTCAATAAATATAATCATTATATAAGAGTTTCCTTCATTTGTTTTCTCTTACTACACATGATTTTATTCTAATCTAGATTTCCTGGATGACCCAAGACAGAGTATATTGTAAGAGGTTTTCACATCAGTTTGTCTAAAAATTTTTTCTTCTCCTTTCTGAGGTCCTGTGTGGATATTTTGTGATAAGTATAAAATAATGTCTGAAGAAAATGTTTTGAACACATTAAGTATCTGTAGGAATTATATTTACCTCCTCTGGATTCAGCCCTCTAAAATGTAGGCAAGTGATCCTGACTGGCCATTTTTACTCCTTCTTTAATTAGAGTAGAAAAAGAGATGAATTTTCACACAGAAATAGGTACCCACAGTGGGGACTGATGTGTGCTAACGAGGTAAGTAACGCACAGAATCCCTTCCGGGCAAGACCACTGGTGGTGTTTGCTCAGACTTTGCCTGGCACGATTTTAGGCAATGCTAATTCCCTCGTTTTGAAAGAGCTCCTGGGCACAGTCTGGGAACTAGAATGTACTAGGGACTATTCCCAACAGGTATGTCACACGTAGCCTCATGGTTTTGGTCTCAAAGCAATGGCCACCAGCCTGCCCTGCTTTTGTCAGTCCCAATGAGTTCTGAAAAATACAGCTGGATGTCTAAACTTCAAATTACTTGGGAAAAGAATTATCTCATGGGCACGTTTTGCAGTCACACAGAATCCCTTTTCCATGGAAGAAATTGCTAAAGTGACAGCAGGACTTTATTTTAAATGTCTGCATTTTCTTTAATGAAATTTAATGAATGAAAAAGGGAGCTAAGGCTCAGATTTGTCATGTCTGGCTGCACTTATTAACTGGCCAGCCAGGCCAGAAGATGAATCTTTACAGCTAAGACGAAAAGGTGTTCTGAGTTATTTTTAGTGACTGCAATCAACTTTAGCCCACAGACCATAATTTCAAAATATTTCTAATACGACAGTTTTCTTTTCAATTTTTAATAAATTAACAAAAGGAAAAAATGGACCAAGCACAGACTCTTCCCTTTGGGGACATTTTAGAGCTGGCTGTAATGTCCTTTCATCATTTAATAATTGGCAATAATATCTAAATGGCAAGAAATCCTCTTCCACTTTCTTGTTTTGTTAAATTGAAGAAAATGTCATCGGCTCTGGAAAGCATATGGATCAAAATTCTTTACTAGCTTTTTTCTTTGCATTATACTATAATGCAGATAAGATGATAATTCACAGCAAAACCTAAAAGATGTGGCAAGACTTATTTAACTTAAATAACAGCAATTCTTGCCTGTCTGTGTACTTTTCCAGGCTCTTTTTGCTATGTCTCAGTAATGGTTCAAAGATTTTTGTGGTGGTTTTTTACCAATTCAAATGTCACAATACTATATTTTTAAAGGGGGTAAAAGAAGGCAAGGAGGGGTAGGGTGTTGGGGAAAACACACTTTTAAGACAGAGCTAAATTACACTTTTCATAATACACAAATAAGAAAAATTACACAAAAATTCAGGCAAAGGGACAGACTTTCAAGGCACTCACTACACAGCAGGTCGACCTGAGAAAAAGGTTTCTGAAAATTCACTTATTGAGGTGTTGTAGTAGCAGATGTCAGACTTGGAGCATTTTGAGACTCTGGGCATTATTTTAAGAACATGAGACATGCCCTAGCAGCAAAGGCTCGCTCGGACTCTCTCTGGCTGTGGCTAACAGAGCTGCTTAGTGACTAATGACAGAAGCGGTATATGTGATGAATGACCTCACCTTAGCTAGGTCTTCCTAAATGTCAATGACTGAAGGCACTTTGGATAAGGATGCTATTCCCCAGGCTATGCAGCACAAACCAAAGCCCATCTATACAGACAATATCTCAGATATATCGATACAATTGTTTTCAAAGCCAAAACACTTTGTCCTGCAGCAGTAGAAAAGGAAGATTCTAAAGAGAAATACAGTACTGGCTGCAAGTACACAAACATCCAGATTAGCTGCACTGTTACATGGAAATCACATGATTTTTGTGGCCTTTTCCCTACTTTGATTCACCTTACTGGTTATTATATTGAGCTTGCCTTCACACTTTATAAATGTAAAGGAAATTTTATATTGTTCCAAGTTTTAATTCTCTTTTTCTTTATTCCACTGAAATATTTATTAAACAAATTCTATGCATTTTTTACACAAGGAAGGAAATGAGAATAAATTAATTCCTCCCAAATTAATTAATGCAATATAGAAGAGATTCTTCTGCGTAGCAAGGGAGATTATGAGGTAATTGTCTTTTCAGGCAACTATTGCCAAACCTTTGCCAAAAATAAGGGGAAATATAGAGGGAAGTTAAGGGAGCATGCATGCAAATACGGACACATTGACAGTATTCTTTTAAAAAGCAGGAAAGCAAATTTATGTACCCCAAGCACAGCTCCCTGTGCTCTTCAAAGGGAGTGACTTTCTTTTCCTTTTACTACCTCCTCTGGGGTACTTTATGGACCAGTTCTCTCATCTCAAGTGTCTGATCCCAAGACATAAATTAATTTTAGATGCAATTTTTATTCTTTGTGGCCGCTAAAGAAATATTCACTGTTTGTTTTGGTTACCATGGAGATAATTGACTTCCTGTGGTGGCAAGAGTCTTTTTGGGGTATTAAAGGGGCTTGGATCTAGGGTTTCTCTAATTTTCATGCAGTGAAGAAAGTAATTTCATCAAGAAAACCTTCGTAAGATTTCTCTCCCTCATAATTTGAGTCGTTCTTGTTATAATCTTGTGAGTATTTGGGTGTTTTTTTCTTTACCACATTCCTTTTGTAGCTCAGCCTGCGCACTCCACAATGCTGGCTCAAACCACAGGAAGCGCAGATAGGCTATTTATTAATGTTGTACTTTGGTCAGGCACAAGCTCCCAACAGCACATTATCTGATAGAACATCGACAGACACAAAGATAATAAAAGATTTGATTATAACTTAGACTTCAAAATGGATTGGTTTGGACTCAGAGACAGACATTTCTGACAAAAAAATCCTGTACTGAGGTTGTCAATAAAGAACAAAAACCAAAAGCCATTCAGTTTATATTAGCTATGTCTCTTATAGAGCACTAAAATTTGGACAGCTCATACGAAGCCTTTACCTTGACAAAGTGGTTTCACTTAGTTGAGTATTCAGCAGGTGTATATTCAAGAAAAAAGGCAGATTCCAAAAGTATGGATAAGCAAAAATTGCTCAAAAGTGCCTCCTGAGGAATGCCAAATTAAAGATGGTGTGAATCTTGTACCAAATCTTGAACCGAAACTTGTGAGCCCTTGAACCAAATACTTCCAACCATAAAGTATGGCAAGGGATTTTGTGCAACATTCAACTTTTTGTATTTGATAAACAATACTTCAGCAAATCAGCTGTGGCTGAGAAGGTACAAAATTGGAATGGTTAACTTTTGTGAAATTATTGCACTCCGTCTCCATCCCTTTCCTCATGCCATTCACAACAGCCATGCACAACATTCCTCTCTTCTGAGTTCAGGCATTGTCATGCTGACCATGAATGAAAACCTTAAATGAATGAAAAGACAGTGAGACTAATGCTCAGTGTCCTGTGTAAAGAGAGCTGAGCCTACATATGCCTACTCAGGATTTCTACACTCTTCAGAGCAAGCTGGCACTGCTCAGCATAACTCTGTAACAAAGGTCAGGATCCAGGATGGAGCTGGTGGCAAGCACTGCCCTCCACATCCAGGCTCACAGCAATGGTCCTTCTGTGTCAGAATGGAATGTGACACGATGTGATGCAGCAGATGGGCTCCCACAAGGCCTCTCTGGAACTGCGAGTCCCTGAGGAATAATACCTCTAAGTCCTCCAGCTGCAATGGTAAGCCTATGCATTTCCCAAGCATCAGGCTTTCACTGAAGACACAATAAAGCTTTTGGACAAATCTTCATTAATAACAAGAATTAAAAGGGGATTTGTCTTGTTTCCACACTAACAGTGGATAAAAGCATATAAACACAGGAGGGATTATAAATAAAATCTACATTAATCCCACGATTAGCTCTCTGTCCTCTAGCATCCACCTCCTATATCGAGGGTCATGCCCTTTAAAGCACAAAATCTGTTACAGTTAACAAAAAAACACACACAATAGTCATTGTAGTTATTTTCTAATGCATTGGAGTTTTTAGTCTAGTTCGTTTTGAATTTGATGTACAACACCAAAATGCTCACAGGTATTCCATACAGGATTATACTTTTCTCCATGAAAATAATGTCTTTTGTTCCTACAGCATTTCACAGCAAAGAAAAAAATTAGAATCAATAATAAAAATGGAAATGTTTGAGGACAAGTAATAGTAAAGCAAAACTTTAGAAATCTCCTTCTAAGTGTACAACACAAAATCAATTTGCCATGACCCTGAAAGTCAGCTGTTCTTGCCCTTGTGACAGAAGAGGAAGAAAAAAGAAAAGAAACAAATTAAAGCAGTACCTAAAAGCCTTTTGTTTCCCAAAACTTTGGAGTGTTTTTGAGGTAGAAAGACACTTAAAGCAAGTTTTCAAATTTTTAGCAATACCATCTCATAATTTCTTCTTTTAGTGTTTGACATAGCTTTAGCCTTCTGGTCTAACAGTCATTTATTTCTTCTTTCTTGTGCATGAAGATTGTTCCTTAGGTAGTCTATAACCTGAGAACCACTACTGCTTTGCAGTTTCCTCACCTCCTGTGTTTAGGATCTATCCATCTAATCTGTTATTGTTTACTAAGATTCCTGGTTTACATTCATCAAAATCTGAATTTGAATAACAACCCAAGATTTCAACTGGAAGATATCTAGGCAATATTAAAATGCTTAGGCTGTAGAGGAGGATTTATCATACTGAAGCAACACATTGGATTTTTTTTTAAAAAATAGCAATGCAGTCTTCTGCAATCATGAAAAAGCAATTTTTAAACAACTGTCTCAAGGTTTCTGGGCTGCCTTTGTGTTCAGCTGAAATTTCTATTAATCTTTCCTTAAATTAACTGCACTGAAGCGCTCAGGAATTCCTTCACAAAATGTTCATTCCTCTGCAATATTTCTAAAGGAACAGCCTAATACAATGTAGCTGTGAGAGATATGACGAGGAGAAATAGGAGTACTTAATTTGGATTTCCTAAAAGAATACTTAAATACAACTTCTTTTCTAGCACTGCAAATGCAGTTACTGTAAGATGTGTTTAAAACATTATGACAGGGTTTTTTTCTTCCCATATCTGGCCTGATACTGCATTTAGAAATCCTGAATAGAAAAATCCCATTTTCCTATTATAAGGTCAAGTTACATCAAGTTCTTGCTAGTAAAACATCTTCAGCATTCTATTGGAATGTTAATGTACCTAAAACCTCTGAGACTCAATATTGAGATCTTTCATGATTTATACTCCAGATAAAACTCCTGTGCAGCTCCAGCAGCACTTTAAAACACAAGATTTTACTAAGTAGAAAAAGAATTTCAAGCTAAAGTAAGCACTTGAAAACATTCAATCTAATGTCACTGAGTTTAGAAACCTGTGCTCTAACGTGCAGATAGTGTTCAAACATACTATCAGCTCTTTCCCATACTGATGTGACAAACAGCACCTTGCAAGATAGTACAGTTCAAGAGCACAGTACAGATTTTATGGTTGCAAATAAAGTACTAAACAAAAGAAATCATTAGTCTCTAACTGTTTCTTCAATCCTCCTCACATTATATTTGCTCATCATCTTCTATAAAAATCAGGCTTTCAAACTGCAAGCAGAATTCCAATAAAGCTAGGGGATTCCTTTTTTTTTTAAACCAAATAAAATATGTGCATAACTTTTGCACTGAAAAATTAAATTCCTCTTCCAACAGTGTAAATTTGGAGACTGGTAAAGGACTAAACTGGAAGCAGTAGCAGGTGTTTACTCTCCTGAGTTTGTTAACACTGAGGGTTAATAACCAAGCATGGCAAATCCTTTAAAAAAACCCACAGTCATTCAAAATTAAATAATTCCAGTGCTGTCACTGAAACATTTTGAAGAAATACATCTTTCAAACATCAAAAATAAGTAATTTTAGGCTTACAATAAAAACAGAGAGAACTGGACACTTTTCTGATGAACATTGATACTATAGCTTTGTGGATTTTGGAAAACTAGTGATGTTTTTTCTTAAAGTAAACCTAATTTGTTAACAACCTTAAGTACAAAATTACCTAGTTAAGGTCTGCTACTTCTCTCACTCTATTTCATTAAAATCTTTATCAAATCATTATAGATGCTGGAATAAATTCTTTAAGATTATTTGAAAGTGACTTCTACTCTATCAAGTGCTGCATTGCCACACAGAGCCATGGTAAAGTATCCACATGATGGAATAAAATCTTGGTAGTCAATGATACATTGGGGCTTTTAGTGTCAGAATTTTATGTTTAGTTTTAAATCTATTTCTGAAGTATATATTGTCAGACACAAATACCAAAATCATGATTCCCCTATTTTCCTTTCTATGCATTCAAATAATACTGAGCCCCAGAACAGGAAATTCTCTCTTAACCATAAATAACATGTTTAGGGGCCAATATCTTACAACCACACAGGGCTATAAATGTGAGCTTCACACCATTGAAGAAGGGCCTCAGCTTCTCATAATGGAAGGTCAGGCAACATCAGGCCATAAAATAGTGACATTATAATATATAGAAAAGCTCTTTTACAGAAGGTAATTTTTAGAGGTTTCAAAAATTTATTAGCTACCATTTTCCTCTCCTTGCGTATCCCATGATCTGGAGGGCATGGTAAAGAAGCCAACCTGACTCAAAGTAGAAGGGCATGAAAAATAGTAATAATAAAAAAAGAAATGAGCTAAAATATTTCTAAAACTTTCTTCCTTTTTTTTTTATATTCTCTCAAATACACAGCATAAGCGATGTGTATAATCATAGAGTTTGGTCTGTAGGATTTATTGCATATGATAATAGAGTAATAAGGGCAAATAAATCCTCAGCTGATAAAAATAGTTGCAACCATTAGAGCCAAGCTATACATAACAACTTAGGAACTTTCTCCCTTTTTTTCTTACCCCAGATATTCAAGCTATCGAAATCATGTTACTATATGCTAAACCTCTGATAGACATAGATTAGTTATTTATGTCCTTGTACAAACAGATTTTTGTTTTATTGTTATAAACTCCTACATCCTTTAATTAACCAGAAGGACACAGGGAATTGCCTGAATAAACACTTACAAAGACCCACAGTGTGACTTCTTCTGGACATGGGATTTCGCTCTAAACTCATAACTACTGAATGCGATTTTTATTTGACTCCTTATGTATGTACCCCCAAATCAAATTTATCATGCATGAGTTCCTTTAATCTTCTTTTGGACATTGTTCTTGTGTTTCAGAAATTGGAAATAACATTCTCCAAAATAAAAATTCTGCTATTGTTCAGCTTCACCACTAAGTGCAAACGAGATTTTCGACTTGCCAGCTCATATCCTACACTGCACTACTGGGAATATCACCTTGTGCAGAGACTCTTGAGCTGATGCCAGTCCAAGCCAATGAGTGCTCATGTTAATGAAGTGTATGGAGGCTTGAAATTGGAAAGACTTCTCTTTTTGCCTGCCAGTTTCCAGAACTAAGCTGATACATTCACACGGCACAACACAACTCAATGTTAATACTTGTGCTACATATGAAACATCTGGAAGCAGGTTTTCTTTGATCAAAAGGCAGCTTCTTTCAATTTCACTTGAAATCTGTAGCTATTAGGATTTCTCCAGTAATTTTCAAGATGGAGAACAGAGAGGTCAAGGTGATGGCAATCTAGTAATATCTGTTAATTTCCACAGTCAGTAAAGGAAGATTATTTCACTCATTTAAAGCAAACTAGAAGTATTTAATTTTTCTAATGGAATAGGTGGTGAATGATAAACATTTATTGCATCATTTTTCAGCTCAGGGCATTTGTGGCAGACATATGTATGTCCAGGGTGACATTTTACTGCATTAACCACCAGAAAAAACTTGCTTATCTCCTCAGTTCCCTGACAAATTCACTACAAATACACAAAAAAGGTAGAGGTTCTTATAGGCAAAGCCCATTAATTTTGCCAATCTGAGAAACTCCCCAGAGAAGTGGATGCCCCATCCCTGGAAGTGTTCAAGGCCAGGCCAGTTTCACCCTGAGCAACCTGGTCTGGTGAATGGCAGGGGCAGGGGTGCTGGAACTAGATGATCTTTGCGGTCCCTTCCAATCAAGCCATTCCACAGTTCTATGACTCTTTTAGATAGTCCCAACAATATCTATCTTTGTAACAAATGAAGCGGGGGAACAACCTGAAAAATATAACATGGTCTCACATCAAAAGGGTACACAGAAAGAGAGGCAGATTTAAGATTGCTTAGGGACCTTAAATAATGCATTTGATAATTTAAGTGCTTGACTTTGCAGTGGTAATATTCTGGTAGTTTAATAACATAAAAAATGCAAAAACAGCACTGCATGATCTGAATTTCAAATCCACAATCTCCATTTTTTAGCAGAATCAAATTAAAAGTAAGTTCTATTTTCCACTACAGAGAAATGCACAGACCACTCAGAGGAGTTGTCAGGAGAGGGGGAATCTGTAGCTCTGCAGAGTAGTTCTTTGCCCCTTGATCTAATGGACTAACCCCAGATGCTGCCCCACACAGCCATTCTTTGTTTGGGACACATTTCTGAAAGGAAGGAAGAACACATCTGGTGTGTTTTCACACAGCTTCAGTGGGGTTTCACAGAAATGGCTGATGATACAACATCATAAATAATTTAGAGAGGAAAGTCTCTTTAAAAACTTATTTACTGTTCACACAAGTAAAAACCACATATTACACTCTTCAATCGGACAAAACTGAAGTCAATAGGATTCAACCTGACAGAGAAATTCATGGTGAGGAATTAATGGCACACTGTAGGGAAATAAGTGAAGAGACCTGCTCATGGGATGCTCAAGATTGATGCATAAAATGGGATTTTTCACTGGTCTTTCTCAATAACCCTCTGTTACCAGCTTGCCCTTCATCATGATTAAAAATATTTTTATTTATAGAGGTTATTTACCCTAAAAACAACATAAGACTAATGTACTCTGTCCAGATAAAGCTTTTCATGAGATTAAAGCTTTTACATATGTCTGTATATTTCCGTACTGAACAATGTGGTTTTATTCCTGAAAAAAAAATAATCTTTCAAACATTATTAATATGTTTTATTACACTGTTTTTTCACACACAGTTTAAACCAATGTTAGCTGTACATGATGTCCAAAATATTTGGAAGTGTGTTTGTGCTTTGGTTTCTTCATTTCTTTAGGTGAAAAATTCATACTAAACAAACTGACAAGAACATAATTAAAATTTCTTCACTTTTTAAGACATTACATGATTTTTAAATATGTTATTTAGTTGCAATTCATTCAAAGAAAAAAAAATTCACAAATGTCTTCAGTATAATTCCACGAAGAGTGACCATCTGCTTGCTGTCATTATTTTTAATAAAGTCTATATAATGCTTTTTGCCAAAATAAAATGCATCACCAAGCCTCAAAGCAGCTGGCTTAACATGTTATCCAGAAATTTTCCGACTTGCATTGTCCATCTTCTCAGGCTTTTTGAAGCAACACAGCCAGAGCACTTTTGGACTGACACTGCACCCTACTGCTATGATGGTTCCTCAGGGCTTTCTGAAGCTGTTTTGCAGGACTGGACTGAGGCCTCAAAGCATTTACAAACATACATACATGGAAATTTGAGATGGGAATAATTTCTTAGTATATTTCTTAGTATGGAATTTTTGGTATGAAGAATTGACATTTCAAAAGTAATAAGAAAAATATTGGGAAAGATATATGAACATGGCTGATTAAGATTGTTAGAAAGTAGAGTAGAACCTAGCCATGTATAAACACTAGCCAAAGGACTGATAGCAGAGGTTGATCAATATTTGTCATATTAAAAAGCTTTAAATGAATTAATAATAAATAATTTCAAATGAATAATAAATAATTTCTTTAGCTGGGAACACAGGAGGGCCACCTGAACCTCTGAATTTATTCTCAGGCAAGTGATGGTTGCTCCAGAAGACTTTACTAAAGATCTCTTTTACATATTTTTTTGCTATGTACTGTAAAATTCTTCCACACACCTAGAAATAAAACAAAACTTAAAATATACTTAGACACTATTATATAAACTTTATTATACAGTTTCAACACATCTGCCTAACATTGGCAGTGAGCTGAACACAGACTCTGGGTATCCCCTTGGGTTTCTAGATGCTGGACCAGAAGAGCATAGATCTTCTGTTTCTTTTGATCCAAATCTCCCAGCCTCAGATATCGACCAGATACCCTAGAAAATTCTGAAAGGCACTCAATGGTTGAGTTTAGGCATCTGAACAGTCCCTAATGAGACAAAGTAGTGGAATTTAACTTACAGGTTGACAAGACCAGAGTTAGCTGTCTATCACCAGAGATATGAACATGTGAGCTAGCTGAACTATACTCTATGGAAATCTGTGGTTTCATTCAACAACACATAGATAAGGACCAGTGTCATTTAAGCTTCTCTGTGATTTTTTTCTTGGCCTTTTGGAGGGACACATGTCAACCATTGTTCCTACATCATATCAGTCACCCTAGGCAACCTCAAAGATGGAGATATTTATCCTGTTCTCATCAGTACAGTCAGAGAAGTCTGGAGAACCATCCAGATGACAAAATGCACACCAGCTGGCGTAGGTTTGTAGTTGTGTGTCAAAAGATAGCTGCAGACTGAGGTCTTTCACCAGAAATACCCATTAGAGCCAAGCACAGCTAGATATATATATTTATTGGTGGAAACCATGGTTCTAAGAACAGCAGAAACTTTAGTGCTCTTTGTGAGCTACATGCCTTCACTTTTGAAGATTATGTATAAAGGGCTTTGGTTCCACTGTGTGAAGAGTACTCTATCCTCCCTCAGTAGAAGATCTCAGCATACTGACATCTACTCCTCTCACCCTTTGACACTAGGAAGAGAGATGAGCTTGGTCAGTGTAAGCATAAATGCTCCTTTTCACAAAAGATGATCTTTGCTATCTTTTAAAGTCAGGAAATGCAGTTTGCAGAAGGTCTAGTGAAGTGGAAAATCCATTTCTATAGGTTCTGTAGAATGAAATACAGTTGTAAAAAATTCCTCTACAAAGTTAAGAAATTTAACAAGAAATTAGATTCTTTCTCTTCAAGGTTTAATCCAGTCTATAGAATTTAATAGAGAATTACATCCTTGCTATAGAGAGACTTAAAGTTCCTGGAGAAAGGTGATTATTCTCTATTTAATTCTACAGATCTTTTTCTATAAAGGTAATTTCAGATTCATTCAACTGTTATGCTTCTTCTGCCACCTTGGAAATTATCACACGTTCATGAATTTGGCATGGTTCCATCAATAGAACCAGAAACATGAAATTTCCATTCCTAATATAAATGTGCAATACTATACTGTTTCACAACTTTCCACTTGATAATTCATATGAAGTATCTTTTGTTGGATTTCGACTGTAATTTCTAAGTTATATTCAGAGAAAGGGCTAAAATGGTTTGGGGGAAAGTCATGTTGAAGCTACAGTATTTCAGTTTGCAGTACTGCTATGCCAGTATCTTACTTTATTCAGCCAAGGAACAGTTCATTTTAGCCACAACTTCACCTTCCAGAACACATGAGGCATGTAATCTCTTACACAGCAAATGAAATATTTGAATTATTGTTGTCTTGCAGGTTGTTGTGGTTTAACTCCAGCTGGCAACTAAACATCACTCATTCATTCCTCTACCCGCAGAAGAGTATCAGAAAAGCAAGAAAACTCATAGGTTCAGATACAAGCATTTTCATAGGTAAAGCAAAGCTGCATGCACAAACAAAACAAGGAATTCTTCCACCATTTCCCACGTGCAGGCAGGTGTTCAGCCATTTTCAGGAAGGCAAAGCTCCATAACACATAATGGTGGCATGTTAAGACAATCACCCCAAATGTCCCACTCTCCTTCCCCCAGCTTTATTTGCGGAGCATGATGGAATACAATGTGGAATAAGCCTTTGAGCAGTTGGCATCAGCTGTCCTGGCTGTGTCCCCTCCCAACACCTTCTTGGGTAGGAGGCCTTTTCTGCCTCTCACCCCCAGCCTTCTTGGTGGTGGTGTGGGGTGAGAGGCAGAAAAGGCCTTGGCTCTGTGTAAGCACTGCTCAGTGATAGCTAAAACATCTCTGTCTCTATCTCTACCAACACGATTTTCAGAACAAATCCAAAGCATAGCCCTATGCTAACTACTACAGATAAAATTAACTCTATCCTATCTAAAACCAGCACAGAGAGAAAATCATATTTAATCTATAAATGCATATGGATTGCAAGATTGTTACTACAGACACCTTCCCTCCTTATGTTATGGTGAAGTGCTGTGTTGGGTTTACATGGCAAGTTTTGTTAGCAGGGTCCACCAGGGGGTCTTCTGTGAGAAGTTGCTACATCTGAGAGTGTCAATACCAGCTGACTCCAAGATGAACCCCCTTGGCCAAGACCAAGCCTGTCAGTAATGGTGGTAACACCTGAGATAATGAAGTTAAGAGTGGGAAAGTGCAAAAAACCATCTGCCAGAGAATGCATGAGAGAAACAGCCCTGCAGACACCCAGGTCATTGAAGAAAGACAGAGAGGAGGTGATCCAGGCACCAGGGCAGCAATTCCCCTGCAGCCTGTGGTGAAGACCATGGTGAAACAGTCTGTGCCCCTGAAGCCCATAGAAGTCTGGGGTAGAGCAGATATCCACCTACAGCCTGTGGAGGACCCCACACTGGAGCACATGGGTGCCAGAAGTAGGCTATGACCCCATGGGAAGCCCACCCTGAAGCGGGATTCTGGCAGAACCTGTGAGTCTGTGAGAGACTCTTCCTGGAGCAGGCTCTTCCTGGAGGACTTCATCCTATGGAAACATTTGTGAACCCAATAGAGCAGTTTGTGAACTACAGCCTGTAGGAATGATTTGTGTTGGAGACGTTCATGGAGGACTGTGTTCCATGAAAGGGATCCCACACTGCAGCAAGGGATGAGTGTGAGGAGTCCTCCTGCTGAGGATGAAGGAGTGACAGAGACAATGTGCAATGAACTGACCTCAGCCCCATTCCCCATCCCCCAGAGACTCTGAAGGTGAGGAGGTGGAGAATTCAGAAGTGAATTTGAGAAAGGGAAAAAGGGAGAGGTGGGGGAAAAAGGATTTATTCTCATTAACCTACTCCAGTTTTGAATTGATCTAATTGATTTGAATTAAACTAATTTCCCCAAGTCAAGTCTGTTTTGCCCATTATGATGATTGGTGAGTGATCTCTCCCTGTCCTTATCCCAGCCCACAAGCCTTTCATTGTATCTTCTGTCCCCTGTCCAGTTGAGGAGAGCAGTTCTGGTGGGCACCCAGTGTCCAGCCAAGGTCAACCCACCAGAAATGCCATGGATATAGAAACACATAAACAATAGGCAACAATTCCTTCTGTGTTTTTTCTGTACACAATGACTTTTTTTAAGACCTATACATTTTGGTAAGTGAAATGCACTACAAAGGAGCGGGGAATTTGCATTTGGCCAATTGTTAATATTTCTCACTATCATTATGTAATTCTTGCTTATATCAAAAATATTCACATATATCTTCTGCATATTTCAAAATCGGGCTATCCCACTATAAGTGACTAAATATATTCTGCTTTCTATAACTGGAGAAATATTCAAAAACATTCAAAATAACGAAGCCCATGGCCCCTTCATTTCTACACAGTTTTGTCTGATTAGACTGTAACTGTAAAACAGGGGTGCAAATGTCTGTCAAACAAGACAAAAGTTATGCAAACAAATGTATATAAACTGTAAAATACAATTATGTCATTTAATATAAGTGTTTCTACTTAGGAAATCCATCCCTGATGTAATGAACTTAGATTTTCTTGTTGAGGAGAAGCAAATTTACATTAAGGTTTACATCAGGCATTTGACCTGATTAGGATGGGAGTGTGTGTCCTATGTACACCTCTATCTCTACTGATTATAAAGGTCTTTGGTAACTGGTTCACTGATACTGTAGAGATCAGCCTCCAGGCAGATTAGCAACACTCTCTCTGGTTTTTGTGTTGTAGCAGTGTTGATTGTAGTAAAAAGAAACAAAACAGGCATCACCAAATATCCATTTTTTTTACACTTACATCCCTAAAAATATTTTATGAGGAATCTGGAGGATCTGATGACCTGCATCATGAAGCACTGCTTTGTTTTAATGTAAAGGAGATGCTGTAAAGCTGGTGCTGAGTAGCTCCAGTGAGCTGTATGCTGTTAACCACGATTTTTCTGCCAGTGTTCTGCCAGTGTTTAGGCAATTGCACTCCTAATGAATTAATAGACGGACATGCTCTGTAGTTTCTTGAGCTAATATTTCAGACTCTGCCATATCAAATTCAATTTGGATAGCAATTAATAACAGCTTTCTGTAAAGTTAGCTCCAATTTTAATAATACTCACTTCTCCTAGAGATGGTTGATTTCTTCACAAATTGGTGTCCAATAATTTCAACAGATTTGTTGTTATAACTACATATAAAAGTTTCTGTGAAACTACCGTACATTTAGTTCTAGATTCCACTCCTTTCTCAGGGCATATGTGATACACACATCCTTCCAGTGCTGTGCTCCTTTTTTTTCCCTTAGGTTTCAAATTTTTCATGTAAGGTGAATCCAAGGTAACTACACAGTTGTCCTTGGGCATATGTCTTGAGTAGATACTTCTAAGGAAAATTTCAGTTAAACTTTTGTGAAGATAATAATGGAGTCACTGTGTGTTAAAATATCACCAAACTTGAGCCAAGTTAAATTTTAAGGTGCTACTTGAAATTTAAAGTCTGAGTACAGATTTTGATATTTCCAAGACACTTCATGGTTTAAAAAAATAGCCTTAAAAGTTTTTAAATTGAAACTTTTCAATCTGTAACTTTAAAATTTTCTATACTTAAAAATTTATATACTGCAAGAGGTTCACAGTAATTGAGCAAAAGAGAATACTGCTAATACTGTACCCTCTGAAAACTTGTTTGCTGTAGATGCTAAGGAATGAAAACAAATTTTAAAAGAGAAATCAAAGGAATTATTAAAAATAGTACTAAAAATTTAAAATACAGCAGTACAGAATTCTCCAGTACTCTACAAGCAAAACAAAGTGAAACTATGTAACGAAAATTTAAAAAAAAAAAGGAAAAGAAATATTTATTAATTCACCTTTGCCTTAGCATAAATGGCAGAGAAATGCTGGAAAATTCCATGCTTTTAAAATGGCTGATGGAAAATTTAATATTGTTAGAAGAAAGAAATTAAAGAAGGATAAGGGAGAAATAAAAGTAACCTGGTCTTGCCAGCTGCAGTCAAAATTTTGTAAGAAAAATTAGGTGTAAGAGACTTATAAGTTTAACTGTTTCCTATCATGTCTATATGTGACACTTTTCTTCAAGCAATAATTGTCTGTAACAATATGTGTGTACATGTGTTTGTGTACACTTGTACAAAAAAAAAAAAGAAGGAGAAAGAAAAAATAAAAAGTCTTCCTGTATGAAGAAAAGCGGTATTTTTTATTTTTGAAATATGAAACATGTCAATAAAACCAGAAGCTAGTTCTGCTGGATAAGTGCTAGAGTTTCGCTTTGCTGAGACAGAGATGAAGAGAATAATGCTAGTGCTCGTGGAGAGATGAGACATTTTCTACTTAAAATATTTACTTCAGAGAAATTCACATTGGCATAAATTTTAAATAAGTCCTGGGAAGCCAGAGCCTTCATAAAGTTGGGATCTTTTCTTAAGGTTCACATTCAGGTGAAACAAAATTCTGTATAAATAAAAAATTTTTCATTTTGCTTCCATTCAATAAGCCTAAGGAATTATTTTAAGAACAGCCTTAAAGGATACAGTTTGTGTCAGCATTTTAATAGAGTACATTCTTTTTTGCTCCAAAAAAAATATGTTTTCCCCCATTGCATTTTTTCCCCCCATTGCATTTTGAATGTCTCTTCATGTCCTGCACCACTCATAATCAAGATGGCAAAATCTCAGTGTGAACATTTATCATGAACAGCTATCCTTCTTTCAGGACAGAGCTTTTTTTTTTTCTGCTGTTGTGATATTCTCTATTATCAGTCAGAGCTTTTAAACCAATCAAGCTCATCATACGATTATAAGTATTTTCTTCCACAGTTTTTTCTTCTGCAGTCTCTGGATGAAGTTTTGTTTGATATATCCTGCTTCTTTACATTAATATTATACTCTGTAGTGTTTAAAATTGCATTCTCCTCTAGTGCTAGAACACCCTGACTTCTGGTATGGTTCTTTGCGCCCACAGGTAGTATCACTGTAACTCCCAAAAGGGGGGATTGCAGGCCTGAAAATAAATTAAAAAACAAACAAACAAACAAACAAACAAACAAAAAACTAGATTCACAGTTTTCATGTTAAGTTATTAATTCAAGAAAAAAGGAAGAAGTTTTTTGAGGAAAAAAAATGTAACAAGTATAAACAAGACTGTTTATTCTCCTTCACCTGCCCCAGCAATGAAGAACAATAAACAGTCCTGCTGAGTCACTGGATAGTCTCTCTGTATTCTCTGATTTTGACACAATTTCTCACTGTGTGGAAAAAAAAAAAGGTAAATCCTCAAAACAATAGACCCTAAATAACAACAGCTATTTAATTTTCTGAAACATGGGAGAAATTGGAACATTTTAACTGCTTTCTAGAGAAAATAAAAATAATCGATTTAGCAATTTCAATTATCTTTGTCTTTCATTGTAACGTTCTGCTATTGTGTTAATTTTATGCTGTCTCTTTTTATGCTTTTTAACACAAATAAAAATCATATTTGGATACATGTGATATTTAATAAATAAATTAGATCTGAGTTGATTTATCTGTTCTACCTTTGTTTTCAAATTATTATTCAACCCAGTAAGAGGATAGGGTGTGTGCTTCTTATTTGCAGTAAGTATTTGTGAAGTGAGCCTTAATTTAGAATAGGTTCATTTGCATTGAAATCTTATTATTGCTATTAAAAAAGTTTAAATAAAACAAGAGTGAGGCTTTGGCAACTGAAACTGGTGAATCTCCATGAATAATTTACATAGGTTTTGTTATACTAATTAAACCTCTCCTTTTTTTCTGTTTTGTCCAATCATTACACAAACGCAAAGATTCAGAGACAATAAAAACTAAAGGAGAGGATATGGAACAGATTTGTTGAATACTGTTTAGCAGGTAAGCAGAGTTCAAGGTTATCTTTTTAGCAAATGTTACCACTCAGCTGCGAATTAGTTTTGGGTACCCATCACAGATGGAAAGACTGCATTAGGATTGTGAGAAACAGTATCAGAGAGAACAGGGCAGAACATCATCCTTATATATTCCAGGGTTCATATGGTGGGAGGAGTGAGAGGAAATAGGACGGAGTTACATCTATACATACAATTTTCTTTTAAATTGGACTGGCATAACTTAGGCTATTCTGTAGTGTACATATTACACCTTTAATTAGATCTCTTTGTTTTAAAAGCAGAACAGTGAAGAAAATCAAAATTAATTCCTAATTTCTTTTTGGATTAAATTTCAGAATATATATCATTGGCAAATAGAGCAGTAAGATATAGCTGCTTCTCCTATTTTTGCTAAAATGCTGTTAGGAGAATAGAGGGCATGTGAAACAAAAAGCTAATTTCTAGGTACACACTTTATCTGCAAAGATCTGATCTCAAGTTACATGTGCAGGCTATATTAGTAATAGTTTTCCAATGGGAAAGAAAATAATTGCCATTCTTGGCAACTGCAGAATCCCCTTTAAAAAAAATATCATGATGACTCAAAACTGAGTGCATCACATAATTAAAGTATATTCTATTTTTTTAGATTTACTTTTAAAATTCACATTTTGTTAACATTTTAAGTTATTAAAATGTATTTTTTGAACACTTGTGTGGTAGGTAAGTCTGGACATTTGGGTTTGTTTTTCAGTAGGAACAAAACCTAAAAATTATCTTTTTAATGTTGGTTACAAGTTTATACCAAACAAATTGGGTGCAGCTGCTTTTAAATGTCCAAAGCAAGTTTCTGGGGCATTTCCATTCTTCCTTTCATCTTCTGTCACAGATAAAGGAATTAAAAAAATTCCAAGAGGACCCAGTGCCTTATAAGTCTAAACACAAATGAGAGAAGTGAAGTCTAAAACAATTCTTCCAATTTCAGCTTTCCCTCTGGCTTTATTCTTGTTACTCCAGGAATATTAAAAAGAAATGGAATGTTTTTAATGGACTGTCAGCAGTATTGTTTTCATTAACAAAAGGAAACTCAATCAACTGCTCTGCCAAGCCTCTCTGTCTCTTCTTTGATGGGCATGATAAATGGTGCCAAGCATTGTCAGATTCTGCTAAATTAAATTAAAATTATAGGTGTTCAAAAATATTTTAGGACTAAGCCTAATGCAATTTTGATCATATTTCTTCCTCAAAGAAAAATAATATTAAAAAGTAAGCAAGAAGGACAATAAAAGTTTTGAGATAAAAGAAATTAATGGAAACATCCTATCATTAAATTCATTAAATTTGCTTTCCAAGGCAGTGACACAGATTGACTGAATCCAAAACATATCTATTTATACATGACTGCCAGCATTAGTAAGAAAAAGATTAAAAATGGTAACTCACAATAGCACTACAAGAACAAGTTTCTAAAAACTGACATGAAACAAAAATGTGCATAGTGAGTGTTTTAAAATATCCCAAAGCTTATCCAAGGTTTTTAATCAGTCATGTTTAAACAGTAATATTCTGTCTGGGATTACTGTCAATCCCTGCAAATAAGGAGAAAATGCAGAGCCTTTTTTAGAGGACAAAAGTTTAGTGTTGACAGATACAGAGTTAAACAGCAGCAACAGTTCTATTTGTGCTAGAAACAGTTGAACTAGTTGAAATATTCAACTTGTTTTATAATGTGCAAAAAGGCAAATTCCATTGAAATTTTCAATCAATGAACTTGTTCTTCATGCAGCCAAAAGTTAAAGCCCCTGGGTTCAGTCTATTCACTCCTGGGTCTCTTTAAATTTTGAAGTCTGTCCTGCTGCCCCACTTCACTTTTAAAAAAGTAAACATCCTTAGAGGTTTTAGTGTGAGTGTTCTATTACCTGAATTTGCTGGCAATATCATTCAGATTGTAAAAAACCCAAACCACTGTCACTGCAGTAGTGATATTTTCACATAAAAGTTCTAATAACAGAAATGCAAGTTTCAAAAAATGATTTTGCATGGTTGCTGTTCTTGGCAATGAGACAAAAATGCTGGCCAAATGGCACATCCTGAAAGTGGCTCGTATACCAAACAAAACACTAACACAATGTGCAGGATTATATTTTGCTTAGAACTGGAGGTTGGAAGCAGCTTTACAATAAGTCTTCCAGAAGTATGATTTACCACTATTATTTTTATTGTTGGTGGTCATGTGGGCCAGCACTGGATAATACGGAAGACATTTATGAAATATTCTGCACCTTTCTAGCTCTATTTTATGTCAGTGGTTCAGACAATTTACAACTGCTGTTCTGTGTAGAACTGCACTGTGAAATGGAACTTATTGCAAGAGCTCCAGGTCTCATGTCTCCTCCTACATAGTATGTATCTTTTTAATTTGCAGTGCTCCTGACACAGTATGCTTGATTAGGGACTAGTGTTGAAGATAACTCTGTAGGATAAAATGCTGGGTCTCTTAGTCATGTTGTTATATAAATTCTGCCATGTGTACATGCCAAGAGAGAACTTGAGAGATGTAAGATGTAGCTTGATGCAAGTAGAAATACCTCTATTTTAGTGCAGTTGCACAAGAAAATGCCCTTTGGAGACTTTGACCCATGGCAGTCATGAAAGTAATATAGCAAGATGATAGGGGGGTGTTATATATCCTCTGTTACTGATTATGGAACAAATCATTCTTTTGTTTTATGCTAGGACTAAGGCCCTCGTAGTAAAGAGAGCAGTCCCACAGCTGAACTGAAATGCTGGTTTTCAATGTCTGTGCTAGTGAAGTAAACAAAGACATTTTGAGAATTAGGGAGGAGGGTTTAGGACTAAAAGAGGTGTGTATTTTAACACAGATATAATATAGATTATTCTACAGCATGCTCTTTAGAGACAGAAGAGATCAATTATAGCTAAATTGAGATGTGATTGAAGGAGATTTAGTGATATGAGGAAGCTTAAATTAATCCCTGCTAAGGTAATATCGACAAATGTTACTCGCTAGTGTCATCAGTCTAGTGCTTTCAGCAGTCTCTGACACGGGCAAGAGTACTGCCTCATGTGAAAGAGAGGAAATGCTTCATCAGCAACCAAAACCAGTTCACTGGATGGTCAAAACCCTGAAAAAAAACCCTCCCTGATAATAAAATCCTGAATGCAGCCTTAAGGATTGAATTTTGCTGTCTCATCAGATTGCCCTCGGACTCAGCACCTTGCTTTCACTCCAGGCCAAACCAGTGGCCAGCCAAGGCTCAACACCTCCCAGTGAGACTCTCCTCAGAGACAGGGCACAGGGTAGAGCAGCTGAAGGTTGAGCCCACCTAGACCCACAACCATGCCTAGGGAACTGCCTGGGTAGGCCAAACAGTGACAGAATGAGACCTCTTGACTTCTATCAGCACTTTCTGCAAGCCCCTTGCACAGGGCATGGTTGTCCTTCTCTGAGCACTACACCTTGGCAGCCCCTGACCTGCAGAGTTCCATTGCCTCATCCTCCAGTCCCTTTCCTCAGACTTGAAGGTAGCCAGTGAGAAGCAGAAAGACAGGAGCAGTCCTTTATGTTCCTGTCCCCTCTTTCTCTACTGGCCCAGGCTGGCTGTGGAGGAGAGGAAAAAGCTGCAGGCCCCCAGTGGACTGTCCCCCAGACACTGTGGCAGCTGGCAGACCCAGCCCTCCCCCAAGAGTCCCTTCATCATCTGTGCCTCTGCCCAGATATCTCTATCTAAGGGCTAAAACTTAGAAAACTAAAACAAGTCTTCTATTTTTCCAGAGGGAAAATAAGCAATGGAAGCTGTGTATACTACTCTATGTGAAGGACCATTCTGCTTGTCACATACATCCTGATTAAACACCCATTTTCATACTGCTCTGGATCAGCTCCTTATGTGATCTTCAAAGGTGAAACCTAAACCTCTCCCCCAGCCCACTAAATTCAATGCAATTCTGCATCCTTTGATCATACTCCACATGAAGTACTTTGAGTATCTGGGACATTAATTTGGTGAGATCCTAATCACAATCATACTAGAGCAGACCAAAGGTCTGTGTAGTCCCCTGCAGTGGCTGAAGCTCTCATGGCTCTCAGTGGATTTCTCTTCTACTTGAAGTCTTCCCTTGAACCCACTCACTGTCTAGATACCATGGCAGGATGGCACTGAAATGTCTCTGTCGACAGAACAAACAACACCATAATGAACCTGGATACTTTTTGAGAGAGGAGACAGAGGGAAAATGCAAAAGCTACACATGGTGAAAAATCAGATATTGCCTGGAAAACATCTCAAAGTGCATAAATTGAAGTTCTTAATACAGCTTGGGGTTGGATTGAGGGAAGGGAGGAGTGAAAAGACCTGCTGGTCACAGACTTGAGAAGGATCTAAAATTAGAAAAATCCTGTTAAACACTAAACTCAGGGGGCTGCAGGCAGAACCTGACAGACTCCAAACTACAAAAACAGCATTTTCTCAAAGGAAACAATAAAGCCCATACGCTGCTAGCTTACAACCTCAGACAGGGAAAGAAATAATTTAAAAAATATCTATTTTACCAATTAAGAACTGGTTTGGAACTATGAAATATGAACCAAAAGAAATTTCTGAGTTCCTTGAAGGTTTCTTTTAACACCTTTATACTTGCAAGAAACAGGTCTCTGGAGATAAAAGGTCAGATTGTGAAGGTTAATATGTCTGGTTACTCAGCAGAATAAAAGGCCAGATTGGACTGTCCTTTTGAAACTAAAGAAATTCAAACGTGATTTAAAAAATATGCCAGCAGGAAAAACTTCAGTACTTTTTCAATTCCCTTGTGACTTTTCTTTTTATATTTTCACTACATACTTGGTAACACAGATACCTTGGAGGACAAATTTGCCTTTCCATTATGATGGAGGCAAATTTTACACATTCCTATAATTCATAAAATGCAGACATGGATCCACTTTTCTGTTTGTCTAGCAGAGTATTTTCCATTACTACAGACAAGAAATATAAATTGAGTTTCTGCATAGATGTTTGTTGTGACGTGCTTCAAATTTGTTAAATGCAGCAAATTAGATAAAAGACGTGAATTAGAAGAATGAGGGTTGAAAAGAAAGTGGATAATGCATGCTTAAACTCAGTTTGAATGTGGGTTTAATTTTTTTATTTGGAGAGACTGAAATAAATAAAAAACAGAATTTATTGCTTTTGAATGTCACAGTACCTTGTTTCATAAAGAAACACATTACATTGATCTTGAACTCAAAGAAGCACCAAAACTGTTCCAACAAAGCTCCCACAGAGAAAGGCTTTGCCTTAGCAGTCAAGTTCAAGCAAACTGTAGGCAGAAGAGGTGTGAGCTTGCATGGGGGGCACCCACCTATCAGCTGTTTGATGTTTGACAGAGCCATTAGATGGAAGATGTGCTTACTAATCTTGCTCTTTTTTCCTGTCTCCTGAACTCTGCCTTAGGATCTGCCGCTTATCTTCCACAGACTTTTTAACTACACTGGGGTCTTGTCAGGGGTTTTGGATTATCCAGATTCCGGATCAGCTTTCCCTGATCATGGTATATGGATCTAGATCCAACCCCTGTCACTGAGCCTCAGCAGTTAGATATGATTTGTCACATCCAGACATACGTACACACTCAAATCTTACATATGCCATGATTGACTCTGCATTTGACATATGAGGCAGAATTATTTTATTGTGATTGGATATTAGTGTCATGGTTAAATACTTCCACAACACACTAATGGTAAGACCAGTTCCAAATTTGTTTTTAGGGCAACAATATTATAATGGAATCACAGAATAACACAGAAGAGCTGAGGGTGGAAGGACCTCTGGAGACCAGCTAGTCCAGCCCATATACTCAAGCAGGGCCACTTAGAGGAGACTCCCAAGGACTATGTCAGGGTGGCTTCTGACTGTCTCCAAGGTGATTCCACAACCTCTCTGGACTACCTATGCTAGTGATCAATCAACATCACAGTAAAACAAAAAACATGTTTGATGGTGTTCTGACAGAGCTTTCATGCTGCGGTGCCGGATTTCTTCAGCCCTGCTAGCTCCCAACACCGTCAGCCAGAGTGGGCCACCTCCAGATATCTGTGGAATCCGGGGTGCAGCTGTAGGGCACAGCTGCTCTACAGAACAGGTGGACTGTGTTGGGATAGGACTGTGCTGAGAGTAGGGACAAGGAACAGGGAGAGGTCATCTGTATGTTTTCAAAAGGTGTTTATACCCCAGAAGGTCAGGGACAGAATGACCCTGAACAAAGGCATCCATCAACTTATAAATGGGGGAGGTCCCAGGGGAAGATACAATCTTATCCAACTGGGAGAAACTGGTGTTGGAACTCAAGGCTGGGAATACAATGTCTAAACCAATAGGGGAGTACAGGGGAGGAGAACAACTTAAACAAACCTAGGTGGTTTCAAAGGATACAAAATTTATGGGGAAGTTCCTCCCCAGGCACCCAGTATGGATAACCTGGGAGTGGAATTCCTTCACCAGCATCCTCTGTGCAGGCCTGTAATGCGATATTTGACTACAGCTGGCCCCATGACATGTCATATATTGATGTATAATCTTTATATATTTGTGCTGGCCACTTCAAAATTATCTTAGAAAATGAATCTTATTTCATTGTTATATGAGTTTAAAATACCATATTAAATTGGCAAAGATTGAAGGATTTACTGTGTTTGCTCTAAAGAAAGCATCTCTTTCATACCTTTAAAAAATAATTTATTGCTGTTTAGAGTTCTGCACTGATTGCTCTTTAAATACTTCTAACCTTAATAAAAATATCTCTGGCATAATCCTAATAAATGTTTTCTCAACTTATGAACTTCACAGAACAGATGACTTTGAAACTGACATGCATAAAATTCAACTAGTGAAAAATTATCTGTAACACAAAATGAAACAAATTACTTTGGAGGGGACTTGTCAAAACCTTTTTTACCTTGTGAGAGGTAGCAGCTCTTCTCCAAATAAAAACTACTTAAAATAAGGGAATTTTAATACTGAAATTTGCCTGCATTTTATTTTATATACCCTCCACATTCATTTTCTGCAAGTTTTATCCAAGGATATTGAGGTTCATGGAATTTCCAGTAATATCATAGTAGAGCAATCTTCATGAGACATTAAATAAGATGTTTTCCTCTCCAGAGAACTGGTCTCATTACAAGACTGCAAAGACAAATTTCTTCCTTTTTGTCTCCCTAAAGAATATTCCTTTCTATGGCATTCCTTTCCATGCAGCAGTGATGGAAAATTATTTGGAAATCACAGAATTATAAAACAATTCAGATTTCAAAATCTTTTAAGAGACAGTTTCCAACAACTTTTCCAGTCACATTTTGCAGTGCTCAGCAGACCTCACACTGAAGAATATTATCCAGCTTATCCAGCCAGAATTCCCATTGCTGCAGACTGTGACTATTGCCTCTTGTCCTTTACTGTGCTCTTCTGCTTCTCTATAACTGCCCTTTTAGAAACTAAAAGCAGCAATTGGATTCATACTTAACATTCACTTCTCCAGGCTAAGCAAATAGATCTTCCTGTGGCTCTTTCTGCATATGAAGTGTTCTGCACCCCTGGTCACTAGGTGACCTGACAGGAGGCATCTTAGTAACTCTGAAGTGGATCCTTTCCAGTTTGTCAATGTTTGTTTTATGCTAAGGAGCCTAAAGCTGGAAAAGTGCTCCAAACCTCAGAAGACTGGAGTACAAGGAAACAATCCCTTCCCTTGATTTTCTGGCTACTGTCTTGCTAATGCATCCTAGTATGTGGCTATCCTTCACCTCCAGGACGCCTTGCTGCTTATTTGTGTTCTACTTGTTCACAAAGACTGCACCTCCACCACCAGAGCCATTCTGCAGAGCTGCCGTCTGTCCCCTCAGGCCCAGCATACATGGGTTTATTCCATCCCAGGAGAAGGACTTTTAATTCACTTTTGCCAAATGTGCTGAGGTTTCTGCTTGCTCATTCCTCCAGGTTGTGGAGGTGTCGCAGTCCTGCCCTCCAGAGTATCAACTGCTTTACCTTGTCTGGTGTCATCTGAGAAGCCACAAGGATTCTTTCTGCCCCATTGCCCAAGCCATTGATGAAGACATTAAACACTGCTGAGGAGTTCGCTAGTGGCTCAGCTGTATAGAAAGCTCACAGAGGTAAAGTGGAGGATGGTTAACTGCTCCTTTCTGAAGTATTCAGATACAATAATAATAGATGCCATAGGGAATACCCATGCAGAAAGTAATAATTCAGTCTTCAGAATGACATTTGAATAGTGTGCAGCAAATAGGGCCTGGGGCCACACATCAAATTCTGCGGATAAAAGAAAAAAAACCTAGCATCTGCTCACTCTTTGAGCATTATCTATCTCTTGTGTTGAAAGGAGCAGGGTTTCAGTGAAAAATCTCAGCGATCGTGTGATCAGGAAATAATAATCACCGATCATTTACTGATGTGGCCAAAGGGAACTGAATCCAATATTTATTATTTTATAAATGCTTTTTATTGTAATCTGCAATGAATACATGTAATTGGAATGGATGAAAAGTCTGTATCTTGAAGCATAGTCTTACTACTATGATTCTGTGAAACTATGAACAGTCTTGACCTTAGCTGATAACTTCTATAGCATCATAAGAAGAGGAGATTCAGTTACACTGAGGAATAAGAAAAAGACGAATATGGCAGAAGAGAACTAGTTATGCTGATTTCCACATTTTGTGGAGAAATTGGGTGAACTATAATTTATTAAGCTACAGCAGTTATTAATATATAGTCATCTTTTTGAAGATTTGTATACTGCTGCTACCATCACTGTGGTCTTCAGTTGGCATATTGTCGGTCTAGGAATTTGGACCAAATTTCAAATCTGCAACTGTCTTTAATCACGGCTTTTACTGAAACCAATACTAAATGTACCTTTGGTTATTGTATAAATATCTGGATGTTGAAATGGGCTACTGATATTGTACATTGACAGTTCAAATATTTATTTGTTCTGTCTGCCAAGAAGAACTGTGTGAAGAAAGCCATGTTTAAGACACTTTAAATAATTTCTTTTAAAACAGTCAGTGTGTTCGTATCCTGCACACCCAAATATGTGCATACAAGCACTAGGCTGAAACTGGAAGCCAATTAAAGTTGTATTTTCTTACACCTTAATTAATTATTTTTATTTTCTAACTATTTTCAAATCCTATCTGAAAAGGAAGACCAAATCATACTGCATAGGCGTAAAGGTTCAGCATTGTAATGATATATTTCTAATGCATGTTGCATAGCTTACAATTTTCCTACAGAAGTCAGATACCAAACAGTTATTAAAGAACTGCACTCGATAAGGGAAGCGCACAAATCTAGGATGTGTTTAGATGCTGAAAAATACATGATTGCTCTCTTAGTTGAGTAAAATATGATTTATACTCCCTATGATTTCTTCTGAAAGAGAAAAATCCACTAGCTTACTTGAAAAAATAGGACCTGCAAACTTCCTACTTGTTTTCTTTTCAAGCAGACCAGGGCTTTTCTCTTTTACAAGAGAATATAAAGGCCACAATAAAGAACGTCAAAAGAAAATTTGTTCAATTTGAAAGGTGCTGAAACAATTAATTGGAATGTCACTATTATAATGAGGTAATCATGTATGAACAACTATTACTTTTATTAATGATCTGCAGAAGGCTTATATTTGCAGCTAGCTTGGAAGGACGTTTTACCCCTGAAACTTTGCATATCTCCCTGTCTCTTTTTAAATAGTGCCGTAACTTGCTCAGAAATTTTATTTTCACTCGAGCAGGAGAAAAATCATTATGCCAGTGACAAATATATTAATAAAATCTTTGAAGAATCGCGATGTTACTTGAACAGCTGCAATGATTTCTTTTACTGTGTAGTCCCCAGTCTGGAGGACTTCAGTTCTGTTCACTTTCTTATGAAAAGAAGTGTATATCTTTTCACTGGACATTATAATTGCCAAAATAGGTGGCTATGGCTTCATAAAAGTGTCAGATTTATAAATAGCTTTTTTCAACTATCATATATATCTAGATATATGGGTTGGTTTTTTTTACTACTACAGTGCACTTCCAGGACAGTGCTAGTGTTAAATAATGCATTTTAAACTGGAAACCAGAAATTCTAATAGCAGATTTTTAATCTCTTTCAAAAGACAATCTTTTACTGCTGACTAAAACATAATAGTGGAAGATGCTCAGCGTTGCTAGCAAAGGACACTTAGCCATGAAAAGTAAATGTCATACTTTGAGGTCATATCCTGAATGAGTGGGAAATATTCTTTTTTTTCATTAAAGGAATTAAATGCCGATAGAATTTTTTTTCTTTGTTGAAATGTAATCAGGCTCAGTGCTTCACGGATCTTATTGCCCTATTCTTTATTAACTGACCTGTGTGCCTCTGCTGTGTTAAGAGTTAATGGAACGTGCCTCCAACTGACCTGCTGACCAAAGCCACTTGTTGGGACAGGCACTTGACAATGGCAAAGTTGCTCTACCCCAAAGAGGCTGCTCAAAACATGGAAATGAATTCTAAAGTTTCAGCTGTACAATTGGTTCAAAACCTTCTGCATAAACATCTCACAAAGGTTTGCTTTTTCTCCTGTTACACTGCTGCACAGCACCAAGGTGGGGTAGGACCATTGAAACTTGACTCAAAAGATGCAGAAATCCTTGGCTAGCTTCTCTGAATTCAGGGATGTAGAATGCCAAAGTTCAAGCAAATTGTGGATTCCTACCTGATGACCAAGTGAAATGTATAGGATATAATACCTGAAAGCATTTTCCAAAATTACTCTGGAAGAAGTTTATTTTTTTTTCTTTTCAGTCTTTAACTAAGCATATTATTTATCACACAAGTGGTTTCATGTCAAGTAGGCAGAGGAATTATGTGAGCTCTAGTGATTAAAACACAGAGATGTTAAAACTTGTCATTGCCTTGTGTTTTTCTCGGGGGCTGTCACTGTAGGAGGTACTAGCAACTGAGGCCTGTCAAAATCCATTAAATGTGATCTGCTGCTTAATGCCCTGATCTGATGACAGGACAGGGAATCTTACAATGCAAGAGGAGCAGGTAAACAAAAGAGTGCTCATAAAAAGACTCCCATTGAAGTGCAGAGAATTAAGTTTTCATTACCAGTTTCTGAAAATCATTTTTAAATAAAAAATTTTGGAGAAGGAGTGGTTATAACTGGAGAAGAGACACTGATGAAATTATTTTTTTCTCCAAGAAACAAAGAGGAAATACCTGTCTCATTCAAGGTAAGCAAGCACTGCTCTTCTGCTGATCAGAAAAATATAAAGATTTTATGCAGTTAGGAAGGTCCTAGCAGACCATTAAAGTTGTGGAAAAAAAAATCTCCAAGAGCAGAGGTAGAACTAGAAGATAGGAGACCACAGGGGACAAACACAACATCAGACTGGCTTTCTCTACTGCTGTATGCCAACAAAAGAGGAAAACAAGGTTTTCCCAGTAATTTCTCAGTGTTGATTACTCACACCAGTGCACAAAAAGAATTTGGGGCATAGCTTTCTGTTTTCCTGTTCATTCACTTGCATTCATATGTTCATAGACGGAAAAAAATAGAAAATTACACAGTACCAGAGCTCTGAGGACCTGCTCATCCCTGCCCACCCCAGCTGGCTCCCCCAGCTCTGCCCATGACTCAGGACCCTATTTCAGTCCCCAGGATCAAACAGTGCTGTGGCAGAGCATTGCATGGGGAGATTTTCCATAGTCTTAATGAGCCTTCATTAATAAGATCACTGAAAGGAAGTTTTCCTGGTTTGTAGAGGCTTGTCATCTGACTGAGACAAGCCTTACAGTAAACTTTATTTGGTCAAAAGCAAACAAGACATTAAACATTCATTGCATATACCTAAGCATAATAACATAGGACATACTTAGATTTGAACCAGACTGATACTTGCATTGCACAGAATGTTTATGCAGTGGCTAAAGCACGAAGGGTTTTCAGTACCCACAAAAAAAATTGTTCATCCTGCATTTTTTCTTGGGCTTCTTTTTTTTCACTATCTTGTCATAAAAAAATGCTAGTTTTAGAACTGCTATTGGATATTTGGATGCTATTGATGAACTGCTATTTGGATACTTACAGGACTATTAAACCTGTGCTAGTTCCTGAATTAATAAGCATACACGCAAATGTACTAGAGTATCAAAACCCCAGAAAATTTGTCCATCAGGAATATATTTTTATAGCCATGAGATATATGCTTTACATAGGTCTGAAAGGAATCTCCTAAATCATAAATCAAAGCGTCTACTTTTTCAAGCAACCACACACATGACTTTATAAATTTATTGAGTTTCATATTAGAAACTAGGATTTTAATCTCATTACTACTACTGGATGGCTGTTCAAAATGTCATTTATATAAAGGTTAGAAACCCTTCCCTAATTCACAGCTTAATTGTGTTTACACAGTTAGTTTCTGTGCCAGGCTCATCCTTTAATTTAACTAGACTTGTCTTCCCATTTTTGCAATGCACTTTCAGAAACAGGTGACATCGCCTCTCAGCTTTCATCTTGCTGGGCTAAAGAAAACCAGACTTCTTTGGAAGAGTTTGCCTTTTCAGTCTTTATCCTAACATCTTATGTCTGAACCAGCTGCAGGTTTTTTTTATTGCAAATGACCAGAATAATTTACTGTGTTAGGTAATAACATACACATCATAAAAAAAGTATAAATCACTTATGAATCATATTCTGTTTTGGTAATACTGTACTTTGCCCTTTTAGAAGATGCATGGCTCCCCTCTCATTAGGTAGAAACATGTTTCTCTTTACGGTAGTTTGAGTGCTGACTTCAGTGAGGCCAATATTTAAGCTCTACTTTTCAGCAGATTTAGGAGTCATGGATGCATCTCGACATTTTGTGAGCAAAATAAATCCCTTTAATTATAACAAAATGTTAAAGCTCCACAAATGTTCTATGGATATTACACTACAGGGATATGAGGCAATACTTTAAAAAAATCCAACCAAATATTTAAACTGAAGAAGAGATGAACGGGGGAATAATGTTGTTCTCTTGATAAATGGGGAGTTACATTTACAGTCCTTCCTGCCCACTGTCTCCAGAAACTGGAAGAGCTATCTGTTTTTAATGACAGTTATTACTTTGATCAGTATATGTATCTTCTAAAGATGCAGTTTGGACAAACAAAGGGAGAGTATGACTACACATGTGGCTCAGGTAACAATTAGTGGTTTACAGCATTTATCTAGACTGAATCAAAAGTGACTTTTATACACTGTATAACAAGTTCAAATTCATCTTGCATCCAACACAGTATTTCCAACTGTTGCATTTTAAATACCAGTTAGTAGCATCTCAGCAGAACTGTTGCACATCCAGTACAGCAAGAACCTTTCTCCTGTTTTACTAACAAGCTGCTGGCATGAGTAATAAAGAATTTTCCCAAGACACAGACTCCAGGATCTGATAAAAATTGGCAATATATCCTGATGGCATCCTGTTGCATGTCTTTTCTTCAGTAACCTCAGTATCAAATTTAATTATGTAGGTTGAGCTTTTTAGACTTGTCTCAGGATATAAAATTAATTCCCATAAATCTCATGTGCTCCACATACTGGTCTGTGCAGAGGTTAGTGAACAACTGTCCCCTTGCCTTGCTGTTCAAGAGGGCTTTCAAAAGGTCTGCAGTCTTAGGCATAAATATTATTGAAAGACTGACAGACTTCTGCAAAGCTAATTTTCCCAACCTCTTATCAAGGATTGTAGACAAGCAGGCACCTAGAAACTGCTGTTTAAAAGCTGAACTGTGCAGGCAAATGCTTCTAAATGGAATTGGCTGCCTTAGGTATATTTATTTGTTATTTTCCCTATTTCTATCCAGGTTCATTCTCCCGCCTCTCTTCCCCTGGAGTCTTAGTGAATAGTTGTTTCACTTTCAAATGGTTGAAAAAGAAACCAGCAGAGAAGATGAAAGCTCACCTGAGAGGCATTAGGAGGAATTGTATCGCTCAAGGTTTCCTTGATACGATTTTCCTACCAAGTCAGTTATTCACTGTTGAAGACTTGGCGCTCAAAAACTCATCAAGAGATGGTCAGTGTCTTGCCAGTGTTAATCTGAGAGCTAACTGTCACAAACACAGATTGGGGATGTGTTTTTCGGGCAATTGTTATCACAATTCTATGTGTTTTATGGCATTTTTGGGTCCTTCATGCACTCAGTCTTTTGAGACTATTGTAATTGTCCAATTATCCACAAGGATATACTCCATGGCAGTTTCACAAAGAAATACAGAAGGCATTTTTGGAATAACATGAGCACAGAATGCATACCCAATAGCCTCAGCAGTGCATTTTAGTAGCATCTTGTAAACAATGGACTTAACTCTGCATTTATGTATAATATGTACGATTTGTAAGCACAGTGGTAGTCTGTTTAAAATATGAAGCAGTGAGGTTATAGTTGCATAAATTGAGCTGGTCAGAATTTTTCCAATGGGAAATTTTATTTGATGGAGAAACATTTTTGTAGGTAATAATTCTTAAATTGCAAGTATTCACAGTTTAGTTTCCAAAGTGGTGGAATTTATGATCAAAACAGGAAAGCTCTTTAGCCACAAGAACAGCTGGTAGCCTGAAGTTTTAAGAATTAGGTAAGAGATCAGTATAAACATGGTCTTCTGTGGGATTCAGAAGAATTTAATCTGCAGACTTTTTCATTGTTAGATGAGTGGCCTGATCATCACACATTTCAACTACTCTGGATGTATCCAGAAGAACCTTTCAGAGAGTTCCACTTTGTATTAAAAAAGAGATTAATTTCAGCACTGTTTTTGGGTACAGGAGATGAAAGGTCAGATACTTGTTTAGATGGATGTTTATTTATACATATAGCAAGTAGCAGCTCCAGTAAGAGATACTAGAAAACACTTCAATTTCCTCAAATGCCTAGTAGCTCGGTGGGCTAGACATTTGTCTGGAATTTCAGGGTGAAGTTTCAATTGCTGGACTTAATCACATGGAATAAGAGCTTTCCTATCTTAGGATAACACACAAATATAAATGCATGAGAATCCCCATATTTCATGGTCTTAGCATCAACCTCACATGTACTGGAAATATCACAAAGCATAAGGAACCCACAACACTCTGCCTTTTGGAAGTCCTCCCTCTGGCGTTTGACCTCACAACGCATACCCATAGCAGGGTAGAAGGTACCAGCATCTCAGTGGTACCATCCTTTGGTTGTATCAAGTGATGTTTGAGCAATTTCCTTTCTCCAAGGTTGCACCAACTGTAACAGAGAGCTCCCAGGGCCTACTCTGTAGTGATAAAAAAGATAACTGTAGTAGGCTTGCAAGAATTCTCCTCTCATTCAATCCTTAAAATACATGCTGTGGAATATGTATGAGTGTCCGATATTGTCAAATAAATTACCCATCTACAGCACAAACTCATGAACTACTAAATAGAAGTTCTACAGACAGATTTAGGATAAGTGGGGACTAAAAGACGTGACACAAAAACTATTTTCATTCCTTTCCATATTAGGAGGGATCTGTGCTGTTAGTAACAAGAAAAGCACAGTTTTGTCAGCTAGTTTTTCTGAAGCTTGCTTCTTTTTATTTTTCTTTAAGATAATCTCAAAGTGCCAAAAAATATTTACACTTCTAACAGAAATGAAAAATTTGCAGAGCCTAAAGCCATTTAATCTGAGTCATGTCTATTTTCTTCTCCTTTCTGCTTTCATCTTACTACATTTATTGTTGTTTTTCTTGGCAATGGATAGATATAAATGCTGTTGCAGGAACAATTGGGAAACAGGAACACATATTTATGTAAACCAGTATTGATTCAACTTTAATAAAAAAAAAAAAAAGAAAAAATTAAACAGAAAAAGACAAAGAAACCAAGACTTTCAATGTTGTGCTGAAAATCATTATGACCAGGGCTGCTTATGTGCAAAGAATACCTGACTGAGTTCTTCTGCTATTCCTTAAGTCTGCTATGAATTTAGAGAGTTAAAATTGTTATATGTAGTTAAAAGTCTCTGCCCAATATTCATCATCAGATGTAGATCCTTGTGTTGTTTTCTCTTAGTCTCTGAGCAGTGATGGCTGTTTTATTTGTTTATGCAGGTCTGTGCTCTATGGCTGACAGCTCCACATTTGGGAACATCTGAAAAAGAGGTCACATGACCTTTTCAAACACGGGAAAACTCTGTTCTTCTCAAGATGACCTGAAATGTTCTAATTATTGGTTATTCCCTCTAGTTGGTGATGCAGCCAACAAGCACGTAAAGTTCAGTGAACCCACAAGTGTACAGCTGTTATCTTTGACTTGTGGCCAAAATAAAAATTGGAACAAAATTTACCCAGACAAGTATAAAGCCTCCTGTTTAAAAAAGTTATTTTCTAAGCCAAATAATCAGATTGAAACTAAGGAAAAGTGAATCCTTTTTCTAGAAACACTCATTCAAACCAGGTCAACTTTTCAGAGATGAGATGTTAACACAGATTACTGACTTGACTGCACAAGTCTCCCAAAGAACATCCAAGTCTCAAATCTATTAATATGTGTGCAGTTTTACCTCGTAATCCAATTGTTCCAATTCCATCATATATGTCATCTTTTCTTGCAGTCTGGAAGTTGATTTTATTTGTCTCCTGCATAATCAAGGTGAAGGTTGAAAGATGGCAGTGGTAGGTCAGCTGGAGTAACCTTTGACACACACCAGTTATACCTGTCTGATGTACCATTTTGGAGGAGCCAGAAATGAGAAAGCAGTAATTCCCTACTCTTTTCAACATTAATGTTTCTTAGGAAATTTCCATGATTGACTAATCTGGGTCCTCTTATATGAGATCAGAACCACAGCAGAAAGTACATGCACATCCTCTTCCTCATGCTTTTCCAGGCACCTCTGTCTGATCTGCTCTTCAGATCAATTCTCCACTACCTAAGACTATAGGGAAGGGAGACAATGTAATCAGAAATAGTTTCACAGTGTTTTTCATAGCTGTGCTTGCCCGTGTTGTACAGCAAGCAGATATAAAAAGCTGATTCCTGAACATATGTAAGTCACATCCATAGTAAGCCAGAGGAGAGAGATCTTTCCACTACAGTGAATGTGTGTATCAACTCATCCGAATGAGTATTTGATTTCTGTTGAACTGTATCATGAGTTGCAAATCAGCTTCTACTTTCCAGGTAGTAGAGGCTGCCTGACTGATAACAAGGCTTAATTAATGTGGATCTGAAAAGCTCCTTCCTGACTCTTTATTTTGAGACAAGACACATTTGTACAAGGATCAGTGCAGGTCTTACTAGCAGATGTAATTCTATCTAGAATTCCCCCTGCACTATCTGTTTGTGACAATAACAGAAATGCAGCAGTGCACTGAAATTTTACTTTTTCCAGAACAGAAAGCACCTTGTTACATTGGATTGCAAAAGCAATTGTAACTAAAACTTCTGACAGCAAATTCAGTAATAGTTCACAATTTAGATTATCAGCTTGGTAATGTCATCAGCAACAGTTTTCAGAAGTCTGTTTAACAAATAAATGGATGTTCTCACTGTACACCTTAAAAACCAGTGGCTGCCATTCTTTCAAATAATGGGTTTAAATGTTAGGTGCTTTTAAAGGAACATTTTTGTATTGGTAAGAAATGGGATTTTTCATCAAATAAAAAATAACATTTTTCAAGATAATGCTTGATAGACTGAGAAATAACTGGCAACTAGTCAGTGGTTGGACAATTATGTCTATAAAGGCAATGTTGCAGTCAAAAGTTTCTACAAATGAAGCAGGCCGTCAAAATATTTCATTGCAATTTTTGTGAATGTTAAGGAGAAAAATGCCAGCAAAATACATCCCCTCCTAAACTGTCTCCTGTCTCTAAGTAGCCAACAATATCTTAGGCAAGAAATTTATTTTATGTTGTCTTTTTCCTTTCAATGAATATTGATTTGAATATGTTAAGCAATCTTTTTACTTCATTAAGTTCTTACTAAGATATCTCCCACTCTGTGACCAGAAAATTCACAAATAAATTGCTGGATAGAGTAATGTATAAGTAGTCATCTTCAAACTGCAGGTAGTGAAGTGGACCTATTTCTCTTCAGTATTCCAGGTATTAAAATTTCTTTCCTGTGGGACAGCTCAATTGCTTATCTCCGGTTTTGGGGTGGGTTTTTTCCCTCCTTCCACTGGGCCATGTTGGTTGTCTTATCTATTTCACGTTTTACTTGTGTTATTTGAAGTACATATTTCCTAGAAGACAAAAGGAAATGAAAGTTATTACCAGGAGGCAAATAAAAGGATTAATCTATATGTGATAGAGTACTCAGATTTCTAGATAAAAACAGAAGAATTACCATGGAATGTTATGAGAGATGCACACACACTACATGAAGGGACGAAAGAGTATTGCACCAAATTATATAAATTTAAATAAATTTGCTACACAAGATATCTGTCCCTTATAAAGTACACATTACAAGTAAGAAGCATAACAAAAGATTATTTTCAGATCAATTACAAGTAAAAGTCTTGTATCATTAACTGATTTTTTACCATCCAAGCTGACTCATCTTTATTTCTCCTCAGATCTTTCTATGCATTTCTGGTGCAATTTCTTCTGCAGGACGAGTGGAGCAGAGTCAAGCACTTGGATTAGGGAATGAAAGGATCTCTTGCTACTTGTGGGAAGGATATCCAGATGGGGAAGCTTGGTCTGTTGCCCAGAAACCCTGCTTGTGCATGACATGAGTGAGAGTTTGACAGCCACAGAGAACATCAGGTTGCAGCTCAGGTGGATATGTGGCACAGTCCCACCTGATGAACCATTCAAATCTTCCTGGTTTCTGCAGAGCTGAAAATTAAATTTTTTTATGTTTTGAGAGAGGTGGAAAGGGATGTCCATCAGGCAGAGTAACAACGAGCTTAAACATTAACTGGAAGAAATGCCGGAGAGGAAATGTTAGTGAAAGGAGACAAAGACAGCATGATCTTAAGAATTTGATGTGATATGATAGGAGCCCTAGAGGAAAAGTAATGTATGGATAGCTGTCACTGGGGGGATGGCAGATGAGAATGCTGAGTTTGTTAGAAAGGCCAAAGAGAGAGTTGGGTGAGAACAATACCAAATATTTGTGTGAAAGAGAAGTGTGTGTGTGTGTGTGTGTGTGTGAATAATCAAAGTCGTTCATTGAGTGGTCAGTAAGAAGCCAGGTTGTTTGAATGGCTTTAGGAAAAAAAGGTGCCATGATGTTGAGTAAGAGGAGGAAAGGAGAGGAGAGGAGAGGAGAGGAGAGGAGAGGAGAGGAGAGGAGAGGAGAGGAGAGGAGAGGAGAGGAGAGGAGAGGAGAGGAGAGGAGAGGAGAGGAGAGGAGAGGAGAGGAGAGGAGAGGAGAGGAGAGGAGAGGAGAGGAGAGGAGAGGAGAGGAGAGGAGAGGAGAGGAGAGGAGAGGAGAGGAGAGGAGAGGAGAGGAGAGGAGAGGAGAGGAGAGGAGAGGAGAGGAGAGGAGAGGAGAGGAGAGGAGAGGAGAGGAGAGGAGAGGAGAGGAGAGGAGAGGAGAGGAGAGGAGAGGAGAGGAGAGGAGAGGAGAGGAGAGGAGAGGAGAGGAGAGGAGAGGAGAGGAGAGGAGAGGAGAGGAAGGAAGGAGAGGCAGGAAGCAGATGCTGTTTTTGAAGGATGATGGAGTGATGTTTGCAGGGTCAGAAATGACATGGGACAGGTACAAATCAGAAAAGTAGGCTGAGGAGGTATCTGGACTGGAAATGAGTGGAGGATTTATGGAGGTTTATTTTCATTCAGGTATCTGGTGACTTCCAGGGCCAAATGGTGGAACTGAGCAATGTCCATGGAGTGAGTGTGCTCAGCTGGAGGCAGGCGTGATACTGCTGTGTCTTGTGGCCACTGAGAGGCTTGTGCCAGCACACTTAGCCCTCTGAATGTTAGAGAAGGAGATTTACTAATAAGAGCCAAACAAGCCATACCACCATTAGCTAAACAAGTTTAAAGAGTGTTTGCTACACTCTGAGAGTAAAAGCGATTTTAAACATTTAGTGTCCTAGATTTGCAGTTATCCCCTGCACTGGTGCATCACAGAGCGTCATTAAGGTTCCTGACTTCACACTGTAAAACACAGAACAGTAGAAATGCAGGATACAGAGTTCCAAAGTTTGTGATGAAAAAAAATACTAGAAACAGACTGAGGTGTTTGTCTGCTATTAACTATGGCAACGTCATGATTGTTGGTTCTATGGCATAGTTGTTCTGTTAATCAGTTAAACTGTTGTCTTATTTAAACTATCTGCAGGTAAGTTATTCTCTATTTAGGAAGAAAAAAATATATAAATGCATTAGAAGGACATCTATCATCATTTATCATCTGAACAGAGGGACAAGGTCTACTGTACTTGGGATATGAGCACGAAAAGATCATGTTAGATTGATGAGTCTGCTTGAGAAAGAATCTCTTCTATTTCCTGTCCTGCAGAGCCCCCTATCTATGGGCTTGTTCTGTGCAACTTGACTAATTTTGGGGATGTCTTGTAAACTCGTTTCATTTACCCATATACAATGAGATTTTCCTTGCCAAAACCAATGTTCTGTCTTTCTTATATAATGGCTTGTTATGTTTTCTTTGTTTTGCTCTTAAACAAAAGAACCTCACAGAACTGCAGTTTGTAAGTTAATGCTGTTGCCGTGCCAGGTGAAGGAAATTAAAATATATAGAAACACAGTGCAACAGTTCATTCTGAATATTTAGGCACACAAGTAAATTGATGCCAGTTAGTGCTCACTGCTACAGTTCTGTAAGATTAGAAAGATTTTTAATGAAGCCCAGAATCGATGTCTGCTGGTCATGAGATGGAGTGAGTCTGTTCCTTCTACATGTGTCACCTTTGAGCTCTGAGCAAATAATCACATGCCAGCAAATGTGGCAAAAACTTATGCAAAGAAAAACACCATCAAAGAACTTCAGGGAAAAGTTTCTCTCCTGGCTGAAATGAAAAAGTGTTATTTTCCTGTTCCTATTTATATTTCAAGTGTCTGCATGGAAAAGCAGACTTCTACAAAATAAATTACTGGCATAGTGAGAGATCATAGTGAGTTTTACCTCCTTTTCTGCTTCAAATTTGCCTACACTGAAGCCAAAAATGCAGTGCAGCTCCTGTAGGGTGCCAGATCTGCTACAACAAAATGCAGTAAAAACAACACATAGCTTAAATCTTGCAGAAGAAGTCTGTGCAGACCTCAGGCATGTAACTAGGAGACATAACCCTGCTGGGGTCCCATCTGCCCTCATGACACTGCTAGCAGGATCCAGCTTCACTAATGTTAAAGCAGCCTGTGCTACATCAGGATGAGTAACACTCTTAAGTTTGTAGTTAAGAGTATAGTGACCAGGGAAAAGTCATTCTTGGCTCTGGCCCCATTTCAGTGTTTATAGTGGAACAATCCAGCACCAGTGAACACAAGTTCAAAAGTTGGCCAAAGAGCTTGAGCACTGGACCTTGACTGTCATTGTAAGATTATTGGGTTTTTACTTTTCTGTGCACTGGTCTGCTGCCTTGAAGTCCAAGACTGACTTTACATGATCATTTGTAGACAGACACAGCACAGTTTAATTTGTGGTCTGAGTCAGACAAGCGTGGGACAGTGTCAGTATTAAAGCCATGCTGTGCTTTAACTCAGTTCTGTGCTGGTATAATCAGCATTTGCCGTATTTGTTTTTAATTAATTCTGTCAGCATCTCTTAAATATTTTTCAGCTTGGGTAGCTATGAGTCTGTATGAAACCTAACCATCTCTGCCTGGGGCTTTGGGACTTTGGCAAGGGCTAGGTATTTGTCTCCCAAGGCATGATACTGCTGAGCTGTATCTAACTTCTAGGTGCCAAGAAAACGCTAAGACCAGAATTCTATTTCTAATAGTGGCAAAAGAGAATGTTTTCTAGGGAGGGCACATGGGCTTGACTTTTTTCTATGATCTTTCTCCTTATACTCTCATGGCATCTAGAAGTGCTGTATTAGAGTAGTTAAAGTTGTTGCATTCCTGTCCAGTCCTTTTAGTACCCCTTAACAGATGTGCTGTCTATGAATTTATCTAACCTCTTTTAAGCCCTGCTGATACTGTCTGCTTCCATAGTCTCAGTGCTCAGAACACTATCTGCTGCTCAAAAAAACCCCTTCTTTTATTCAGTTTAAACTTAACTCCCACAATTGAATCCAGTTTAGTATGCAATATTTAGCAAATAACAGTTCTGCATTCAGCTATTCGATTGCCTTCATAATTTTGCAAACTTTGTTCATATCCTCTCTCCTGCTTAGCCTCTCCAACATGAAGATTCTCAGCCTCTACTCCTTAGAAAGCAGCTGCTCCTCATCATGGGCTATTTTAACTGTCCTCTTCTGCACCCTCTCCAACTCCATTAATCCCTTCTTTGAGATGCAGAGAGCAGAATGGCACACAGGACTCGGTGTGTGCACAGCTGAGCTTTTGCACAGAAGTGACATCCTTTCTTGTCCACCACATCCATCCTGGTGGTGACCAAGATTTTGCAGGCTTTTTTGGTGGCCCCTGCACACTGACTCAATGATTTAGAGAACTGCCAACTCTGCTGCTTTAAAATCTCTTTCACTAGATTTAGTATCAGTTCTGATATCAGCACCATGTACACAGGGTTCAGATTCTTTTTTTCCTAGGTGCATTACTTCATGTCTGTCTACACTAAAGTTCACTTGCCAGCCTTTTTGCCTTAGGTGGCCTTATGTCTGCAGACTGGGAAATGTTACTGTTTATTTCCTTTTCTAAGACACTGATGATCTCAGGGAGACCATTGAAGATTCTTTTTAATTTAAAAAAAAGACCAATAACCTCTCTGTGTAGCACCTAATCTTTAATCAGCTCCCGGTCTACAAGAGAGCATTTTCACCACATACAGTGGCGGCTTAATTTCTTTCATAATCTTTGATGTAGAATATTATCAAATACTTAAAAAAAAAAAACCAAATATATTATTTAGGCAGATATTATCTTTGTCCAGGTACCTCCTGTTCAAGTAAAAGCAGATTAGTTTTGCAAGATTTCACTTTACAGAAGCTATACTCTTTTTGCAGCTATCTCCATCCATTTGGGCTCTCAGTGATGCTATTGTCTATCATAAACACCACTATCTTAACAACAGTGGAAGCCAGAATTCCCAACCTAGTCTGTAGCTCTCAGGATTTCCTCTAGTACCCTTTCTATAAGTGGAGTTCATCCACCTGTATGTTGCCACAATAGCTGCTTGTAAAAAGAGGCTTCATGACTCAGCCAACACCTCTACAATTCCACATTCAAACAAATAAAATATGTGGGGCTGAAGGTGGTCAATTAAGTATTTTGGTACCTGGCTAGACATCCAGCTTTGCATATACAGTGGTTTCTCCAGTAACACACACAGTGCACATCCTGTGTGCCTTAGAGCCTCTGTGTAAAGCTGATATTGCCTTTGGCAACTACAGAATGTCTCTCACTCCAGCTTCCAGGAAAATGGAAGATGCTAATACTCTCATGCTGTTCTTCACCTTGTACTTGCTGTTTCGCTCAGTATGTCAGTACTTGAAAAGTGCCAGGCATATGTTGGTTGCTGCATGTCACTCTTGCTGTCTCAGAGTCTTGAGACACATACATTAGATATGTGACATATGCTAAGAGTGAACTGTTGATTTTGAAAAGGATTTCCATTGCTTAACACAAGCTTTGTGAGTGATAGCCCTCCAGTTTCTCCTACCTAATTCTCTGTGTGTCCCCTGACTTGTTAACTCTGTGCTCTTATTAGCCCTGCACACTATTGTGGAATTTGCAACATAACCATTCAGTGAGTTTAATCAGTTGTTATCAACCTTTTTTCAACCTCTGCTTTGGGAGGATGAACTGGGAAATCCATAATGCTTCCACCCCCTGACCTACTGTGGATTCTTTCATTTGCTTATTTTTCTCTCGCCATTTAACTATTAAATTAAAAAAAAGCTCTTATTTCCCCTCTTCTCTGTATTTATAGCATATTTTAATATATTTATTGCTGCTTTCCTATTTGATTCTTTAATCTATCTTTCAGTTTTTCCTTTCTCCAATCTACTTATTCAGTCCCTCGTTCTACAGAGTTTGGGAAGCTGATCTTTCCAGAACCAAATTAATTACTTGGGTCAGAAGGAGTGCCATTTTACAATCAGGGTGCAATGGGTTAGAACAATCTGGCACAAGAAGCTACAGTCCAGTTTGTTCTTGACAGGTCAAAATCCTGGATATTAACTCTTCAGTAGTTATAAACTAAACTTATTTGGACTGGATGACTCCGTGAATGGGAGTTGTGCTGTGTGCTGGGATTTTTCTGTGCTAAAGAAACAAAGAAATCTAAATAACTAGGTAATGGCCGCATCACAGTGAAAATAATTATCTAAAAACATTCAGCACATATCAGTTCTGATCCCAGCATAATCCTAATCAAGCCTCTGTTAATATCATAGAACACCTTGCTAGCATGAGCAGTGACAATGGAGTCATTGAACCTAGAGTGTTGTAACTGAGCTTTTTACTTCATCAAATAGAACTTCCAAACAAATTAGAGATAGGGTAGGAAGGACAAAGGTGCTGTCTGCTATGTTTTATCCAGGAGGAGCAAAAATGCCTTGCTTACATGTAGAAATAATATTGTAGAATTTAAAGGGCTTTATTTGAGGTACATGTGGTAAAACAGATTGGGGGGAAAAAATACAAGTTTGATGAGCATTTTAGGATGATTTAGAACAATTTGCATAGTGGCTGGGTATGACCCAGATTTGCCTTCCTTCAGTCACTGCAAGAATCTGGTCTAAGTATATTTTGGGTGAAGATGAACAGATGAAGCAAAGAAGGTAATTTTTTGCAGATTCGTTTTTGCATATAATGTCATTGTAATGGTCTGATAACTAGGGTTATGCATGATCTAATTTCGGAGAATGATGTCATATTTCATAAGCATCCAGCAGAGATGATACAATCATTTCACAGAGGGAGCTACATGATGTAATTGCCAGCAACACCACATGGATCAGTGACCCAGCAGGTTACATTCAATTCATATTTTATATGGAGCTAATATGTCTTTTTTAGCTGTTTTTTCATCTGGAGATGCCACAGGGAAGAAATTTTATGTTTAGATTTTTCATCTGAAATCTGACTTTCTTGTTTGTTTTTAAATAGAGTAATTGAAAATGTCATAAGATATTTTTTTTACTTTAGGGGTTTCTACTTGTTTTGCCCACTTTTTAACCTGATATTAATTGAATTTGTATGGCAAGGGTTTGGTAGCAGGGGCTGCAGGGGGGTTTTACATGGGTGATTTCTCTGAGGAACTGCCAGAAGCTTCCCCCATGTGTGCCAGAGTCAATGCTGGCTGACTCACATGTCTCCACTAATGCCTGGTCATTCTGTTCCACAGCCTTCCTTCCGCCAGCGAGATGCTACCAGCTCATAGCTAATCACAGGATGCAAACAAAGAGAAGATCACATCAATATCCCCTTGCTCAGATTTTTGTTGAGGCAAAGTGCCCTTTGAGGTCTTTAACAGTCCTGCCTAAATAAAGATTGGGTTAAGTAAGAGTCAGTCCTCTGAAACTAAGAATAAGGGAACTAAAATTACTTCCACTTTGCAAACAAAGCAGAGACTGAATTCAGAATTCAGACAATATTGTGAGGCAACTTTACTTTCTGGGTCTTCCCTCCATTCTTTCCTCATGAAGGATCAATGAGTAAATTAATTTCTGTCCTTTCACCTCCTCTCTTTTTTCCAGCACTCTTCTTTGCAGGTACATGTTCAGTTGCACTGATCTCTTCTTTATGCCCTCTTTTCTTTCTTCGGGTATTTTTCCCCCTCTCTCCCATCTCATTTATTTTCATGCTTCCAAGCTCTGTTTCTGAGATTATGCAAACAGAAATGCAAATCGATCAGATTCTTTCTCTGAGATGATTGGTACTGTGGTCCTTTGCATATTCTTCTTCGGATTCTAAAGAACAGAAGCCTAAACCCCAAAATTTTAATTCACATTTAGCATGTGATCATAAAAGAGGGTACTTGTGCTGTGCAGAGTTTAGAAGTAAATAGTTGCCAGTTTTGACTTCTAATTACATTTTTAAAAAGATCAGCAGCATGTCCCAGTGGCAAATTTCAGTGTTGTGCACTCTTTTTAGGTGTCCAGTCCCAGAATAACAGGCTTTGCTGGCACGGAGTCTTTCAAAATTGCTTAGTCACAGATGCCCACCAAGACTCTCTTCCCACAGTTACTGAAGGAAAAGTGGAGTTCTCCCATAGCAGATATTCCCTGTTTGACTGTACCTGTGTTATGGCATCGGGCTTGGATTCCATTGCTCTTGCCAAGGCTTCAGCAGCAATGGCCAGTGACAGCAACACCCCTTTGCTCAGCAAAAGAGTTTACAAGAAATGGGAGCAACTCTGCTCAAGTTGCATCCTTGCTCTCCACCCACACACAGCCGGGATGGCTCCAGTGGGGAACTGCTCTGTGCAGGTGAAATCACCTTGGGTAACACACCCACTCTCTGAGCCCTGAGATTGCTGTCCAGCACACATTGCTCGTGCATTTGTGCAGGAGAATTGAGAGTTTGCTTGGCAGGAATTCATACTAGGAAGAATAAAAGTCAGCACAAGTTTTGATGAAGTGAGGCATTGCTTTGTCAGTCAAGTCCAAATGCAAAATGTCATAGGAAGAGCAGTGAACACAACAGACATAAAAACACAGCTGTAATTCTTTTTTCTTCTCTCTTACAGGAAGAGAAAGATTGTTTTTTTGTCTGTATTTGGATACATTGGAAAGACACAAGCATTACTCTGATCTGACTGCATAAGTATTTAAAAGATACAGACCTCATTGTTTCATGTTGAATCAGTATTAAGGAAATTCCAAAGATGGAGCAATCAAAAATTAAATTTAAAAGTAAAAATATAGAAAAAAGGGGGAAAGTAGTCAGATTTTGTTATAGTAATGTTCTTAGAAGTGCATGGTGTGATGAAACTCAATTTATAAGATGTTACCAGTCCAAATGGTTTTGAAAACATAGTTATTAATCCAGCTTTCCTGGCATCCACAGTACCACCCTGGTATTCAAACTGAATTTACTGTTTGGTAACCCTGCTCAGTTATAGTCAGATGTGAACTAGATTTGACATCCATATTTTAAAATTAACTCTCCAATCTCATAATTTTTTTAGTTGTTAAAAATTGAATTGGGACCAGTTTGACTCTTTTCGTGACTCTTTTTGTGACTCTTTTCACTTGTAAGCATATTTACTGAGAAGTTGCTTCATTTTCTTATTTTTCGTTCATCTGATTGTTCACATTTAGGTGGTCACCACCTTTTTTAAAGCAGCTGTTTTTCCTGGATAATGTATGTTAAAAAATTGAAAAAAGTTGACATTCCACTCTGTCATCATGAATATTTCTTTATGATATTTCTGGATAAAAATATATTTCTTCTTTACTTTTACCCATGGGTCCTTCAGGTAATCACTGTCCATTATCTTAGACAGATGTGGACACCAATCACTGTTGCTTTAGAAACTAGCTGTAAATCAAATGCTTTAAAATGCAGTTTATTTGGTTCTACATTGAATAAAGAACTGTCTTGTCCATTTCTTTCCCATTCTGACCTTGCACAAACTTTTGTGTACTCTTAGATAGTCCCCTTTCCTTGACCATGATCTACCTACTCAGTTGTAGTGAATTTCTTTAATGGTAAGAAATAAAAATGGCTGGTTTCAGAGCAAGGGGCAAGAACAGAAATTAGAGGAATGTAAGGATGTTGTAGTCCTTTTGGTTTTTACAATGGCTTCCCTGATTTCTTTGGGGAGTGATTGCCCAATTTATGCTTTTACAGGAACTGAAATCAAGCAATTACTTTGAAAACATGTCTTGACAAATATGTCTGTGCAAAATGCAGTCTCCATCATTTCCTCACACTTACTATTTGTGGTTTGTTCTCTTCAGGAGAAAAAGAGGTTGTTTTCTGTTTAGACAATGATATTTTTTTACCTCTCATCTTTTTTTGTTCAAGCACAGACCTTCAAGTAGAGAAAATGGATCTGCCTATAACTGCAGACGTCCAATTCATAAGGCTCAGTGATACAGAACAATATATACAGTATGGCATTTTCTAGTCAGGCCTCAACATAATAGATAATATAATCCACTTTACAACTTCAGACATTCTTGAAATGTCTCAAAATAATTTTATTATTTGGTTGCAATTAGCAATTTTAATAGTATTGCCTTCTCCTTTTTCTTGGGGTGAGACATCCTTTTATCACAGCACACTTTCCTTTAAAGCTTTTTTATTGCCATCTTGTTGATGTTTTCTGGCCATGATACTAATTAAAAGATTGAGGTATTCTTCTTTCATTCAATATTTTGCAAGAAAAAGTGATTTAAAGGGCGATACAAAGCATTGAAAACTTATAAACTTCCACCTAAATAAGCAGCTAGAGAAACTGTAGATATTTTAGATTGCATTGGTAAATGGTACAGTGTAATAGACCCACCAATACAGTTAATGCTAATTGTAAGGCATTTTTGTCAAAAACAGTGCTTTTTTTCTTAAACTTAATTTCTGATATATTTCACTTTCCATAGACTAAGTCTGCAAACCTGGTATCATTTGCATTTCATACCCACTAATGGAAAGCTGGATTCATCTGCGCAAGATTCATCTGGCTTAAGTATATTAAAACAGACATGCTTGATGGAAAAGTGTCTCAGATATTTAGATACTTGCTTTTTACTTTTTCATGGTATTGTGCTATGTTTCTTGGCTTGGTATTAACTGCAGAATGTTCAAGATCTTTCAAAGTCAGAATTTCCTGAAATTCTAATCTCATGTATTTGTACAGTCACATAATGCTGGTGGCTTAACAGTGGAATTAGAAGCAAATAGGATTTTTTTTTCTATAGAAAATAGCATGAAGTTTTTGCCATTTAATTTCTGAAACATGTTGTTTAAGCTTTCACATAAGATCTTTGGGCAGAAGCAGTGCTGTGTTCATTGTATACAATATCTGGGAGTGGAGCATTTTTCAACACAGGAGTGCTGCCGCAATATCAATTGTAGCTGTTCTGTGAAGTAAAATGGTTGCTTTTTATATAGGTCACTTTATCCTACTCTGCTTTTCTGGTGACTCAAATAACATTTTATAGGCCATTTTTTGTTAATAATGCAATACAATAGAGAATGTGATCGTGTAATAAAGGGCCTTACAACAGGGCTTCATATGAAAGACAAAAGGAAGAAAAAATGGCTGAGACAACGGTTATAATGAAAGCAAAATGTCATTAGGTAATTGAAAATATTAAAGAGCTATTATGTTTCTTAAGTATCAATATTTTCCTCCATCCATAAGACAGAACATATACCTATGTTACATGTACAGAAGGTGAGTTCCGTGTCCCAGTTGCTCAAATCTAAAAGGAACACAAATGAAGTTAGTTTGGGCCTTCATCAGTCTGCTGCTTTGCCCATTGATTTAGCATACTTGTATTTTATATGCACTCTGTTATTTACATCTGCTCAGACAGCTCTCCCACTATTACAGTCTAATATTTCACAACCTGTATAACAGCACTTTTTTTTTTCTGATAAATACTACTTCAGAACACTTCTTTTTCTGCCCTATTTTCTTGGAAGGAAACAGTATTATGCAAGTGCCTACATCCATACAGCTGTGACAGAAATAGAGAATATTGGTCTGACTTCAACATACTCCCTGAAAAATGAACTGAAAATATTCTCTTTGTGAGAATGCCAGTCTGTCTTTTACTGTTGCTTGTAGAAACACTGGCTCTGACCAAGGAAGGCTCTATCTCATACCAGCATCATCAATGTGAAACAATCTCATTAGCTTAATGAGGGCAAAAGTGGGCAAGATTTAACAGAGCTGATATGATCTGCAGACACTAGAGTTGTTCTTTCCTGGATGGTGGCGGACAAATGTAGACTGCGTAGTGACAGACAGGTCATCTCTGAATTTCAGCATGAAGGAAAAGTTCAGTTCAGATTTTCACCTGACTTTTTAACACTGCAGCTCTCTCTGTTCCCTTCTGTAATCTCTCTTAATGCATTCTGATATTATTTAGATTAAAAATGTCATTCACATTTGGATACAGCTAAACCTTTAGTATCTCCTGTCAGTGTTCTATTTTCACAAACGTGGCTCTATTGACTAGGTGAAAATAAGGCTTTCTTATATTATTAGGATTAATGGCAAAATGACCCTCTACAGTTACTGGAAATGTCTCTCTCTCTCTCTCTGAAGTATGAGAGATACATGAGTATGAAAGATTCTGAATAGTTGAAGTCCACAATATATAGATAGTAATGCTTCTCTCTCTTGGACTATACCAGATATTTTAATCCAGGGAAGAGCTATTTTGTCCCACACATGACTTGTGGGCAGGCAAAGATATAGGGAATGACAGATGTCGAGTGACATGCAATAATCCTGAGACAGTGTTTTCTTGGAAACCTTCCAGATCTGTTTTTACTTTTTTGCAGCCTGAGATCATCAGACCTGAAGCCAGAGCTAAACAGAGCTCCTGTCTCTCACAGCCAGTGGGTACAAGTTGTTCTTTTCTGCCACAACAGTGACTGAGAGCCAGACCGCCCTTTAGACTCCCACAGCTGGGGAACAAGGCACAAAAATGTGATGCCTCCATGACATGGACCCTGGTAGAGGAGAGGAGTCACTAGCCCTGACCTTCTCCACCTCCCTGCAGGAAACACACTGGCGAGGGAAAGGGAGGTGAGGAAGGAACTGGACAAGAAAACTTGCTTCAACTGTTCTATATTTGAAAGACTTTGCTGGAAACCTGAGTGAGTCTATAAGGAAAGAGATTAAGGGCAGGCTTGAAAAGCCTGGTCACAGAGCACGTTATCTATTATATAGCTGTACATTCACTCACATTCTGCCAGCATTGTATTTTCTCCCTTACCCATCCCTGTACATGTTAAAACTAGTGAGTCAAAGACACAGATCAAAACTCTTTAGGTGGTGATTCCTATTTCAGTTTTCACATAAAGGTACATCTCACAGGCCTCTTCACGGTATATTCCTATGTGAAGTATTTGCCATGATCTTTCATGGAATGGGGACAGATACTAAGCACACCTCCTTGAAGTCAGAGAGACAAGAATTTATCATTTCCTAATAAAAAAGTTGATTTCTCTGCTTTTCTTCAAGAATATACTTTCTGAAGTATTTCAGGACCCAGCACAGATTAAATTATTCTAAAAATGATAGAATGTAATAAAGGATTATACTATCTCAGTGATGCAACTTCACAGCCGTCACTTCTTTTCAGATTCTTTAGGATTTTTCAGAAACCACAAAATGTCTGCATTTTAAAATAGTTTTCTGGAAAAAGAAAACATCAGTGACCTTAAAGCTTCATATAAATCTTTTCTTACTATCTGATCATGGCAGAATGATGACAAGCAGCTTCATTTTTGCCCAAGTAATTAAATATTATTCCAGCCTTTCTGACCTCAACCTAATGATAAAGGACTGCAGCCAGAAAGAGAGCTTTTGTGGGAGCCAATCAGAGACACGTCGCTTGCTTTGAGGATATATGTGCTCAGTTCACAGAAACATGCTAACTAGTTGGCATGCTAACTAGTTGGGGTTTTTCCCATCAGCATTTTGTTGCAGAAAATTTTTGCACATAATGTAGAACTCATGTGACACACCTGCTAATGTGCCTGTTCTGGCCAGACTAGACCACAACTGCAAGATCCTCATGAAGATATTTTTTATGAATGTTCCCTGAGGAAAGTGGGTAGGGAAAATTTTCATAGAAACATAGAAACGTTTGGGTTGGATGAAGCATTAAAGATCATCTGGTTCCAATTCCCATGCCACATGCAGGGACACCTTCCACTAGATCAGATTGCTCAAAGCCCCATCCAGCTTTGGCCTTGAACATTTCTAGGGGCAGGACATCTTCTCTGGGAAACAAGTTCCAGTGTTTCACCACCCTCACAGTAAAGAATTTTTTCATAATTTCTAATCTAAATCTACCATCTTTCGGTTTGAAGCCTCTCCTCCTGTCCTATCACTACAAGGCTTTGTCAAAAGACACTCTCCAGTTCTCTTGTAGTTCTCTTCAGGTACTGGAAGGTGCTCCAAGGTCTCTTTGGAGCCTTTCTTCAGGGTGAAAAGCCCAAACTCTTTCAAGGACAGGTCTTCTTAGGAGAAGTGCTCCATTCATTTGATCATCTTTGGGACTTTCCTCTGGGCTTTTTCCAACAGGTCCATGTTCATCCATACAGGCCTACTGGTAATTTGGCTGAATTCCTCAGGATGTGTCACTCCTGAGCTTGAAGGAGGTGTTCCTTGACATTACCCAGCCTTCTTAGACCCCACTATAGTGCTCCCTTGCCCCTGTTTTCACTGACTCCTCATCCATCCCCAGGTGGAACTCTGTGCACTACAGCAGGCCACTGACATGGAGCATGACACTCCCTCCTGGTTTCCCCTGCTTGTCCTTCCTAAAGAGCCTGTATCCTTCCATTCCACCACTAGCCATCCCACCACATCTCCATGCTGCCAATAGGATCACAGCCCTGTTGGCATGGAGGCCTAATCCATCTCTGACTCCTTTTGCTTATTCCCCCTGCTGTATGTGTTTGCATAAGGGCATTTAACTGACTGACAGTGAAACTGATTTGCTGGCTGAAGTGGCTAGAATTCCTTTATGCTGCACTTCAGGTGCTCTCCTGGCTTGCAATCCCTCTCCAGCCTCTGGGCATTTCTCACTGGCCTTAGCATCAAACTGGTAGGAGTGGTGTGGATTGAAGTTCCCTTCCCCCAGCAGTTTTAAACCTCCGTAATTTGACAGGATCAGCCTCCTCTATTGTTCCTTCACAGATATATATTTCTCTCACAGTTGGAGTTTTGGAGTTCAGAACTAAAGTAATAGTAGGAGAAACTGATGTTAATCTCCATAGGCCCCATTAGCTCAACAACTTGCTTATTCTCTAATGTGTGATAGCAGGGTGCAAGAGAGGTTGTTATAGTGTTAGCCTGGCTTCCTGTGTGTCTTTTTGTCTCAGCAGCTCTGCAGAAATGCCAGCGTAACACAAAAGTAATTGTTGTGCTGTGATAATCAGGATTGCTGTCTTTTGTCAGCTCATTAGGAAGGCAAATATATCTCATTTACAAAGGAACTTTTTGACTGATGATTTAAATACAGGATAAGTAAAGCCAGTTACCTAAAAACATGTTTCTATCTCTGTAGTGTTTGGGGTTTTTAATATGTCTTCTTTTTTTTTTTAATTTTTGTGAAAACTTTGATTAATCATACTGCGCCTCAGTTTCCTTTCAGGTACAAGGAAGTTAATGTGTTGGAAAATTTTGATTGACAAATTTAATGTTTGTCAGGTGCTTTAACATGTTTAGATAAAAGGGTCTCTTGAAGTCCAAATTACAGAGGTAAGCATGGCCGAGGTGCAAGTGCCCTATCCCTATTTTGGTGCCAGCATCTGCCAGTCTTTTCACTGATTTTTTGTGAAAGCCTGTCTGGCAGCACTGTCTAATGTTCTGTTTCATTTTTTTTTTTATGGGGAAAGAGCCTTGTTTTGCTAGGAAGCCATTTATTTGTTTTCCTTTCCCTAGAGAAAAGTTATTTTTATGGAGTGTTTAAGGATCTCTGTAAGTGGGATATATAATACATATTGTCTATCAGAGGTCATGGAGGTAAAGTGTCAGATTATAAGGGTCAATTAGTTAATGTTTAGGCCTGGGTACTTAAAGCTTGAAGTATGTTAAGTCCATATCTAGCCGTATTTCAGAAAAAATCACTTCTTGGAAACATGACCTCAAGATGTACAGTTGAGGGGTCTTTATTCGTCTTGAGCCATCTCCTCTCTCAAGTCATTGGGTATCACCTTTCTTGGGTGGGGTCTTCTTTCTCCATTTGTGAGTAAGGTTTAAGGAGGAAGTTGTTCAGTGATTCCCTGTCTTTGACTCGTGACCATCATGAGTTTAGCTTGCAGGAGTGTTGTGACTTGAAGTCTCTGTTAGAGACTTCACATTGTCCTCTGCCTTCCTACCAGCTTCTGGTTCTGGATATATTCCTTTGGTGTTACTTCATGAAACAAAAACTGATATACCTACAGAAATTCTTGGAAAAATAAAAAGGGCAGATATTTTAAGGGGAAGGTCTTCATTAGGTTCTGTGAATGAGCTCTTCATTTTTTAGAATTTGCACAGAATTTGAGAGAAAATTAGACCTTATCAACCAAAAGGGATTTCACGTCAGGGCAAAGGATATGTAAATTAGCCTTAGTCTGTTTTATCAGAGGCTTTTTCATCATATCTGCTTGATGTTGAGAGAGGCTGGCAACTAGGGGAAGCTATTAATCTTGCATTGTTTTCACTGTACCATGTCTATTTTTGAAAAATTACCTTTGATTTAAGTGTAGTACTTTGAAGAAATAATTATAATTTATTAACCAAAACCTTTTCCAACCGTCCACAGGGATATAAGTGTGCATGTTTGTGTGCACCCATATGGTCTTCTAGCTATAACTCTTCTGGCAATGAGTTAGACTTTGTGGACTTGGTGTGTCTTCTAATTGACAAGGTCAGCACTTTGTGGGAATAAGTTAGGAGATCATCCACTAAGTTCACAGGTCATATTGGCTTATCACTGTCTTATTTGAAAGGTCATAAGTAATATTTAGTGTATTGACTTTAAACTGTTCATTGAATATAACTGTCTATAGTAAGTACTCTCAGCAATGTCTCATGGAATGCAACTAGTTATTTCCTATTAATTATCATAAAAGTCTTGCACTCTCCTACATTTGTACTTCTAGAATTTATCAGAGCCGTGTACAGCTCCCAGGAATCTGCCCTAATCTACAAAAATGAGGCATGCTAGGAGTCAAGAACACTTCAAGATCACTTCAAAGCAAATGAGGATAAAAGGTAGCTCTACCAGAAGCAAAGATAAGGAAGCCTGGTATCCAAAGGGAATTGGTCATCTCATTGAATTCTTTGATCTAATTTAGCTGAAGTGTTTCCTGGCTGAAAAGTTCCTAACAAGCATTTTTGACCACAGAAATTTGTTGTTGAGTAATATCTGCAACTTTTCCTTTGAAGAAGAGGGAGTACTAATGGAGAACCTTCTTTATTAGTTGCCCATTTATGTAAGCAAGATTTTTCTAAAATACATCTCCATTTTCAAAAATTGTAAGGGAAAGGACAGAAAGATGTGCATGCATGCTCTTACTTGCATGTATTGTGATCTTAAACAGTCTGAGACCTAAGGAATTCAAGGCTGAAAATTAAACAAAAAGCATTAAAATTAAACAAACAAACAAGCAAAAAAATCCAACCCTGCAGCACTAGGAAGAAGTGTTCTAAAGCAACAATAAGGTCATTTTGATGGGATTGTGCCTTAAATGTTTTTTGCAATCTGTGCTGAAAACCTGTAAGTTGATCTAATTCAGGAAGACAGAAAGTGCTTCCACCTTCCTTTGTGCTTACTTACCTTGAGAGAAAAGAAAATTTCCTAGAATCGAGAATTATCAAATCCTAACATATCCTAAGTTGGAAGGAACCCACAAGGATCATTGAAATCCATGTTCTGGCCCTCTGCAATGCTACACCAACAATCACATGCACCTGAGAGCATTGTCCAGGTGCTTGACCTCTGGTAAGTTGGTTCTGTGAGTACTTCCCCGGAGACCCATTCCAGTACCCTACCAACTACCTTCTGTGTGAAGAACCTTTTCCTGATACCCAGCCTAAGCCACCCCCAACTCGGCTTCAGGCCATTTCCTCGAGTCCTATCACTGGTCCCAAGAGAGAATAGATTGGCTCCTGCTGTCCCTCACCAGGAAGTTGTAACTGCAATGAGGTCTCCCCTCAGTCTCCTCCTGGCTGACCAAGTGATCTCAGTCACTTCTCGCATGGCTTCCCTCATCCCATGCCCATGGGTGGCCCAGATTAGAAATGTGCAGAGGCAGCAATCTTACTGCCTTGCTGTGATCCACTTGGAATGACTTTTCCAGTCCCATTTTCCCTGACACTGTAAGCTTTCTTGCACTTTAAACCCTGTCCCTAACCCAATTTATAAATATAAATAAATACCAGGTATTTTTCAGAGGTAATAAGTGTAAGAGTATGTCATTACTCTACTTTGCTTTTGCAAACTCTGGCAGGAAAAGTCAGCACCATCATGAAATCCATTATAATCACAAGTGCCAGTGTGTCGGAGTAGTTGCGGGAATTGTTGAATCCCCTCGGGAGTGTTTATTTCAGTTGTTTCATTTGTTCGAGCTGTTTAGATTGTCCCTTGTCTGGATTCTTTCTCTATTTTCTGCACATTGAAAGCAAATGCATACCTCAGAGTCCCAAGAGTTGACAGCTCTCTTGAGCTTAACAGAAGAACAATTTTTTTCTCCCCCACCCCACACTCTGAATAACTCAAATGAAATTATATGGTCTCTTGGGCTTTTATATTTCCTAACTATATATAAATAAAACAGATTCATTTTTTTTTTAGAGCAGGGTTCCTGTCATTCTCCATTTTTCTGTAAATCACATCAGTATTTATCTTGGGTGTTATCAAAAAAACCCTAAACCTGTCTTATAACTGATAAAGTACAGCAAATAAAATTATATATTAAAAGAAAAAAAAATCAGCGAACTTCAGTCTAGCTTTACAAGTATCCCTAGCTGTCTCAGGATTACTAAAATGTGTTTATTCTTTCCATGTGTTGTGGTTTAACCCCAGCCAGCAACCAAGCCCCACGGTGCCACTGACTCAGTCCCCCACCAGCAGGATCAGGGACAGAATCAGAAGGGTAAAAGATAGAAAACTCTTGGGTTGGGATAAAGACAATTTAATAGGGAAAGCAAAAGCAGCACACACTGGCAGAGCAAAACAAGGAATTAACTCACTGCTTCCCAGAGTTCAGGAGGTTCCTGTTATGCTAATTCCTGTAACACACAACTCAAATCATGGTTCACAACAACTGAAAGGCACACCCATTTCAATCTCCACCCCTGGCTGTCTTGGGCCTGGTTATCTGGTTTAACATAGCAATGAACTCTTCCCCTTGTTCCCAACCTGTTTAACAAGGGATTGAAGCTGGAGCCCACCATCAGTACAGTCTGTATCACAGTCCTCCATGGTCTGCAGGGGCACAGCCTGCCTCACCATGGTTTGCACCGCAGGCTGGAAGGGAATCTTTTCTTCCCCTGCTCCATTGTGGGGTCCTACACCCAGGAGACACTCCTCCTTGAACTCCTCCGACACGGATCCTTCCCATGGGCTGCACTTCTTCACAAACTGCTCCAGCATGGGTTTCCTGTGAGGTCACGAGTCCTGCCAGCAAACCTGCTCCATCACAGGCATCTCACAGGTCACATGTCCTTCATGCATGGATTCTCCTTCAGACATCCACCTGGGATCCTCCAAAGGCTGCAGGTGGATCTCTGCCCCCTCATTCATACATCCCAGTCCCTTCATATCAAGTTCACACTGGAATCTCAGTCTGTCCAGTAGAGCAGCACAAAATTACACACCATGTAAATTACTTGATTACAGATACTAAATTTAACTCACTCATGATTTTCATACTGTTTTTGTAGCATTTTTAGTGTCCTCCTTTAAAATCATCTCAACTATTCTTGCAACCATAGCGAGTAGATGGATTTTTTTATTTTGAGTCAGATATTTATTTCAGCAGTGTATTTCAGTATCTTCCTGGGATTCATAGGATTTTATGTTTAGCTATACTATTCAGATACAAGGATTTCCTTGAGGACTTCTACCTTCAGGCAACAACCACAGTCCTCCAGTGTTCCTTACCAGCCTCTGAAAGTGTTAAGAAAGAATTCTACCTGATTTTTAATTTTATCTAGCTCTTCCATGACCATTTTTCCCTCTAGTACATCAGCAAAAGGTTACAAGGATGCTGGAATTAAAGTGAAATTTAACTCAGTTTGCAAGGGACAGTTCGATTTTGCTTTTATACTCACTGGCAAAAGTACCATGTGCTTCTGAACAGAGAAGTGATGTAACGAGAAACTGTTTGCATTCATAAAGCTTTAGCTGAGTATTATTTCAACCTTTTGCCTGTCAACTCCATAGGTTATAAGTATATCCTTACAGGATATTGAATTCAATAAAGCTATTCACAGTCCAGTATGTCCCTGTGATAAGCTGAGAACGAGACTACTTCTGCCAGTCCAAAACACGACAACAGAACAAAATCTCTCAGTGGTAGGTACCAAACAGCATCATCTGTTCTTGAAGTCACATCAAGCATCCTGCCTGCAAAAGGTAATTTAAAATTTAATTTCTAGCTAACAGACACAAAATCAGCCTCATAATGTATTTATTCTCTAATAGTGTCTTTTTTTTTGGTAGAAATTTCTTCCAGACAGATACCGGTACTTATATAAGATACACAGAGCATCAAATTTCAGTCTTTATGCAAGTAAAATCAGGAAAGATTTCTGTGTTGGTTAAACATCCAAGTCCAGTCCTTAGGGAGAATGGTGGGGGCAGTCATAACTTCTCCTATATTGACAAATGTTGAGCAGTGTAGCTCATAACATATTCTCATCAATATGAGAATCCATCAAGATATGTATTTTGAATTTTTTTTTGTTAGCCAAGTCCATTCTTAAACAGCAGATTTGATTTACTCTAATACCCACATCATTTGGTAATTTTTATTTTTTCTATATTGAACAATATTTCATTCTGGTACTGCCTTGACAAGTAAAAATGCCTGCTATAGCATCATAGAATCATTAAGTTGGAGAAACCCTCTAAAATAATTGAGTCCAACTGTTAACCCAGCACCAACGTGTTCACTAAATCATGCCCCTATGTGCCACACCCCACTGCTGAGCACTTCCAGGGATGGCAATTCCACTACTTCCCTGGGCAACAGTCAATATAACTTGCTTTAGGGAGAAGAGAGAAAAAATATTTTAATCTTGCCTGTAACCTTTTATTTTTTAAGTATTAATATCCCCTGATTTAGGTGACCCTAAGATAAAAAAAAAATCTAGAAATAAAAATGGAGATTGATATCCAAGGACTTGTGTATGTTATTATGAAGTGAAGTTTGACAGGTTCTGTCATGCTTAGAGTGTTGCTTGACTCTTTAGAGCATTGCTTGACTGAAGGCTGCAACTTTGGATTAATCTGGACGTACTAATTAAAGGAAGATGCTTCTTTTATTTGCTGTCAGTATCTGGCAAAGCTGGCTGCATTCAGCACACGAGTAGATATCAATGTGCATTATCAAACACAGGTGTTTAGATATTTTTCAGGTAGCAATAGTTAATTTTCTGCTTGAGGACTGTGCTTCTGTTTTTCAAGCACTGTCCACCAGTTTAGTGTGACAGGTAGAGTGCTCAGACTCCACCCAAATTTGTGAGCTCTACTTGATGAGTAATTAGAGTTATTTGGGCAGGTATTTTGGCTTAACTAGTGGTTCTCCAGGGATTGCATGGACTAACCCTAATGGACCTGGGAGTCCATGAGACTCCCCGTGGCCCTCTCCCACCAGCACACCTTCCCCATGGCTGGGCCACGGGAGCTTTCCTGTACCAAGTCCAGAAGTCCACCTGCCCCACTGCAGCCCAGCAGCCCCAAGGTGTGAGGTGCAACTGAGGCAGTGTGACAAAGCAAGATGGGATGTGCAGAAACAGGCTCTCACTCTCCTGCTGGCTCTCTCAGTGTAGGACCCAGAGTTGCCTCTGAGGTTAATTATACTCATGGGGTCCCTAGTGCCTTTCCATCACAGGGTTGCCTTGGGGAGACCTAGATGAAGAAGTGCAAGGTTGAATCAAGAGTGGAATGATGAGGAGCCCCTGATGTGCCTTGCTCCTTGGACCTTTTTTATTCCTCTATTTTTATTTCACTCCATTAGCTGGAACTTTTGTGTGTGCTCCTGAGAAGAAGAAAAGAAAGATAAAGACCATAGCATCTTAGTGACCTTTCCATGAAATACTTTTTAAAGTATTTTTTTGAGAACACAAAGATGGCAAAATGCAGCCTTGCCTATAGAGGTGAGAAGACTTGAACCAGGCATGCTGACTGAAAAAAACCCATCAATTCTTGCAAGCAACCAGAACAGGTTATTTAGTATTTATATTTCTATTCAAGATTTTCAGATTCTGCCAGCAGGCCCCAGGAAAAAAATCCTTACAAAAATCTCATTGATTTGCATTTCCAAATCCTGTTCCCAGAAATAATTTAGGAGCAAAATGACATCAACTGTCAAGGAGACTTATAATTCAAAATGTCTCCCCCCTTCTGAAAACGAGGTTTAGCTTCAAAATCTGCTAATTTTGGGAAGTCTAGACTGGGCAAAATACAAGACTTTTTTTGAGAAAGAACAGATTATAAAGACTACAATATGAATGTTTTGATAAATTTGGATGGTAAATATCAGAAGGTTATAGTTTTTCTCACAGCTGTCTGTAGAAATGCTTCAATTTCTTGAAAAAGATCATAAAGTAAGTGTTCATCAGTTAAGTAATAACCCATGCTTAGGACCCTTAAATGCTGTAAGGGAAAGTAATCTGATACTGAAAATATTTATCAGCAATTAGTTTGGCCATTTTCCTGCTGTATGTATGTTTTTATTATGGCTTTCAAAATCATAAACACCCAGGGCCTATGGAAATAACAATTATTCACCTATTACAAAGAAGACTTTTTTAAGGGAGGCAAAAAAGGTTTATTTTGATTCATTTTTCTTAACTCAAAGGCTTTGTATAAATACAGGGGAGAGATATGTCTCTTCATCTTCTCTGTATACTTGCTAACAGTTTCCAAAATTTTTTCAGACTTTTTACTGAAAAATGGCATTAGCAACCGCAATCTCTGTTCTCCATAACGTATTCAGCAACAAAGACTCGCAAAGCAAAATCCTTCTTTGTCCTGCATAACCTGTAGTGCGTGCACTGGCAGGTCTGTTATCAGTGCAGCGCACTGTGCGACTGCAAACAGTAATACAATCAGGTTTTCATTTATATTAATGCGGCTAAGCTCTGTGTTTGATCATGTTAAAAGATATGCACTTGCTAAATGTAATTCCCATATATTAATATATTACCTACAAAAGGCCATTGTTTATGTAATGTGATTCACATAAAGATTCTGAATGAAAATTTATCAGTGAGATTGGTAAATATTCTCACTTAGTTTTAGGTCAGAAGAATTAAAGAAAAAAAGATTCATTTGAAATTGGTAAATGTCCATCAACAGCAGATTTACTATCAGCATCTCAAGACAAAACTCATCACCATTTATAAACCAAATCCCACAGTCCTGTTCAGGAATACATCCATTATTATCAAGTGAAAACTGAACTTTGTATTTCACTTATGGAGAAATTACCTCATTCATGCATGAGGAACTTTGGCAAAACAAAATCCAGATTTCAGCACTGTGGCACAACATGATCCCTATATTTCAATTAGAATTGTACTGGTAATGGATTTTCCAGCAACTGATGTTCATAAGGTTGAAAGTAACAAGCAGCCTTTTCTACAGTAAAACAGGAGTTAAAGAGACATCCTCAAAAGGCAGAAAACCTGGCTCAGTGTCTTCCTTGGCTTGGGTGGACTCAAACTCCCATTTCCCAACAGGTCCATCTTGCACTTTTTTTTTAATTGAGCATGAACAAGAAAAAAGACTTAGATGTAGGGATTCACATGCTGAGATGTCCTACTCTCTCTTATCATAATCTTGTGCTTTTCCTCACTGTAAAATTTTTTGTTTAGGTACCAGCACTGTCTTCAAACCCTTTCAAGAAATAGAAGGAATTTAACCAGAGACTAATCATGACCTCAGTAAGTGCACTCCCCACTGAGGTATGAGCAGAAAGGGATATATACACATACTGTAATGCAGCTCTCCTGAGGACATAGGAAATTGCATTCTTCTGGATACCTCCTTATTACTTCTTTTCACATGTAACAGGTGCTTAATTTATAATAACTGCGGTCCTGTTAGTAAATTGGAGCTCAGTTCCCAATTACTTCTGAAACTTATCTGAAAAGCATTTATATCCATGTTACTTGGCAGAGGATGAAACCATACTGATGTGATTGGTATTCAGTTCTCTGTGTACCTCCATTTATAGGTAGATATCATCCTGCCTGCCCAGACAGAGTTAAAGATTTTAAGAGGTAGAACCAGGAGAGCAGGGAAAGCTATGGGAGATGGAAAAATAATCAGTATTATACTATAAGGGTATTTTTCTGGACAAGTTAGTTTTTGAGAGTAGTTTAACTAGACAGAAATTTTAGTCTTACTAGACCTAAATTTCGAGGAGATAATGAAGCCCTAATGATGGCAGGTTTTAATGGGAATGAAGATGAGTGAAGTAGTTACTAACAGGTGGGTAAGAGTCTCTGACAAAGAAAGGACTGCATAAACTGAAGGAAGTGTATTGAGCTGACTGGAATGTATCAAACCTTCAGCAAAAATTTTCTTTGAGGAAGGAAGGAAATATCCAGAAAAGGTTATTTTATTTTTAGCTCTCTTCTCTGCATGTGTGTAACTTTGAAAAAGCGAGTGCTTTGCTCTGAAAAAAAAAACCATTCTGAAAAAACCTGCAGTTGGCTCAGCAGTCACAAATCCCTGAAGGAAGAAGGGCTCACAGATGCCAGATGCACTTGTCATGCTACCAGAGCTGGAGAAATGGGAATGTCTGGCCAGTGATCCATTTCAGATTTCATCTTTTGAGAGAGTGGCCTGGTCACTGAGTACATGGAAGAAAGATGGAAATGGTCCAAAGGGAAAATCTCCCAAAGACAATAATGCTCAGTGTTGTCTAGTGACAATTTTTAGCTGGTAACAAAGACAGCTGAAGGAACCTCTGTCCCCAGGCACTTGTTCTGCATCTCATCAGCCCATCAGTTTTACAAACATTGCTTTTACTGGGGCTGCTCTGTAACCTAAAGCATCAAAACCATCAGGCTAAAAAGAAACCACCCAGCATGGTCAGGGAACTTCTTTAAATCACAGCTGGTCTTTCTCCTGACCTCCATGTCAGCATGGCCACTCAGACACACTCAACATTGCGAAGAGGGAAAGAGGCAGCAGCGTTAAGATCTGAGGGAGCAGCTACAGGTGGCAGAGGGGGTTGGCACCCTGTCAGCCCACCCAGACAGTGTGGTTTACACCCCTGTGATGCCCACATTGCTCACGGTGTGCACCAGGTCTGGCTGTGTATTGCAAACTGCTGCATGTGTTTAAGTTTCAGTACATATTGGTTGATGGTTTGCTGTAGATTTGGGAAAGATATGGCCAAATGACCTTGGGATTAATGGAAATACAGTTTAGCTTTGTCAAGAAAGTGAAGAAATTTCTTTTTCTGAAAGCATATCATACTCCTGATTTTTTGCTTTCATTCCATAAATCAGCATTCATTTACAGAAAAGCTCAAAGTAAGAGATCCAATTATCTTGGAGGTAATTAAAATCTTATTCTTATCCATGAGCAGGGCAATAACCTGGGAGGTCCCCTTTTATACTGTATGGAGTACAACATAAAACCACTGAAGCAATATCAGATGACTCTTTGACAACATATTATGTGGTGCCGCCACATTACTGGAAAACTACTGACATATTTTAAAGGGAAAGTTGTGATGCAGTTTTCCATGAGATATTGATTAATATGCTATTGAGTCTATAAATAAGGTGCCAACCAGCAGCAGTTGTGACAGCATTTCTGCACCTTGCTAGGCTGGGGCTGAGATCAGTAAGTCAGTTCACATAGGCCAGTTATCTACGGTGTAACAGTAATGAATGGTGAAAGGCAGGATATGAGTTGCTATTTAGAGGGAAGGTGTTCAGAAAAATAAGGACAAAATGAGAATTTCTTCATACAACTTTAGCCATGTTACAAACATACTCAGACAGAAAAATGAGAGAAGTGTCTAAGTGCAAAACAAGCAATAAATCTGAAGATAATAAAAAGCAGTGAGTGGCAGTCCAAGGCCACACACTGCATTTTATCATATGTGCCAAAAAAAAAACCCTAAACCACAGAGAAATAAGACCCTAAACAACCCTCTGTTCTTCTTTTTAGGCTTGAGTTAGTTAGTCCTGTGGGTCTGTGGGTTTTTTTATTCAGCCCAGTTTTGCTACAGATTCAATAAATTTTGAGTACATAAATAATAGCATAGCCTTTTTTTTTTCTGTGTTCTGGACAAGATTCTAATTTTGAAATATCATCAGGTTCCTCTCAGAGGTTTATACTGTGGAAATAGTGAGGCTGCAGTAGAAACATTGGTGGAATGAGAGAAAAAAAATTAATGAATGAGGTCCCTGGGATGCTTTGATTTGGGAATAACTCAAACACATGGTTTGATCAGGCAGCTGTCTGTGTGCAATTTGTAATTTCTAAACTCTGTTTTTCCAGATTAATTAAAGTCCATGCAGTGTTTTTGTCTCAATTAGAAGCAATGAAATGGGGGAGATTCCTTAAAATTACAGCATATATTGGAAAGTCTAAAATGAATGGACACCATAAGAAAAACTAACCTCTCACAAATTATTCATATAGACTGTTGAGATAATAATATTTTCAGTATCCCAGACAAACGTTTGTTACTAATGGTATGTGTTAAGTTTTCTTAGGGCAGTTGTGTATCCTAACCAACTCTAGTTTATAGAAAGACTTATTCACATTTCAACATTCTATATCAACAATTTTTGTGGCATTTCTTTTGCTAAAGTTTTGCCATTGGTCCTATCCAAGGAAACCATCCTCAGGTCAGTTTAGTGCATTACCACGTCCATGGCACTTCACTGGACTCATTCCAGCACATCTGTGTCAGTATTGCACTGGGGAGCCCAGAACTGGACCCAGCATTCCAGAGATGTCTCACTGGGACTGGACAGGCAGGAAGGATCATCTCCCTCTGTCTCCTGCCAATGCTTTTCTTGCCACAAGGGCCTTCCTTGATTTCTTTCTAACTAAAAGAACAAAATCAAAAACAACCAAAACACACACACACCAAACACACAAACAAACAAGCCTTCCCTTTTTTTTATAGGTCTTTAAGAAACATTACATTGTATGCAACTATCAGGAACAATATCTTGTAAACTGCAATGGAATGTAGACACAGCATACAAATTTAAGAATCATACTTGAGGGTATTGACACTTAACATTCATTGATTTTGGGCTGTGTGTATATTTAAAGAATAGTCTGCACCACATAGCAGCTACTACCAAATGCTTGTAGGATACCAAATGATGGTAGGATATCATCATAGGATATCATATGGTTCCTAATATGTTTTCTCCTTACAGATCAGCCCTGGAACTCTAAATTCTGCCCCTTTATTTTTGTTTGGCATTGCTGCTTGATGTTATAGCTGGACAATTTTATTAATAGGATTATGTGTAGACTTCCTTTAATTTTGCTGATTTATTAATCTCAAGAGTGCCCTGTGACAGTCTGTTTAACAGGATGGTCACACTTTTCTGATTTCCCTACTCAATCAAACTGTTCTTTATTCAAATTCAGAGTTTTGTCTTTCAGTGTGCCTGGATGTCCTTTCAGTCTTATAGAGAAAAGAATGAAGAAGATAGCAATTATTTTCCTCTCCACTATTCATTACTTACATTCCTTATTTCTTGCTTCCCTTGTGATTTAAATGCTTTTGCACTAAAAATACTATTTTCTTTTTGAGATTTTCTTTTTGAGATTTTTTTTCCTGCATTAATCATTCTTGTTGTCATAAGGGCTTTGTTTTTGCAAATGATGTCAGCAGAGTAATTTTATGGCATTTTAGATTTATGCTTCATGCTTGTAAATCAAAGTATATAATCAGTTGTGTCGATGATTGACTGATTACTGTTTTCTGTGTAAACATGCACAGAGGTATTCTTTGTATTTCACCCTGACAGTGAAATTGTAGGCTATTTTCCTTTGTTAAAGCATTACAAAATCTGTTTGCCTGCTTTTTGGTATTTCTTACCTTTCCTAAACAAAAATTCCATTCTATTCTTTGTTATTTCCTTGTTGTTTACCAGAGGGACGTCAATTAAAAAGATCAGGCATTATGAAAAGTCATTATTGCTTAAAGACTTTTAAATCCGTGCTTTTGTGACTCCCTTGTTACCTATTTTCATATAAACTCTTCCAAATTTGCTAAGCTGATACGAATTGAGATAAATTAGATCATTTGTAGCCTAGCCTTTACTGCCAAATTTGGATCTGCAGTCTGTGTGCTTCCCTGTACAGAGCATGGCATTGTGTGCTGGTCCTCTTGGAGGATAAAATCTCAGATTTGCCGTCAGTCCAGACAGCTATTTTGCTTCCCCAGCACAGCTAGCAGTCATTGCTTCCCTCATTTTCTTTCCACAATTGTCAGCAATTACCTCCCATGTGCTTGTTCTCTCCAGTGCTTTCTGTGCCAGCAGTTTGATCATAGCATCCCACACTCTTTGAGAAATTTTAAGAATACATACTTGAACACACCACTGCAGATGATGGTAGCAAGAATCCTCTGCTTCATAGTGGTAGCAAGGTACTTCATTAAGCTCACATTTCCTGTTTACAAGGAAGGTGGGTATTCATTCATCATAAGTGACAAACTTGTTGAAACCTTGTTGAAATATTACCTTGACTCATTTTAACTCAAATAGTAATTCTCAATTTGAATATCTAATGAGACTCACACAGGGTAAAATATTTGTACTTGTGTGAACTGTGGTTGATGCAGTATTGAAATAAATCGTTGATTTTGCAGTATTTAGACCTTCATTTTGCACTTGATCCACATTTTCTTTTAAGAAATAGTTATAGAGTTCAGTTCTGTCTGTGGGACTGTTTGAAAGATTGGCATTTCTGAAATGTAAAGTGGAACTTTGCCAATTCTTATCTGAACTTTCCAAACTGCAATGGTTTTGACAGAATCTGCTTTCAAAAAATCTCCCAAGTTTGGCTTTGTAACAGCGGACAAGAGCTTAAACAGGAGAAAAAAACCTGTTGTACATCAAACTGTACCTGTGAAAACTACCAAATGGAGATTTTTGGAAAGCAAGGCTGGAATTACACTAGGAGTCCTGCAAGCTGCTGGGCATTTTTTACTATGGAAAATCAGGTATCTTACATCTAATTTAAGAATTCATGATAATGAAAACACTGCAGTTGTTTACAGAGACCCGGTCCCAGGCTGTGTTTGCCCAAGGCTTTGCTGATCTGCTTAAATTGGTAGGTTTGGTTTTACTTGCAAGACTCCTGCCTGCTTCCAAACGCCACAGGAGCTCCAGGGAATATATATGAATGGATCTTCTGTGGCTTGAAATGTTGTTAAATGTAGATTGATAGAAAATCTTTCATGAGATGCCTTGCAGCATGCGTGTAAGTAGCTGTTTTAAGGTAGGTGGAACATGGCTTGGAGGTGGGGGACACTTGAAGGAGTAAAGTGCTGCTGCATTAAGGATTGTTCAGCACCCACACACACACAAATGAAAAATAAGTACTTAAGCTCAGGATTAGGAATCATGAAATAACCAGCAAAGGTCATGGAGGCCAGATGTTCCACCACAAGCCAGATGTAGTTCACTAGCCAGATAAACTGTGTGAGGGAAGAAGGTGAAGGAGGGATTCACATTGTGTTGGAGCTAATCTGACTTACAAAAGTGTCAGCATAGCTGTAGTACTGTGTTGCTGTATTCATATAAATAATACACAAAATAAAACTTTATTTTAAAACTTCTGTACAAATAAAATTGTGGTTTTGTGTACTTATATTTCTTTAAAGCTTTTGGATTGTTTAGGACATGACTCAAACTTGCCTTCATACACAGCAACTGTGAACCTACCCTCTACTCAAGTTGGGGCTCAAGCAATGAAAAATTACCATAAGTGTTTCAGGACTGTGTAGCCCTGTAGAGAGCAGAGTAATAAAATATCACCCTATGTGATGTAAATTCTCAGAATTAACTTTTCTGGGAATATAAGTATACAGCTGTCATTTATCATCCTGAGTTCAGGGAAAAGTGGATAAACACCTCAATCAAGCCACCTGAAAAACAAAAACAACTCCAAAATCTAGGCATGTCTGATATTATGGCTAACTTCACCTGAGGAGATAGTGCACAATTTATGCTTTTGGAGATCAATGAACATACACAAGAAATAGCTAAACCTCATTCTATCCTTTATTCAGCCTAAATTGGTTGAACACCAGTCTCTGATAAACTATGAGAATGCTCTTAGTCTGTTGGAGCATTTGGTGTACAAGACTTAAAAGCTCTCTTGTTAAATGTATAGCCAGGCATGCAAGAGAGCTCTCTGCATAGCTGGCAAAAAACCCACCACCCAACAGAGGAAACAGAATCCAAAAACAACAGCAACAGCAACAACAACACAAAAACAAAACAAAACAAAAAAAACCAAAACAAAACAAAAAAAAAAGAAAAGAAAAAAAATAGTAAGAAAAAAAATAGGAAAGAAAAAAGAATAGGAAGAAAAGAAAAAAAATAATAGGAAGGCATTCTTTAGCATTGTGCCTAGGACATCTAGCCAAAGTGACAAAAGTCAGCTCAGGTGTTTACATATTACACTTATGTCATACCCTGAAATGAGGAGCAGACCCCAAAATCTCTCTTTCTGTGTAGTGCCCTGAGTTAACTCTGGACTGCCTCTTTATGCCCATGAGCAGATCTGGTGCCTTTTGCTACCCTGGCTGCACAGAATGCCAGCTATGAGACATGCTGAGAACACCCCTCTAGTGACTAAATCTTTGTGGGAATTACATTTCCTTCTGTTGAGTCTGAGAACCTCCCCATCCTCTTGAAGTGAGACCTTTGTGCAGAACCTTTGTACTCCTGCCACTGTGCTCTCCTCCCTTTCCTGCAGATAAAGCTCCTGACCCTGAATCCTGACCAAAGGAGGGAGGAGCACTCAGTCTGCACTGGACTGACAGCCAGTTTCTCACCAACATATCCTCTTCCCTCTCCCATACCGCTGTCTTTTCCTGTATTTGCTGTGGGCTGAAGTGGGTCGCAGGGCTCTGTCTCTCTCTATTTGTGACCCTGTCCTTTACTTTCTGTGGCTGACGCACCACAGCAGCCAGCAGAGCTGCTGGGCAGGAGGGTGCTGCGAGGACTTCAGAGGTGTAAGGGTAACAATTGGACCCAATGACCTTAGAGGCCTTTTCCAACCTGAATTATCCTATGATTCTAAGACTAAGGAGAAAGAGAGATGTCACTTGACTACCACTGGCGGCAGAGGAACCTCCAGCAAGACTTGGAAAATACAGAAATGGCAATAGCCTAGATTGTGATAGTTTCTATATTATGCTGGCTGCAGCATTCAGAGAGTTTCAGTGAGATCTTTTCTTCTGTAAAATGATATGCAGGATCAGCATGTAAGTTCTTGCTGCAAGCACATCAGCTTCACCTGGAGGTGCATTGTGCTGTGCTGAGCAGACCTCACCAGCGACATGGTGGTCGGCAGGGAAAAGCTGTATGAAAATCGCTGGCATAAAGGAAATACTGTTAAATAGACTCATCTAGGCTATCCAGAAATAAAAGCATTCTTGCACAGTAGCTGCTGGAAGGGAATGTGATCTGAGCAGTTCTGCTTTGGTAGCAGCACTAGAACGAAGACAGGACTGGAAGACTTAAGTTTTACAGTATCTGTTCACAGCATGTCAAACTGAGGCAAACAGACAAAATGGGAAGACTGTCTGACAAGAATTCATGCCTCTGAGGAGATAATCAACTGGAGATTTTGAAAATAAAATTAATGGTCAAAAAGACTAAAAATTGGACACTTTGGGGGCAGGGGAGGGGTAAAAAAGGGGAAAAAAAAGCAAAAATCCCCTGTCAAACAGCTTTTGGAGTGAGGTTGGAAAAAGGATAAATCAGATGGCTCTGAGGAAAATGAAGTGTACATGTTGCATTGCTCAGAAAGGATGGAAGTGAGGCATTACCATGAGCCAATGGAGTGAATGACCTCCAGTGAATGACCTCCACAGCAGATGTGAGCTGATATGACCTGTGAAGATGCACTGTAACAGTGCAGAGCTGGACTGAAAACTCCACTCTTCACATATATGTTAGAAAACCTGGTGGCGCATTCTTTCCACTGTGTAACAACAAAGGCAAAATAAAAGCATATTACAAGGCAGAGATTGGTTGCCAGAATGAGAATTGAACTGGCATCCTGTTTGCACTCGCAGTGTGAGAACAGTCAGTGCCAGATCAATCACTTGTTCAAGCAGAGTTGTGGATCTCACTGGGTGTAAAATGTAGAGTGTACATCCAGGAGGAGATCTAACCACAAGGCCAATTATTTTTGCCCTCAGAGTAAAAATGACCTAAAGACCAATTTAGACTCTTTGGGAAACAGGATATCACTTCCCTAGTGTTGAGTGGATGGCACTAGGAATAAAAACACATTATTGTTAATTGACTGTGAGTTCCTTCATTTAACAAGGACCCTCTCAGGCTACAAAATGTAATAAATTGGCCAGGCCAGACTGCAGAGGAAGCTGGGGGACTGTTGGAAGGATTGGGCTGGTACAAACACCCTGGAGGTGTTTTTGTCTGTCCTGTGCACTGTAACATGGTAAATTAGTGAGATAAATTTAAGTTAGGAAGTGTGTTCATCCTCCTGCTTTGAGGAAGAGCCGGCCCTCCCTAGAGTACCTTGCACTGGTGTTTGTCTAACCTTTTCCTTGAAAATCATTGATGATGGGTGTCATGCCTGGGGGAGAAGGGGGAGCAGTTAATTATACATTTTCTGATACTTTTCATCAGCAAGAATGACAACTTGCAGTACAATCATCCTGTGCTGGCTCCCTGTAAAGTGTATTCACCAGCCGCTGAACCTCTTGAGGGCTCAGATCGCTACACTCTGCCTTAGGATGATCATTTCCACAGAAGCAGTGCTTCCCAGTTTATCATCTCCACCCTGGTTCATCCCATGACATTTGGCTCATCCTGTGAAACTAGGCTGTCATTGTAATGAAACAAATTACAAGTGTAATTATCCAGTTGTCATATATCAAAGGGATAGATACACAGGCTGAAAGAAACAAGATTATAAGTGAAGTAAAATTCATCTTAACAATGGAATACATCCCTTGTTTCACTGCTGGCCTGAGATGCAGACTGCCTGCTGTTTCTCCTCTTTTTAGCAGAAGACCTCTAGGCTTCAGGATTAGCAGCTTCTCTCCACAGAAAAGACATTAAAAATCTCTTAGATTTACAGCACTCCATGCACGGTGCATTGCAAAAGTGTTGGTTGTGCAAACATCCAGTTGTGTCAGTGCCCTGCACCATACTCTCATTTTTTTATTATTTAAAAGGTACACCACAGGAACAGATGATCTCTCATGGATTCTCTCTAAGGTCAGGCTGCTCCTCAGCTACTCTGGTGTGGGGGCACAGTGAGACCACAGCATTTTTGTCATACCTACTAATTTGGTGATATTCAAATCCACTTTTGCAGCGTTGTGATCTGAGTGAATCTGACCCTGTCTTTTCTTTCAGCGAGTTTGGACAATGACTGGCTTTAGTCCCTTCATGTGTGTGCATGAGTGTAGGCATAAGAAAATCATAAAGTATATATATACACAATAAGTAGGTATCTGAGTGAATATATCAATAAATACATCCCAAAATGCAAAAAGGGGCAAATTACAATGGTAATTTGTTGTCTCAAAATAGGATTTCTTAAGAGTACACTACTGTATTAATCAAGCTTTCCACATTTTTATTGTTCTATTAATCCTTTTAAGTATTACTCTTTGTTTTTTACTGAATAGCATCATGCTTATTTCATACTATGTCCCCAATTTACAGAACAATTTAAGACTTTATTCCTATTATTCCAAATGCTTGCAAGGCATCATAGTCAGGTACCATCTGTACATTTTCCAAATGTAACCACTCCTGCAATGCAACCAATTCAAAGTAAACTTAACATAGAAGTGAATCCATGGTCAATCTCTCAGGATCTGGTTCTCCTGAAAAGTGTTCTCCTCATTTTATCAGTGTATTACTCAGAGCAGCTCACCTGTGAGACCTTTTTTGAGCAGATGTGAAGGCACCACATGGTAATTTCACTAAGATAAAATTACACGGGTTTTAGTTATAAAAAAGTAACATAGATTAACATCATAAACTCTAGTAAAGTCAGAGTATCTCAAAAGACATACCCCTTCTGATCCATCACATCCTGTCAGAGAATGACATAAGTCTGTCACATCCTGTCACATCCTGAAGTTTATCCTTCACAGCTCTCTCTTGGTTGTCCATCCCAGCCTCAACCTTTAGGCCAGTGTCTGTCAAAATGCTCATGGTCCAGGACACCTTTTTAAGTGGGATGGAGTTGGTCCATGATTGGCATCTGGTCCTTAAGGAGCCACATGTTTTGTTGTCCTCTTCCCAGCATCCAGCCTGCCAGGTCTCACCTCAGACCTACCTGCTCTGCTCTGTGAACATGTCTGAGATAAAAAGGGTCAGGAATGCTATTCCAGAGCTTGCCAGTTGCTGTGGAGTCCTTTGTTCCTGTGTGTCATCATGGATGAAACTTTAACTAATTATTCTTGGTTGCCCAGGCTCTTTTTGTTTAATCAGACAGGGGATATATTTACCTTCCTTTTGATCACTTCAACCTGCCTTGAATCACCAAGTTCTTGAAGACCACCAGGATTACAGAGTCTGTTTTTTCTCAATTCTTGCATACCTTAGTAGGCATTTCTTTGAGGAATACTGACAAGAATTCATCTAAATTATTTGAGTGTTATTTCTTTATTCTATTCCTCTCCTAGCTTATGTTTCTGTCTCCTTCTAAAACCATTGCTCTAGGCAGCTGATCACACATAACAGTTTTTATGAAGACTGGTGCAAGAGATTTTTCATACAACATTGTACCATTAACTATTGCTGCCCTCTGATTTGAATAATCAGCCTGGGTATTCTGTTGTCTTTTTCACACTTCAGTTTTATTTCTAAATCTTTTTCTAGTTTCCTTTCATGTCCTTTATTCCTGGTAAAATGACTTTTTCTGATTTTATCCCTTTCTTCTTCCTTAATAGTGGTATGATCAAATAAAGTAGTTCTAGAACTAGAGTGTTACTTATTTCTGTAGGCAAACATGGAAGTCCAGATCTAAAATCCCATCACTATGAGATGTTGAAATGGAATCTTCAGCACTGACATTTTCTATGAACATCACAATGAGTGCGGTCTTTAATGCTTAAAAAAAATTAGTTTGGATCACCCGGAAATTTTTTTTCTTTCCTACAAGTGCAATGTGAACTTATATTGTAGTAGAGAGGGGGAAAAAAACCTTTCATGAATAATCTTGAAAAGTTGCCTATTTAAATACCGACTGAAATAATCGTTACATTATAATTGTCTTAGAGCTTCTGTGAGTTTATTACCTTTCCAAAACACACAGCTATAGCACAGCTGAGATGTAGCCAAAATGCAGGGAAGGGCAATAGCCAGGTAGGCTGTTGACAAGACAGAGAAAATGTTGGTGAAGGACAATGGGGCAATCCTTCTTTTCATGAGAGAAGTGTCACTCATTCTTTAATGTCCTTGCAGAGCAGACAAGGCCTCATTTTTTACAGTCTCATATTACCATAATGGCTCTCTGTTACACACTGAGGAGTCGCTAACAAGGCTACCCCCTGCCCTTTCCTTATAATTACTTCCAGGTTAATGCATCACGTCTCATTCAGGTTCATTTGCTCAGCCCATGGTTTTCCCCTTCTGGATTCCCATTCTGGCCTCTTTCTGCCTCAGACCTGGACAATGTGAATATCAGTCTCAAAGCAGATTTTTCTGCCTCAGACAACTCTGTAATTTACATTTAGATTTATTTAATTTCCCAGATTCTGCAAGTTACAGAGCTGGGAACATTTTGGCCTGCAAAACCTTTTTCAAATAGCTGAAGCTGCATTCTTATCCTCCTTTCAAACCATCAGACACCAGGTGCTGACCCAGTCCCATTAACCAATTATATACACGTCACACAATTAATCTTTCATTGCGATTCGATCAAGTTCATTCCCATCTCCATATTATTCTTTACAATCCCACTGTGTAAAACCTGAACAATTTTGTCACTGTTCATTTTGCCCTAGTCTGCACTGCTTCAGGCTGGGAAGTGAAGTGACTGTAAATGTAATTTATAGAACCATGGGCTGTATAGAAACTCTTTTCAGTATGACCTGATGTGACAGGTTGTAATCGTTTCTTTGGACACACTCTGGTTTGTCAAGTAGACAGGCTTCTTTCTTTAAATATCCAAAATAACAGATTTGTTTGAGCAGGATTAGGTGGTGTTCAGAGCTATTGCTGTCTTGTCCTTTGTCTCTTTTGTTTCACACAAACCCTTTTCCTTGCAGCCTTCTGCTCATACTGAGCTTTGGAAAGAAAAGGAAAGGAATCCTAGCAGGCAAAACTAGGATTGGAAATTGAAATCTCCACCTTCACCTATTTGAACTGAATTCAGTGAAAGCCTTTGTCATATTTGGGGTGCAGCAACACTTGCTGCCTCTTGTGACTGAAACAGACCTCTGTTCCCATTTCCCTCCCACATGCCAGGGACAGGGCTCTGCATCAGCATCACATCTGCTGAGAACAGGGCAGTCAAATATTGTGGTTTGGCTCCAGAGAAAGAATATCAATGTGGGACACACATCTGGGGGTGATCTGCACCAGCAGATCAGCTTAGGTGTCAGATAATTATTCTGACTACCATATCATGAAGGAGGAGGAGGATGAAAGCCCTGTTTTCTTTGACAAAAAACACAAGAGGGCAAGAGATTGTTTACTTAATCCATCATCCTGCCATATGTCAAGTTCAACTCTAATTATGGAAATCCTGATAGATGATTGACTAAGCAATTAAAAGACATCCAATGTGGGGACTGTGCATCCTCTGCAGTGAGGGGTGGGTGTGATGATAGCGGGATGTATGGTGGAATCACTGCCCTTCTCCATATGGCTAGGAATTCTCTTTTATTGTCTGTCTGAAGCACTGTAACTTCAGTTTGTCTGTGACTTTTGTCCTAACCATTAAAGGTTTGAAGAACAGAATAGTCCTCTTTGTGATCATTTTCCCTGCATTATTTTGCATCCCTCCTCATTTTTATTTAGATAAATAACCCCAAATATTTCAATCTTTCCTTCTAGGTAGGCTTTGCTAGATCTCTGATTGGTGTCCTTGCTCTTAAGATTTGTTCCGGGATTTGTTATTGAAATTCAGTGCTGGAAAACTGCACACAGCTTTCCCAGGATGTTTTGACAGGACTGGACAAAATGAGCTAAAGGTGTGCCATGCTGTAGAAGGATCTATAAGCCCCAACAGGGTGATTACCTTTTTTTCTGAGGCAGTGTGATGACTGAAGTTCCTCTGCGTTTGCTTTGGTTCTACAAAACCCTCACCACGTTTTTCATGGTGACTACCATGGTGACTTCATGTAGCTAGAGTGGTTTCTTTTTTCTCTATTTGCACAACAGATTACTTCTGCCTACAACAAAATACATTTTTCTAAACAGCTTTGTAACTATTTGGAACTGGTTTTGCATAGTCACGTTTTCCTGCAAGAAAGCTCCAGAGCATGGTATGAAATGCCACATGGAGTCCAGGGTATATGACAGTCTAAGGTGGTGCTGTAACCCTCTTTTCGGTTAGTATCATGATTACTTCTTCCTGTCCTGATCTCTGATCCCTCCTGAACCCTTAGGAGTTCTCAAGGATGGTCATTGTATGGACTAGAATAAAATTCCTGAGACCCAATAGATATGAAAGGTTTTAACTTCTTTATGCCTTAAATGCTTCCTAGCCTTTATTTCCCTGCTAAAAAAATGTGGCATTGTCCCTTACTGACACCTATGAAATGGCAGCCATGTGATTGGTTTTCTTTTTCAGCAAAGGCATGCAAAAGAGTTAAAGAGCTTTCCTGAAGCTGTCTCTTGATTGCTTTCCTTCTCCATTGCATATCAGAACAACAACTTTTCTCAGTCTTGGTGGATACGTCAGTACTCTTACAAACCAATTTCTTGCTATCTTCTATGCTCTCTATTAATTATATAGAGTTATAGATATAGAATATAATGTTACATTGCTGCTTTTCTTTTTTTTTTCCTTCTGTATCTTTGAATTTATTTTATTTTTGTAGTTTGAAACCTGAGTTGTGTTTTTCCCATTGTGCAACCTCTATGACTCAAATCCAACTTACTCATACTTGTATCTGCTAACATTTTTCTCTACAGATAGCTACCTCTTCCCATATTTTATTTGCTTCATTTTGGAGGGATATTTTCTTAGGAAATGCCATCTTTAACACTTATTTACTTTGGATGAGAATCACAGATGATTATACCATGCAAAACTCTGAATTCATTAAAGTCTCCCACTGGAATCCTAAAGGTTGCTTTGGTATTCTCCTTCTTCTGGTAAGCATTATCCATCTGAATGTGTTACACTGATTCAGTTACAGATCTGATCATGTATCTACCTTTCCATCATCTCCTGTTCGGGTACTTGCAGTAGAATACAGGAACTGAGCTGCTCTAACCAGTTTAGCATCCTCCTCTATGAACCCTATGGCATATCCTGATTTCCTCCCATTTTTAGGACAGCCTGTTTATAGAATCATAGAATAGTTTGGGTTGGAAGGGACCTTCAAAGTTCATCCAATTCCAACTCTCCTGCAATGAGCAGGGACACCTTCCACTACATCAGGTTATTCAGAGCCCCGATCCATCTCACCTTGAATGTTTCCTGAGATGGGTTGTCTACCACATCTCTGGGAAATAACTTTCAGTGTTCCATCATCCTTTTCATAAAATAAATTCTTCCTTGTATCTAGTCTGAATCTACCCTCTTTCAGTTTAAAATTATTACCCTGTCTCTGGGTGCAACAGGCCCTGCTAATAGTTTCTCTCCACCTTATAAGCTGCCCTTAAGTGCTGAAAGGCTCAATAAGGCCTCCCCACAACCTCTCTTCTCCAGGCTGAACTGACCCAACTTCCAGCCTGTCCTCTCAGGAGAGGAGTTCCTGCCCTGTGCTTGCCTTCATGGCCTTTCTCTGGGCCCACTCCAACAGGTCACTGTACTGAGGACCCCAGGATTGCCACCCTCCAGGATGGGTTTCCATCTATTCACTATCCTCTATTAAATACAAACACACTCACTATAAATTACCTTAATCCTTACCCAGCTGCTCATTAAGCAACAGCCCATAGATGAGAAACCAGCACTCCAGTGCCACCCCAGAAGCCTGTTTCTGCTGTTACCCAAAACATGATTCTTGTTAGAAACAATTGGCACATGCCAGGGTTTCCACCCACGCTCCAACTCCTTGTAGTCACTTTTGTTCTGCCATGATCATTCCTGTCAGTATTATTAATACCATAGGGATGAGCAGCACAGGAGCACTTGGTGTTAGCTTTCCCTGGATGCCATGCCTGGTTGACAGATACATTCTTCTATTGCCCTTAGGAAAGAGGCAGCAATCACTACCACTGCTCTTTTGCTTCTTCCTGGAAATGATGATGAATTTCTGAGCCTTTCGAGTGTGTGGCTTTTCCTAAAGTGCCAGTGAGACTGGGGTTGTACCTGCAATGTGAGGATTAGTGCCAGCACACGGTGTCAGTAGGAGTCAGGCTCAAAATAAACAAAGGGAGTTGCCGAGGGGGGAGTAAGAGAGTTGAGTTCCTTGCCAAAGGACGCTGTGCACAAGAGATGTTTACATGACTGGAAAAGCAGCAGAAAGAGAGATCAGATGAGTACTAGACATGTTTACAGGACTGAATCGTTTCCATAGCACATAGCTTCCAACTGCTAGACACAGGTAAGTCCCTGCATTCCCCTTCAGGGAGCAGAGATGGTTTGTTTTTGTTGCTATGTTCCTTTACCACTATTCAATTTCCTTTAGAAAATCTCATGGTTTCTTTTGTGAGCTGCTGGCATAAAGGTTTCTTTGCCTTCAGTAACACAGCAATCTTTGCTTAGGAATAAAATCTCATTGCTTTTTGTCTTGACACCACATCTGCAGCAGTCTTGGAGGATTGTGCATTTTGCTTTTCCCATTATTAAAAAAAAAAGTAAACATATCAACGCTAGGTATTTTGCCATCTGATGGCAGCTGTACTTTTCAGAAGCCCCCTGTGCAAAAGTAGCACTCCTCACCCTTTTGGAACATGACACAATCCCCCCTCTGCCTTTCCTGAAACAGTGCAAATCTGCTGTAATGCCCGAGGCTTTCAGCGTGCTGCTGCACCTATGATCTACAAAGCATCTTGGAAAGCTGTAGCAGGGCATTATCCAGTTCTGCATGTCGAAATAATTAGGTGAGATAAAGGTGAAACTGGGAGGTCAGCATTCTGAGATATCCTTGTTTTTGCAAGCTTAAGTAATTTATTCTATTTTGTTCACAGGGCTTTCTGAGATAGTCTCTAAAACCACAGATAGCAAGTCCTAAACTAAAGGTACACTAAAGCTGTACCTTCTTTCTGCTTTTATTAAAAACCCTAGAGTCATATTATAAACCTGCAAGATGAAGTTCAAGGAGTTATTCTTGTCATCAAGAGCCTGAGGTGTACATTTTATAATAATATAATACTAATAGCCTATTCTACATTTTATATATATTATTTTTAAGAGAGAATTTTCATAGCTGCAGAATATGAGATGGAAAATAGGTGACTACATGCAAGTGCAATGCCAAGATATTTGTAGAAGTTGATTATTCCAAATATACATAGGCTATGACTAGCTGTTGTACCAGTCAAAGTCTGATGCAAAGCACAAAAACACACAGGAGGAAGAACAAAACTAGACACCTTCTTGTCAGGTGATGGCTACAAATTTATGCTGCTGGGTTTTTTTGACCTGCAGTGCCTGCTGCTTTGATGGTGGGTTGGTTTTAAGTGGATAGTTGTTTTGCCATAGGCTTAGTGAGTGACTGACTGTTGGTGGATGGGTCACAAGTGGGAATTTAATTTCAAGGTCCAAACTGAGCAGAAAATCCATGGGACAACAAGCGACACCACAGGGTCTAAAACATGCAGTCTGTGGGATCACACTGTACGTGTGGTAGCCTCCAGCATATCATCAACTGAAAGGCAGACAGAAGGTCCTCAGGGAAAAGAATTGTCCAGGTACTTGTGTTAGGTTCTGAAGGAAAAAAGTTGTGCTAATACCATTCAAAGAGAGAATTTTCAGCCAAGAGGACTCAATTCACCTCCTTCTTTTGTGAACATGAGACATCTGCTGTCTCAAGCCTGGCAAGAAAGAAAAAAGCACATGGAGTTCGTGACATGATGCTGAGCAGGGACTCCATCTTCCCTTTATTCTAGATTTAGGTGGCACACTGGTTTCTCTAATCATTTGCAAATGTTCAGTCACATCTGCCCACACCCGAGCTGGTACCCTCAGGCTCTCTTTCTAGTTGAAGGAGGCAATAGGCATGGCTGCAGACTGCCTTCTCTCTTCCCAACATATGCAGTTGAAAGAGTTCAAATTGGCCTGTTCTGTGTAGGAGGAAAGCCATGATGAGTGATAAAGAAAAGCTGAGATGAATGATGATCTCTGTTGGGGATTTTAACATCAGCAACTTCTAAAGTGAGGTGATGTGAAGCCTGCACAAGAGATTGCGTATTGTTCCAGGCGAAAAAGAGTTTTCCTTTCACTTTTATTATTAGCAAGAGCAATTTGTATAAAACGCATTTTGCTCTCCATTATAGCCGGACTGTGCACAGGGAGCTCAGGCTTCAGTGGCAATGCTCCCCTGCAGCCCTCAGCCTGATGCTGCTAACAATAAACATCTTCTTTTGTTCATGACATCTCCCAGGGAAACATGGAAAGGTGTCATATCACAGACTTCTGGGCCCCATTTTTATATAATTAACTGGTTTGCCACCTAAAATGCTGTAATTAAGCTTTCATGTGTAAAGCAGGAACATATGCTACTGTCAAAGCAATGTGAATGAGACAAGTCAGGCATTTCACATTAATTTAACTATACCACTATTAACTCTCTTCGACTTGTTAGTGGTGACCAAAGGCAGAGACTAGTGGTGGTGGCTGTTGCTTGCATATAAACGTGGCAGGGCTCTCAGTGAGGTGCACTGTACTGAGGACTAACAACATGACTTACCTTAAATGTAGGAGTTGTTTCTGTCAGTGTGACTATCTCAGTGATGCAGGGAAATTTTCTGTTACAGGCCAGTACTGCATGCCTGAGTTAGTTGTGGATGGACGGGAGAAGTGTGCTAATAGACTTTGTTTTTATAAGAATACTAGGTTGTGGATTTCAAGTTCACCAAGTCTCTGAGTATAACAGTACTCTTCAAGGAGTCATAGCATGGGCTGAGGCATTGGCCCACTGTCCACCACGTTATATAATCGTTAATCTGTCCCTGAAATAAGTGTGACCTATGCCAATATGCCCATGCACAGTTTGTGGGGTGACAAAACAGCCAACACAGAGGCTTTGTGTCCTGCGACATGGCCTTCAAAATTGCTTGCCCTTTGCTTTGCTCCCAGTTGGCTCAGCCATTGACTGGAACGCTGCCTTGTAGACCATGTGTTTTCTGCTGAGGGGTCTTTATGATTGTGGCTCATTTAAGGAAAATTAGAATTGTACACAATCCTGACTCCTGCATGACATAAGAAATTTGATTACAGGATCATTTTTGCTGGTTAAAATTTCAGGCAGTAATTCAACTCTCCTATCCAGCATGATATTTATTGGACTGGCAACAAGAAAATTATAATTATACTAAAAAACTGCACAGATTGGAGCTGGAAGCAATGAGACAATAAAGCCCCACAGTATCAGCTGTATAGCTGCCTCCAGGCTAGAACTGCACTTTGAGTCATCCTATTTAGGAGCTGTCTCCAGCACTCACTGAAGTCAACAGGAGCCTTTGATTTCTTCTCAGTAGGTGCTGGATCAGACTGTTACAGTCTCCTTTTAAAGTCTAAGAACAAGGGGGCAGAAGGCAAGCTTCGTGAGCCACATTGTACCAATGAAATAATATCACTTTAAGAAGAAACATGCTCCTTGGAGAAACATAAAATTTGCAGGAGGATGAGAGTTCAGGGCACTGCAATTACTACATAATAGTAAAATTTCATCAGTGAGCAAGGACAAAGCTGAATTTCTGGGGTAATGCTTGATGTGCAGCATGGGAGAGGTTTGTCAAAAACAAAATCCATGGTTGGAAAATAGGCAGCATTTAGAAATAAAAACCACAGCAATTAGCAGTGCAGTTTGCATGCAAGGGGCTTGAAGTTAAAAATGTATTATATACTCATCTAAAACTTTATGGTACTTTGAGATATATCTGCTGTATATATGGTGGAACACACCAATCATTTGGCAAAAAATTGCCCAAAAGTTCAGTGAATGAATTAGTTAGTTGGAGCATTATCCATTTCTTTCTGAAGGCCAATCACAAAGGGGTCAAGTTGTTCTGCCAGGAAAATGTCCTAAGGGGCATATTTTATTTTACCTTTGTCAGCACATTGGAGAGGATTTTGCTCAAGTCACCTTTGTATATTTTATTCATTAGGGCATGATCCTGAAAGGCTACACTCACCCTTTGATCAGAGTAATTTCATGCAGCCTGAGGATGACGAGTACTTGCGAGGACATGCTGGGGACCTCACAGGATTAGGTTTTGGGCACCTGTGTTCATATACTGGACTTCTGAGCTGAAAATGGGGCAGGTTAGTAATTTCAGGCAAGGTGCTGAAGCTGCTAATCAAAGCACCAGTGTAAAAGGTATAAGATGAACATTGAGTCTTCTTGGTTTTATCTAATTAAAAGCAATTTTAACTTTAATATAGGTTTGTGTATTTAGTATTAAAGATATTGGAGATGGAAATGGAAGAAATGATCCTGCACAGCCTGTTTCATGAAAGACTTAATTTGTTCTTGCCTGCTGATTTTGATGCTCTACCTAGGTGCTATTCAATTTTAACTGTTTATTAGATAATGGAAAGATTTACTGTTGCACAGCCCTTCTGCGAAAAATAAAAACATCTAATGTCTCCTTGGGGATTTGGTAATCAAAGAATAGAAAATTGTATTCTGGAGCCAAAGTTAATGAGAGCTCATTCTGTTCCTTCTGGACAAGAGTGTCCCATGTCCCCTGCTGAGGGGACAGGGAGAAAACTGGCTCTTCCAGCCATTGTCCAGAGGCTTGAGCAATTAATCTGTGGTGTGGGGTTGCAGCTGGAATCCATTACATCCCAAGTGAAAAAAATTCTCATACTGCCATGGTTTCTGTTCCTTCTGATTCTCCACCATGTCAGTGGATTCCAGGACGGAGATGAAGACAGGGATTTGGTTATCTTGTCATGATGCTGCAGCACAAAAAGGCAAGGTGCCACCTTGCAGGAAAGGTTCCACCTTCCACATGGCAGGAAAGTTTTTCTGTCCAAGTGTTTTTAATGCAGTGCCTAGGCACCTTGGAGATAAATTTGTCCATAACCAACTCCTTCCCCTTCTAAAGGGGTGGAAATCTCTCACCTCATTTTTCATTTCAAACCACTTTTTGTGGTTCCTCTACCTCAGTGGTTGTCTTTCAGGAGCAGTGCTGATGGGTTGTGCTCTGAGATTCATTACTGAAGAAGTCGTGAGTGAAATTGATGGGTCTTACATTCCACTATCAAGGTGACTTGTTTGACTGGACTGCTCTGCTTTTCTATCCATTAGCAGAAAGTACCCTTCATTAGGAAGGAATTCGATCAACAGACTGCATAATTGCCATTTCTGTCTTAGTTAATGGAAAGAGTCGTGTTGCACTCCGTGTTTTCAACTATATGCAACAACCCTCACATTAAAATGCAACAAATTAAACAGAGCTTTTACAAAAGCCTCTTTTTTAACTAACAGTTATAGACTGCAAAGTTTAAAATGGCTTGCTTTGGACAGAAAATTTCAATTAAGGGCTAAACTATATATAAGAAGGCAAAATAATTGAGAATTTAAGCTCCTTCTGTGCAGCTTGCATGGAGTCATTAGACTTGGAGAGTGGGTGTAATAGCTGTCTTTAGGAGGCATAAGGAATATGTGCACATTCTGGTGCTGTTTTGACACCTGAATAATTTAGAAGACTGTCTTTTTTAATTGTACTTAATGTGTGGCTCTAGAACCATGGGGTCTTTTTATGGTGATCCCATGATTTGAGGCCACATTTGCTGGCCATGCTTCCTGTGCCTTTCCACAGTCTGAAACACTGGGAGGGCAGAGTGGCATCTGTGCTGCCTTCACTGCGCCAGCCAGGGCAGCTGCCAAGAGCAGCATTGTCTGGCACAGCCATAGGGAAGGGTATGGCCACCGTGTGGACTCCCCTCTCTCCTCATGCTCTTCTTTTTGCTACCAAAGTGAAGAGGAGCAGAGCTGGGCGCTTGGATTTAAGATGAAAATATTCTCAGGTTTTATGGTAGCGCATATTTATCTCTGCCAGACTTTTCCTTCCTTTGATTCATTTGAGGGCTTCAAGAACTAACAGCCCAACAGCATTGCTTACTCTGAAGATATTCTGATATATGTCTTTGAAAAGACACCTGTGGCCATACCAACTCTGGATCACCCACCATCATTTCCTTCATGACCTTTATAGATGTCAGATGAGACTGGGTTTTTCCCCCCCTAGTTCTTTCATTCTGCACTGAATGCAATTTCAGGTCCCAGAAGTGAAATCAGGCAGCACATTAATCAACTCTTCTCCCCAGTCTCTGCACTTCTGTCTTTCCATAGTTTATTTTTTCTGACTAATGTAACACAGATTTAAAAATAGGGGTACATTATCCTCCCAAAATACATACAATTCTGGTATCAGCAGTGGAATAAGCTCATTTAGATTAAAGGAACCATTTTCTTTCTGTGGAATGAAATACCTTATCTGCCTGTTTGGGTTACATTTCAAGTGTTATGCCTCCTACGGCGTATAGGGCTGATGTTGCATGCAAGTCATCTGCTTAGTGTCCTCTGGTATGCTGCTAGAACACATTTCCCTTAACAATTCTTCAGTGTATGCCTTTGCATGGATCACAAAAAGAAAAAGCTGCATTATGGAAGAAGAAGCACAGAGGAGTTTAAATGTACCCAGCTAACATATGAAACTTAATGGCTACCTCTGCAGCTGGGAGGGAGAGAAAAATTGTGCCTGAACACCTCTTGTTTATTTTGTACTGCTGTCAGAGTGACCAGAATGCTTTATCAAACATGTTTTTACAGTGAGGTGTAGAGCCCTGTTCTAAATACTATACTTCACCTAGAACACACAATAGTTCAATAGAGAAAATGTGTTTGGAAAGGAAGAAAATGTGTTTGCTTCTTGTGTTAAAAAAACACAAACCAAGTTCATTAGTTGGTGCTGTAGTTAATTTAACAGCAGATGGTAATTTTAGAATTTCTTAGATATAGGAATCTTGGCATAAAATTAGATTGAAAAATTGATAAAGTGCAGTTTGTCTAATTCATTTTATTTAATAAACTAGGCAATAGTTCCTCAAACTTTCAAGAGAAGTTATTTTTCTGCTGCAGTTCAGTTGTGTAGAACCCATACATCACATAAAAAAAAATAGAAAATGGTATAGTAATGCTTTATTTCATTCTGGAGAAAGCAATGTTGTCATGTAATTGCTTTTTTGCTGAGCTCTTTCACTTGACCCTGCTTGCTTATTATAATGTTTTAGGTGCCATAGCTTGGGGTTTATTGACCCCTGCTTGTTGCCCATTTATTTTATAGTTACTGAGTATTGTAAGGCTTGGAAAGATTAGTGTAAAAATTATAATTTGGTCCTACTCATTAGAAATGGTTGTGGAAAAAGTGTTAGCAGTAAATGTCGTCCTTCTCAGCTTTTATTATAAAAGCCTGAAGGGCTGCAACACCTCCAGCTGGTCAGCATTAACTCGTGCAATTCTGGAGAATGTGACTTTGGATGGGTCAGGCTGAGGAATGGTTGTATGAGGGAAAACAAAGAAAACTTTGTGCTGGAGGAAAAATATTTGTAGCAACTGCATCTGAGACATTTTTTCCTACATGTGGTCCTTTCAGTCTCTGAAGCAGTAGTGTTGCCATAATAATTGGGAACTAAAAATAAGTATTTTCATGTTGCTGGTCCATGCCTCTTCAATGAAGCGCCCGATACAGAGCACTATCACATCTCATGGCAGTCACCAGGTGCTGGCACTGTTGGACTTGTTTGCAATGAAAGCACTTCCTCCACTTTTGATTCTGGGCTTACACACACCGGGGTATTACCCACAACCTGTGAGTCAGGTGTCAAGCTTGGCTGTGTGCAGCTTGAAGAGGCTGCTGCAAACATTCCTGCCTTGCTAAGGTCAAAACATTAGAATATTTCATACAAATTTAGACTACCACAAACAATACAGTGTCTACAGGAAGTAAAAGTTGATGTAGTAATCAAAATTCTTTTACTGAGTAAAATGAAAAGTCATCCAAAATGCATATGAAGTATCAAAAAGATGTGTTAGACCTTTACAGTTGTACTGGCAAGAAAAGTCATGGATTTTTGTGCCTTCTGTCTCCTGCTCAGGTAGGGAAGGAGCCCTGCAAGATTACTTCAAATGCTTTTATCTGAGTAGTCGTGTTTGACTAAATCAGGAAGCTCTTTTTATAAGGACTTAATTTTCAGGTGTGAATTATAGAGAGGGTGTGGCACAGTACGTGAAACCTTTGTCCATTTCTAACAGAAGTGGTTCGTGGCTCAATACCTGCTAAAAATGACTAACACATACCAATAAAGGTCTACCCTAAGTATTCTGAGATGGAATTAACTTTAAATTTTAAACTGAATAAATGAATTAATTTTTAAATTTAATTAAAGCAATTTACTCTATATAATTTACAAGCCGAGTTTTATACATTAATAAAAACATAAAATCATAGAAATCAATGCAGCTATAATACTTTCAAAGTTTTTTTTTTCTCTGAACTCATTAGGCAATACTAGCATTTTTCATATCAAAAACATCCTGTGTATGAGTTTGTGTCTAATGGAAATTAAAGCAAGATAAAACGTAGAAAGAAAGCCTACTGTGTACTTCAACTGGACCATGTACTTTAGCTCTGAGTAGATTAAGTTATGATGGTACAAAGAAGCACAAAAGGAGGAAAAAATCTGGATGCTGTATTTACATGTATTCTAAGAAGTTGCACAGCTTTTTATTTGCCTTGTTACAGAAATAAAACCTCTGCAAATTACCTTGATGGCTGCTTGAAAGGATTAATTCAGAAACACAATACCTTAGAAGGAATATAAGCCCTGGAATACCTTTCTAAAAGCTTCCCAAACTGTAAAAAAAATGTAGCTTAAATTCTGTGATTTAAAGATAAATATTTATTTTAAAGGCTTCTAGCAGCATTTTGTTCATTGCGAAATTCAGTAGATACTTTTGTAACTTTTCTTTGCTTGATCAGCTACGCAGTAGCATCCTGAACTGTCAGTTTTCTGAGGTGGAGTTTCACCCATTAATTCAAATGAACAAGTTTACAGAGTTCATGAAAATAATTTTTACTTCCACCTACACACCACCTACACTACCATCCTCCAAATGTAGGAGGAACATCCTAATATTTAAAGTATGGCTCTCTACTTTTAGCCCTTTTATTTTAGCACATCCCCAGCAACTGAAGAGATCCAGTGTACTGCTAACTTTTATTCCCCTTGAACAGGTATTTTCTTTGTGTTTGAAATGTCATTTTATGTAGTCAATCATATTGGACTTTTTAGACAGTAATTTTTACTGCACCCTGTAAATAGGGGTAGTAAGTGTTAATACTGGAGGTGCAGAAGACCTTAGTAGAACAACTCTCAATCACTGTATTTTGAGTTATACATTCAAGACATATTTCAAGTTACCAAAGGAGTCTTTTGTTTGCAGGGGGAGCCATGCCCATTGTTTGCAAGGGGAGCTGAAGAAATGTCTGTCTTACAGGCCTGCTCTGAATCCTTCCCTGATTTGTGTTTATACCTCTCTTTTTTCAGCAAAGGCGGGAAATGTAATTAGTGTATAATGACAGCTACAACAGTCCCAGAAACAGGAGATTGATTCCCACCACGGCTGAAAACCCCCCTTTGCCATGTGTGTAATCAGGCCCAGTTTTTGAGTTCTAATTAACTTTATTAATGTTTAGTGCAGGAAGTACAAAGGCAACTTAAACAAGGATATAAAAAGCACTGGAGCATTGAAACACGGGTTTCATGTAACTGACTCTTATTGAAAGACATATTTTTCAGCATTTTGTAAAGAAAAATAAAGTAATTTAGAAGAATGATATTAGATTCTTAATACACTCTTATATTAAGGAAGCTTTAAATAACAGAGCAAAGAGACTAACAATAGCTCCCTACTTGGTAACACTGGTAGCAACTCTTTCTGATGTGCAATTAATAAATACGATAGCGAACACGCAACCCTGTACAGTGACAGTGGGATAAAAGAGATGCAATCACTTGCAAGACTCCTGTTATGCCAACAGTAAGACTTTATGGGCTACTGGAAAATGAGTTTGTGAAAAACCAATTGAAAAAATCTTCTCCATTACATGTTCCTTTTATAGAAACATATTAATTCTCATGTGAAAAGATAAAATATTACACTGGTAAATAACTGTGAAGACATTTTCCCCCACTAAGGACACAATTGCAAAATCTTGCAATCAAAGCAATTGTATATATTATTTTGATATAATAATCACAATTTTAAAGCAGCGATATATTAATTACACATAAAGTATATTATTTGCATAGATTTTTTGTTTACTGCCCATGGATTACCATTTGGTAAATACATCTATAATTCATCAAGCTTTGGTGCTCTTTGATGAGCTCAAACTGGAATATGGCTGATACTGTATATTACTGTAATTGAACAGGACACTATAATGATACATTTTTGGTGCTTTAGCCTCCTAAATATAAAAATTACAGTAGAAAATATAAGAATACCTTTTTTGTTATTTATTGACCCTATTCCCAAGCATGATGATTTAACAATACTTAAAAGATATTCCTATTTTCAGAAGCACACAAAACAGATGGTTAGCAGCCTGTCCACTAGAAAGATTGTGCTTTGGAACAATTTAGTATTTATCTTCTTCTGATACTTTTCATATGATTTTTAAGTAAAAACATATAATAAAAAACAATCTTGCAGTTATCCAAAACTATAGTATTGTTTTCTATAGTCTTGCAAACAAAGATTAGAAGCAGATCCTTCATCCACATAGAAGTCAGGAAGTCAGAAATATGTAACATCAAAAATAGAAAATTATTATTTCTTTAAAGATGTAGTGTAGGCTATTGTTTTTAACTTTTATTTAATCTGTTATATGATTATTCTATAGTGCTCGAAGTCTTGCCAAGAGAGCTTCTACTTCTGGAATGGCTTCTCCCTTAGGAGGGGACCCGATACGATCCATTTTCTTCTCTTTGCCACCTTCTCCATGACAGGATTCCTTTCTCCCAACAGCCCTGTTCAACACCTTAGAACTTGTTTCCACATCATATGTAACTTCTTTGGTGACTGGGCTTCTTGTCGAGTTTAAAGTGATACTGTGGTGTGAACACGGCTTCTCTGGCTGTCCTTTCTGGTTCTCTGCAGAGACAAATCAAACAAACCTTGTTTCATATTAAAATACTCAGTTTCAATATTCTGTAATATAAAAAGACCTCTTGATCAGAGAAATTTTACATGCAGATGATGTACTACAAGGAGTAATGAATGCCAAGGAGGTAAGACAAAATATATTATCCACTTCAAAAGCAGTGGACTGGGTCCCTTGGAAGGGATACAGACTTTACATGTCTTCATTAAATTAACATCCATATTTCTTACAAAATCATGGATATAGCATTACAGGATCCCCCTTTCTTACGGGAGTCAAAGAGGTACCTAGCCCCTCTCAGTGTCTTCCAGGTTTTACCTCATTAATTACATTTCCTACATACTTTTTAATTGTTCAAATTTTAAAATGTATTCAAAAGTCTATTTTAATTTAATTATTAATTTAATTGTTATACCTTTTCTTTCCTTAGGGAACTTTTAGGCAGCTAAATAATTTCAAGAAATTGCATAATTCACTATTTTTTGCTAAACATCACTGGCATTGCCTGTCACACAAAGTTGCACTCAGTTAATATCCAGGCAGGAGTTTTGCAGGTTTGGCATGTATTAATAGACAGATTTCTTTTTCTGTCACTCTCCATGCCCCTTCCAGATCAAGTGACTGTTTTCCAAACCAGCATATGAGTCGCTTCTCTCATAGATCTCAAACTTTTTAAAAACAGGCCTACTCAATATTCATGTAACCTTGAGCAAGGCTTGAAAATGCCTTCAACACACTTGACATGACATTTAAAGTTTTTTGGTTATTCGCTGAAAGATGTTCCATCATCCCAATAGTAATGACTTTGGAGCACAGGCAGTCACTCATGACAGTGTGTTTTATGTGAGTGCTGAAAATTCCTACCGAAAACAGCTTGTACATTAAAAGGCAGCTGCTGAAGATATTTACTGCACTGTCATTCCCTGACCAGGGGCTCTTGGTGATGGATGAGGATTTTACACACTTTCTTGGACAATCTCAGCGAATTTTGTAAGTACGATCACCTTTTGGGAGGTGGAAAGAAAATAAATACCTCCTTTCCATCATCTTCTAAATCAGATAAGCAATTCTTAATTAAAATTTCTTAAGACAAATTTGACACTTAGCTGAAAAACGTATTTTTTTTTTTTCACTATGGAAAATAATTTGACCTTGAATATGCAGCAGCAGTGTTCCTGAATCACAGGAGGCCAATGACTGGTTATGAACATAGCTTTATAATTACATGTAATAAAACCGTCATATATAATTAAAATATCCCCTGTATGTGCACTCTTAAATGTCCCATTCTACTTAAATGTTTATGCTTATTGATTCTGAACACATATTTGCAAGCAGATAAAAGTGTGCTACCTGTGTCAATATACAAACTACCAGCTGCACCACAGACCTTCCTGTTTACATTCATCTAGGGGCAGCAGGAAAAATACTTGGTGTTTAAAAATCAACACTTTTAAGTATAAGAAAACCTACTGTCGTATCATCATCAGAGGTGAAGCATAATTCTTGGATTTTAAAAAAAGTGTAAAAGAAATTAGGCACTGAAAGTAAGCTTCTCAAATGCACCAGCAACAAAATTTTAACTATTTTTCACTTGAGCAGTGTTCACCCAAAAATGTGAGGATGAATTAGGTGTGTTGAATTAGACTGTATAACAGACATGGCGAACTCTTATTAACTGAGGCCTCAAAGTAAAATCCAGCAGTAAAATCCCGCAGTTTCTCATAGTGTACACAGGGCAGAGTAGAGGTGCCTTAGAGTGAGACTTACAACTGCAGCCTAAGCAGGGAGCTGCTGCAAGCTAGCTATTAATAAGTAGTAGCTCATGGGATCTGTCTAAACTCCTTCACTGCTTTGAAACGCAGTAAGTAATTGAGGCTTTCACTTCAGTGTGTCCCACAAATTGCTGCCTACAATCTGGAATTGTTGTGTAGGGATAGGACAGAGTAAAGCTGAAGACAGCTGTGCCTTTTTTTTCCCTTTAAAACAACAGCAGTTGTGAATTTCTAGGCACCGACTAATAAGTGCAACACTTAACTCGAATGACCAACCTTTCCCTTCACTCTGAAGGGTCCTGAAAAAAATGAAAAATGGCATTAGGAAAGTGCCTTAAACAGTGTTTTGTTTATGTGAGTAGTTTTTGTTTTATCTCCCTGATTATGTCAAGATTCACCAGAAAAATAACAAAGTCACGGTAGTGATTAGCAGCATTCCTTAATAATGAGAATACTTTGGTCTCAGACATGTTACAAATAATATTGAGCAGCTAGAGTAAATGAAAAAAAATAGTACTTGGACACATATTTTATCTAAATCCAGTATTATCATCTCGAAGTTGTTATTTAGCTGCTTTCTAAATCAGGTGGCATCTTTACTGCTTATGTTCTTCAGTCAAGGAGGAACTTCACAGAGCATTGCTATGCCTAAGTGCAAGTCCAGTATTAGCAGATGTGGAGGTAGATAGTGCCCTGCTTAGCAAATTGGCTGTTGTGAATTTCATTCAGAAACACTGAACTTTGCTAGGCTTGGCTCAGAAAGCATACACATTTACTTACAGCCCTAGATTTCACTTCACAAGTGTGCATGCAAAGAAATAACCACTGTATTACTTAAGGTATATGTGCCACTTGTGGCATTCTTAACAGAGCGAAAGATGACTTTTCTTGAAATCAAAGTGCATAACTAGTAAAATTACCACTAGCAAGGTAAAAAGTCTCACTAATTCCTCATTTTTTTCATTTTACAGCCAACAGAAATTAATTTGTGTTAAATTCAAACTCTTAAGCACTCTATACTGCTTCACACACTGATTCAAAATTCACATGCATTGGTGTTTTGGTACCACATCCATTCCACTGCCTTGACTTGGGATTGTAACCTCACCTCCCTTAAATCCTGTGCTATAGTGGTGAAACTAAATAAGTTAATTTTCAATCTGTCAGTGTTGAGGTGAGTGGTTTAAAAAAACCAGTGCATCTTGCATGTGAATTCAGAACTACATGGCCGCAAACTGCTGCAGGTTAGCACGCAGCTTTGACCACAACTGTGGAAAAATCAGACTTCTTTAGTTCCGTATGATAAAGACTATAAAGCATATAGTTATTTACTTGCAAAAAAAGCTGGAAGTCAAGATTACCTGACAAAGTAAGTACAAGAATAAACAGCCATTAATTTACTGCTATTAGACATTAAAACCTTGAACCACCAGAGTAATGAAGTTCTGGAATTCACATATATACATGCGAAAGCAGGAAACCATAACCAGTCATAAGCATGAACTTGATCTGTTTCTGAAGACAGTATTTGATACGGCTGCCCAAACAGCCAGGACATGGCTTAGTCACATTGGCCACCTATGCTGCCAGAAAAAGGGAACACACAGAAAATCCACAAACCATACTGGTCTTTAACAGACTTTCCTAAAATGTTTTGGACCATTACATCATAGACATACATAAATTTGTTTTCTGCTTTTGACAATAAACTATATTTGAAAAAAATATGTATTTACTCACATGTATTGGTTCAAATACACTTCTAAAGAACTGAATATAATTAAACACACAGAAGGTTAAACAAAAACTACTCATGAAAAAGCACTTCTGCATGAATTCCTGTTAAGAAGTAAGCTTACATTTCTGGAGATGCACTATTTGTCCACCTACTGTAGCAAGGCGCACCTTCCGGCAGTAGCAAGACAAAAAGAAATCAGACATTAAAAATCACTGGATAAAGACAGAACTTATTAATTTCCTGTATATACTGGAAGTAGTTGAGACAAGTTTCTACTGTTTGGTCACTTTGAACAATCAAAATTTGTCATTCACCCATATCATAACAATCACTATGCAGATTAAAAAAAATCAATCATTTTGAATTAATTGTTAAGTTTTCTAAATGCTCAGGTGATAACCTATAATAGTTTTGACTTTACTGCTAGTGAATGCTCCAAGCACGGGTTAGGCAGAGATCATATTGTCTACTACAAAAGTCTCAGTGTCCAGATTCCATGATATTTAAATCTTTTCTTTCCCTTGTTCAATATTGAACTTCTGTGGGTCCTCCAGACCTATTCAAATGCAGTTTTTGCAGATATTAATTGTTTGAACATTGCTGTTAATCAAAACCATTTCCAAGCCATATTCACAAAACCTAGAGCCAAATAGTTACTATCATCTAGATACAAGACTTATAACTGCAATGCTCTGGAAATTCAGGTGGCAGAAAATTGTGCTTAAAATAGCTGTACACAGTTGAAATGATGTCCAAACACAGCACAACTTATAACAGTATGCTTATAACCTATTAAAGGATACATCATATTCAGAAAAAGGAAATTGTGCCCTAGTATCTGAACAAAAAAAAAGATCAGTAGTATGAGACTTGCCTGCTGTGAACTTGGGGAAAAAATATGATCAGTTGGAGATTTTAAAATCCTACACAATAGTGTTATATATTACCTTTAATATGGAACAGAAATGATTGCAAGAGACTCACCAAAGTTGAGATAGATTTTTTTTTAAACAACTAATAAATATTTAATATTAAAAAGGATGCTGAAAAGCTTTATTTCATCACAGTTTCTCAGTAAAAGTCTTGATACTAAGGACATATTTTGGTTTTATGTAAATACTTGTAGACTGATTGAAAAATAAAGTTGCAAATACAATAAAGAGAACAGCACTGCGTGGCATTATATGCTCGTATTACAGTCATACATCTAAATGTAGGGCATGACAAAACTGTAACATAGAAAGAACAATTGCAGTTACAACCTCATTACATCTCTCACCAAGTTAACAAGGAAAAATGCTCAAAAACCCAGTGGAATATTTCTGATCTCGCTGACTTGTGCCTCACATGCTACTTCATATTCCTGAAGCTATGTCCATGCCAACATTTTCTAAAGCCCACCCATACTGACATTACTGGAAATGCAAATTATTTTTACATTTTAAGTCATGACTTGTCATTTAAGTCATGTCCTAGACAATACTCTGAAGGACTGTCCCCATACCAAAGGGTATGGGGAGTCATAACTCTTACCACTGGCTCCCCAGTTTGGTGCCATAGTTTGTCTCTGGTTCCTCATCCCTGATGCATGTAACTGAAATTCTCAAAAAGCAACACCATGCTGATGCTGTACTCATGTATTTTCCCAGCAAAACATCAGGGGAAAAGATCCTTCTCAAAGCTAGCCTTTTCCCTCAGAACCAGAATTAAGACATAATATGAAAGACTGCTATAGCTAGAAGGTCCATCTGTATTACATAAGATCATTCATGGAAAAATAGGATAGCTTCTTTCTGGATGGTTTAATGGAAAATATTTTAAATACATTTATTGATTTCATGTTTTTGCAACAATATCTCTGACTGACAAGGGTAGGCTTGAAGAATGTCCCTGCTAAAAGGGGTACTGTGTGTTGCTATGACTTATTTCAGCTTGAACCTGCAGCTTCAACCCTAATCCATTAAGGAGTGTGAACTGTACTCAAAAGACCTTTGCTTGATAAGCAATTTCTTACACCTTTGTATTTCATACTTAATGCTCACGACTCTACTGATCTTAAGCAGGCAATAACTCATGAGACATGAAAAAGTGTTACTGATATTTGGAACATTTCTTTTTAAACTATGCACATATCATTTAATATTTGCTGCTGTTCTTGAGTGTTGCATTAAAAAGGTGTGAAACACAAGGAAGAAACACTATCAGTAAGCTCAATTTAGATGAGACAGTTTTCAGAAACAGCGAATATAGGGGGTTTATGTGCATTTCAAAGGCAAGAAATGAGTACATCAACACACAGTGTGACTAATACAGAGAATTTATAGAAACTAAATTTCAAAAGACAGTCAATTGCAAACTGTGAGCAAAGAAATTTTTGACAAGAGGAACTATGCTGGACCAGCTCCCTTTTACTTGGCCCCAAAGTAAAGCCTTTAAAAATTCTTTTAATCCCTTTCCTCCCTATATTTTCTCAAAGACTACTTTAAGTTCCTGCTGATCACTCCATTCAAAGTTTTAACTATCTTTTCTGAAGACACTTTGCAATTGCAATGAGTTTGAACCAATTTCTCTGTTTAAACTAATATATTCTCACCTGTGATAAGACAATGACTTTTTTTTACAAGAAATGCAACTTTCATTTACTAGGATTTTAACAAAAGTCTTGAGCACCTGTCAAGATGATAAGAGAACAAGAATGTGGAGATCAAGCTGCTGACAGAAATCACCCAAGGTCAGTAAGAGAAGAATCCTCTGCAGGTGTCTTCTAAGACAACTGTTTCAGACTAAGGAGTTTGGCATCCTTCCTATTTCACCCTGAATTACAGTTGATTTTCAGTGTCTTTTAATGCATTTTTCCCCAAAAGAAGGCACATTTGGCAGTTTCTAGGAAAACTGCAAAATGGAAATTTCCTAAACAGAAATCTACTTTGTGGTCATTAACGATTTTTAGAGCACATGCTTTGAAATATTCTTGAAAAACTAAATTCTAAGTCTCTTAATTTCAAAACTGATAAATCATAAGTCATAACTTTAGTATTAATAACTAATAAATTCATCTTCTTATTTGTCAGACAAAGGCAGTTAAAAGGTAAATATTGATCTACATGAATACCAGAGGCATGGGGTCTTCAGACCCCAGAAGGCAGAAACAATCCACAGCCTACGTGTTTATAGGATTTCTCTCAAGGTACAAATACGACAAACATCAAGTCAAAAAGCAGCAGGGAAATGACAATAAAACTGGAAGTTAACATATTTTACAGTATTTTAAAGTCCTGAAATGTAGTTTATTACTTGTTTTATTTTGTTCACAGGTATATTGCAGCTTGCATTCCAAACTGTCTTTAGAGTTAACAGTCAAAAATGATGAATGTCTAAGTCAGTGACCTGTGACAAGATACACAGAGGTCCATAGTCTAATGCTACCCTCTTCAGCTGATGATAGTTAATGTAGATCACACATACTAAAATGCTTTCCAGCAGCAGACACATTTAGTCTCCAAACCTATCTGCAAACCAGCTCCCTATAGATGAATTCTGCTTTCAAGGTGCACTTTGATAAAAAAACTTCAGGAATATGCATAAAGACTGCTGTCATCAAAGGAAAGCCACTAGCAGATGCAATAGGGAATGATAAGC